>NC_140588.1:570280180-570880180 GCF_964204655.1 Triturus cristatus
GCCCTGGCAGGAGTCTCATACTGCGAAATAAAACCAACCATTTAAAAGTTAGTCATGGAGATGCAGCGCTAACCCTCCTGTTTTTTGCAAATTCTTTCAATATAAAATACTAAAATCCTTAGTAATTCGAGTATCCGTTTTGTGTGCACACGTGTGTTTATTGTTTTCGAATTACTGTTTTAATGTTTGAAATTTAAGTCATACAAATTGCTTGGGGGTCCCCGGCTTCCAGTGGTGACTCAATTGGGGTCCTCAGGAGTAAACAGTTTGGGAACCACTGGTATAAAGGTTTTCGCAATTTGCCAAGGGGAAAGGTTTGATAGGCAACACAAGCAACGAATCGTTCACCCTGCGGGAGACAGGTCCGGCCAGTGAACAAAGGTGAGCAAATCTGTGTAGTCTCCAAATAGAACAAACACTACAAAACTTTTAAAAACAGAGATAACAATGCATTTCTTACCTCAATCAGAATTTTTTGTATTCAAACAAGTAGCAGCATTCACTTTTTGTAGATGAAATCCGCACGTCTGTCTTTCAGTGTAGCAAACTTGTCAATTACTTTCATGTTGAAGTCCGGTATCTTTTGGACTAGCTTGCTCTCTACAGATAGCATCGCCAAAGCATTTAGTCTTTCCTCTAGCATGGTGTTCCTGAGGAATGTCTTTATGCGCTTTAAGGCTGAAAAACATCGTTCAGCTTCTACTGTTGTCATTGGAGTCGTAATCACAATTTTTAGTAAAGTCACTGTCTCTGTAAGTGAGTTTTCCATATGCAGTTTATGAATTAAACTCAGCAAAGTCAAGGCGCTTGTGGCCTTCCGGTACACAGGCATTCCGTAGAGTACAGTTAACTCAGTTCTCAGCTGCTCTTTTTTGAGCATAGGATACGCTTCCACAGCCTGATTCAGAGCACGCTCAGGGAAGGATTCATCTTATTGTGCAAACTCTTTACTTTGCAATAAAGTCGCACTCACCAAATGTTTTGTGAACGAAAAGCGTTCTTTCGCCTGCACAATTACAATGTCACATATCTCCTTTCCAATTCGAACCAGAGAGGTGATGTTTTGTCTGCGGTTTGCAAAAACAGAATGCTGCGGCAGTTTGCTCTCTAAATCTTCAACCCCATCTCTCACTTTCATAATCTGTTGTACAAATGCAGATGTATTGGCTTTCACAGAGACAGTATCTAGGTCTTTTCTTTGCAACTGATCGTATAACACATCAACAGGAATCATTATGTCATGAAATAAAAACAGTAAGAACTGAAACTCTTTGTCTTGTAGTGTTCTAATAAAGCCATGGGCTTCATTCTGACTTGTGTGATCAAAGTCTGCTCTGGATGCTATGGCGACAAAACATTTCTCAAGGCCCTCCCTCTGTTCAAAGATTAAGTTGACTGTACGAATGTGAAAGTTCCAACGAGTTGAGGATCCCCTTGGTACGCTTTTGTCCACAATCTCATGAAGGGCTTCTGTTCTTTTGGGGGAACGTGTGAAGAATACTGCTATGCCTCCGATATCCTGAAAGAAGACTCGTGTCTCTCTGATCTTTGATACCGCCTGTTGCATAATAAGATTGAGTTGGTGGGCGTAACAGTGAACAAAATGAGCATTAGGGTACACATCTCAAATTCTCTTCTGAACTCCACTAAGGCTCCCACTCATTACGGATGCACCGTCATAGCTTTGTGCGATAAGTTTTTGTTTTTGAGGCAGGTCCGGGAAAATTAAGTCCAGTTGACACAGTATTGCTTCAGTGATGGTTGCTGCACTAGAGTCACTTAAATGCGTGAAGCCATAAAATCTTTCCACAATGTTTCTGTCACTCTCAAGGTACCGAAACACTAACACGGACTGTGTTTGAGTGGACACATCAGTGGTGTCATCAGCCTGAATAGCCACAAAGTCTGTGTTTCGCAACTCTTGCACAATATGGCTTCTTATAATTTCGAGCATACAGTCAAGGAGTTCATTTTGTATTGTATTAGAGGTGCCCTTAAAGACTGTAGCATGTGCTAAATGTCTTTCCAAATCCTGGTCTATGGTTGACATTAAATCCACTAGGCCTCGGAAGATCCCGGGTTTTGAGGAAGTTTCTGATTCGTCATGGCCTCGCAATGCCAGTTCGAAAGCACCACAGAAACGAATGCAATCAATGATCTTGGATAGATTTTGTCTGTTCTTATCAACAGCTTCATTGTGTTTTTGAATGGATTTGCGATACGCATCATTTATCTGCTGCTCAATTGGTGCGTCTTCCCCCAACATTCCCAGTCTTGTCAGGTTTTCCAGATGATTTCTTGTGAGCGCATGCTTCTTTATTTTTTCAGCGATGTGCTTCAGGTCGACCATTCCTTGCCGTGTCCAAGAAAAGTCACCGCCAAACAGCAAGCAGGGGAAGCAGAACAGAGAATTTCTTATAGGGCACCCTGTAAGCCAATCAGCTTTTGTGTACCAGGCATTTGAGAATGTACGTTTTGACATTTTTCCTCTGTCCTGGTTAGTTTGCTGTAGGTTTATTTCAGGCTGATGAGGTCCCAATTGTTTTAACTGTAGTTTTTGTTCAAGTGGCCGTGACTGGAATGACTTTGTAATCAGCTCTTGTACTGTATTCATGATGGGGTGTTGCTGGCCTTACCAATATATATATATTAAAGAAACCTGTCAATAATCAAAGTACAACGTATAAGGTGCAGTGCAATAATATGAAATTTCAGTATAAATACATTATACATATATCTTGTGCATTATCCTAATACATCTCAAATGACTGCTAAAAATAGAGCCGTACTGCCTCCTGCCTCTCTGTGCCATAGTGGTTGCTGGAGGCACTGAAAGACACTGCTTGAGGGCCTTGAGAGTGACCACAGACATAGCTCTAACTACGATGTAAAAAAATATATAGCATCAGATTCCTTACCTTTAACACTGGTGTTTGCTGGGTTGTAGCCGGGGTCGGGTGAGAGAGCAGCAAAGGAGGTTGGGGTCCTCTTGTTGTTTGCTGGAAAATTGCCCCAAAATGCGGTAATGTTTCAGGTTGTCAGGTGCTGAAAATGAAAAGATAACAATTTATTTTTGAAACAGTAGGGTAATGAAACAAAGACTGTGGGGAAAAAACATAACGCTCCAATTTTTTCCTTGCAGTTTGCATCCAGCTCTTAGATGACAGTTAATAGCTCTCTGTTGTATGTTAGGATTTTAACTTAGAAACTGCAAGTACCAAAAGGATCTCTCTGACAAAAGCAGTGCCTCACTGACCTATTTACATCTTATGCATTTTGTGATCTGCATCAGGTATATATGTTCTTTGCAGCAGGCACATTAAGCTTCTGCGCTGCCGCCTGCTGCTAGTTCACTACTGGGACCACAAACATAGCGATTCTGCTGGAAATCTTTTACGGTACAATGACCTCCCCAAGCTGGCCAAGGCCAGGACCCTGAGCCGCCCAATGTCTCTTTCACTGGCGGTCTTCAGGCGTAAGGACGGTCCTTCTCGAGGTCAATCCCTACATCCATGGACCATGAAATCCTGCACCTGGGACAGGGTAACCTGCACTACTGTCACCACAGAGACAGGCTGCACTCTATGTAAATCCGGAGGCTTCCAGGCCCTGGGGTTACCATACAACTCCATAAAACAGGGACACATCGTTCAAAGCCCTAGGCTTTCATTTCACACAACAGTGCATTCTGGGACATGTAGTCTTGGTTTAGTTCAATTGAAGGCACTGGAGTATCAAACAAGACAACAATGTAGTAAAGGACAGTCCAGGACTGGAAAGGGGTGTCTTCTAGAAATGTGCTCATGTGGTAACTCGATATAAGACAGGCCATTCTACCCTTTTACAGGAAGTGAAATTAGTGATAGCAACTGCTATATGGTAAGATCTACTGCAGCTCACCACACCTTCAGTGGCAAAGTACTAAGTGCCAGTTATTGTGCGCCACAGCTCCGCCTGCATGGATGCACCGCATTTACAATGCGGCGCACCATGGGGCAAAAACGGCACAGATGCGTGACGCATCTGTGCCTTAAAAGTGGCGCATTGCTGGAGTTGCGTCGCAATCGCGACGCAGCTCCAGCAATGCCCTGGGGGGTCCTATCTTGTTAATGCTGCGTCAATCCTTGCGCCTGCTTCAGGCAGGCGCAGGGTTTTGACGCAGCATGGGCATAAAAGTGACTGAGTGAAATCTTGTAGATTTCACTCAGCCACATTTCGGAGGCGTTCCTGCGCCGGAACGCCCCCCCTGCGCAGGAACGCCTACATGTGGCAAGCAGGGCTTTACAACGTGACGCATCTCCCAGATGCGTCACGTTGTAAGTACCCCGCACCATGGCACAGGATTTGCGCCTCTGCTGCGTCACAAAAGTGACGCAACGGCGGCGTAAATGAGGCGCAAGGGGCTTGTAAATCTGCCCCCTAACCCTCTTGTGTAACACAGCCTCGGTTCCAGTGAGCTGTCCAGCAATGACACAACATAACACAACGATGCAACCAGTGCGCTGCTGAAAGGAGGAGCTGTGTCGGCTCAGATGCTCTCAACATGTCACAATCTGAGTGCAGTTTAACTGGGTGCGCACTCATGTTTTACGGGCTTAAAATAAACCTACAAAAGGCTTTCTGCTGCCATCTAAGTTATACATGTACATATCACTGCTGATTCAGCCATTCATCCTTCTGAGGTCGCTATTCTGAACACCAGGCGCCAACAAATGCAATTAGATGTTCTGCAATAAAATGTGATTTATAGGTTGTGGTAGTATTTAAATATCATTTGTTCTCATGATTTATTAGATGAATACACTCTCAGTGGCGTGGCGTTGTATCCACACACAGACACGCGCGGCGAACCCCCCCCCCCCTTCCCGCACACACAATCCCATAGGTCACATTACAGTTACACTGAGGGCCAGGTGGGGTGTAAATGTCACCAGAACCCCAAGACCGCGCCATTGGAGAATAACACAAGTTATCCAATAGGCGAGTTTGTATTATTTGTTTTGAAGCAATTTGCACCCAAAATGTTTCCTGAAGAAAAGCGTTTTTGTAAAACAGTTCGGTAAATATTAGATCTGCAGTTTGGTGGTTTAAAATGAAAAGACATTTGTAATTCTGCCTTTCAGAAGGGGCGCTTTCGGGGCAGGCGCTCTGCTTTGCTGCGCACAATCTAACAGTAGGGGTACGATCTCCCTGACTCTGCCCCTGGGTGCAGCTAACAAAGGACCCTGATTCCACCCAGCATGTTAAAGTGCTGTTCACTTTCCACGAAGACAGCCCTGACTGATAAGCTATGGGTAAGGGTGAAACGCAGCCATGTGGGTTGGGGCTGCCATGTACTCCATGCATTGTCATGCTTCGACAGCAGTGAAACTAGCCAGTCCGTACTTAATGGGACATATTTCACAGCTATGACATCATGACAGTGAAATAAGGGGTGTGAATCACGACTAGTCAAACAGCAATACAATCAGCTGACACGAAAACACAGCGTGATCCTGAAAACCAAGATGCTGTTATGATTGGATATGTTCCGTACCACACATTACATGTTTTTTTTGTAAAACATGTAAAAAACACATGACTTTAGTTTTGGTTAAACATTTTAATTCAGGAGAACAATTATTAATTTAAGGAATACGCTACTTTTAGTGAAATACGGACATTACATCAAAGTAAGTCATATTTCCTATCAATTCTAAAGCTCCTGCAGTAGCGATATATTGCGCGAGCGCGCAGCCACACGCGTGCACGCACATAAACACACTGATGTATGGAATATGGCAGCGGGATTGTTTCTTTGCAAGCTTTCCTGGAACCCCGGCCTTGGATTCGAGATACTCAACTGAGCCAACTATAAATGCTTCCAATAAGATTAGGCATAGCACAGGACAGTATTTGTCCAGGATCACACGCATTTGGTATAGTGGAGAAGCAGAGATTAAAAGAAAATGTCTCCATGCTGAAATTTGCAATTTAGCCAATAACCCATATCCAGACTACACCAGTGAGACTTACCTCAGCTCAGTCTTCGGGTTGAACTTGTGCCAGAATCGAAGGACTTCAATCTCCCACGAGGTCCACAACGAGGCGACTCAGGCGAGGAGTGAGGTAACGGTTAAACCAGGCTGAACCGGATCCCAACAGCGCCGCGCGCCGCAAATGGCCAATCACTGCATGACTACATTAAGTCAGAGACAGTGATTGGCCATTGTGCAGGGCGGCTGAGCCACCCACGCTCGGCATCCAATATGGATTGCCCCTGCTGTGTTGCGCGGTGACCGGCCAATCCTGGCGCTGCATGCAGCGCCGGGATTGGCTTGTAGGGCACATCAACTGCTCGCCCTGTCGCCCTTTTGCTGCCAGGCCGGGGTGCCGCCAGCATAACCTGCACCCCCCCCCCTACTAGCTAGGCCCTGGGGACTTTATTGCGCATGCTCGGGCAAGTTGCTGCCCGAAGCATACATGCGGGAAGGAAGGAAAACAACGGCACTACCGCCCCGCCCCCCCTGCGCACTCCCGAGTCCCGAATCAGTCGGGTGATGCCCTGGTAAATATCGCGCTAAGCAGTAGCACTAGCACGCATAGCAAATTAGCACGTACATTTATTTTAATTATTAGGTGTAACATTTATTTTAATTATTTTGGCAGCTGCGGGTCCAGCAGGGCTGGTGGGGCTACGCCCCTACGCCCCAATGGACGCACCGCGGCTGCTAGCTTTTTTATTTGGATTCGGCACTGCAGCAACAGCCCTTAAACTGCATACAGTGACTTCAAATCGAATCAGTGTACGTTTAGAGTTGTTAGTGAACAAATTGTTTTGAATCCTGCTCTTCGCTGTCACTTTACGAGTGGAAACTTTTCAGTCCCCTGGCATTTCTCCCCTGCCTTTCTCTCTCAAAACGAAACAAGCAAAGATCAGCTTGTTTGCTTCTTTTATAGATTGTGCTATAGACATCAGCAGACTCGGCCAGCTGAAAAGTTCCTCCTCTGCCTTCGCCACTCGAGACACTTTCACCTAAACTTTCAGACTCCGTCAGACCCCTTTCCCCCATGCATGCTGTGCAGCAGCCCTGCCAAGTACCACGCATCAAGCGTTAGACTAACGCATTTCAGTGTGGTTGTCGGCATCACCACAATGAAATGTATTGTCACTAATTATAGCGCCTCCTCAGCTTTCCTGCCAGAGCGCTGCTTAAATATCACTGATTGCACACTTTGGTTTTACTTGGCAGCGCTCGTTGCTGCGGCAGACTTGGGGGCTGTCTCATGTAGCTAGATCGCCTGGGCTGGCTACAATATTTTAACCACCATGCTGCAAAGTTGGTGACGTGACCTCACGTCAAGACTGAGTATCAGGATTTAATATACCCAATCAACACCCTGACTAGTGCTTGGTCCACGCACTGTTTTTAGTTTGAAGCTAGCACAGCGGGGAGCCCGCAACTGAGCTCTCATCGTGCGGCCCGCTGGTAAGATTCAGACCCACACGACCTCTGCAGGAGAGTAGTAGTGCAGTCATGAATGCAGTCTGAGTCCTGCACCATGGGGCTGCTCAAACCGGGGGACTGGACTTACCGGCGTTCGCTGAGAATGTCACTACACTAACAGTAAACCGGGCTGGGCCGCCAGCCTCGGCCATCCCATGCGCTGCCTGAAGGCCTAGTCCTCCTCACCGTGCACCGGGGAAGGGGTGCGAGGTTAGCAGTCCAGGCAGTGATTGAAAGGTGATGCACCTCATCAAACCCTTTGCCGCACTCCACAGATGTGGGGTGGACCAGTGTCATAAAAGGACATACTCTGCCAATGCTTCCATCATAGCCCAACAGCACGTAGCTGCCTGAAATGTCACTTCAGGTGTACAACTAAGAAACTGAACAAAACCCATTTACTCCATGTTGTCGATAGGCATTCATACAAGATGTCATGAATGGTATCTATATGGCTTGTACACAGTTGCCCCCCTCATCCCCCATTCCAAATTGTACACACAGGTGTTCGCAGAACTCTAGATAACCTTTGACTGCCATAACACTAACCTTCACATATGATCCACACAAGATCACTCATACTGTTATGTACACCACTGTGACCATCCCACGTACACAATGGCATCAAAAGTAAGTACCCCAAAACACATTACCGCCTTCACAGTGTTTTCAGGTGGAGTTAAATACTTCACCGGTGTAAATATGTCAGTCTAACAGTCCAAGGTGCAAACACATTGCTTCCACCTCTGGAGGTGTAAGTCTTATGCTCACTGGGAGGAATGGGGAACAAGAACAAGGGACATCCTACTCACGAGGAACCTGGGTAAATTAACGTAGAAGAAACAACGGTTCCCGTGGGAATAATAATGGCCTATACTAATACTGTTGTTCACAATCGCAATGTAAAAGGGTTCTGGTGATGTCAGAAGGAAAGGAAACCATGAACACTGATGTTTGTGTTTACAATAATTCTTTTATCTCATTCACAGAAAGTATAGATATACACCAAAAAAAAGGAAAAATTACAATAGTGCTTTGTGTCCCCAGTGTAAATGGAACCATACAACAAAAAAGTGGTAAATTTGTGACATATAAAACTTTGGTTTCCACAATTTCTAAAGGCGACCAACAAAAAACTTTACAATAGTTACAGCTACTATACATAATAGTCAGAGTTGTTATGATGATTCGCTTTATGTGGCTGTCGACGTTTAGACCCTGTATATGATGTAGGGTCTCATCAGGATCTATGGGTGTAGGGACATCTGCGAATTAGGTTAACCAGCCAAGTGAGGAGTGTGAGACACCGGTAAAGTGAACAAAGAAATAGAAAAAATACTCACAGGGGACCAGCCGGGTGCCCACTGTGAGTGAAGGGGTGAGACGGCTGGCACCCAAGGATGGGCAAATCGCAACGAATGCCAGTATATGGGACCTTGAATGGTGTCCTTACTCGGCTTCGGATCAGGACGAGTTGATCTCCGGAACACGGTAAATTGTGCAAGAAGTGCAACAGCTTCAGCCTGTGTAGTGTGGTATTGTACTGAGGACACAGTTGTACCATCGTTAGGAGAAAATCTAAATAGATGCTGGAGGGATGGAGATCACGGTCGTGTGCTCCTGCTACACGACTGGGGTAGAACTGAGCAATCTGTCCCCACGGGCCTGAATGACACCATCAGGAGTGATTGAGACACCTGGAAGATCAGTGCCATTTCAACAAGCCTCAGCTGTTTAATTCAAAGCCTCACTGTTTCATAATTGAAACATTTTTAATATTATTTACAACAAAATCATTGTTTTTACTCATGTATCTTAGACTGCTAACCATTGACAAAGCCAATAGCTCTGGCTGGTTTGAGAGAAATGCCTGTTGTCAAATTGTCGGTTTCATAGAGTAACCAAAATACTGGTTGGCTGGCACATTACGGAAATCACAGAAATTAAGCTATATGCTTAATTGCATTTGCCATGCATGCCCCTTGCTCCGGCCCATTTTAGTATCTCGCAATTATCTACTGGAACCCACTCTGGTCAGATGGAACTTTTTACTTGTCCAATAGCGTGGAGGGAAAACAACAAAATTATCAAAATTTCTGTCTACAATTTGCCATAATCAAGGACTCGAGACTTAATCTCTTGGCTCTCTGGTTTTTATTATCAGCATAAAGATTTGAAGATACAAAGTCCTCAATACGAGGCACAACAAGTACATAGGCACTAACACAAATGCTACTCTACGAAGAATCCGCATACGGCTAAAAATAACTAAAAGCACAATCTCTAAAAGCATGAGGTAGAACACCACCAAGCAAATGTCGATACTAGGGACACTGAACCATACCATCTCTGTCCCTACTCTGCACTAGATGACATCCCTACTTAGCAATCCCTTGAGACCCTCATCGAGTAAAAGGTGTCAGAGTGAAACTTCATAAGAAGTCTTCACTTAGAGAGCTTGGTCTAAGTTGCCCCCTCTATCCCTTCGCCTAGCCTTCCTCTGCTCTGGGCTGCTCTGAACTGCCTCCACCCTCGGGGCGCTGTCCCTAATACAGAACCCCAAAACTCAGAACACGCCCTCTGCGCCTCCTCTTCTGCGGGGTCGACTTTCAGAAATTTTCCACAGAGCGCTGTCCAGTTCCATCGTCCATCGCTTGGCCTTGAGTCCCAGACGCCATCCGCACTAGGAGTTACGATTGGCACATTCCAATACACTCCCATGTCTGGCTTTTACTACATAAGTCAATTTGTGAACAAAGAGCTTCTCTACTAACGAGCAACTGTCCTTGCACCTGGGGTGAGATCATGCAAGGCAGACATTCTTCACATCTTTTAAGTTACAATTTACTACAGCCTAAAACCTCTACTGGAATAAATCCTTTTTGGCCTATTGCCCTTGGCTAACATAAGAAAATACCAGGCCTTTCGCCTCAACGATATATGCGAATTCTGGCCACTACTTCGGTTACACAAGCAGGTTTAAATCACAGTATTGACATTTACGTCTTTCTTTCATGTGTGGTCAAACTAAACAGTCTACAGACACGAATTCTAATCTACACGTTTTAACATCACATTGTTCAAAGGACTAAGCTCTATTCATTGCTTCAATATATACATAAGATGCTTGTACATAGCTAACACTTCTATTGAAATCGACATAGGTTATACAGTTCTTAATACATTGTACACAAAATACCTGAGTACACATTTGATTATATGCGGGTGCCGACTAACAGTGAATATAACGCACCCCTACAATTTTCAAACTTTTAAGCGCTACATCAGTTCCCCCCTTTGATGACATCCGTCATCACACCATTACAATTCTCTTCTTTAGAACTGACTTAGACCGCGCTAGTCATAACTTTGCCATGTCGAACTCCCTCCAGTCTCTTAAGACTCTCATATTGCTGCTCCTGGAGCTTCGCCATCCTTTTCTCGTTTGCCTTAAGAGCCCTTTCAACCTTGCCTCCTTGATACCACTTCCATGCCTTCACGCATCCCCACAAACAAATCACGCAAACCACAGCAATGATAATCGGCTTCAACACTGATCCCAGAAATCCTCTTCCCAAATTCGCAAACCAAGTTCCCACTCTTCCAAATCCTAATCCAATCTTCTCCCACACATTCTCCTCTGTCAAATCCATAATCTCCTTGTGAATAGTCGTGATGTTGTCTATGTACTTCCCTATCTCCTTCGTGTTGTCTGGAATATATGTGCAGCATTCCTGAACCTTCAATAATTTACAGACTCCGCCTTCTTTGGCTAATAACACGTCTAAAGCAAGGCGATTCTGCATAACCATATTCCGTATCGACAACATCTCTCCAGCCACCAACAACAAGGATCTCGCCGTGTTCATAGACAACTCATCAACCACAGTCGCCAACCTCCTGATCTTCACATCATTCAACACCACACCCATACTAGGTATCATTGCTCCGTATATGTCCCCAATCACTGCACCGGCGTTCGTAGCCCTACGTTTCCTAGACTGTCGCTTCGTCTCTAACAACTCCAAGTCCTCGGTGTGATAAATCTTCGGGAATATAATAGCCAAATAGCATATGCCATACCAATTCGCAGGTAGCCTGACATAAGCATTCTTCCCACATACATAATATACTGTCGGAATTACCTCTACTGGTCCTTGCATAAAATTCTTAGCAGAAGCTTCCACTGTGAAGGTCTGAGAACAAGTGCTATGTCCTACTGCGACCTTATCCGTATCGGATTGAGGCCGTCCAATACACAAATTCCCTCTCTGTACCTCATCTAACGCTATTGGTCCATAACTTCCTTTGGATCTGTGAGCCCTCTCCTCGTCTGTCCAATCTACTGGACTATCTCCGGTGTGTCGTGTCTGGGTCAACTTTCTGTATCTGTCCTCTACCTGATCTATGAATTTCTTCTCTGTCTCAGATAACGCACATGTCAGGTTATTCCTGTGAGCATGCGCCGTATCCAACTTCATAGTCGGTCTAAAATACTTCAGGAGTCTGTCCTCTTTCTTATTAGAATCATATTTGTTCAAATGCTTGATTGCTGGGACCTCAGGAAGTACTGTGTCAAAATTTGAAAAGAAATACTCGAACTGTCTCCTGTCATAAAATAAACTGAGCAATAAACTACAAGAAATTCCATAGGTCAATGGGAGATGATGATACTTGATACCCTCATCCACTGAAGCAGGCAACTGCATGCACACATAGCAATCCTTCACATCCATCGCATCAACATACTCATACAGCAACCTTGCATACGCGTTAAGCTTAAAATCACCCTTGGACAAATCCATGTGGAGTCTGCGATCATCCCTCACCTTCGATATTTCCTGTTCTCTAATACTGACACCACTCTGCCCTGGGGTAATAGGTGTGGGTGCTCCCTGAACCTTCCCCTCTTGCCTGTGAGCCACCATGTATGAACTTATCACTACCGCAAATATGGTGACTATCACAACTCCTACCAATGTGCCTATTATCAATTTAACCCTACGATGTGGGTTTGCAGGATCTGCCATCTTCGGAATATACTCAGTGTCCAATACAGTCTCTGAAAGGGTAAGTCTCTTTCTCATTAATATCTCTTTTGTGAACTTTAGGCAAACCTCCCTAACTTTTCTTCGTTCTATAACGGAAAAATCCCTAATTTTGTTCTTCTTCCGCTCGGGCCTAGGTTATCTTCTTTTCTGCTTGCAACCTTCTCAAATCAATCTAACATAAGCGCTGGTCCCAACAGCTCCAAGACTCCCTGCAATATTTCGAGCTTAAGAATGATCAGTTCTTGTGGGTCTGGCACAGTCGTGAACGTCGGGAACTCTAAATTGTCCAAGATCATACCTCGAATGACACTCAGGAATGGCGGACTCGGAATATGAATCGTCAAAATTCCTTCGATCTCCAATCCCGGAACCTTCAGCAACACTTTCACCCTCTGGAGCGGGACACTGTTGACCAATGTCATCGACCTCAACCTTCCCGTGCTCGGTAACCCTGGCATCAGTCACTTGATATGCCCACTCTGGTGAAGCGTACTTCCGACTTGGCACTCGAGTTCTCTTGGACCTTCTCACACCACCTTGAGGATTCTCCTCGTCTCCTGATTCTTCTTCTGGTTCCTCCGAAACTGGTGCAAGGTCTGTGTCCGGAGCCAACCTCAGGTCTACCCGGTTCTGTCTTGCGGGCCAAACCCTTTCTGCTTCAGTAACACCTCCGGTCTTCCCTTCGATACCCTGTGCACTGACCTCCTCTTCTTCGGCAGAACTTGATTCTGTACTACCCACTGCACCTCTTGCTCTTTCGCCGGTTTCTGGGTCAGTACTTCTTTCACGTTCTTCCCCAATACGATTCAGTGCACCATCAGCCGCTTCAGCAACCCTTACAGCTTGACTGGCCCTCTCAGGAGGCTCGGTCGGCTCCCCGGGATCTTTGTTCTCGAGAGGGGCTGTATCTTCCAAGGGTGCTGGAACTCTACGGGTATGGGAAGCATGCGCCCAGTTCGGTAAACCTCCACACTTGACAGCTGTGTTCGTGACAAGGATCACTTGGAAAGGGCCGCGCCACCTAGCATCCAAACAACTCTTCCTCACGTGCTTTCGGACTAGGACCCAATCGCCTGGGTCCAAGTCGTGGCACCGGTCACTCGCAGCTGGAACCGTTGCTGTCTGCACCTGCTGAGACACAGAACGGACCACGTCAGCAAGGCCTTTACAATAGTCCAGGATCATATCATCAGTGATATTTATCAGAGCAGTAGCAGGTATTGCAGGCAAACGCATCGCTCTTCCCATGAGGATTTCATGGGGAGACAACCCAGTCCTTCTATCAGGCACACTTCGGAGGCTCATAAGGACCAAAGGTAATGCGTCAGGCCATTTCAGAGACGTAGACGAACACACTTTCGCCATCCGAGCCTTCAGAGTTCCATTCACCTGCTCTACTATCCCTGAAGCTTCCGGTCTATAGCTACAGTGTAATTTCTGATCTATATTCAAAGCAGCACAAAGCAACTTCATAACTTCGCTATGGAAATGAGTTCCTCTGTCCGATTCAAAGGACGTCGGGAACCCGTACCTTGGAATGAGTTCTCTCAATAATAGTTTCGCTACTGTGAGTGTGTCACATCTGCGTGTAGGGTACGCCTCCACCCACCTGGAAAAGACACATACTATCACTAATATGTACCTCAACCCATTACACTTCGGCATTTCGACAAAATCCAACTGCATCCTATTGAAAGGTCCCCCTGACCTCCCTATGTGGCTCAACGTCACAGCGGTTCTTTTCCCTACATTCATCTGTTGACAAGTGACACACCTCTGGCACACAGTTTCAGCCACTGCACGAAACTTCGGGTTGTACCAAGTCTGACGAAACACTCTCATCATGGCATCCCTACCCAGATGTACAGCACCATGTATCAACCTCGCCATGGGATTCAACAAACTTTCCGGCAACACCGCTCGTCCATCATTCGAAACCCATATATCCACATCTCCCTTCTCACATCCCGCTCGTATCCAGCTGTCACGTTCCTGATCCGAGACCCCTTCCTGAAGCTGTTTCAGTTCCTCCCATGAGTCTGCCATAGCTAACATCTGACCATACACCCTCTCCTCCCCAGTTGCCTCCATATAGGTCTCAGTGAAGTTGCATCCCTGTTCTGCACAAAATCGGGCTACTTCATCAGCATAGTTGTTTCCCAACGAAACAAAATCATTTCCCCTTGTGTGTGCAGCACATTTGACAACAGCAATTTCATCAGGACCTTGCAATGCTTTTAACAGTTTCCGTACATGTTCACCATTTCTTATAGGAGAACCTGAAGACGTCATAAACCCTCTCTGGGACCATAGCTGTCCGAAGTCATGAACCACACCAAACCCATACTGGCTGTCCGTGTAAATAGTTACACGGATCTTTTCCGCTGCCAAACAGGCACGAGTCAGAGCAATGAGCTCAGCCACCTGCGCGGAGTGTACTCCTTCTAAACAAGCGGCTTCAACCACACCCGTAATGGTGCATACAGCAAACGCTGCTCTCAGTCGACCGACACTGTCTCTTAAACATGAACCGTCCACAAAGAAAATCTCATCTGAAACTGGGAGTGGTTCATCGACAATGTCAGGTCTCGGTTTGGTGCATAGTTCCGTAACGTCGAGACAATCATGGTCCTCACAATCTTCATTCTCATCTATAATTGGAACAGGTAACAATGTAGCAGGATTTAAAACAGCACACCTCTTCAATGTCACATTATCGGCTGCAAGGATAACTTGCTCATAACGAGTCAGCCTATTATTCGTGAGGTGCTGTGTTTTAGTCCTAGTCATCAACAATTCAACAGAATGTGGCACATGTACAGTAAGAGGATGACCCATCACAATGCTCTCACATCTCTCGATGCTGACACCCGTTGCCGCAACGGATCTGAGACATCCGGGCAACGCAGAAGCTACTGGATCTAAAGTAGCTGAGAAATAGGCAACTGGTCTACGGACACCTCCATGATTCTGGGTTAACACTGCTAATGCGCAACCTTCTCTTTCGCAGCAGAACAATGCAAATGCCTTGTTGTAATCCGGCATTCCCAATGCAGGAGCGCTACATAAGGCTTCTCTCAGCCTCAGAAATGATTTCAAACAGTCGTCGTCCCATGGTACCGGATCACTTACATCCTTTCGCGTCAGCCGCTGTAAAGGCTTCGCTTCAAAGGAAAAGTTTGGGATCCACTGGCGGCAATAGCCCACCATTCCCAAAAACATTCTAACTTCCCTCTGTGTCGAGGGAACTGGCATTCTCAGAATCGCATCAATGCGATCTGGAGACACCTTCCTTTTACCCTTCTCAATTCTGTGCCCCAAATACTGTACCTCAGGTAAACAGTATTGCAGCTTGTTCGGAGACACCTTGTGACCGTTCTCTCCCAGGAAATTCAACAGCGCAATAGTATCGGCCTGCAAGCGTCTTCTGTTTCTGACGCAACAAGCAGGTCGTCAATGTATTGCACCAAAACAGAGTTTTTCGGCAACACAAGGCCTTCAAGATTCTTCTTTAAGAGCTGATTAAAAATTGACGGGCTCTCCGTATACCCCTGTGGGATACGACACCACGTTAATATACGATTCTCTAGCCTAAATGCAAAAAGAAACCTACTCTCCTCATGTAGGGGAATCGAAAAGAATGCCTGACACAAGTCAATCACTGTGAACCATCCAGCTTCGCATGGGATCTGGAACAGTATCACAGATGGATTCGGTACCACTGGACAACATGGAACAACTATGTCGTTTATTTTCCGCAGGTCTTGCACTATCCTGAACTTCCCACTTGGTTTCTGCAATCCCATAATGGGTGAGTTACACGGACTACCCATAATCTCCACCAGTATTCCCTGCCTAATCATAGACTCGATCACAGGTTTAATCCCTGCGATTGTTTCAGGCGACAGTTTATACTGGGGTGTTCTCGGGAATTCCGCGTTCGGCTTAACCTGTATTTTCACTGGTTCCACTCCCCTGACTAAACCGATCTCCTCTCCGCTTAGATCCCACACATCGGTCGATACAGACTCCCTCAAATCCTGTGGGAGCTCCTCCACTGTCAAAGCTGGGTACATTTCCACACACACCCGCTGATTTGCAACCTTAAAGGTCGCGTCATCGTCTCTTGTCTGTACCTCTACTCCCTTCGGGGTACAGTAGATTGTGCAATTGAGCTTACACAATAAATCTCTTCCCAACAGACAAACAGGACTAGAATCGCACACCACGAACTGATGTCGATCCCTAAAGTTGCCTATCCTAACTGGAATCGGTTCTGTCAAGGGGCTCACTAGCCTCTTGTTCGCCACTCCAACCACTTGTATGCTTTCCCCAGAAAGGGCTACTCCCGGGACCACTGCTGATCTTATGGTTGACCTGGTAGCCCCCGTATCTACCAAAAAGGTAGTAGGGTGTCCATTGAGTTCTGCTTCCACAAAGGGTCCTCTCTGATCTACCTCTAGAATGGCCCTAAGTATGCAATCATCATCCTGACCTAAACTTAACTGCGCCAGCAAATCTGCATCCCTCTCCTCTCCCACTTCGAACATGGGCATCTGCAAATAAGTCCGGGCTCCCTGCTGTATGTTCTGCATCCTGGGTGGCTGGGGAACCTGCACCTGCGAGACGCCGGTCCCCCCTTGCATCATTCTCGGTACAGTCACCGTCTGTACCTGTTCTGCCCCAGGGACCTGACCCATTCCTCCCTCCATCTGCAGCTGATTATAGGGGTTCAAGGGACACTCGCGCCTCCAATGTCCCACCTGGTGACACTGGTGACAAGCAGTCGTCTTCTTCAAGATCGCTATATCTATGCCTGTCCTAGGGTCAACGGGCCTCGGCCTTCCCTGACCCTGCATATTCTGATTCCCTGTCTGATAGTTTCCCTGTCTCCGCACCACTGGACCCCCATTCGGCGGTCCCTGAGCAGCTTGCATCTGAATGAGCAATAGGTTATCCTTCATCTTCTTGTGCTTGGACTCAATCTCATCCGTGCAGTACCTGGCATACCGCAAGATCTCATCTACGGGCTTATTCTGCCAACAGATCAAATGCTGCTGTATCATGAGACTGACCTCGGGCTTCAAACCCAGCACGAACTTAGACACAAACTGTCCCATGTCCTTCGTTTCCAGCTCATCTAGGCCACTGTACTGCTTAAAAGCCTTCAAAAGTCTCTCATAAAATTCATGTACTGTCTCCTTTGGCTCCTGCACCGTCCTATCTATCTTTACCCAATCAATGTCTTGGGGTGAAACCTTCGATTTCAACCAGGTAATTACTTTATCGTACAGCCTCATCACTACGGGGGACGGACCATTTGTAATCATGTTCCTATCAGGCTCATAGTCCGGCCAATCAACAGCAATTTTACATGCGTTCCACAGATCCCCCGGAACCACGATATCAAATAAGGTGTTCAGGTCTATCCACAACACCTTCGAAATCTTAACAAAACACTCAACTTGCTTGTACCACTCTGCAGGCTTCTCCCTGAGCCTGGGAAAATCATTCGTAAATGATGCCAAATCCCCCCTGCTCCATGGTACATGCACATATCCTCCATTCGCCACTTCCCTAAGGGGAAAGGTCTTAGCTAATAGCAACCCCTCTGCCGGAGTTCCTCCTTCCGCTCCCCTCGAGGTCTTTTTCTTTGACCATTTCTCTTTCCATTTATCAAGCGTCAACCATGGCCGCATGGCTAGGACCAGTTCTCTAGTATGTGACCTCAGTCCAACAACCCTCTTCTCCTCTAGCTCCCGCTCTGTATAATGCATCCTATGACTTCCTTGCAACGCTCTAGTCTTGGACAGATCCACACCATATTCCTTCGCCAATCCCCTCAATTTCTCGTGTGCCATTCGTGCTTTCCGCGTCACATCTTTCGCCACGAAAAACAGGTCATCTGGACTGTAGGATACTATCCTCTCAAGAGGTAGACTTCCATATATAATTTCATCTGCCTCTGCCTTAAGCCTTACTACGTCTATCATCCCTGCCTTCAAGGCTCCTTTCAACACCTGACAACTTGCTCCACGTCCCTCATCATATTCACATTCTGGCTCCTTCTCCCTCCTCTCTTCTGGTGTTTCTATGGGAGCAGAATGGCTCTGAAAGCCAACCGGAGTTGTCCCCGCTTGACCCATATTCCAGCTCATTTGCTTCTTTGGCGGTACCCATGACCTTAAATCTGATCTCGACTCCATCAGAGTCCTCGGCCTCACCGGTCTCTCGTCCTCTTCGCCCCTAGATGTGCCTGACACCGCTGCTAATGGTGTACTCCATTGTACAGGGCTTGGAGGTCGGGCCGTTGCCCCTTCCAACCCACTTTCCCCGCTTTCTCTCCTCGTTCTTTCTGCCACTCGTTCTGACCTCTCTCTTTCCTCTGATTCCGGACTGTATATCGACACAATCGGTCCAATGGTGACCGGTTCCCTCAAGGCATCCGGTAACCTCATCTCTCTTTCAATCCTCCCACTAGCCTCAGACTGACCCTGTGAACTCGCTGTTTCAAACGAAACCAACCCTTCCACTCGGGTCTCAGGCTGGATTGTTACCCTCCTAGTTTCTCCCCTCTCACCCCACCTATCATCCGCTTCATCTGGGTTATAAGGAGGTGGTCTCTCGTCTAGCAATCTTTGCAATACCCCATCATCGGAATCACTATCTTCCTCTTGTGCCTTCTCCTGTGCTTTCACATGGCGTATCCCCGTCGAATCTATTATTACGGGATACAGTTTCGCTTCCTCAATTGTCTGCACTCTCCATCTTTTCTCCGCTGCATCCCACTTGGCATCCTGAAATGCCCTAATCGACTTCCTCATCCTCTCCTGACTTCTCCCCTTTTCCTTATCATGCGCTGCTCTAATCCATGCATGTAATGCTTCGAACTGTGCTGGTCTTGGCAAGGGTCTTAAGGACCCCATCACCATCTTCAGTTGGTACAGCACTGCTAGTCTAAATGAGCCATACCTCGGGAAAGCTAGTTCCCCTTCGCCTTGTGTCATCTTGTGCCAATTCTCGATCCAAACTATAGTATGTAACCCCACATTCTGTGCCATGTAATGTGCCGGGGTATCCTCGGGAGGGGCTTCTTCTCCCCCACGAACAACCACATGCTTATCGCCTCTACACAACTCTCGCAAAGCCCTAAGGCACTTCATGATGAGCAAATTCGATCTCGCGCCCTATTTACTTCTTGTTCTCAAATCCTCCAATAACAGCACGACTCACACCAACCGGCCTATCACAGCGCGACACTCTCTGACGTCACCTTCCTTCGCTCGCAACAGTTCCCTTCTCCAAACTCGTTTCACGCTCACCCTCGTCCCATTCATACACTGAAATAACCGATTAAGTTATTTCTCTGGCTGTCCGTCCACAGCCTCTGACTGTTCGTCCACAGTCTCTCGACCTTGTTGACCTCGCTTGGCGCCCGTCTGCCCCCGTCCGGCCAGACAGATCGCCTCTGATAGGTTACTAACTCCGATCTGCACACCACAACCCACGACCAGCGTTAAGTTGCCATACACACACGCATTCGCTCCCCCTATCTCGGTCCAGGTGATCGATGGTACCTCACGATCTCCCTTGGGTGGTCAACAAAATCTATCTCAGGTGTCTTCTACACCACAATTCCCGGGCTGCGCGCGCTCACAGCCTGATCTCACAATCACACGACATACACATCAACTCCGCAAGACATCACACAACAAATCAACACCGCAATCTACAACATCTCATTTTCATACTCACTCCTGGAACTGCTGCTTTCTGCCGCGCTGCTACTCGCCGTCGATGCTCATCTGCTGCCGTCTGCTGCTCGCCATCTGATGATTCAGCATCACTTATCGTCTCTTGGGCCTCAAGGGTCACTTATCCTTATCTAATCTTCCCTCGCTATCAGAAAGAAACCATCCTCGTTTGCTACCAACTGCTCCGGCCCATTTTAGTATCTCGCAATTATCTACTGGAACCCACTCTGGTCAGATGGAACTTTTTACTTGTCCAATAGCGTGGAGGGAAAACAACAAAATTATCAAAATTTCTGTCTACAATTTGCCATAATCAAGGACTCGAGACTTAATCTCTTGGCTCTCTGGTTTTTATTATCAGCATAAAGATTTGAAGATACAAAGTCCTCAATACGAGGCACAACAAGTACATAGGCACTAACACAAATGCTACTCTACGAAGAATCCGCATACGGCTAAAAATAACTAAAAGCACAATCTCTAAAAGCATGAGGTAGAACACCACCAAGCAAATGTCGATACTAGGGACACTGAACCATACCATCTCTGTCCCTACTCTGCACTAGATGACATCCCTACTTAGCAATCCCTTGAGACCCTCATCGAGTAAAAGGTGTCAGAGTGAAACTTCATAAGAAGTCTTCACTTAGAGAGCTTGGTCTAAGTTGCCCCCTCTATCCCTTCGCCTAGCCTTCCTCTGCTCTGGGCTGCTCTGAACTGCCTCCACCCTCGGGGCGCTGTCCCTAATACAGAACCCCAAAACTCAGAACACGCCCTCTGCGCCTCCTCTTCTGCGGGGTCGACTTTCAGAAATTTTCCACAGAGCGCTGTCCAGTTCCATCGTCCATCGCTTGGCCTTGAGTCCCAGACGCCATCCGCACTAGGAGTTACGATTGGCACATTCCAATACACTCCCATGTCTGGCTTTTACTACATAAGTCAATTTGTGAACAAAGAGCTTCTCTACTAACGAGCAACTGTCCTTGCACCTGGGGTGAGATCATGCAAGGCAGACATTCTTCACATCTTTTAAGTTACAATTTACTACAGCCTAAAACCTCTACTGGAAAAAATCCTTTTTGGCCTATTGCCCTTGGCTAACATAAGAAAATACCAGGCCTTTCGCCTCAACGATATATGCGAATTCTGGCCACTACTTCGGTTACACAAGCAGGTTTAAATCACAGTATTGACATTTACGTCTTTCTTTCATGTGTGGTCAAACTAAACAGTCTACAGACACAAATTCTAATCTACACGTTTTAACATCACATTGTTCAAAGGACTAAGCTCTATTCATTGCTTCAATATATACATAAGATGCTTGTACATAGCTAACACTTCTATTGAAATCGACATAGGTTATACAGTTCTTAATACATTGTACACAAAATACCTGAGTACACATTTGATTATATGCGGGTGCCGACTAACAGTGAATATAACGCACCCCTACAATTTTCAAACTTTTAAGCGCTACATCACCCTTTTAGAGACCCCCACTTTTTTGATGCCACTTAAAACCCTGATTTCAAGCTCTCCCATTTCTGGTGCTTTGCAGTATTGTTAAGAACTTCTTGAAGTTTCTAGTTGCTCAAATGGATGTAATTTCTAATATGTATATGTTTCCCTCATCTTCATTGCTTGATTTTTCTCTCGAGAAAGTGTCACTTAGTCATTGAAATGTCACTCATAATTACACTGAAATGAAAATGTCACAAATCGCAATCTGAAACCTTAGCAGCTATTTTGCTGACCCTCGACTCGCAGGACTATAGAAGGAACTTAAATGTTTCCATCACTGTGAACGTACTGAAAAAAAGAGTTGTGCAAGTATTACTTCAATACAGTAAATAGGGCTTTTATTAAAGTCTATGAAGATTTTTTTTATTGGTCATGACATGTTAAAAGAAAAACACAACAAGAAAAAAATAAACATTGATGGGTAATATGTTCCTTGATGTTAATGTAAATCGTGTCACCAAAAGTATAAGTAATGCAATACTTAATTGGAACTCTGTCTCATACATGATGAAAGTACTGCATATTTTCAGTCTATGCTTTAAACGCCGACTGGAGTCAAGCACACGAGTAAAACTCTCTTCTTGTGTTTATCAAAGCTGCCTTAAACTAAGAATGATCAGGACTAAAAGGGTGCACCCAGGGAGAAGAGGAGAGGTGATGAGTTGGATATGATTCTGAAATGCATATGACAAGGGGATAGGAGAGTAACATTAATTTTCAAATCATTAAGAGCTTTAGGAAAACAGGAAATTAGATGAGTTAAGCTAATTTGGTGGAGCGAGAGCCTACCCTATGTGAGCTTCTATAGGGCATCATTATGATGCCGCTGGGACCACCACCGACAGGCTATCAGTGGTGGTCCTACTGACAGACTGCCCTTGGGGCGAAGCGCCGCAGCACAATGCTGGCGGTCGGACCCTTGACTGTCGGGGGATGGATCGCTGCCTACGACTGGATCTACTGAGTCTGACGGGGCAGTGGTCGTAATCGTGGTCCTGAATGGAGGTGGTGCCTGTACAGGCACCGCCGTCTGGATTAGGATGTCTATTCCTGACAGCCTTTTCATGGTGGTCCCACCGCCATGAAAAGGCTGTCAGAAAGGGACTCTGGGGTCCACAAGCAGAGCCTGATTCCCTTGTGGGCCACTGTAATGTGACCCTGGGGGCATATGTAGTGCCCCCAAGAAAAAACATGCATTGTGTGCCAGGCACCACATTGTGCCTGGCACATGGTGTATGAATGTGCACAAAGTGCTCAATAACATAGCAGCTTGTCCTGCATCCCTCTCCCAGGGCTGCAGGACAAGCTGCAGTGTTATTGAGCACTTTTACGACCAACAGTCCGGTGGGCACATTGTCACTAGGTGTACTGGTGTGCAGTCTAGTAGTGGGGAGGGCGGAGCGTAGGTGGAGCGAGGGAAGAGGAGGTGCTAGGAAAGGGAAACGGGGCGGTTAGAGTAGGGACACTGAAGGTAGAGGATAAGAATAAAGAAGCCTCCCTGAACCTACCGTGTCTGTCGTTATTGAAGGGTGACGCAGGGGGACACGACAGCTGGCGACGAGGGTGGGATGAGCAGCAGACTCTCCCGGACCCGACGACGTGAACGACCCGCCGGAGACCGAGTGGTGGCAGGTGACGGCGGGAGCGCTGACACGCGCGCGGTGCACCCGGAGTCTGACCCGGGGCATGCAGACAACAGAGGCAAACGCGGATGAGAAGGGGAAGGCCAGATCCTGCTCAAGGAACCCCCCCCCGCGAGAGAAGTGCTTCGTAGAAGGCAATCTCAACACATGAGAGCCCCCCCCCCTGCGCATGAAATAGGAAGATACACGTGCGAGCAGCGGTGAAGCCTCCCTACCTGGTGCAAGCGGCAGTCTCCAGGAGTGGGTGAGTGAAGCTCTAACACGCTGCGGCAGGCAGAAAGCAATGATCGAGCCTCGTGTGAGGCCCCACGTGTGCAGTGACCCGGCGGCCATCTTAAAGTCAGGCAGCCTCGGATGGACATACCCATTGAAGTGAATAGGCGGCCATCTTAAAGTCAGGCGCCCAGACAAAATTTAAACAAGCACAAGCCAACGCAAACAAGCACGAGCTAATACAAGCGAGTGAACAAACAAACACGAGCAAAGTCCACTGCAAGTGTGAAAGCAAACAAGCACAAGCAACAGCAAAGGTGAAAGAAGAATACAACCAGCAAGCACAAGCCAACGTCAATGCAAAGCAAATGAGCACGAGCTAATACAGGCAAGTGAATAAACAAACACGAGCAAAGTCACAACGAACTTGGGAAGCCACCTGAGCTGACCGAAGTGGGTTGAGTCGCACACACGATGTCGAACCACGGATCACCGACCCGTCAGGAAGCGAAGCCAATCGTCATGGGACTGTCGCATTTGCGCCCTCCGGAGCCTCTGGCGCTCGTCGTCGGTAGCAGTATGGGCCCTCGCTGGGAGGAATGGATAGAGGACTTTGAGGACTACATCAAAGGCTCCAAGGTACTCGGGGATGAGGACCAGCTAATTGCACTCCGCAATCTCGTGGGGAAAGATGTCAGCAAGATGATCAAGGAAATTCCCGCTGCAGATGCAGGAACATACGCCAAAGTTCGTGAAGCCCTGGATAAAAAATTCATACACAAGAAGAATGTGGACTATGAGAGGTATGTGTTCCAGCGGGCGCGACAAGAGAAAGATGAGATAATGGGCGCCTACATTACGCGACTTCGGCGGCTAGCGCGTCACTGCGATTTCGAATCGTTCTCAACGGATGATGCCATACGCTTGCGCGTAATCGACGGCTGTCAGTCGGAGACCCTTCGACGAAAACTGCTAAAGAAGACTCACACCCTGGACGAAATCGAAGAACTAACAAGAGTGCACGACCAGGCCGAGGAACATGCCAAGTCCATGGAGTCAGGGTGCACGGAGCGCAAGGAGCTTGCATGCCAAGTGCGCACTAGTCGTCCCCGCCGGGGGTCGAAAGAGCGCGAGCGACATGCCCGACCATCTTCGCGCCGCCGCTACCCAGAACATCGGCGACCTGACTCGGGGAGGAGGAGCAAGCAACATGATCACGCAAAGATATCGGCTGCGAGACGGTGCTACAGATGTGGATATGACTTTCCACACAGCGGGACATGCCCGGCCATGGGGCAACAGTGCCGCAAGTGCGGCCGGAGTCATCACTTTGAAGCTATGTGCGGGGAATACCGCCGTGAGAAAGACAAAGACAAGACCGCGCCTGAGTCATCGAGAAGAGACACCCGCCGGCACCATGTACGAGCAGTGCATGTCCGCCAGAAATCATCATCAAGGTCCTCCCATTCCAGAAGGGAGTCGCGGTCGTCCAGGTGGTCAAGGAGATCTCCATCTCGTGAATCAGGGTCATCTTCAGATGAACAAGAGTATTCGGTGGAGTACGCGAACATGATCGTTGACCCGGACCAACTCAAAAAATACCCCCGTTTGGACATCAGTGTTGGTGGCCACAACACGAAGTTCGTGATGGACAGCGGGGCGTCACTGAACTACATCCCAGTGACTGAATACAGGAAGATGAACCCTCGCCCCCGACTGAACCCTGCGCACGTCCGTGTCTACACCTGGATGTCCAGAGAACCACTTCCGTGTGTTGGAAAATTCCCGACTGTACTGAGGCACCAAACGACATCGGTCCCAGTGGTGATGCATGTCATCGAGGGGCCGGAAGCGGACTGTCTCCTCAGCCTACCGACGGCCGAACGGCTAAGACTGGTTGAAATTCTCTATCGCGTCACCGATGACGGTGACACCGTCCGCAAGTTCCCAAAACTGTTCACAGGACTCGGAAAAATGAATAGGGGCCAGATCCGCTTGCATATCGATGAACAGGTTAGACCGGTTGCCCAGCATCCCGAAAGGTTCCTTTTCACCTTCAGCAGGCTGTAGAAGATGAACTGCAAGACCTCCTGACAGCCGACATCATCGAGCGTACAGAGGGCCCCACGCCGTGGGTATCGCCAGTGGTGATCGTCCCGAAGAAAGGAACTCCAGGGAAAGTCCGACTCTGTGTGGATATGAGCATGCCCAACACAGCTATCGAGAGAGAACGCCACCCAGGACCCCATCTGAGTGACATGATAGCCGCACTAAATGGTGCGCGCGTGTTTTCCAAACTCGACCTCAACAAAGGGTACCATCAACTGGAACTCCATGAAGACTCTCGGTACATCACAACGTTCACGACGCACCTGGGGCTGTTCCGGTATAAAAGGCTGAATTTTGGTATATCATCAGCTGCCGAGATATTCCAAGAAGCCATCCGGCAGACTATCCATCACATCCCCAACACACTGAATTACAGTGATGACATCCTAGTGTATGGGGCGAACATTCAAGCTCATGACACAGCCCTCGACAGAGTCTGCCACGCGCTCTTGGACGCAAACTTAACTCTCAACAAAGAGAAGTGCGAATTCCATCAAGAAAAGCTGAAATTCTTCGGGCACGTCTTCTCTGGTGCAGGGATGAAGCCGGACCCGGACAAAGTGAGCTCGCTGAATGACACCAAGAGTCCACGGGATGTCAGCGACGTGCGGTCCTTCCTAGGGATGGCGAGCTACTGCTCACGGTACATCGAAGACTACGCCACTCTCAGCCACCCCCTCCGGAGACTGACCAAACAAGGCCAGGCATTTGAGTGGACTCCGGAGTGCGAGCGAGCATTTCGGAACATCAAACAAGCGGTGGGAAAAGCCGACAGTCTGGCGTACTTCAGCCCGGACCGGAAAACTGAGATCACAGTGGACGCCAGCCCCGTCGGTCTAGGTGCTATCCTGGCCCAATACGATAAGGACACTGACCAGCGTCACATAGTGGCCCATGCCAGCCGAAGTCTCTCCGACACGGAGAAGGCCTACTCCCAACCCGAGAAAGAGAGCCTCGCGGTAGTATGGGCCTGCGAACACTTTCACGTGTTCATATATGGAAAACACTTCACCATGGTGACAGACCACCAAGCGCTCGTCACCATCTTTGGGAACCCGCGCTCCAAAATGCCACCCTGCATCGAACGATGGGGACTACGTCTGCAAGAATATACTTTCACCATTGTCCACAAACCAGGGAAGTCGGCCAACCCAGCCGATTACATGTCAAGGGCACCCCGAAGCTACCCAACGTCCCACTCCGTCCGTAGCTGAGAAGTACATCCACTTCGTAGTGGCCCAGGCACGGCCGCCGGCTGTTCCCCTGGAAGCCATCCAACAAGCCACCTCGCAGGATGAGCTGCTACAAAGGGTGATTCACCGGGTACAAACACATCGGTGGAGACAGGACGATACACCTGAGGAGAGTGACCCAGAGAAGTGCCAAGAGCTGCAGGCATTTAAGAATGTGAGCGAGGAACTATCCGTCACAGCGGAAGGACTGCTCCTGAGAGACCACCGGATTGTCATCCCACAGCACCTGCGCCAAGGAGTCATCAACCTGGCCCATGAAAGCCATCGAGGCGTGGTTGCGACCAAGAGAGCCCTTCGTGAACTTGTCTGGTTCCCGTTTCTTGACGAAATGGTAGAACGTACCCTCAAAGACTGTCCGCAGTGCCAAGTGGTGGGGCGCGGTGATCCTCCAGCCCCGCTCCAAATGACACCATTACCATCGGGAGTGTGGCAGGAACTAGCCATGGACTTCTACGGCCCAATGCAGTCGGGCAAGTACGTGCTGGTGGTTGTTGATGAGTACTCGAGATTCCCCATCGCCCGATTCGTCCCTTCCACCGGAGCAACTGCCACGCTTGCCGTCCTTGACGAGGTGTTTGCAGCTTGGGGAGTACCCAAGGTAGTGAAGACGGACAATGGCCTGCCGTTCAATGGGCAAGAGTTCAGTGACTTCATGAAACTAATGGATATCCGACACCGGAGAATAACACCGCTATGGCCTCAGGCTAACGGCACTGTTGAAAGATTCATGGCCACTCTCAAGAGAACATTCCAGCAGGCCGTGCTTGATAGAAGAGACATGCAAACAGCCCTCAATGACGTGCTCCAATCATACCGAACGACACCGCATGCCACCACAGGCAAATGCCCAGCGACGCTCATGCTGGGGCGTCCTATTCGGACACGAATACCCACCTGGGAAGGAGAATTACGACCCGTGTCCCCAGGTCGCATCCATCAAGAAATGGCGACCACTGACCGGGCTCGCAAAGAGGGCATGAAAACGTATGCTGATGGTCGGAGGCGAGCCCGATCGCTCTCCTTCCGAGAGGGAGACTGTGTGGTGGTTAAGCAGGAGCAATGTAAGAAAACGGACAGCAGGTTTCGAGCAGAGCCTCTGACAGTCACCCGTCAAAAGGGAACCATGCTGACGGCAGAATCAGACAGTAGGCGCATCACTCGAAATGTGTCTCATTTTCAAAGATGTAGCTCGGCTCTGCAGGATGCGCTAGAGTCACGACTCCAGCCTCCGAGAACTGAACAGACTGAACTACGAGGTGAGACTGCTACTGGCCCGGAGGAAAGAAGCGAAGGCAACCCTACTGCGGTACCAGAAGGCCGGTCTCTCAGACCACGACAGACAATCCGCCAGCCACGTCGGCTGATTGAAGAGATGTAAATATTTTGCGAGTTTGTTCTGTTAACAAAGGGGGAGATGTACTGGTGTGCGGTCTAGTAGTGGGGAGGGCAGAGCGTAGGTGGAGCGAGGGAAGAGGAGGTGCTAGGAAAGGGAAACGGGGCAGTTAGAGTAGGGACACTGAAGGTAGAGGATAAGAATAAAGAAGCCTCCCTGAACCTACCGTGTCTGTCGTTATTGAAGGGTGACGCAGGGGGACACGACACTAGGGTATGGGGTTGTGGACGTCTTGTTGGGCGGTACCCTGCCTGTGGTGAACAGGTTCAGACGCTCGCATGGCCGCCATCCTAATCACGCCCAATGAGTACTTCAGGCGCACCTTGAAATGTTAAAATGCAAGTATGGGGGGGTGTGCCTTGGGCAGCCAACATGGCGGACGTGTTCTAGGACGGCTCCTTCCAGCCCGCCATATATCCGTCGACAATCCTGACATCCCGGTACTCTTGAAGCAGTAATTGATGTTGCTGAGGCACGGTACCCGGTTCCCTCCTGGTTGGTTAAGCTGGGGGCCAGGGAGCCGTGGTGGAGCTGCAATCCCGCCGTAACCAGGGAGAGGCCTCGTGGTGTGAAGAAGGCCCCGGGAGTGGCGAGCTGTGTCCCTGCTGCAGGCTAAGGGCGGACGGGAGAGCCCGGTGTAGCGATGAGCGCGCTTGGCGGCGGAGTTCAGATTGGCCCTGCGGGGGGGGGTTTGGCCTCCGCTTGAGCTGTAGCACACTGAGAGAGGGGATTGGAGTGTTCCGGTGGATGGGTCAAGCCGCGGTGGTAAGGAGGCGCGTATGCGGAGGGAGAGGCGGCTGCTCCTGGGCCTTTGCGAGACCTATGGCGCTGGAGGGAGGAGGCGGTCGGCGACTGGGGCGGCTGGCCTCCTGGTGGCAGTGTCCCATAACTCGGGTGAAGCGGGGGGATCGGCGGCGCAGTCGGGCCGCATGGGGACAGCCGGTGGCCTAGTGGACTGCTTCGCTTCTGGCCCTGTGTCTCCCCCTCCACTGTATGCGGTACAGATAGGAATCAGCGTCTGGATCGGGCCGCGCGATGGGACCGACGACACTTCTGGCATACCGGCATATGTGACACAGTCGTAGTCGTGGCTGCAGCGTGGTGTCCGGTCCCCTGCGGATTGGTGCAGTCAAGGAGCGGGGAGCCGCGCTGGAGTAGTAATTCCGCTGCAGAAAGGGAGAGGCCTAGCGGAGCGAAGAAGGCCCCGGGAGTGATGGGCTGTGTCCCTGCTGCAGGCTGAGGGCGGACCGGGGAGCTCCGCCCGGCTGGCGGGCGCGCCCGGCGGCAGAGTGGTCCTGCGGTGGGAGGCTTGCCCCCCGGTCGAGCTGTGAAGCCCTGAGTGAGAGTGTCCGGGGGTTCCGGCGGCCGGACCGGGCCACGGCGGTGAGGAGGAGCGTCTGTGAGTGGCGAGGCGGCAGATCCTGGGCCTTTGTGGGGCCTGAGGCACTTGAGAGTGGAGGCGGCCAGCGACAGGAGCGGCAGATCTGCCAGTTGCAGTCCCCCATAACTCTGGTGCAGCGGGGGTCTGGCGGCGCAGTCGGGCCGCTTGGGGGCAGCCGGGGGCCTGGTGGGCAGCCTCACCCATGATTCCGGGATGATAGTGGTGGTTGGACCCTGGTTTCTTCCCCCCCACCCCCCTCCTGTTGGCGGTACAGACGGGGATCGGCGGCCGGATCGGGCTGCGTGGGGAGATCTGCCACAATCGAGACTGGTACCTTTGGGCCCCTCCCTTGGACGTGCTAGGGTCTGTGTACTGTGTGGGGGCACGCCCCCAATCAGGATTGAGTCGTAGGAGACAGGGTCGGGCTGCTAGGGGAGCCAGTCGCCGCCTGTGTAAAGAACAGTAGGCGGTGTGAGGGGGTGAGCTCCGTCCATTGACCGATCGTTACGGCGGCGGGTGAGGTGGGGTTTGTTGTCCCCCGCACCTAGGGTGCTCAGAGGGTCAAGGGTGGACTCCGGGGTCGACCAGGGCGAGATCGGCGGCTGGATCGAGCCACGGGATCAGGCCACGGGATCAGGCCACGGAATCTACTTTCCTCTGGGGTTATACATCGTGCGGGTGGGGGCAGGCCAGTCGTCGTAGCGCACAGCACCAACATGACCAGAGACAAGGGTAGCGGTGGCCCGGCCAGGCAGGGGCCTATAGATAAATTTACTGGTCCGGAGCCTCTGGGGGCCAACCAGGAGCAGGGCCGGACAATGCAGCCCTGATGTCTGCCATTACCCAGAGACATGCTGTATGCGAAAATAGGGGCAGTCGGAGCGGACGTTACACTGCTGCGGCAGGATCTACGCAATGCGGTGTCCCGAATTACAGAGGCTGAGACGTGTATTTCTGGGGTGGAAGATGATGTGGCGGAGCTGAAACGAAAGGTAGCAGCGATGGTGACCGTCCAAACGGGCCTCACGCTCCGAGCAGAAGATGTGGAAGGACGGGCCCGATGCAACAATCTCCGATTTGTTGGCTTTCCGGAGGGCTGTGAAGAAGGAAACACGGAACGCTTTCTTACGACCTGGCTGGAGGGTTGGCTCCCCCCTCTCCCCCCTGACGCGATGTCCAGATGTTTTGTGGTGGAGCGGGCTCATCGGGCTCTCTTGCAGAAGCCTCCGGTGGGGGCTCGCCCCCGGCCTGTCATCGTCAAACTCTTGAATTATTTGGACAGAGATGCTATCCTGAAGCAGGCTAGGGCCAAAGAACCCCTGATGTTCCATAATTCTCGAATCTTGATATTCCCTGATTATACGCGACAGGTCCAGCAGCAACGTCAGTCATTTATGGCCGCCAAGGCCCGGCTGCGAGAGCTTAAACTTCCCTATGCCCTGCTCTTTCCGGCCCGTCTCCGAGTGGTCTTTCGATCCCATACACACTTCTTTGATACTCCGGAGGAGGTGTTTAGATGGACGGACGAAACGGTGTGGGTGAGGCCTCACACGCCACCGGGCCTGTAATCGGACTCGTCTTTGGGGATGTGGCACGGGGGGTCCTCGGGGCTGGCAGGAGAAAGGGGACAGACGATCGAGGTCCAGGCTGCGCTCGCAGTCTGGTGGTGTCGTTGGTTGAGGGGGGCCGGCCCCTGGGGATCAGACATTGGATCCTTAGCTGAGGATACAGGTGCTGCGCTGAGAAACGTCAACCACGGATAACCGGGATGTCCTGTACTGGGCTTGACCTATCGTCTGCTGTGAGCTGGTGGGAACCTTGCCCGGAAGCTATGGGCTGCAAACTGGGGATTAATTGGTTGGGGTGGTCCACATCCCCCCGTTGGGGGGTGGGGGTCCGCCTCGCCGCAACAGATACTTCAAGGGTTTTTTTGAGGTATGGGGTGGGGGGTTTGTTGGGGAAGGGTTGTTGCTGGTTACAGGTCGCACGTCCATTACAGGTCCACTGCAGGTTGTACACAGGCCTCTGAAGCTCCATGATAGTCTGGAATAGTGATGCAACCCCTTATGGTTGAGATGTCTGATGGGGGGCAGGGGACACAGGGGAGTCTCTGTATCCTGAGTTGGAACGTGCAAGGGGTTCTGGACAAGATTAAGCGGGGGGCCATACTCTATCACGCGAAGCAGGTGAAGGCAGATATTCTTCTGTTACAAGAGATCCACCTCATGGGCACAAAGGCCCTGTGCCTGCAGCGATATGGGTTCCAACAGGTTTTTCATGCTGGCTTTCTGCGAGGGTCCCGGGGCGTGGCTATCCTGATACACCATAGGGTACCTTATACGCACGAGCAGCAGTGGATTGATGGGCAGGGCCGTTACCTGTTTATCCGGGGTAGGGTTGGGGAGGATCCGTTGATTTTAGGTAGTGTATATGCCCCTCCCCCGTTGCAGTGGAATTTAATTGAGCGGCTACAATCTTTGTGGGTCGACATGCCAGATGTAATGTCTGTGGTGGGTGGAGACTGGAATGATGTAATGAAGACAAGTATGGACAGGACAGGGGGTGTGGAGGGTCGTAGGGGAGATCTCCCAACTAAATTGCACTCTCTGGTGATGGGGCTGGACTGGGTGGGTACCTGGCGGTGGGCCCATGGCGCAGCTCGGGAGTATACGTACGTATCGGAAGTTCATCACTCATTCTCTAGATTGGACTACCTTTTTGTCCCCCGGGCGATGGCTGGGAGGGTGGTGGTGGCGACGATTTTGCCACGGGGGCTCTCGGATTACTCCCCAGTGCTCATAAAACTAGAGACAGGCAAGGGAAAGCGTCCGTTTCGATGGCGTCTGGCGGTATGGAATCTCCAGAAGGCGGAATATGCAGCACATATGGGCGATGCCATAGCGCAGTACCTGACGGCGAATGTGGGATCCGTACCTAGTGCGTCCATGTTGTGGGAGGTGTTGAAGCCCACGCTGAGTGGGGTGGACATCTCTTGGTGCGCAGTGGCTCGCCGGAAGTAGAGGGAGAAGCTGACCCGCGCTGAGGCGAACATAGAGATACTCGAGCAACAGAACCGAGAGTCGGGGAGTGCTCTGGGAGTGCGACTGTTGCTGTGTGCTCAACAGGAGTGCGCAGCTCTGCTGATGGATGAGGCAAGGCAGGTTTGGCTGGTAACACGCAGCAGAGTGTATCAATGGGGGGATAAATCGAGCAAGATGCTGCACCGCCTTTGCCAGGGCATTTTCACGCTCAAGCCCTGGCAGGTATCTTAGACGCCGCGGGGACCCCGATTACCGATCCCCCATCCATTGCAGAAAGTTTTGTTACATACTTTGCGGACCTTTATGCCCCCCAGGAGTGTCTGTCGGCTGATAGGGTTGAGAAATTTATTACAGATCTGCCCCCCAGGGCACTATCGGACGAGCTGCGGGATAAGCTGGAGGCCCCATTGTCAGATGAAGAACTGGGAGTGGCCCTGGGGGAACTTAACCCGGGGAAAGCACCTGGACCTAACGGGTTTCCGAGAGAGTTTTCCCGTCGGTATCACATGCAACTAGCCCCACATTATCGCGCAGTAGTGGAGACACGCATAAGTGGTGGTGTTCCATAAGCCCGGGCGCCCCCCGGAACAACATGCCTCTTATCGCCCCATATCTCTTTTAATTGTGGAGGCCAAGGTCCTGGCGCTGGCCAATCGTCTGTTGCCTCATATCACGTCACTCGTGCTCCCTGATCAGGCGGGCTACCCGGCACAATATTAGAAGGGCGCAGGTGGCGATTGCGGCAATCCAGCGGTTGGGGGAGCCGGTGGCAATACTGTTGGCGGATATGGACAGAGCGTTTGATTCGTTGAGTTGGGTTTACCTGTTTGCTCTGCTTCCTAGACTCAACTTGGGTCCACGTTTTCTTTCTTATGTGAAACTCCTCTATACGGGGTTGACGGAGTCGGTGCGGGTAGCGGGTGCCACCTCCTCCACCTTTGCTATTCAGAGGGGTAGGCGGCAGGGATGCCCCCTTTTGCTGTATCTGTTTGCTCTCGCCATGGAGCCCCTGGCGGCCTGGGTGCGAGTAGACGCCCAGGTACGCGTATTCGAATGGGCCACGGGTCTGTCTGATAGAATAGTGTTATATGCCGATTATGTTCTCTTTTTCCTGACGGCACTTGACAGGACGGGGCCACGGCTTCTGCAGATGATGTGGATCTTTGGGGAAACGTCGGGCTTATATATGAATCCCTGCAAATCTATACTGTGGGTGTTGGGAGGCCCTACGGGGGTGGGCTCGTGGGTGACCGAGGTCCAGGCGGCGGCAGGCGGCTTGAAATATCTGAGGGTGGTACTGTCGGATGTACCGGCGGTGGCCTGGGAGCATAATTTGACACCGGTGTGGGATCGCGTCCTGGTCCTGCATGCCCCTGACACTGTTTGGTCGATCGGCAATCTTCAAGATGGTGGCGCTCCCTCGACTCCTCTATCAGCTGCAGAATCACCCATACCCGATTCCGCCCAGATGGTTCCGGTTGATGAACTCTCTATTGGGACAGTTTCTGTGGGGAGGGGGGACGGTGCGAGTGGCCATACGAACGTGTTTCTTATCTACCTATAGCGGGGGACTGGCATCCCCGGATATCCTCTCGTATTATCAGGCCTCGCACCTGCTGATCCTTAACGAGTGGTGGTATGGAGAGAGGGGAGACCTGGCGTACGCCCTTGAACGTTATCTCATGGGGAATCACTCTACATACAATTTTATACTCGGTGCGGTTGCAGAGTGCGCTGCCTGCAACTACGCGGCGGTGTTCATGGTTTGGAAGCAGGCGCTGCGGCGCATGGGCTGGTGGAACGTCCTAACCTGGGAGACCCCTTTGTGGGACAATGGGCAATTGCCCCAACTGGCATCCCTTCTAGGGTTTCGGGGATGGGATGCCATAGGTATATCCACCCTGGGAGATGTTTTGAGGGGCACGACATTGAAATCATTTCGAGATCTCCAGGAGGAGTTCCATATGCCTCAGGCTCAATTTTATCGTTATTTACAGCTGCGCCATGCACTGTCTCCTAGCCTGCAGGGTCTGGAGTCCATACCGGAATTTAGCCCTGTGGAAGCGAAAGTTTTTATGGGGGACTTACTAGACAAAAAGATTTCGCGTATTTATCGGTCCCCTACACTACAGAAACTCCGGGGTGACTGGGAGGCAAATGTGGATGGGCTGGAGGAGGAGGATTGGAACGGAGACCCTGGCAGCCCCACGGGGGCGGCCATAGCAATGCGTTTACGGCTAGTCCAATTCAAATACCTACATCGGGTTTATTTCACCAGGACACGATTGTGGCGGGCGGGGATGTTCGCCTCCCCGGAGTGTCTTCGCTGTGGACGGTCAGAGGGTACATTTATACACACAGTTTGGCATTGCACATCTTTAGACCGTTTCTGGAGGGGGGTCTTCACTTGTCTCTCAGAGGTTCTGGGGTGGGAGCTTATTCGCACACCAAAGTTGGCGCTACTGCATGTTATGGAGGGGGTGGGGGGAAATATCTATAAACGACACCTCCTACTTCTAGGCCTGACTTTGGCAAAACGAGATATTGCCAAGGCCTGGAAGGCGACGAGGTCCCCCTCCGTGGCGGCCTGGAAAAATGGCCTAGACTTCTGCAGGGGTCTGGAACAGCCCATTTTTGTGGCCAGGGGGTGTCCACGCAAGCACTATTAAATATGGAAGAGATGGGCGGAGTATCGGGGCCTCTGGCTGAAAAACCTGTAATGGAGGAACCTTTGATCTCAGTTTTAGACCGGGGTTCAGCATAGGAGGAGGGGAGAGTAGGAGCACAGGGAGAGGTGAGCCTGGGTTAGGACCAGTGGATTGTTTCCTTGCTACCGCAGATGGGTGGGTATGGATCAGTGCGACCTTTGGGGGAGGAGTGGGCGGAGGGAGTTGGGGTTGTTGGGCAATGTCGTCAAATGCTACTATGTTTTGTATTGTGGTTTATGGGGGGGGAGGAGAAAAAGTCGTTTGCTGTACTGCTTGTCCATGGTATGATTTTGCAGACGACTCTGGAGTGCAGAGCTTTGCGGAATATATGCAAATTGACCAATAAAATATATATATTTTTTAAATGCAAGTATGGGGCCAGTCTGTGGGGGGGATGATTGCTAATTTACTCATCTTATTAGCGTTTATTAAAATATTTTAATTATTTTGATCTGTCCCATTGTAAAACTCTTATTCAGTTAATTTGCTCTTGCTACACTGGCATTATATAATCCACTTATAAACTCATGCCTCACCACTTTTTGAGTTCACCAGCCGCCACTGGAGTCCTATGCAAGCATCCTATTACTCCCATACTGAAGCACAAGACATAAGTGCGCCATGAGCTTTTGAAGCAAAAATGTGATTTCTATATCCCTTATTTTTTCTCGAGTGTCATATGGAGTGGCTGTTTTGTCAAATACCGGAGTGCTCTTAGCTTTTAATTTTGTCAAATAAGCTATCCTTCACTGGGTCTTTATCTTTCGTTTGAGGATTTTTTAAAGAGAGGCGTATGAGAGCAGTTTTTTTAATTAGCACCAACAGGTCTATTTGGAGTCTATTCGCTGATTTGATTCAGTAGGTTGACCAGGGGTTTGGCTTTAGGCTGAAGATCTGTTTGAGAATAGATTTCATGGTATTTGGGGGAGCCTTTATGGTCCTATACTGATATTTTTAAAATGCTCCCATGTTGGACCACATTTGCCCCTCGAGGCCCAGTTCTAATCTGATCATGTAACCTCTTGTGTAGAGTGGGAGTCTACAATTTCTCTTGTGTGCTTGAAGTTGAAATTTGTCAAGTGTTTTGGTGAGTTGTTCCATAAAGGCCTTGTGGCGGTAATTAAGTGCTTATAAAAAGGAGGTCTGGATGACCCTTCTAATTGGCATTGTGGATGGACTCTCTAGAGATGTATTGAGCTGACTTAATCTCATAGTGATCAGCGCTGCCTTGATTTTGAGGTGGCTTAGGTGAGTTTTTGGTCCTCCCTTAGTTGACAGCCACATGCCCAGACAGTTATAGGCGCTTGCCTTTGGATTTTTAGGGGGCCCAAACTCCAGGCAGTGTTTACTTTATTATTAATTCGTCTGAATACAAAGACTTTTGTGTTTGCAACATTGACAGTCATTTTATTTACTTTCATTGTATTTGTGTAAAGCGTTCAGGTCTTTTCAAATCCCCATCCTCGAATGATTCAATAGCAATATATTGTCTGCATATTGTAATAATGTTATCTTGAAAGAGCCTATTTGGTGAATTCACATTTGCGTATTTTAGGGCCGAGAACATACCGGCTGTATACAGGTTAAATAACAGGGGAGCCAAGATGCACCGCTGCTTAAGTCCGCTGTCTGTCATTACTTTCCCTGTTGTGCCAATTTCAGAGAGCTTGTGATTGACTCAGGTCGAAGTTTATAGTGACTTTATTGCCAGTAGCAGGTTGTTTGGGATGCCCCAGTCCTGTAATTTCTGCCACAGGTTGTTCCTGTCCACTGAGTCAAACGCAGATGAGTAATAAATAAAACATGCGTATAAGGGCTGGGATTTGCGACTTAGAGTTTGTTGGATTAAAAAAGATATGGCCACTGATCTTTCAGTTGGAGCGAGGCATAGTTCTTTGCTTCAGTATCCAGCAGGGCAATGGGGTGGTAGTTGTCTGGATCCAGTCTGTCGACCTTCTTAAATATTGAGTGGATGATTCAGCCTCTCCAGTTTTCGGGTATGCGCCCTGTCGTAATACATGTTTGATATAGTGGGAGCAGTATGGAGGTCCATAGACCTATGACTGTCTTAAAAAGTTGGGTTGGGATGCCGTTTGGGCCTGACACTCCCAAAGATCTAATTCTTGACAGGGCACTTGAAATAAGTTTTGCGGTGAAGTTCGAGGCTTTGTTGGGCTCCACTAGATCTGTACAGAGATTCGTATTAAGCGGAGCACCGGATGTTTTAGTTAAGTACATTTCATTTATGTGCTGTATCAATTGTGTTGAAGCTTGGATTGACATGGGAGGTTTGATTTTTAATGTAGCTCCACAGCTCGACGTGGCTGCATTTGACCAGAAGAGAGTATACGTGTAGCCATTCTTTCTCCATTTTTTCTCTCTTGATGTACCAGCCCAGCTATTTGTGGGATTTTAATTGTTACTTCAGTTTTTGGAGTAAGTCAGTTTTGAGTTGTTTGTTATGTGCCTTATTAAGAAATGTCCACGTCTTGGAGCTCTTCTGCTTACTAGCAGTACCTGGACATTTTTGATGACTGGGTATTGCCTTTTGCCTGGGAGTAAAAGTTGGACCTATTTTAGTATGAATGTTGTTAATAATGGTGCCCAAATGTACAAGAAGACTTTGTCCGTTTTGCGTCTGGAAGGTAGCACCACAAGTGGATTTCCAGGATTAGAAATTTTCCACTGGAACTGGGCCCCATTTTATTTGGCAAATTATTTGTTTTGTTTCATCCCACTTTGTCTTCAGGCAGTCATGCTTCATGCATTTTATTTGTAGCTCAGAGAAGAGTTGGAGGTGGTCGCTCAGGTGGAGCAGCGGAACTTTGAACTCCACCAACTGCTCAATGATAGTGGGTGACATGAACATATAGTCTACTGTACTTGCTCCTCTGAAGGTTTTGGGAAACTGAAGGTTTACAGTACTTTGTTCTAGTGTGTGTTGAATGGATTTAAGAGTGTGTCTATTGAGCAAGCTCCTTAGTTGATCAAGCGGTGTTCTTGCAGGAGTGTGTTTAGGAATCAGGGCTCCCAAGTGATGGAAGTTAAAGTCACCGAAGATTATTGTCTCGTGTTTAGGGTGATCACAGAGAATGCCTTCTAGTGAGTCACATAACTGTGTAATCTTTTTGGCCCTACTGAACTGAAGCTGTTAAAATAAAGATTGAGCAATAGAATTCTTGTCTTACAGTTTATAATGTTTGCATCTTCAATTAAGATGACTTGTATCATACAATTTTCAGTTGGGAGTTTTTGACTTTTAGCTAAACTGGTGTAGGCCACCAGAAGTCCTTCCGAATCTACTGTTTGTATTTGCAGAATTATGGATTTCATAGAAGCCTGGTATGGTTATTGGACTTAATGACCAGGCTTCTTGAAAACAGAGTAAGTTGTAGGCTGTAATCAGGAATCCTGCGGGGGGCAAGTAGTCTAGACAGTCCGGCTACATTCCATGAGAGTATATTTAGTTATATGTTGCAGTTAACGTGCTATTTACAGAGGCTAGGAGCATTGTTGTCAGTTGCTGGAGAGGGAGGGAGCTATCCAACTCCAGTATGGTTTGTGCTTATCCTCCGCACATCCCACGGCTACTTTTCTAGTTGGGCCCGCTATGTTTATAACTGTCTTGATATGCTCAGTGTACATGGTGTGGGGGTGGTTTGGGAGTGCCCTACGCCCTTTAAGACATCATAAGTACTTGTGTATGAGCTGCGGGGCTCTTTTGAAGCTTCAGGGGGAACAGATATTTGGGTCTTGTGAGTCTCGTCAGCTCTATCCCCCTGTCTTCAAAAGTGGCTTTATTGCTCATGATTAGTTTTGCCAGTGTGGATAATATCAGTGTGATTATTGTAGACTCCCTACCCTTGAAGCTTTCTGGGGCTGTTTCAAATTCAATGCACAGGATGTCCTTTAAGGTTATGTTGGACAGAATCGGAATGCCTTTGAAGAGATGGAGAGGGTTGGAGCGATTAAGGCTGTTGTGGTTACCCTCTGAGCTGTATTGTGGTGTTAATACCAATTTACTATTGCAGGGTCACAGCAGGTTCCATTATATTGGAGACTGGTGCATGTACTGTTTTCTCTTTCAGATTAGTTTGTGGTGGTGCTTGGTGCCGGTGCCGGATGAATTGGCTGTTTTATTTGAGCTGCCCTTGAATGCTGGTAGTACATCTTTTTGCACCCATGTGTTCTTGTCTGGTAGTAATCTGAGTTCCTGAGTTTGGCAGGTCCTGCACTAGCTGATTTTGTGTGTGTGATAAGATTTGACTGCAATGAGGGTGCTATTGCTAGGCTTTGGTTGTTCGCGGGTCCAACTCCATGGATGGTTGAAAGCAGACTAGAGGTCTGCGTGACAGACAATTGGATTGAATCCCTGTTGCCTGCTATTTTCGTTCCTGTTCCTCGTGGCTTGAAGAGAGGGTACACTTTTATGGTCTTACTGATTTTAAGGTCTGATTTGTTTGAGTAGTCATTGTTCATTTGGTCTTTCGCTGTTTTATTTTTGGCCTTTAATCAGCATTTTTTTGATCTTTTGGAGAGTACCTTTGTCCAGTGGTCTGTAGTTTGATTCGCAGTATCCTCATTTGTGTTTGGGGAGTTTTTATCCTCAGTGCCCGTTGTAGTGGTGGGGGTAAGTGGATTCTCTGTTTGTGGCATTAACGGGGACTCCGATGTGCCTGACACTGGGTCAATATTAATTGTGTCTTGATCTAGTGGGGTGCTTGCCGGGGTCAGTGTTGGAGAGGGTGGCCTTGAACCCTGGTATTTCTCATGATGAAATGCATTTTTCCATTCAGTGATCATAGATTTGAGAACCTCTGGGTGCGTGCATAGTTCTTCTGCTATGTTATGACAGTCACAAGGAGATATTACTTTGACAGTTTGACTCGCGCTTTGCACATGTTTCTCCATACTGATGAATCTGGCCTTCATGTTGGCGTTGGACATAGCTAATACTTGAATCAGCTCCAATTGTAATTCTGATTTCCATGTAAGAGCATTTATTGTAGCCACCAGAGACATGTTGATTGTGGCCAGTAATTCATGTTGCTCCTTAGGGGATTGGGGTGTTGATGAAGGTGATCTATTGTAAGTGCTCTTCTCCCTTGTAAGGCTGTGATCCTGAGGGTGGGATGGCGGAGTTTTGCATTGTTCCAATGCAAAGGTGGAGTCTTCAATAGTGTTGTGGCCTTTGGGGGCGGGTGCCACATGCTTTGCTTCGCGGGAGGTTTTTGAGTTCCATTAAATGCCTGTTGGCTCTATTGGGATGAAACATGCCCTGCTCTTGCCCTCCACTGATCGGAGCATGCTTAATTCCTGAAATGCTTCAAAATGGATTTGGGCAATATTTGTGAGTGACGGCTTCAAATGAATAGTGGGGTTGTGTTGGTCCTGGTACTGTGGGACTTTTGCCTGTGGTGCTTCAGTACTGGCATCTACACTCTTGCCTTCTTAATTTGATGTGAGGATAAATTCTGAAAAAATGCTATCTGATGAGCTTGCAGAGGAGATTTTAATTATTGAGATAGCTAGATTATGATCCTCCTGTGTGCGTGTCATCATACTGCTTTTAGGGTGAGTGGTGTGTTTAACACTACCTGTGAAGATATTGCATCACTTGTGGCACCTGGGATTTGTACTGATTGTGCATTAAGCAAGGGGTTGAGGGAACTCTTTTGCTATAGAAATCATTCATTAGAGCATTCTTGCCATCTGTAGATGTCCTACTGCTTTGCTTGAGACTTAAGCTGGGTGTGGAAATTGCTTTTGGGGCACCAGGGGACTTGGTGGTGGTGGTGTCTCGAAGTTGCCTGTGATCCCTGTTGCTGTTTTCATGTGATGTCAATGCGGAACTTGTAGGAACTGGGCCCCCTTGGAGTGCGCTTCGCACTCCATGTAATTGGGCAGGGTGTGCTGGACCTAGAGGCGGTTTTGCGTCATTGGTTTCCAATGAATTGTGCATGTGAGGGTGGGACCATTTTCTGTTGGTCAGAGCCTTCATACAATGCTGGTAAAATAATCTGTGGGACAATTTCCACCCGAGAGGAATGGGGGTGGAAATCTGTTGCTCCTAGTAGAGCTCTGCGTGCGCTGTCGCGCAAAGTTGGAACTGGATAGGATCTGGTGTGGTCGCACAGGCTGGGCCCTGTTTAAGCCCTGGCTCCACGACCCTTCCTTTGGTTATGTTTTATTTTATGTTTTGTCTCTCTTTTTTTGTTTTTTGTGGTGGTGTCTTTAACTAGTTGGTATTCAGGCTTAACATTCCGGTTGGCCCAGAGTTTTATTCTTGGTTTCCCCTGTAAGCGTGGAGTATTGTAGATGATGACTGTTAGAACTGGGGGTCTCTAGTTGGCAGAGGTAGGTACCTTTGACCAAATAGGGACCCTTGCTTCTAAGTCAGAGAAAGGGGATTACACTACTGGATAACGCCTGCTCACCCCCTTGGTAGCCTGGCACGAGCAGACAGGCTTATCTCAGAGGCAGTGTATAAAGCATTTGTGAACACATACAGTAATACAGTGAAAACACTACAGATGGACACCACACAGGTTTTATAAAAATAAGTACTCTTTATATAGACTTATCACAAGACCATAAACGATAAAAATCCACAATACTGTAATCAATAATAATTCTTCAAGATGGTAGAAATAGTTCAAAAATAGGTTATTCACTTAAAAGCAGTCTTTAGCAACAGAGAACCCCAAACTGGAGTTATCACGATGTCATGGTCAAAGAAATCCCAAAGTACGGCGCCGACCGCGAGGTGCGCGGCGTCGGGCCCGGAGTTAAAACAGGCCCACAAAGGACAGTACTTTGGAAAAGCGAGAACAAAGACAGCTCACGGCGTAGGGGAGGTGCGGTGTCGTTTGCGCGTTGCTGTGTTGGTTCCTTGCTTCGGGGGAGATGATGCGTTGGGACCTGGATGCATGCGCAGGCAGGGGAGGCGTCGGTTCCTGACCGGAGAGGAGGTGACGTCACGATGGCGCCGAAACCACGGTTCTGTACGATGTCACGATGTCGATGGATTCTTAACCACCCACGTCGACGATCGGCTCAGCAACAGGTGTCTGGCAGGCGTCGCAAGTCAGAGCAGCGCTCACGGCTATGGCAAGCTTACGATGTCGTTCGCTGGCGTCGATGTGGCACGGCGGCCGGCGTCGGGTCTACGTTGCAAGTTGGAGCAGCGCTCACAGCTTCGATGCAGAAGACGGCATTACTCGCCAGCGTCTGTGTTGCAAAATTCCTTCTGTAGCAGCTAGAACAGCAAATTCCAGATGCAGGCAAACAAAAGGGGTGAAGTCTGGTATTCCTGAGACTTCGGTCAGGAGGCAAGCTCAAATCAAGCCCTTGGAGTAATATTCTGCAAGATGATGAACGTTCTTTAAAATTTCCTTCTCCTCTCCTTCGCACTGAAGACACCACTTTAGGCCAATCCAGCAACTCAACACACTGGCTGGGAGGGCAGTCCAACTCCTACAGCTTCCTTTGGTGCTTCCCCTTGGCAGAGGTTCATCTTGTTGTTCCAGAAGTGATCTAAAGTCTTGGGGTCTGTGTCCCCATATTTATACTACTAAATCCTTTGCCCTCTGAAGGCAGAGGGGCCTGTACCTAGTCCAAACCAGTTATGTGCAGACCTGGAGCACTTTGTTTACAGGACTCCTTCTTTCCTTTGACAGTGTGGGGCAGGGTCATCAGACGCACCAAAGGAGGTGGAGCCAGCATCGTGGAAGGCAGGCACAGCGCTATTCAGACCCAGGTGTTACTTCTCCGGTCTCCTGGAATCCCCCAGCCCCTGTCACTCACAAAGCCAAACACAATACACAAGCTAGCAGAGGCAGGCTGGATGGTTAGGTAAGAAAATACCTACTTTCTAAAAATGCTATTTTCAAACCCAGAATGTTAAAACCAACTTTACTAAAAGATGTATTTTATCATTCTGAGTTCAGGCATACAAAACTCGAATTTCTACCATGTTCCTTGGGTCAGTTAGTATTATAAGATGTTAAAATCAAACTGCCCATTCTGGCCCATGAGGACTGGTAGCCTTGCAATAGTGAAAAATGAAAATGGCTGTAATTCACTATGAGAACATGCCACACACACCAGGGCATGTCCTACCTTATATTTACAATGCACCCTGCCCTTAAGCCTACCTTTGCGGTGTCTGATATGAAGAAAAGGAAAGGTTTGGGGACTGGAAAGTGGGTGCACTTATCAAGTCGATCTGGCAGTACTAGACTGCACACAGGCTCTGCAGTGGGAAGCCTGAGACACACTTTACAGGCTGCTTCTGTGGTTGGCACAACCAGTGCTGCAAGGCCACCAGTAGCATTTGATTTACAAGCTCTTGGCACACATGGTGCACTGTACTAGGGTCTGACAAGTAAATCAAATAACCCAATCATGGAGTCACTGATCAATACATCAATTTAACATAGGGAGCACTTTCACTGTGGCACTGAATAGCAGTGGCACAGTGCCCAAAGCATCTAAACCAGCAAAACATATCAAAAACAGAGGAGGCAATCAGTAAAAAATGGGAGACTCACGCCAATGGTACCAGGTCTAACAATGACGGATTGTTCTTAGTGAGCCTTTAGACTGCCCAGTACTAATGAGAATGTGTGTTTATGCCAGGGCTTTCAAGTTGTTAAGGCCATGGCAAGGTCGTGCCACACGATTTGGTGATCCTTTATGACGCCCTAAGGGAGTTGGGTCAATATTCACTGGATCATTGAGACGCGGGCCTGCGGGAGCAAGCGGGGCACACACGTGCCGCAAGCGCACCTAGCACTAGCCAGTCCGCTTCTGCGAGGTGAACGGGGCACACTCTTTGCGACAGCCAGCTATGACTACGACACTCCCCTCCAGTTTTGGATATGCAAAAAGCTGAAAAGCTGAAGGTTGCGCCAATGTGGTTCTGTGGGACCTCGGGTTGGGTTTTCCCAGGTGGGCAGCGAAGCTGAGCAGCAGGGCTGAGAGGGGCTGAGGCCAGGTGAGGCCAGGTGAAGGCCAGACGAATGCAAGGTGGGCGAGGTGGGCGGGAGCAGGGAAAACGAGCAAAGACCAAGCAGAGACCTGGGCTCTGCCTCTCTGTCGGTTGTGGCTGCAATGGCAGGCCTGAGACATGCTTTACAGGCTGCTTCTATGGGTGGCACAACCAGTGCTGCAAGCCCACTAGCAGCATTTGATTTACAAGCCCTGGGTACAGAATTAAACCCATAGGCTGCATATCCTCCTTTCCTGTCCTGAAGAAGACCCACCTTGACCCTTCTCACAAATTGCGTAACCTACGGGGTCGAAACTTTGACCCACCATACATGTCTGCACAATGCTCATGATCACTGTTTAACCTTTCAATGGATCCTGAAGCATATGTGAAAAAATCATAAGGACAAACAGAAATTCCTCTTTTTCCTTTCTTGATCGCACGGTCATTTTTGTTTTGTATGTAGTGTACTTTCTATATCACTAATCACCACATGTCACTTTTTGACCACAGTCACTTAAACCTTTTTTGCAATTGAATTTGGATATTGCGACAGCCTTGAATATTTGATATTTCCCTAAATATATCATTATATAATCACTTTCTCTCCTGAGGCGGAAGCCGGGAGCGCGACTTGCATTTCTTTTAAAAATTGAGAGTCACTAATTGTTTGTGTTTTTAACTCACCTCACTCTTCTCCTGACTTCTTTCAGGACAGAAGCTTGCTCCTAAACTGCCCGCGCAGCGGATTTAGCGCTGCCGCGGACTTGAGAACACACACACTTCTTGCCGTCATTTCGGCGATCCTCGAGGCCACGCCCTCCCATCGTCGTCCCCTCCTCCCTAATAATTATGTGCATCTCCCGGACGCGCAGCGGACGAGCGCAGCGGGCGCGCCTAAGGCGAGCCCGTCTGCGCCCGTCATCGCCAAGACATCGCCTCTCGCCTGTCCCCCTGGTCAAGCCTTACGGGAACCTCACCACTATGATAGAGAGTTTCTTCTCGCCCTGAACCCTGGCCAGAGCTGCGAGGAGATATTAGGCCACCTCGGACAGACATGCCTTCAATGTAAGTCCTGCGATTTCGCAACACCCAGCCCCTGCCTATCTGGACACAGACTAGGCTCGCCTAAATATACCCCCCTTATCATGCTGCAACTGAATGTTAGGTCTCTCGTCAAACATCACTTAGATGTAAATACTCTTCTACTTGATGAGAACCTTGACATCCTTTTCTTATGTGAAACTTGGCTTCGCGATGATATGACTAGTCTAACAAATCTCACGCTACCAGAGGGTTATTTAATGAAGGCTTTAAATAGAGACGCTAGAGGTGGCGGCATAGCAGTCATCTATAAAAAGCAATATATCTGCTCCTTTACTAAGGAAGATATCTGGGGCTGCGAAAGTGCTCGATTCAAGATCACGACAGGCCCTCACTTTGCCCTGTCTGGGCTTTACATCTATCGACCCCCTGGACCTGCCTCTAAGTTCATCGAAGCCCTCCTTGAAGCAGCAAACTCCCTGGTGGTGAGTCTGGTCAACTTCACTATACTAGGAGATCTTAATCTCCATTTTGACTCGACCCAAGACCCTACCATCAAAAACCTCCTGGCGGACCTTGCGGCCTTACCATTAAACTCTTTAATTCAGACTGCCACACACTCGGCTGGGCATATATTAGATCCTGTTTTTACCAACATCCCGGAGGTTAGGACAGACCTGCCCAAACCTATGGAATGGACAGATCATTATCTAATTAAAACTACTATGATGGTCAGGGAAACGTTCAACAAAGACGAGCCAACTCGACGCCTAAAGAGGCCTTGGCATAAACTTGTAACCAGCGACCTCCACTCCACTCTCTGAGAATTCCACTCTGAGGCAAATATGGATATCAATATGACACACGCTGCCTTCCATGACTGGATCATTAGAGGACTAGATGCCCTCATTCCAGCCAAATGGACTAAGGGACGTAGTTCCCCCTCAAACCTATGGTATAATGATACTTTAAAATCCATGCGGAAAGAATGTAAAAAAGCCGAATGAATCTGGAGAAGGGATTATAAGGATAGGGATAAAGCATCATATCTATCCAAAGAAAAACTCTATCATAAAGCTATTTGCTCCGTGCGCGCCTCGTTCTATACAGAAGAAATCAACTCCAGCGCGAATCCCACCAAAGTTATTTTTAAATTGGTTTAAGAACTGCAGAGTAGCAAAACCCCTGCCTCCAGCATCACCTCCGCGCAACAATGTGAGGACCTTGCTATTTTCTTTGTAGAAAAAGTACCAAAAATGTACAGATCATTCCCGCAACACCTTTCTGACCCGCCTAACTCCACCAACTCTATTATTAATGGCACCACATTGATGCTCATACCAAAAATCTCGTATGAGGATCTAACCAAACTCTGCAGGAAAGTCAAGTCTGGTTCCCCAGCAGACCCCATGAGGCTGGCTAAATTTATTGAATCTTTAGAATTTTTTTTACCTTCCCTGGCCTCTATACTTAATCTTTCCTTTTCTTCGGCTAGTGTCCCGACGGCTTGGAAACGAGCATGGGTCTCCCCCATTATTAAGAAGCCCACTCTAGACCCTTCCAAACTAGAAAACTTCAGACCCATCTTGTTACTTCCATGGGTGTCTAAACTTGCGGAGGCTCATGTAAACAATGTTCTGTCCCAACATATGGATCAAAATAACATCTTGGACCCGTCTCAAAACGGGTTCAGGCCGGGCCACAGTACTGAGTCTGCCCTCCTGTCCACGACTGAACACCTCCGGACAATTCTCGATGCCGGTCAGAGTGCTGCGCTGATTTTGTTAGATCTCAGCGCAGCCTTTGATACGGTCTCTCATAACATTCTGTTAAATCGTCTGGCGGCAGTAGGGATTACCGGTCTTGCCCTGGAATGGTTCCGCTCATTTTTGAAGGACAGATCCTTCCGGGTATCAGCTCCCCCGTTTCTCTCCCAGCCCCATTCCATCGGCCAGGGAGTCCCTCAGGGTTCTGCACTCAGCCCATCCCTCTTTAATCTATATGTGCAGCCACTTGTGGCAGTGGCCAAGGAGTGGAACCTTACGCTGGTGTCATATGCAGATGACACGCAGCTGGTCATCACTCTCACCGAAGGTCCTTCTACTTCGGCCTCGAGATTTAGGGATGGCCTGGCTGCAGTAGCCCAGTGGATGATGGACAACTGCCTGCAGCTTAATGCAGGCAAGACGGAGGTGCTGCTCCTCGGGAAGAATACCAACTATTGGAATGAGCACTGGTGGCCCTCTTCATTGGGCTCCATTCCACCACCTAAATCCTTGGTCAAAAATCTGGGCATCTGGATAGACTCCTCGCTTAGCTTTCAGACCCACACAAAAAAAGTGGCAGCTACTTGTGTGGGCCTGCTGAGGAGTCTTAACCCGATACTCGGCTTTTTCGACTCTAAAATCCGCCAACTCATTGTTCAATCTATAATTCTCTCCCGTTTGGACTATGCCAGTGTTTTACTCCTGGGCGCCAACAAAGTGGAGACTGCAACGCGTGCAGAACTCTGCGGCAAGAGCTTTGGTGGGCCTTCCCCGCAGATGTTCGGTCAGAGCTACCACTCGTAAACTGCATTGGCTGCCCATTGAATCTCGTATTCAGTTTAAAACCCTTACCATGGCATTTAAGATCCTCAAATCCGGATGTCCAGAACTCCTGCGCCCACTCCTAACACCTTATGTGCCACAGCGCAACTTGCGCTCATTAGGCCAGCACCTAGTGACTGTTCCCCGTACAAAGCTCTGCTGTATTGGCGGTCGCTCCTTCAGGGTTTTGGGAGCCAAGCTCTGGAATTCCCTGCCACTGAACATCAGCTCTTTGGAAAACCTGTCTGCCTTCCGCAAAGCTATTAAGACCCGTTTGTTCCCTTCTCCTTAGGATTCTCTGTCCTTTTTTTCTTCTCTTTCTGCAGTATAGCTCTTGTGGTTCTTCAGCGCCGGGACGCCTCTTTGCTGGGGCAGCTGTTGCGCTTAATCAAAATGTTAACATAACATAACATAACATTGAAGCCTCACCTTGGTGTGTGTTATGTTCATGCTGCTCCTTCTCTTAAATCATTGATGTGTGTTACAAGTAAACTGTATGCCTCTTGAACGTTTAAAAGCAATTGAAAATACCGACCGAACCAATTGTTTTGTTTAGCAAGCCCACCACCAGCATTTGATTTACAAGCCCTGGGCACACATGGTGCACTGTACTTGGGTCTGACAAGTAAATCAAATAACCCAATCATGGAGTCACTAATCAATATATCAATTTAACATAGGGGGCGCTTGCACTGTGGCACTGAATAGCAGTGGCACAGTGCCCAAAGCATCTAAACCAGCAAAACATATAAAAAACAGAGGAGGCAATCAGTAAAAAATGAAAGGGAGTCTCACGCCAGTTGGTACAAATTCAAATTTCAAATTTATTTATTATGTTTTGGCTCTCAAAGAGGGCCACATAAACATGTACAGACAAAGCAACACAGTCATCAAAAGTACAAAAATTATAAAAACATAGTATTCGAACCGTGATAGGTACACTGCAAGCCATCAGTCCCACAAGGCCGGGCCGGCACAATCTTCCAGAGAATTTAATAAATAGCTAAAAATCCTTTAAAAAAGTTAAAAACATAAGCACAGAACATTTCATTTGGTGGGCAATAAAGTGCATGAAGAAAATCTTGTAAAGTGACAATGCTGAGGCGTAGACAGATTACTTTAAGCCATCGCTTGCGCAAGCTACGTAACATAGGACAAATCAAAAGTACATGCATACAGTCCTGGTTATTTAATTTACATAGATTGCACAACGGTGAAGTGCCATGCCATTTGGACAGCAACACGTTAAGAGGGATTAAGTCATAACGTAATAAAAACCAAAACCTACGTATCCCATGTGGCAAGTTCCACAGGGCATACGGTTGGGGCTGTTTAAACCTATAGGAGGAGATCAGCGGCTCCACATTCCTTTTATCTCCAACTGTTTTTTTGTCGGATAGAAAACAATACTCCCACGAAGCCTCCTTAAGGACCTGCTTTAACTGCGTGGGAGAATAGGAGAAAAGAGCGCTTTCATCCAGTCTAAGGATTTTCACAGCCCCTCTAAAATTACTAACAAGTTTAGAGAACTCCTTAAAATTGCCCAAAAGTTCATTTTTGAGTAAAACTCGCAGGGTTCCTTCTCTCGCTCTGGCTAAGCTGGCTATCCACCTTATTAAGGCGCATAGCCCCTGAACCCAGGCACTCCTGAGTCCAAAATCCAGTTGGTACAAGGTCTAACACGTGTCCCCTCCAGCTGAAATGTGGGGAGAACTACCCTTCCCCTTGGGAGTTCTCTTCACTAAGGTGGAAAAATCTGGTCAGACCATCAGCATTGGCGTGTTCTATACCAGGGCAGTGTTCCACCGTAAAGTCTATCCCCTGTAGGGAAATGGACCACCTCAACAACTTTGGGTTTTCATCCCTCATCTGCATCAACCATTTGAGGGGCCTGTGGTCTGTCTGAACCTGGAAGTGAGTCCCAAACAGGTATGGTCTCAACTTCTTCAGTGCCCAGACCACAGCAAATGCCTCACGCTCAATTGCACTCCACCTCTGTTCCCGTGGAAGTAACCTCCTACTGATGAAGTTACAGGTTGGTCTAGGTCCCCCTCATTAATCTGCGATAGAACAGGCCCCCACACCATGCTCTGAAGCAACTGTTTGAACAATGAGAAGTTGGGTGCCTGAAGCACGGGTGCTGTGCACATGGCAGTCTTCAGGGCGTCAAAAGCCTTCTGACAGGTGTCCGTCCAGTTCACTTTCTTGGGCTGCTTCCTGGAAGTCAACTCAGTCAAGGGAGCAACAATGTTGCCATACCCCTTGACAAACCTCCTGTAGTAACCCGTGAGTCCTAAAAAAGCTCTCAAATGTGTCTGAGTCTTAGGGGCTTCCCATGCCAGGATGCTATCAATCTTGGGTTGTAGGGGCTCCACCTGGATGCTCCCCACCTGGTGCCCCAAGTACACCACGGAACTCTGCCCGATCTGGCACTTACTCGCCTTGATCGTGAGGCCTGCCTTTCGCAGTGCCATCAACACTTCCCAGAGGTGGCTCAGATGTTTTTCCCAACTGGCACTGAACACTGCAATGTCATCCAGGTAGGCGGCACTGAAATCCTCCAGTCCAGCCAACACCTGGTTGACCAACCTCTGAAAGGTAGCAGGGGTATTCTTCATCCCAAATGGCATAACCCGGAATTGGTAGGGCCCATCTGGTGCGGAGAATGCTGACCTCTCTTTGGCCCCAGGGCGATACCAAAGGGGATGATGGATGGAGTGTTTGAGCAAATCAAACACTCACCCCCAGTCAATTGATCTGGGTTTAATCCATCATCATTCTTTAGCTAACTCCACCACCCCAGTTCAGACATGGCCATATGCAAATAAGTCTGACCTTGTGCCTTATGGGAACAGTTCAGCCCGATCTGCCAAGCCATGTCTTCCCTGGACCGGAAACAAGCATCCTGGGACCGGTTTCGGGTTCATAACCCTTATCAGCCAGGCTATCTTGAATCCAGTGGCAAAGTGAGCAAGGGCCCCACTTCTGGGCTTACCCTGCCAACTTAGGGCGAACAAAGTGATACCAAAGGGGATGATGGACGGAGCGTTTGAGCAAATCAAACACTCACCCCCAGTCAACTGATCTGGGTTTAATTCATCATCATTCTTTAGCTCACTCCACCACCCCGGTCCAGACATGGCCATATGCAAATCAGTCTGACCCTGTGCCTCATGGGAACAGTCCAGCCCGAACTGCCAAGCCATGTCTTCCCTGGACCGGAAACAAGCATCCTGGGACCGGTTTCGGGTTCATAACCCTCATCAGCCAGGCTATCTTGAATCCAGTGGCAAAGTGAGCAAGGGACCCACGTCTGGGCATACCCTGCCAACTTAGGGCGAACAAAGCGATACCAACGGGGATGATGGACGGAGCATTTGAGCAAATCAAACACTCACCCCCAGTCAACTGATCTGGGTTTAATCCATCAATCAATCCATCAGAGTACTTGTAAAGCGCGCTACTTACCCGTGAGGGTTTCAAGGCGCTGAGGGTGGGGGGGTGCCGCTACTGCTCGAAGAGCCAGGTCTTGAGGAGTCTTCTGAAGGCGAGTAGGTCTTGGGTCTGCCGTAGGTGGGTAGGGAGGGTGTTCCAGGTCTTGGCGGCGAGGTAGGAGAAGGATCTGCTACCGTAGGTCGTTCGTTGAATGCGGGGGACAGCGGCGAGGGCGATGCTGGCAGATCAGAGCTGGCGGGTGGGGGTGTAGAAGCTGAGTCTGCTGTTCAGGTAGGCTGGTCTGGCATTGTGGAGTGCTTTGTGTGCGTGGGTGAGGAGCTCGAAGGTGATCCTCGTTGACGGGGAGCCAGTGTAGGTCTCTCAGGTGGGGGGTGATGTGGCTGCGGCGGGGGACATTGACGATCAGTCGGACTGAGGCGTTTTGGATGCGTTGTAGTCGTCGTAAGTGTTTGGCTGGGATTCCTGCGTAGAGTGCGTTGCCATAGTCCAGTCTGCTGCTGACGAGAGTCTGTGTCACCATTCTTCTTGTTTCGGTCGGGATCCACTTGTAGATCCTGTGGAGCATGCGGAGGGTGTTGTAGCAGGAGGAGGAGACGGCGTTGACCTGCTTAGACATGGAGAGGGAGGAGTCGAGGATGAATCCTAGGTTGCGTGCATGGTTGGTGGGTGTTGGTGCTGTTCCCATTGTGGTCGGCCACCAAGAGTCGTCCCAAGCTGAGGGTCCGAGGATGAGGACCTCTGTCTTGTCCGAGTTCAGCTTAAGACGGCTGCTCCTCATCCAGTCGGCGACGGCCTTCATTCCCTCATGGAGGTTGGTTTTGGCGGTGTGTGGGTCCTTGGTGAGGGAGAGGATGAGCTGGGTGTCGTCGGCATAGGAGATGATGTTGAGGTCGTGATGGCGGGCCACTTGTGCGAGGGGGGCCATGTAGACGTTGAACAGCATGGGGATGAGTCCTGGGGGACGCTGCAGATGATGTCGGTGGCTTCGGATCGGAAGGGTGGGAGACAGACGCTCTGGGTTCTGCCGGAGAGGAAGGACGTGGTCCAGTCAAGGGCTTTCTCTTGGATTCCGGCTTCTAGGAGGAGTGTCTTTAGAGTGCGATGGCAGACCGTGTCAAAGGCAGCTGACAGGTCTAGGAGGATGAGGGTTGATGTTTCGCCGTTGTCTAGTTGGTGCTTGATGTCATCTGTGGCGGCGATGAGGGATGTCTCGGTGCTGTGGTTTCGTCTGAATCCGGACTGGGATGGGTCCAAGATGTTGTTGTCTTCCAGGTGGCGGGCCAATTGCTTGTTGACAATTTTCTCGATGACCTTCTCTGGGAACGGGAACAGGGAGATGAGCCGGAAGTTCTTGAGGTCCTTGGGGTCCGTCTTGGGCTTCTTGAGGAGGGCGTTGATTTGGACGTGCTTCCAGCTTTCCGGTAATGTAGCTGTTTAGAAAAAGATGTTGATGACCTTCCGTAGTTGGGGTGCGATGGCTGCGTCTGCTTTGTTGAATACGTGGTGTGGGCATGAGTCTGACGGAGATCCTGAGTGGATGGAGTTCATGACCTTGCGTTTCTCGTCGTCATTGACGTTGGACCAGGAGGTCAGGCGGTTGGCGCTGGTGGTGTTAGCAGGGGAGGTGGAGTCTGGTGTGGTCGGGGCGGTCGTGGTGTTGAAGTTGTTGTGGATGTCAGCGATCTTGCGGTGGAAGGAGATGGCTAGTGAGTCGCACAGTTCTTGTTAGGGCAGAATGTCGTTGGCGTAGGCGCTGGGGTTGGAGAGTTCCTTTGCGATGCTGAAGAGCTCTTTGCTGTCATGTGCGTTGTTATCCAGGTGGTCTTTGAAAGAGGATCTCTTGGCTAATCTGATGATGTGGTGATGTCTGCGGGTGGCGACCTTGTGGGCTGCGTGGTTGTCCGGTGTGCGTTCGTGGAGCCATATCTTCTCCAGTTTCCGGCATGCGCGTTTGGAGGTCTGGAGCTCGTCGGTGAACCAGGTGGCTCTCTTGCTGGCGTGGGGCGTGAGGGTTTCTTGAGCGGGGCGAGGGTGTTGGTGCAGTCTTCGATCCACTGTCTGAGGTTGCAGGCTGCGGCGTCTGTGTTGGTGGGGTCGGTGGGTGAGTTCTGGGTGAGGGTGGTGATAAGCTGGTCTTCGGTGACTTTGCTCCAGCAGCTGCGAGGCAGCTGTTGGGTGCGGTGGTGCGTGGTTGGTTTCTTGAAGGTGAAATGGATGCAGCGGTGGTCGGTCCAGTGAAGTTCGGTTGTGTGGTCGAATGCTACGTGGGTGCCTGTGGAGAAGACGGGGTCAAGCGTGTGGCAGGCGTGTTTGCGTGCGGAGCGGGTGTTGAGGAGTATGCAGTGGAGGTGGTTGGGTCCAGTCCTTGGAGGTTTGGTGGCTCTGTCGCAGGTGAAGCTGTAGGTGCAGCAGCAGAAGGGTCTGTGGGTCCGTTTCTGGGTCATCATTCTTTAGCTCACTCCACCACCCCAGTTCAGACATCGCCATATGCAAAACAGTCTGACCCTGTGCCAAGCCATGTCTTCCCTGGACCGGAAACAAGCATCCTGGGACCGGTTTCGGGTTCATAACCCTCATCAGCCAGGCTATCTTGAATCCAGTGGCAAAGTGAGCAAGGGACCCATGTCTGGGCATACCCTGCCAACTTAGGGCGAACACAGCGATACCAAAGGGGATGATGGACTTTGACTCTTTGACCCCATTAGTTAAGGCGATCTGCCAGTACCCAGACGTCAAACAAATGTGCTGAGGTACCATGCAGCCCCTAACCGATCAATGAGCTCATCAGCTCTGAGGATAGGGGTGCGCGTCAGTCCTGGTGACTGAATTGAGTCCTCGGTAGTCCACACAGAACTGGAGTTCGGGTGTGGCTCCAGGCACGGCAGCCTTTGGGACCAAGACAACTGGGCTGTTAGAGGACTCAATCACCCTTAAGGCAAACATCTTGGAGACTTTCTCCTTGATGTAAGCTCTGACCCTCTCAGTCACTCTGTAAGCCTTGTGCTTCACAGGAGGACTGTCCCCAGTGTCCATATCATGGATGCACCACTCAGTGACACCAGGAATCAGGGAAAACAAATCAGAGAATTATCCCAACAGTTGGCGACAATCTTGCTGCTGATCAGGGGTCAGTGTGGTAGATAGGCTGACACCATCCACTGACCCATCTTGCTCTGTTGCAGACAGGAGGTCAGGAAGAGGCTCGGTCTCCTCCTCCATTCAGTCATCTGTTGCTAGAAGCATGCCCACTTTGGACCTTTCGAAGTGAGGCTTCAGGCGGTTAACTTGCAGGACCCTCCTAGGAGACCGCAAGTTCACCAGGTAGGTGACATCACTTTTGCGCTCCACCACCTCAAATGGTCTGGTCCACGTGTCCTGGAGCGCACAAGGCTCTACAGGGGCCATGACCCAAACTTTCTGTCCCGGTTGAAGCTCAATCAGAGTGGCATCCTGATCGTACCACTGCTTCATTTCCTCCTGGCTGGCTTTCAGATTCGCCTGAGCGAGCTGTCTGAATCGTCGAGTCTGGTTCCTGAAGGCCAGCATGTAACTGTATACATCCTGGGGAGGTTTCCTGGGCGATTGCTCCCAGCCTTCCTTGAACAGACTCAAAGGTCCCCTTACTGGGTGTCCATACAGCGGTTCAAAGAGACTGAACCCTAAGGACTTCTGTGGCACCTAACGGTAAGCAAAAAAAAGGCATGGCAAGAGGACGTCCCACTTACACCTCATAGGTTCCTCAAGACCCATAATCATCCCTATAAGGGTCCGATTGAATCTCTCAACCAGCCCATTACCTTGGGGGTGGTAAGGAGTGGTGAATTTGTATGTAGCACCGCACTCGTGCCACAGGGACTTCATGTAATTAGATATGAAGTTGGTATCACGGTCTGACACCACCTCTCTGGGGAACCCCACACGGGAGAAAATCCCCATCAGTGCACGTCCCACCACAGGGGCCGTCACTGTCCTGAGCGGGATGGCTTCCAGGTACTGGGTAGCATGGTCCACCAAGACCAGGATAAACCTGTTGCCCATGGCTGTTTTGGGGACCAGTGGCCCCACAATGTCAATTCCCACCCGTTTAAAGGGGGTACTGACTACAGGGAAAGGTTGGAGAGGAGCCATTTGCTTCCTTCCTCTTTTCCCACTGGCCTGGCAAGTTTGACAAGTCCTGCAATGAGTGTCTGCACTCTTGCGCATCTGGGGCCAATACAAGTGGATGACAAGCCTTTCAAAGGTCTTGTCCTGTCCCAGATGTCCGGCTAAAGGCACATCATGAGCCAAACCCAGTAGGAAGGCTCTGAAGCACTGGGGTACCACCAGCACATGGGCTGACCCAGACTCAGCAACCTTAGGCTCGCTATACAGGAGGTCATTCTCCCAGTATATCCAATGTGATCCAGACTGATCACCTGCTGCCTGGTTTGTGGCCTGTTGCCGCAAACCCTTAAGAGAAGGGCACTTTCTCTGTTCTGCACAAAATTCCTCCCTGGAGGGTCATCCTTCTTTCTGCCAATGGGTCAGCTCAGGCAGGCCCCCCATTTCAGCAACATGCTCCCCTGTAGGTTCCAGGGCATCCCCCTTGAGGTCTGCCTCCTCCTGGACTGTGGGAACAATGGGGGCTGGTTTCCTGTGCCCCTTACCTCTTCTCTTTAAGGCAGGTTCCTGGGACATGCTTTCAGGCTCCAGGATCTCTTGAACACCCTTACTGGCTGCCATATACCGAGTGGTCACACACGCCCACTCAGGCGGACCCAACATCTCCAAATGAGACTTCCTCTCCACCTTAGTCCAAGGGGAGTTCTCTAAATCATTGCCCAACAGACAATCCACAGGCATGACTGGTCTCACAGCAGACCCCCCCACTCAAAGGGAACTTGAGCCACCTCACACTGGCTCTGCGAGTTGTCCGTGGCAACTACAGGGAAAAATGCATGAGGGATAACCTGCTCCTTGGACACCAACAGGCAACTGACAGCTGTCACGCTAGCCCCGGTGTCCCTCAGAGCCTCCACCCTATGGCCATTGATGGTCACCCACTGCCTGTATTTCTTGGTGTTATCAGGCAGCTGGATCTTAGGGACCATCTCAAAGTCTCCTAAAGAGACAAGGGACATTTCTGCGGGACCCCACCCACCTTTGGCACTCATCTCCTCCCCTCTCAGGGCTAAACTCGCCATCTGACGGGGTGGTGCACGGGGCAGTACTTTGGAATCCTTCATGGGACACTGTACATCATACCAACAGTGGCCCACCTGACCACACGTAAAGCACTTGTAGGGGCCCCTCTGAACAGGTTTACCTGTCGGGCCTCTTGCTTCTTCTCAGGGGGAGGCTGGGAACGTTTCCCTGAGTTCCCTTGGGAATTACTTTGGGGCCCTTTCTGGATCTCCCTCTATTTACCCTTGTCCCCCCCACTCTTCAGCTCGGGACCCTGCCTACCTTTGGCTGAGTCTCCCACATGATCCTTGTGGACCCTGGTACTGACCCAGCGGTCTGCATCCTCAAGCTTCGTGGGTTAGTTAATTTGCTATCAATAAGGTGCTGGCGTAGCTCTGGAAGACAATTAGCAGACAAGTGCTCCCATGCAAACAAATCATAGAGCGCTTCATAAGTATCCACTTTGCTACCCTTCACCCAACCATCCATAGCTCTGCAAAAGAAAGATACATATTGTATCCAAGTAGTTGCCTCCATCTTTTTGCAACTTCTGAACCTCTATATATAGAGTTCTAGGGTCAAACCATACCTTGTCATCAGGGCTTCTTTCTTGTGGGCATAAGACACCCTATTCTCACTTGGTAGGTCTAACAAGGTATCCCTTCACTCACAAAGCGGCCCCACAACCCCGCTCTCCAATTCTTCTCAGGGACCCGGTGGGCCAACATTGCTATCTCATAGGCTGCAAACCACTGCCCAATATCTTCATGCTTATGTAACTCTTTGATGACATCCTTGGGGATATATACCCTGCCTTCTGAAGGCGCAGATGGTTTGATCTCTAAGCCCCTTGCCTTGATCTCTAACTCCCTCAACATCCTCTCATGCTCCTTTCTCATTCTCTCCAAGGAAAACTTGTTATTCTCTATTTCCCTCTGACTCTCCATCTTAAGCTTAGCCATCTCCAGCTTGCGCGCCCTATTTCTCTCCCTGTCTTCCAGCTCTCTGGGGGACAGGTCTTTGGAAGAGATGCTACTGCCAGGTGGGGATGGTATCCCTCCCCTGGCTGGAAACTCTAGCCTATCCAGTTGCCCATCTGCATCCCCAGCTGGCTCCACCACCAACTCAGGGGCATTTCTTGCTTCTACCCAGGCCCTCAGCGTCTTTTGGTAGTCATCCTTTTTGGAAATAACTGGTGTAGCAACTTTCAATTTCTTGCAGAGATGCTTGAGCTGCTTCAAAGTGTAGGTTTCCAATCTCTCGTCCTCAAAATCAAGACCCATAGATGCAACAGATGCTGGTCTACTAATGGCACTAAGAATTGGCACTTCTCAGGATAAAATAACAGTCCAAGGAAAAAAAAAGAAATTCTATCAAAAAGTATGTGGTCGCGTTTGGTCTGCACTCACTAGTAGTGTACACCAATCACTGTATATTAGTCACAAATGCAGTTCCAAATCCTCACCGCTGACCACCAATGTTAGAACTGGGGTCTCTAGTTGGCAGAGGTAGGTACCTTTGACCAAATAGGGACCCTTGCTTCTAAGTCAGGGAAAGGGGATTACACTACTGGATAACCCCTGCTCATCCCCTTGGTAGCTTGGCAGGAGCAGACAGGCTTATCTCAGAGGCTGTGTGTAAAGCATTTGTGAACACATACAGTAATACAGTGAAAACACTACAGATGGACACCACACAGGTTTTATAAAAAATAAGTATTCTGTATATAGACTTATCACAAGACCATAAACTACAAAAATCCACAATACTGTAATCAATAATAATTCTTCAAGATGGTAGAAATAGTTCAAAAATAGGTTATTCACTTAAAAGCAGTGTTTAGCAACAGATAACCCCCAACTGGAGTTATCACGACGTCAAGGTCAAAGAAATCCCAAAGTATGGCGCCGAACGCGAGGTGTGCTGCGTCGGGCCCGAAATCAAAACAGACCTCAAAGAACAGTACCTTGGAAAAGTGAGAACAAAGACAGCTCACAGCATCGGGGAGGTATGGTGTCGTTGGCGCGTTACGGCATCTGTTCCTTGCTTCGGGGAGATGATGCGTCAGGACCTGGATGCTTGCGCAGGAAGGCAAGCCGTTGGTTCCTGACCGGAGAGGAGGTGACGTCACGATGGCACCGAAACCACGGTTCTGTACGATGTTACGATGTCGATGGATTCTTTACCACCTACGTCGACGATCGGCTCTGCAATGATGTTGGCTTCGGAGTCGATGCGGCACAGCAGCAGGTGTCGGACCGGCGTCCGAAGTCAGAGCAGCGCTCATGGTTATGGCAGGCTTACGATGTCGTTCGCTGGCGTCGATGTAGCACGGCGGCTGGCGTCGGGTCTACGTTGCAAGTCGAAGCAGCGCTCACTGCTTCGATGCAGAAGACGGCGTCGCTTGCCGGCGTCGGTGTTGCAAAATTCCTTCTGTAGCAGCTAGAACAGCAAATTCCAGATAAAGGCAAACAGAAAGGGTGAAGTCTGGTATGCCTGAGACTTCGGTCAGGAGGCAAGCTCAAATCAAGCCCTTGGAGTAATATTCTGCAAGATGATGAAAGTTCTTTAAAAGTTCCTTCTCCTCTCCTTGGCACTGAAGACACCACTGTAGGCCAACACAGCACACTGGCATGGGAGCAGTCTAACTCCTGCAGCTTCCTTTGGTGCTTCTGCTTGGCAGAGGTTTGTCTTGTTGTTACAGATGTGATCTAAAGTCTTGGGGTCTGGGTCCCCATATTTATACTAATAAATCCTTTGTCCTCTGAAGGCATAGGGGCCTGTACCTAGTCCAAACCAGTTTTGTGCAGTCCTGGAGCACTTTATTTACAGGACTCCTTCTTTCCTTTGATAGTATGGGCAGGGTCATCAGACGCACCACAGGAGGTGGAGCCAGCATTGTGGAAGGCAGGCACAGCCCTATTCAGACCCAGGTGCTACTCCTCCTGTCTCCTGGAATCCCCCAGCCCCTGTCACTCACAAAGCCAGACACACAATACACAAGCTAGCAGAGGCAGGCTGGATGGTTAGGTAAGAAAATACCTACTTTCTAAAAGTGGTATTTTCAAAACCAGAATGTTAAAACCAACTTAACTAAAAGATGTATTTTATCATTCTGAGTTCAGGCATACTACACTCGAATTTCTACCATGTTCCTTGGGCCAGTTAGGATTATAAGATTTTATAATCAAACTGCCCATTCTGGCCTATGGGGACTGGTAGTCTTGCAATAGTGAAAAATGAAAATGGCTGTAATTCACTATGAGGACATGCCACACACACACCAGGGCATGTCCTACCTTATACTTACAATGCACCCTGCCCTTGGGCCTACCTTTGGGGTGTCTGATATGAAGAAAAGGGAAGGTTTGGGGACTGGCAAGTGGGTGCACTTACCAAGTCGACATGACAGTACTAGACTGCACACAGGCTCTGCGATGGCAGGCCTGAGACACACTTTGCAGGCTGCTTCTGTGGGTGGCACAACTAGTGCTGCAAGCCCACCAGCAAAAACAACAATTGATGGACAGAATGCAGAACAATGTCTTACATTCACCCCAGTACAGAGATCTGGGCCTAAATCCATCGTTTTTTTGCTCACCATGCCGTTCCAGTTTGAACCCAGCCATATGCAAATCAGTCTTGACCCTGTGCCTCATGGGAACAGTCCAGCCCGAACTGCCAAGCCAGGTCCTCCCTGGACTGGAAACAAGCGTCCTAGGACCGGTTTCTGGCATTTCAGCCGTCTTCAGCCAGGCTTGCTTGATTTCCAGTGGCATGGAGAGCAAGGGACCCACGTCTGGGCATACCCTTCCCACTCGGGGTGACAAATGCAAAAACAACAATTGATGGACAGAATGCAGAACAATGTCTTACATTCACCCCAGTACAGAGATCTGGGCCTAAATCCATCGTTTTTTTGCTCACCATGCCGTTCCAGTTTGAACCCAGCCATATGCAAATCAGTCTTGACCCTGTGCCTCATGGGAACAGTCCAGCCCGAACTGCCAAGCCAGGTCCTCCCTGGACTGGAAACAAGCGTCCTAGGACCGGTTTCTGGCATTTCAGCCGTCTTCAGCCAGGCTTGCTTGATTTCCAGTGGCATGGAGAGCAAGGGACCCACGTCTGGGCATACCCTTCCCTTGCTCACTTTGCCACTGGATTCAAGCAAGCCTGGCTGAAGACGGCTGAAATGCCAGAAACCGGTCCTAGGAAGCTTGTTTCCGGTCCAGGGAAGGCATGGCTTGGCAGTTCGGGCTGGACTGTTCCCATGAGGCACAGGGTCAGACTGATTTGCATATGGCCATGTCTGAACTGGGGTGGCAGAGTGGGCTAAAGAATGGTGATGGATCAAACCCAGATCTGTTGACTGGGTGTGAGTGTTTGATTGGTTCTGATGCTCTGTCCATCACCACCCCCTTTTTGTACCGCTTTGCAAGCCCACCAGCAGCATTTGATTTACAAGCTCTGGGCACTCATGGTGCTCTGTACTATGGTCTGACAAGTAAATCAAATAACCCAATCATGGAGTAACTGATCAATACATCAATTTATCATAGGGAGCACTTTCACTGTGGCACTGAATAGCAGGGGCACAGTGCCTAAAGCATCGAAACCAGCAAAATATATCAAAAACAGAGAAGGCAATGAGTAAAAAATGGGAGACTCACGCCAATGGTACCAGGTCTAACAATGACGGATTGTTCTAAGTGAGCCTTTAGACTGCCCAGTACTGTTGAGAATGTGCGTTTATGCCAGGGCTTTCAATTTGTTAAGGCCATGGCAAGGTCGTGCCATACGATTTGGTGATCCTTTATGACGCCTTAAGGGAGTTGGGTCAATATTCACTGGATCATTGAGACGCGGGCCTGCGAGAGCAAGAGGGGCACGCCACGTGCTGCAAGCCGCACCCAGCACTAGCCAGTCCGCTTCTGCAAGGTGAATGGGGCACACTCTTTGTGACAGCCAGCTACAACTACCACACTCTCCTTCAGTTTTGGATATGCAAGAAGCTGAAAAAGCTGAACGTTGCGCCTCTGTGGTTCTGTGGGACCTCGGGTTGGGTTTTCACAGGGGGACAGTGAAGATGAGCAGCAGGGCTGAGAGGAGCTGGGGCGAGGTGAAGGCCAGACGAATGCAAGGTGGGCGGGAGCAGGGAAACCGAGCAAAGACCAAGCAGAGACCTGGGCTCTGCCTCTCTGTCTGTTGTGGCTGGTCACTATGGGGTCGCGGACCTCCTAGAAGCAAGGTGACGAAGAGCATGCCCCCTAGGCTTATCTTGTAGGTTGCCAGCCGGTCAGATTTTGGGTTGGATCAGCTGCCCCCGTTGAGTAGGCTGCCTGCCTGCTCAGATCTAGGCTCAGCTGGGCTCAGTTGGGCGTACGGTGACCGACTCCTCTTCCGCACAATCCCACCGCTCCCACCGCTACCACGACTCACAGCTTCCAGCGTCTGCTTCTCACATCTGCTTCTTGCGCATGCGTCCTGCAGAGTGAGTTTAGGTTCTGGATTCAGGGGCTGACCCAGCAACTTGCCTTGCATCATCATCACCCCACGGCTAAAGTGCTGCAATTTCGGGCAGGACCATTTACTGTGTATGGAATCACCTTCCCCTCTCTCACACCTTAAACAGTCAGAGAAGGGGGTTCTGCCAAAGTGGTTTAGACCGAAGGATATTAGTTCAATGCAGAATGCGTAGTTGTAGCAATGGCTATTACTCTAGAGGCATTTTGTGTCCCTCCAGCCCTCATCTGACAGGGCTCCAAGATCTCTTTCCCAATCCACCCGGATAAAATCAAAGGTGTCAGGCGAGTAGATTACTATAGTATGATTGTTAGATGGACCGGGAGGGTCGGCCGAGGACAAGGGGAGAGGTCTCCGGGGAGAGCCGTCTCCAGCGATCGTACAGACAAATAACTTCCCCCCCACAGACAGATACCACACAAGGAGATGAGTTAGCGTTCTTTATAAGCACTTCTTAAGGTACGATGAAAAGGTACAAGGAGGTCTGGACTCCGGGGTCCCCTCGATTCAAGTCTCTCAAGATGGGAAAAAGGGGGTAGCGGGACAGTCTGGTAGTTGAGGTGGTGTGGTGGGTAGCTCACAATCCTCGAGCTTAGGTGGTCTAGCTGGTACGGGCCGCGGCAGCGCCAGCAGGTCCCAGTGAAGATGGTCGATACACGGGCCGCGGCAGCGCCAGCAGGTCCCAGAGAAGATGGTCGATGTACGGTCCGCGGCAGCGCCAGCAGGTCCCGGTGAAGATGGTCGTTACAACGGGCCGCGGCAGCGCCAGCAGGTCCCGACGAGGATGGATGTTGCAGAAGGCCGCGGCAGCGCCAGCAGGCAGGACGATAGATCACAAGATAGGGCTACGGCAGCGCCAGTAGTCCGTCAAGGCTGAGTTCTCTCGGTGTCTCTCGACTCCAGGATACAACTGCCTTCCTGCTCCGCAGCTGCTCCAGTTATAGGGCAGGTGCCCTTTGATGTCCGGACCCTCGCACTTGGGGGTCGGAGGGTCCGGGATGAAGGTGTCCAGACACCCAGCGGGGGGTGGAGCCGGTGCCTGGGGGAGCTGGAGGCGATCGTCACCTGGCGGGGGAGAGTCCTTGGCACTTCGTCCTCCCATTGACCTGCCAAGTGATCCGCTCACCTCCTGGGTGGATGGTGGTGCCGGGATGTCGGGGCCGGCCAGGCCCAGGGTTAGGGTCGGGGGGAGGCCACGCGGCCTCGTGGCGCAGGGCCCAAGATGGCGGCTTGACCCGGCCGAGGGAGCCGGTGGTGGCTTGGGCCCGTGCTACAGGGAGGTCCGAGGGCAGGAGTTCCGTCGGGAGACGGGGTGCGGGTGATTCTCGTGGGCCGCGCCTGGGGGGCCGGGGCTTGGGCCCTGTCATGCGGGGAGGACGCAAGCCCTTCGTGTGGCCTGTCCAACATGCGTCCCCCCCAGCTGAAGGCGGGGAGAGTCACCCATCTCCTTGGGGACTCTCTTCGTCGAGGCGGAAGAAGCGGGACAGGCCATCTGCGTTGGCGTGGTCTTGGCCCGGTCGGTGCTCCACGGTGAAGTCCATTCCCTGCAGGGAGATGGACCAGCGCAGTAGTTTGGGGTTTTCCCCCCGCATCTGCATCAGCCACTGCAGGGGTCTATGGTCGGTTTGTACCCGGAAGTGGGTACCGAAGAGATAGGGCCGGAGCTTTTTGAGGGCCCACACCACTGCGAAGGCCTCCCTCTCGATGGTGCTCCAGCGCTGTTCTCGGCCCAGGAGACGTCGGCTGATGAAGGCCACCGGCTGGTCATGACCCTCGGGGTTCACTTGGGAAAGAACCGCTCCGATGCCGTGGTCGGAGGCGTCTGTCTGTACTACGAATTCCCGACTGTAATCGGGGGCCTGGAGCACAGGGGCGGTGCACAGGGCGGCCTTCAGCTTTTCGAAGGCCGCTAGACAATCGGGGGTCCAGTTAATCCGCTTTGGTTGGTTCTTGGACGTGAGACCCGTGAGGGGCCCCACAATGCTGCCGTAGTCCCTCACGAACCGCCGGTAGTAGCCGGTGAGCCCCAAGAAGGCTCGGACTTCGGTCTGAGTGACGGGGGGCTGCCAGGACTGGATGGCAGCAATCTTAAGTTGCAGTGGGGCCACCAGCCCGCTCCCCACCTGGTGCCCCAGGTAGGTCACGGACCCTTGACCAATTTGGCATTTGCCGGCCTTAATCGTGAGGCCGGCCCGCTGGAGGGCCTGTAGGACCTCCTGGAGGTGGAGGAGGTGGTCGGACCAGTGGCGGCTGTATACAGCGATATCGTCCAGGTAGGCAGCGCTGAACTCTTCGAGCCCCGCCAAGACCTGGTTCACAAGACGTTGAAATGTAGCGGGGGCGTTCTTCATGCCAAAGGGCATGACCTTGAAGTGGTAGTGGCCATCGGGGGTAGAGAAGGCGGATCGTTCTTGAGCTCGGGGTGTGAGACCGATCTGCCAGTAGCCCGCTGTTAGGTCGAAGATACTGAGGTAGCGGGCGGCCCCCAGTCGGTCGATCAATTCATCCGCTCTGGGGATAGGATGAGCGTCGGTTCGGGTGACAGTGTTCAAGCCCCGGTAGTCGACGCAGAATCTCAGTTCAGGTGTGGTGCCGGGGGCAGCGGCTTTGGGGACCAATACAACTGGACTGGCCCAGGGACTGTCCGAGGGCTCGATGACCCCGTTCGTGAGCATTTTGGCCACTTCCTCTTGTATGCAGGCCCGTACCCGATCTGGTACTTGGTAGGCCCGGTGCCGGACAGGGGGACTGTCCCCGGTGTCTACGTCGTGCAAGCACCAAGGGGTGACCCCGGGAGTGAGGGAGAACAGTGAAGCGAACCGCAGCAGGAGGTCCCGGCAGCCCTGGCGTTGCTCTGGGGTGAGGGCATCGGAGAGCCGGACCCCGTCCACGGAACCGTCTTTCTCCTGAGTCTTCAGGAGATCAGGGAGAGGCTCGGAGTCTTCTTCCGCTCCACTGTCTGTAGCCATCAGGAGGCTGAGTTCTGAGCGCACAAAGTGGGGTTTGAGTCTGTTGGTGTGGAGGACCCGAAGGGGGTTCCGGGTGGTCCCCATGTCGATGAGGTAAGTGACGGGGCTTTTGCGCTCGACCACCTTGAAGGGCCCCGTCCACTTATCTTGCAAGGCACATGGTTCGGTGGGGGACATCACCCACACTTGTTGTCCCGGTTCGAACTCGACGGAGGAGGCATTGTGATCATACCATCTCTTCATGTCCTCCTGGCTGGCCTCGAGGTTCGCCTTGGCCATCTCCCTGAAGCGCCGGGTCTGATTACGTAGGGCCAGGAGGTACTTGAAGACGTCTGGAGGGGTCTTTAGGGGGGCCATCTCCCAACCTTCTTTGACTAGGCTGAGGGGCCCTCGCACAGGGTGCCCGTACAGGAGTTCGAAGGGGCTAAAACCGAGGGACTTCTGGGGAACTTCCCGGTAGGCGAAGAGGAGGCACGGGAGTAGTACATCCCACTGGCGACGGAGGGGCTCTTCCAATCCCCCAATCATCCCCTTGAGAGTGCGGTTGAATCGCTCCACTAGTCCGTTCCCTTGGGGGTGATAGGGGGTCGTGAATCGGTAGGTGACCCCGCACTGTTGCCAGAGGGACTTCATGTATTTGGAGATGAAGTTCGTGCCTCGGTCGCTGACGACTTCTCGGGGGAAGCCCACCCGGGAGAAGATCCCCATTAGGGCCCGGCCAACCACCGGAGCCGTTACTGTTCGTAGAGGCACCGCCTCGGGGTAGCGGGTGGCGTGATCCACCAGTACTAGGATGAACCTATGTCCTTGTGCCGTGCGGGGGTCCCGGGGCCCCACAATGTCTATTCCTACCCTCTCGAACGGGGTGGTGACCACCGGGAAGGGTTGTAGAGGGGCCTTCAGCTTACGGCCACTCTTCCCGCTGGCCTGGCACGTGGGGCAGGACCGGCAGTGGTTCAGGACGTCGTTCCGCATCTTCGGCCAGAAAAAGTGGGTCACTAGGCGACTGTAAGTTCTGTCTTGGCCCAGGTGTCCAGCCAGGGGGACATCGTGGGCCAGATTGAGCAGGAAGTTTCTGAAGCGGAGAGGTACCACCAGTACTCGACCGGCCCCTAGCTCTGCGATCCTCTGTTCGCTGTATAGCAGGTCGTTCTCCCAGTAGACCCAGTGAGTTCCGGTGGAGTCCCCTGCGCTCTGGGCGCTGGCTTGTTGGCGGAGTCCCTCGAGGGAGGGGCAGGTCTTTTGCTCCTGGCGGAACTGTTCTTGGGTGGGCCCCCCTTCTTGACGCCACTGAGCCAGGCCGGGGACGTCCTGGAGGTGCGCGTCCCCTTCGGTCGTTGGCTCCGGGGGGTTGGCCTCATCGTTGTCTTCTACTGGGGCGACCGGGGGCGGAGGTGCTGGCCATTCCGGTTCTTCTGGTCGGGGAACGGCACGGGCTGCCCTGGACCGGGTGGTTACGCAGGCCCAGTCCGGGAGGCCCAGCATCCCCAGGTGCTCTCTTCTCTCGACGGTGGCCCATTGGGAACTCTCAAGGTCATTCCCCAGGAGGCAGTCCACGGGGGCATCATCCCGGACCGTCACTTTCAACAGGCCGGAGACCCCTCCCCATTCGAAGGGGACGCAGGCCATTTGACACAGACTTTCGGAATTGTCAGCTGAGCGGACGGGGCAGAGAATGTTCGGCAGGATCTGCTCGGGTTTCACCAGGTGACAGCGGACGGCCGTCACACTGGCGCCTGTGTCACGTAAGGCCTCGGCCCGATGCCCATTAATGGTTGCCCACTGACCGTATTTCCTGGTGTTGGCGGGTAGGGGAGCCCGCGGGACTATGTCTTTTCCCCCTAGGCACGCTAGAACCATGGCGGCTGGTTCCCACTCTTGCTGGGACGGCTCATACTCTTCCTGTTCCTCTGACAGTCGTTCTTCCCCCAGGGCGGCGGCAGCTACCTGGCGGGGCTTGGGTGTTTGGTTCTGCGGGCAGCTCGGGTCATTGGCGTAATGGCCGACTCGCTGGCATCGGTGGCACGTGACATTGGCTCGGAACCCTGAACGCATCGGGGGTTTCCCCGGCCGGCCGGGGGCGGGGTGCTGGCCACGGGTGTTGCCGGGAGGGTGTCTCTCCCTCGCCCCTGGCCTCCTCCTCCTCCCCGAGGACGGTGCTGGCCTTGGTTGCTTCGGTTCTGCTCGTGCGGTCCTCTCCGGCCCACTCGGGTGCTCTCCCATCGGTCAGCTTCAGCGGCGAGCTGCCGGGGGTCGGTCAATTTACTGTCGAGGAGGTGCTGCCTGAGCTCGACGAAGCAGTTGTTCGACAGGTGTTCCCATACCATGAGGTTAAAGAGTTGTTCGTAGGTCGTTACATGGCTCCCCTTGATCCACCCCTCGAAGGCTCTGCTGAAATAGTTTACGTACTCCACCCAAGTTGTACCCGGGATCCGGGTGCAATCTCTGAACCTCTGGCGGTACATCTCGGGCGTGAGACCGTAGCGGGTGAGGAGGGCAGCCTTCATGTGGTCGTAGGACGACATTTGGTGATCTGGGAGCTGCAACAGGGCATCGCGACCTTCGTTGACGAACCTCCCCCATAGTCCAGCTCCCCAATCACTCCGGTCGATCCGGTGGGAGGTCATGGCGATCTCGTAGGCTTTGAACCACTGCTGTATGTCGTCTTCTCGGACATACTCTCGGACAACATCCTTGGGGATGTGGACTTTTTTCTCAGTTGCCCCTGGGGTGTGTGGTCGCTCAGGCACCCCCGTCTCTTTATTCTGTTTCCGAAGTTCTATTTCCGCCAGTTTGCGTTCGTGTTCGAGTGTTATTCTTTTTTCCTCAAGCTCTCTCTGTCTCTGTTTTTCTTCTCGCTCCTCTCGGAGCCGCAGATGCTCTAGATTTAGTTTCTGCTCGGCTAACTTTAGTTCACCGTCCATCTTGAGTCGTGCCATTTCCAACACGTGTAATCTGGTCCTTTCTCTTTCCTGGATCTCCTCCTGCGAGAGGCCCGTTCCCCTCTCCTCGGGAGCCGTGGCGTTCCCCTCTGGTGCGACACTGTTTTGGTCGGAGGATCCGGTGATCCCAGTTTCTGCCCACGACTCAAGGGCGCGCTTCAAATCCTCTTTGGTACTCAGGCCGGTGGTAGCAATGCCTAGTTCCATGCAGAATTGTTTAAGTTCGCGGTGGTTATACTCTTCCAACTTATCCATTTGGAACTTTTCAGTGGAACCGCTATCTTTAGCTGACATCGTGGTTTTGTCGTGGGGTGAGCTACTCTCTGTACGATTACGCGTTGATTCGGATCGCGCCGCTGGCCACCAATGTTAGACGGACCGGGAGGGTCGGCCGAGGACAAGGGGAGAGGTCTCCGGGGAGAGCCGTCTCCAGCGATCGTACAGACAAATAACTTCCCCCCCACAGACAGATACCACACAAGGAGATGAGTTAGCGTTCTTTATAAGCACTTCTTAAGGTACGATGAAAAGGTACAAGGAGGTCTGGACTCCGGGGTCCCCTCGATTCAAGTCTCTCAAGATGGGAAAAAGGGGGTAGCGGGACAGTCTGGTAGTTGAGGTGGTGTGGTGGGTAGCTCACAATCCTCGAGCTTAGGTGGTCTAGCTGGTACGGGCCGCGGCAGCGCCAGCAGGTCCCAGTGAAGATGGTCGATACACGGGCCGCGGCAGCGCCAGCAGGTCCCAGAGAAGATGGTCGATGTACGGTCCGCGGCAGCGCCAGCAGGTCCCGGTGAAGATGGTCGTTACAACGGGCCGCGGCAGCGCCAGCAGGTCCCGACGAGGATGGATGTTGCAGAAGGCCGCGGCAGCGCCAGCAGGCAGGACGATAGATCACAAGATAGGGCTACGGCAGCGCCAGTAGTCCGTCAAGGCTGAGTTCTCTCGGTGTCTCTCGACTCCAGGATACAACTGCCTTCCTGCTCCGCAGCTGCTCCAGTTATAGGGCAGGTGCCCTTTGATGTCCGGACCCTCGCACTTGGGGGTCGGAGGGTCCGGGATGAAGGTGTCCAGACACCCAGCGGGGGGTGGAGCCGGTGCCTGGGGGAGCTGGAGGCGATCGTCACCTGGCGGGGGAGAGTCCTTGGCACTTCGTCCTCCCATTGACCTGCCAAGTGATCCGCTCACCTCCTGGGTGGATGGTGGTGCCGGGATGTCGGGGCCGGCCAGGCCCAGGGTTAGGGTCGGGGGGAGGCCACGCGGCCTCGTGGCGCAGGGCCCAAGATGGCAGCTTGACCCGGCCGAGGGAGCCGGTGGTGGCTTGGGCCCGTGCTACAGGGAGGTCCGAGGGCAGGAGTTCCGTCGGGAGACGGGGTGCGGGTGATTCTCGTGGGCCGCGCCTGGGGGGCCGGGGCTTGGGCCCTGTCATGCGGGGAGGGCGCAAGCCCTTCGTGTGGCCTGTCCAACAATGATAAATCAAAGATATTTATTTATTTCCTATCTTGCACGTTAGTAATCGAGCCTCCAAGGGGTTGAACTGAGGAAGATCGCTCATGCTCCTGAAGTGTGGCAACAGGGCATGAAAACGTCGGAGATAATTGCTGGCTTTGCAAATTGAAGGAGGCCTGCAGGTATTCAAAGAAAACTCATATAATATACCTCCATTACATTCCTAAAATCCCAAGTCTGGATCACCTCAAGTTGCTTCGGCCATGGCTTGACTAATGGTTGATGGTGGTTTAACGATAGTCAAGGGTACCTGCTTACTAATTTGCACTCTTGTGGGGAAACAGTCTACTGGCTTGCCCTGAATATATATCCATGTGGCCTGTCATAACTGGGACTCATACTTCTCCCTTGGTATTATAAGTGTGTGAGAGTAGGGATTTGCTACATGATTGTTGCATATCCCATAACTGGGACCCCTATCTAGGTATGTAGTTCTATGGTGTAGGGGTATTCAAAAGGATTGGGGTGAGCAGAGCTGTTACCTCGGATCACCGATTCTGTGCATGCTCAACTATTTTACTATCCTTTAGCCCCTATCCATGCCAAACCCATTGTAAAGCCAAGTATATGTGTCTGGTTGGAAATCGCATGAACTTGAATGAAGCAAGGAATTTTTGTGTTCCCCCTCCATGGACCAAGTCAAGACCAGCAGGTCAGCCTGTGGACTGCAAGGTGCAACACTTTAGAGCTGTGAGCAAGGAATGACAACAACTATAGATCTTATAAAAAAACAGATGGGTTGCCTGCCCGTCTGTAGCCTCCTAAGCCCTGGTCTGGCCAGTACGCTAGAACTCTGAAACATCTCTGATTGGATAGTGTTTCTTGTTTCAGATTATAAAACCGGAGCAACAATACACCTGTGTATTCGAATGCCATGGAACGGCATCAGACCTGCAGGATATTCACTTAAGAATAATTTCAGACATTTGGAGACAACTTTAAATCTGAGTGATCAATTGGATGGACCCTAGATGTCAATATTTCTGATTATAAGTTGAATGATTTTGCTTATGCGGATGTCACCGTTTGACATGAAAGAGACCTGGACACCGGAGCAGAGAAAGGCTGATACCACAGGCAGGAAATCTTGCGTGTTTTGTCTGAGAGAGAGGAGAATTTATCTCTAGGACAAAGGAAAAACACTACTATTAATAATAAAGGAGACAGACTCACTGCTGTGTATATACTCTTGCCTTTAGTCAGAACCAGAGTATTAGATCCAGCTGACCACTTTTCTACCCCGAGGATCTTCTGTTGGTGAAGTACTCCCATGAACAGTATCCCCCATTAGCTGCCGAGCCCGAACAAGAAACGTTAAGTGTAGAGAATGATGCCCTTCTCTGACGGACCAATAACAAAGCAAGCCTGGCAAGGGGTAAGCAATAGAGAGACAAAACACCATCAAGCTACTTCTCCCTCTTATAATCCCTTCCCATCTTTGTATATCAGCCTGGTGCCCTGCACCGTCCCCATCCACACTAATCAAAATGACCACAGACCTGCAAGTGCCTGTCAGATAATGCATGCTAGATCCTTGGAATGTGGGTGCAACCCTGAGGGTCCCTGGCTCTCCCTCACACTCTGCCCCAGTCACCGTGTGCCACACAATTGTATGACTTCTCACCCCCCCCCCCCCCCTGCACTAGCTTTTAGTATCCCTGACCTGCATCTGGATTCAGCAGCGGTTTCCTGTGCATTGCTGCCCTGCCTGAAGAATCCTTCGGCGTCCCAGACTTTTTGAAGAGATCAATTGCCTGTAGAAGCTCTGAGTGGCAAGGGCATGCTCCCACTGATGAAAATGACGCAGAAGTCCCTCTGCTTCCATCTCCTAGGTTTACGATTGTCTGACAACAAACATGCTAAGACTGAACATTATGAATGCTTGTAATCCTCGACAGAAATCATATTCTGCAATTGACTAATGTCTCTTCTCTACGGTCCTCTTGGGCATTTAAAGATTGTAAAGCACGTGAGACGGCACAGAGCCGAACAGTCAAAGAAACTGAGCATTGGGAACCTTATTTTCAAGTCTCACTGAACATAAATGGTCCTTAGTGTAAACAATATTCTTCTATGCTCGATTTAAAGAGATAGCAGTGGGACGACAACCTAATATACGTTGCACATGTTCTTCGCACAATCAACTTTCAAGAGTAAGCACTCACTGATTCTTCTACCTGGCCACCTCCTGAAAGTCATAGTCCCAAACAGAAGTTGTTTGTGGCTTCATTGATTACACAGACAGCAGCAATTCTTGCTACAAGGATTTCTTAGTCCCCCCTTGATTTCCAGAGTCGTGGGGAGCCAGCCTGATACAATAATAGTGTATAAGAGACCAACGTGAAAATACAGGGCTCTGTGTCTTTGAGTATGGCTGAGATTGTAAATCTTCCTACAGTCACTGCAAAACAGAATAGATGTGTTTTTTTACTGCATTGAATATGGCCCTATAACTATTTCATCAGTACAATATTTTTGTATTTCACTTGTGGTGTTTATTTCGTGATTTCACTTGTGATGTTTTTTTTCATGAAGTACTCAGTTATCTGCTGTTGTATTGAACAATTTTGTCAAAATTACATTTTCTGAACAGTGTGACAAATTAGTACTAAACGTCTGGGAATCCTGAGCTGGTACAAGAATGAGTGAAATTTATCTCACCAAAATATATATCAGTGGCTTTAGTGGGAATATTCACTGTAGTTCACATGTTTGTACTCGGCAAATAGAGGTAAGAGACATTTTAATAAATAGATTCCAAGATTTTGCAGAGTCTGCCCTAGTATATTATGAATTAAGATGAAATCACTTAATTCTGTATAGTTTAGAAAAGTAAAAGAAAGTGAGTTAGGGCAGAGACATTTCACTACTTAATGCATGTAAATACACTAAGCAACTGGAGCATATTCCATTGGAGGTGGGTTGTAGTCAAGGGATCACGAGATAAATTATCAGGGAAGACGCAGTAGTAGCTCAAGAGGTACTCTTCTGCAGGAAGGTGAGACTTGCACTGAGATACAGAACTGGTTGGCCACATCAGAAGGAGTGTTAAAACTGCTCTGGAGCACACATGGGAAGCAGTATGTAGTAGTGTGAGAACAAAGATAGAGATAGCAAATAGTTTTAAGATTGAGGTACATGCGTGAGATGAGTGATTAAAACAATTTTTCATAATGCGTCCGATGCCTTCGTTCTGACTTGTCATGTGGTGCCTGTCTGGTAAACTCATATTAACTGTGAAATTGTGAAAAATTCAAAGATGCAAATTCTATATATTTTATGGAAATGAGCATACAAGAATGTTATCTGTTTCTTTCAAATTTCGATTCATTACCCGTTTGCTGAATTTTGAATGAAGCTAAGTGGTGGGTTCAATCTCGCTGTTTTACAATAAAGGCAGCCGTTCTGTTTTCTGTAGGTCTCCACAAGGCTTTTTTCACTTCTTTGTTTCGTAAACCATAGATGAGTGGATTCAATAGAGGGATAGCGCTAACATACACAATGCTCGCCATCTTGTTTTCGTCCATGGAGTAGTTTGAAGTTGGCCTCATGTAGATGCCCAGGATGGATGAGTAGAACAAGACTACGACCATGAGGTGGGAGGAGCAGGTGGTGAAGGCCTTGCGTTTCCCAGCTGTGGAGCGTATCCTCAGTATGGTGGTGATGATAAACACATAGGATGTAAGCGTCAACAGGAAGGGGCTGAACCCAAATATTGTACCTTCGGTATAAGAAAATAATTCCATACGGGCATTCCCAGAACAAGATATCACCATTAATGCTGACGTATCACAGAAAAAATGATTAATTTCTCTTTTCCCACAGAAAGTTGATTGTGATAAAAGGACGGTGTGGGCTACAGGTAGGATGGATCCTAAAAGCCAGCAGCCAACAGCCAGCACCAAACAGACAGTCTTGTTCATGATGACTGTGTAACGCAACGGGTTACAGATCGCCACGTACCTGTCATAAGCCATGGCAGACAGAAGATACAACTCCACAACGGTGAAGAGCAGGAAAAAGTACATTTGAGTGATGCAGACACAAAAGGAAATACATTTTCTCTGGGTCAAAATCATCTGTAGCATTTTGGGAACTGTTACTGATATGCAACAAATTTCCAAGAAAGATAAATTGACGAGAAAGAAGTACATGGGGTTCTGAAGGCGGAGTTCAGCGCATATCACACATATAACAATAGAGTTTCCCAGGAGGACCCCAATGTAAATTAAAAAAACACAACAAACAAAGGGATCTGTAAATTTGGGAGGTCAGAAAGTCCTAGAACAACAAACTCACTGGTGACGGTGTGATTACTTATCTCCATTAAGCCGTCTCTGGAAAGAGAAAACAGGGAAAGAAATTGATATTATTTAAAAAATGTGAAAAGCCAACAAATATCCAAACTTCTAATAGTCTAGTGCTACAATTAATAGATGGCTTACTTTCACTAGGCCACCACTTTTAAAGTCTTGGGCTTTCCTGTTGTTTTCATGTATGTCAGTCAACTCAGTTGGCTAATTGAACTAAACTAAGATTATATCCTTCAGGCTGCACTGGTTTGTTTACTGGGTAAGCGATATGGAATCCCTGGTTAAGTGGCAGGTGGGAAATATCTAACTAAATAGTTTGGTTTGTGGATTTGTAATCTCCACCATGTTAGACTCAGATGCTGTCCAATGTAACCATGGTATTGTCTCTCTGTCAAAAGAGTCCAGTGACTTCCTTGGTTTGAGACCAAGGGGCATATTTATGAGCTCAAATGAGATTCGTCAAGCCATGCAAGGCCACCTTGCGTGGCCCTGCATGGCTTCATAGATCTCAAGTAATGTAATGCAGCGCAAATCGCTCCGTTGCAATACTCTGAGCCAGGAAGGTGTTTCCATGGGTGTTAGTGGGTGTTCCCAAACAACATCCATGGATTTTGACAAATTCACAGACTAAGAATAACAGGTAAACCTGGGAATGTGCCAAAAAGATTTTCCTCTCCAGGAGAGGCATGCGAGGAAAAATATCTTTATTTCTACTCATTTTTTCCTCTTTCTGCAACAAACATAGAAAAAGGAAAACACCTCTCGGGATTGCTTTTGTGCAGAAAGGTGCTCAATCCTGCATGCAACGGAGGAACCCTTGCACCAGGGGAAACAACAGGAATGTGCCGTATTGCCTTAAATATGGCACATACCTGCCCTTGCCCAGTGATGCAGGACAGTGCCGCTCAGCAAGGTGACTTGCTGCGCCCCTTTTTCATAAATATGGCCCCAAGCTGATAAGTGCCGTAAAGAGGCAGTGCCTGCTTGGGCTGTAGTACCCATGCTTCAAGCTGTAAGGGAATCAAGGAGTCACCAGATCAGCTCAGAGAGTTTTTTGGACTGGCCAGCATTAGCACTCATCTAAATACTTGAGCTGTTGCCTCCAAGCAGTCTGTCCAAAATGAACTCTGAGTGCACTGATGCTAAGTCAAGGTGATACACATTTAGTAGCAATAAATCTATAAAAACTCAGTGGTGAGGGTCTTAGTAGTAAGAAACAAAATTCCACCAGACTGACTTACAAATCTTGAATTGCACAATTTTCTTTTCACAATAATGCTTGGAAGAAACTTCTGATATTATCAGAGTAATCCACAACTTCTTTAGCCTTTAGCAGCGCATGTTCTCTCTCTCAGCATTTACACCACCATAAGTCTTTTTACTGCAAGCTCCTATCGAACTGATCAAATGCTTTAGAATCATCTTTGAACTTTGAAATGCTGCTATTCGAAAACATTTTGATCTGAGAGAAATAGAACATTAGAATAAATTGGGATCAGCTAACTACGTAAATAAATAAAATAAAAAGTAATCTTAGAAGACACTTTCTTTTGCTTCAAGCCTTTTCTTGATTTTGTGCCACTCTGAAGCTATGGAATCCATTTTGGACATCTCCTTGGACCAGCTCCTTTCAGTATCTAAGTCTGAAAGTAGCATTTTCCAGCTGGCAGAACATAATTTACTTACTGACTAGGTCCACTTAACTTACAGTCTGTCCATTGATCCTGGTCCCCCGATTACAACACTAAAATAATGCAGCAGCTTTAAAGTGATGAAGACAAAGATACAAATTATTGCAATGTTGTGGAATGTCTCTCAGGGTTTGTACTTGGTCCCTGTGTTTTTCAACCTTTATTTGAAACCTGCTGAAACGTTTCATAATGTCAAGAAAATAATGCAATAATGTGCAGAATTAACATGCAGGCCTAAATGAAAATAGATGTAATTGAATGCAAAAATTGTAGAAAGCAATCATATTTACTACGCCTGAATAGCTGAAGTAAGATTGCCTGACAAAAAGGTGACATGACTAAAGAATACTGACATAACCCAACATGTTTATTTTCTGACCTTCCCATAGACATGTTTCCCAAAATGAATAATAGTTGCATAAATGTTTTCTCTAACTCTGCAAATGTTTCAACTTTCACAAAGATCACTGTTAACAAATGAATGGAGATTTGTTATTTAGGGCCTGATTTTGATCTCGGCGGACAAGTTACTCCGTCACAACGGTGACAGATATCTCGTCCGCAGAAATATAAATCCCATGGGATATAATGGGATATATATTTCGGTGGATCTGTCACCGTTGTAATGGAGTAACCCATCTCCCAAGATCTAAATCTGGCCCTTTGTGTGGTAATGAAGAAGTTCACATACAAAGATGCAGCATTTCTAATGAAAGCACATTATGTGAATATGTAAGCCAAATACCATTGTATTTGATAAGAAATGTTTAACTGAACACTATTGCTTAAAGCTCATTCTATTCTTGGTGAGAAAACGAGCTGTGATCCTGTTCCCTTAAGAGCATTGAAAGATGATTGTCTGGCTGTATAAGAAAAGAGAGGACTAACTTCAACATTGAAAATATATGTTATAATACATTTTTGCTGCTTGGTGGATTTTTAAAGCAGCCTTTGACCGTGTGCCAGGGGAGGCTCTTTGGGCCAAGTTAACAAAATGGGGAATACCGGCCAAATTACTGGAGTCAACCATCCAGCTGCATACTAACACCTGGATTCAAGTCCAGCTTGGCACTGGCTCTCTCTTATCCAGAAAAATACAGACATCTAGGGGAGTTAAACAGGGATTTGTGCTAGCTTCCCTGCTTTTCAACCTGTTTTTAGCCGACCTCTCAGTAGAGCTAGATGTAATAACTAGTAATTCCCCTAGGATCGGTGGTGCGCAGATCAGCAATCTCCTATAAGCTGATAACCTTGCTCTCCTCAGTCTCACGAGAGTTGGGCTGCAATGACTTCGAAATAAATTATACAGCTATACCACCACAAGTAATTTGGAGGTCAACCTAAAGAAAACTCTAGTGGTGATATTTGGCAGGAAATGTCATAGAGGCAGTGGTTGGTCATACAACAACCTCCAAATCTCAGTAGGAAAAACGTATAAATATCTGGGAATGTACATCAACACTAGTGGCACTCTTGTCAAGCACGGCAGTAAAATTGCTATAAAAGCTACAGCTCTTCAAATCAGTCTCTCTAAATTCTCCAAAAAGCTGACAGGGCCAAGCCTAGTCCCAATCCTGGAAGTCATTTGACCTAAGATAGGCCCCACATTGTTGTACGGCTTAGAAATCTCTTTGGGCAAGCTCAGCACCAGACTAAACCAATACGTGACTAAGATCTACAAAAAGGTGCTTCAACTGCCCAAAATCTCATCCGCAGCCCAGATTCGATTGAGCTAAGCCTCCTTAACTACGAAATGCAAAGTGCAGGTGCTTTTCTCAACCTGTGCCACAAGTTGGGACAGGCTAGAGCTGGCTCCCTTGAGTCCCTATTATCAACAACTGACATCAGTTCCAACAACCCTGGTGGGTCACATAGCCAGTTCTTTAATGAATGTATGCTGCAATGATCAGCAAGTGAACTTTGGAATCTCAACCCAAGTAAAAAAAAACATTCAAATCAAGCAGTAAGAAGCGTATCCAACTGTTTTCCTACCCTTCAGACAGGGCGATCCTAGCTAAACGCAAACATGCATGGGCAGTAATTAATTCTTACCAGTTGGCCTCCCCATTACCATACCGTGCTTGCACATATTCCCTGCACCTAAAGCAGAGATTGTTGGCGCTTTGACTGGGTGGGTGAGCAGCCAAAATATCGAAACTAAAATATCTACCTACACTAATATCGAGTTTTAAATTTCGAAGGGACAGAATATCGATGTCAATAATATCTATGGACAGAATATCGATCCTAAGGTAAGTATTTTAATATCGATGTTAGTAATATCGAAGTTAGTAATATCGACATCAAATATATCGATTTTACTAATATTGATGTTACTAATATAGATATTTATATTATTGTTATGTATTTTATTATGTATTTAATATGTATGTGTTATATGTTTTTAGTTAAGTGTTCTACTGGTTTTAACATATATGTATACAATTTTTATATGTTAACAATGGTTTTTTAAGTCAATTTTGTGTTTTAGTACCGTAGCGGGTTGTGGGTTTATAGGGGAATAGGGTGGGAAGTAATTTAATTATATGGAATTAATTATACATTTTTAGGAATTATAAATTGATTTTAATAAATTTTTGCGTTTAAGTTCTGTAGCGGGTTGTGGGTTTATAGGGGAATAGGGTGGGAAGTAATTTAATTGTAATTAATTAATAATTTATTTTCATTTATTGGTATTGATAATTATATTATTGTTAGTTAAGTATTAATTGGTAATTAATTTTTATTAATTGGCAATTAGTTTTAATTAATTAATTAATTGATAATTATGTTAAGTGTATTATTATATTAGTGGAGTGTGTCGTGCGTTTATAGGGGAATAGTGTTGGAAGTAATTGAAATCTAATTAAGTAATTATTAAATTAGTTGTTGGGTATTGATAATTAATTAATTGGACAATAAGTATTAATTGGTAAATATTTTAAATTATAATATTATGGTTATGAAAAATAATTAATTGTTGAATAATCATTAATTGTGAATTAAATATAATTAAATATTATGCATTGATATTTCTAATTAATATATTAATAGGTAATTATTAATTGGTAATTAATGTGTAATATTTATTATTTTGGCGTATGAAAAATATTTAATAGTTCAATATTTTTTAATTGGTAATTAATGTTTCATAATTAGTATTTTGCGGTATATATTTTTTAAAATTGTTAAATATATTTTAATTGGTATTTACTTTTAAATAATTCATATGTTTTTGGTTATGAAAAATATTTTATCGTTTAATATTAGTAATTGTAATTTCTACCCCTACGCTATCCAACACTTTCCCTACTGTTGCACTCTCTGGAGTGGGAATAGTAATTTTTTCCCCTTCGCTATCCAACACTTTCCGTACTGTTGCATTCTCTGGAGTTGGAATAGTAATTTTTACCCCTACGCTATCCAACACTTTCCCTACTGTTGCACTCTCTGGAGTGGGAATAGTAATTTTTACCCCTACGCTATCCAACACTTTCCCTTCTGTTGCACTCTTTAGAGTTGGAATAGTAATTTTTACCCCTTCGCTATCCAACACTTTCCCTACTGTTGCACTCTGTGGAGTTGGAATAGTAATTTTTACCCCTACACTATCCAACACTTTCCCTACTGTTGCACTCTCTGGGGTGGGAATAGTAATTTTTACCCCTACGCTATCCAACACTTTCCCTACTGTTGCACTCTCTGGAGTTGGAAGAGTAATTTGTACCCCTACGCTATCCAACACTTTCCCTACTGTTGCACTCTCTGGAGTGGGAATAGTAATTTTTTTCCCCTTCGCTATCCAACATTTTCCCTACTGTTGCACTCTCTGGAGTTGGAATAGTACTTTTTACCTCTACACTATCCAAAAATGTCCCTACTGTTGCACTCTCTGGAGTGGGAATAGTAATTTTTACCCCTACGCTATCCAACACTTTCCCTACTGTTGCACTCTGTGGAGTTGGAATATTAATTTTTACCCCTACGCATTCCAACACTTTCCCTACTGTTGCACTCTCTGGAGTGGGAATAGTAATTTTTACCCCTACGCTATCCAACACGTTCCCTACTGTTGCACTCTCTGGAGTTGGAAGAGTAATTTGTACCCCTACGCTATCCAACACTTTCCCTACTGTTGCACTCTCTGGAGTGGGAATAGTAATTTTTACCCCTACGCTATCCAACACTTTCCCTACTGTTGCACTCTCTGGAGTGGGAATAGTAATTTTTTCCCCTTCGCTATCCAACATTTTCCCTACTGTTGCACTCTCTGGAGTTGGAATAGTAATTTTTACCCCTACACTATCCAACACTTTCCCTACTGTTGCACTCTCTGGAGTGGGAATAGTAATTTTTACCCCTACGCTATCCAACACTTTCCCTACTGTTGCACTCTGTGGAGTTGGAATAGTATTTTTTACCCCTACGCTATCCAACACTTTCCCTACTGTTGCACTCTCTGGAGTGGGAATAGTAATTTTTACCCCTACGCTATCCAACACTTTCCCTACTGTTGCACTCTCTGGAGTGGGAATAGTAATTTTTACCCCTACGCTATCGAACACTTTCCCTACTGTTGCACTCTTTGGAGTTGGAATAGTCATTTTTACCCCTACGCTATCCAACACTTTCCTTACTGTTGCAGTCCCTGCAGTGGGTATAGTAATTTATACCTGTACGTTATCCAACACTTTCCCTACTGTTGCACTCTCTGGAGTGGGAATAGTAATTTTTTCCCCTTCGCTATCCAACATTTTCCCTACTGTTGCACTCTCTGGAGTTGGAATAGTAATTTTTACCTCTACACTATCCAAAAATTTCCCTACTGTTGCACTCTCTGGAGTGGGAATAGTAATTTTTACCCCTACGCTATCCAACACTTTCCCTACTGTTGCACTCTTTGGAGTTGGAATAGTAATTTTTACCCATACGCATTCCAACACTTTCCCTACTGTTGCACTCTCTGGAGTGGGAATAGTAATTTTTACCCCTACGCTATCCAACACGTTCCCTACTGTTGCACTCTCTGGAGTTGGAAGAGTAATTTGTACCCCTACGCTATCCAACACTTTCCCTACTGTTGCACTCTCTGGAGTGGGAATAGTAATTTTTTCCCCTTCGCTATCCAACATTTTCCCTACTGTTGCACTCTCTGGAGTTGGAATAGTAATTTTTACCCCTACACTATCCAACACTTTCCCTACTGTTGCACTCTCTGGAGTGGGAATAGTAATTTTTACCCTTACGCTATCCAACACTTTCCCTACTGTTGCACTCTGTGGAATTGGAATAGTATTTTTTACCCCTACGCTATCCAACACTTTCCCTACTGTTGCACTCTGGAGTGGGAATAGTAATTTTTACCCCTACGCTATCCAACACTTTCTCTACTGTTGCACTCTCTGGAGTGGGAATAGTAATTTTTACCCCTACGCTATCCAACACTTTCCCTACTGTTGCACTCTGTGGAGTTGGAATAGTAATTTTTACCCCTACGCTATCCAACACTTTCCCTACTGTTGCACTCTCTGGAGTGGGAATAGTAATTTTTACCCCTACGCTATCCAACACTTTCCCTACTGTTGCACTCTCTGGAGTGGGAATAGTAATTTTTACCCCTACGCTATCCAACACTTTCCCTACTGTTGCACTCTTTGGAGTTGGAATAGTCATTTTTACCCCTACGCTATCCAACACTTTCCTTACTGTTGCAGTCCCTGCAGTGGGTATAGTAATTTATACCTGTACGTTATCCAACACTTTCCCTATTGTTACACTCCCTGGAGTGGAAATAGTAATTTTTAGCTCTACGCTATCCAACATTTTCTTTACTGTTTTTTTGGGAGCTGGAGTAGTAGCTTTATTGTCGGTGCTATTTAATATTTTTTGTATTATGTTAGCTAATGTAATATATAATTAATTTTAACAATATTCAAATTAAATGTAATTTTTTAAATGTGTTATATATAATTATTTAATTTTTATGACATGTTATTGTTTTATGTGTATGATGTATTTGTAATTTATAATAATTTTTAACAAGTTATAAGGTATTAAAACAATTATTAAAATGTATTATTAAGTAAGTATATATATTATATATTATATGTATATGTTTAATTAATGTTTTATTACATCATATATATATTAATTATTAATTTTAAACATAATAAAAGATATTTAATTATGTTTATTTTATTTATAAGTATTATTTGGTTTATTTTACCTTTTTTTTTAACTAAAAAATACTTTATATTTTTAATAACGATATTTTTGTCATTCTATATTTTATTTTCGATATTTTTGTACTTACCATGTTGTAGATAGGATCTCGATATTCTTGTCATCGATATTTTTGTGTCGATATTTTTGTAGGTCGATTTTCTGTCCGTCGATATTCTGTCAGACATTCGACTGGTGAGTGGCACTTTCTGAAACATCTAGCTCCCTGGCGGCGTCTATCAGACGAGCTTGTGTGTGGGGGTTGCGGGGAATTAGTCGAATCCCTGGAGCATGTCATATGCATCTACCCAGCACTGATGGGCCTGCGTAGACCAAAACTGAGGCCTGAGTGGGAAAAACTGGGAAAACTGGGAGTCTGGTCCTGCAGGCAGGACATCATTGTGGCATTGAATCCAGAGAATACGGCCCTAAATATCAGTTTTACGATCTTCAGTCACCTTGCATATCATAGGTTCAAGCAGCCTATCGCCCATTCAGAAATTTAAGCTCCGGCCGTGTCAAAATAAGGAAACAGCCACAGGCGGACACAACAACAGTATACAGTGTAAGTAATTTTTGCCGTACTTTATTCTCCTGATCCGGTGATTTGGTGAGTCCTATCTCAGTCTCATAACAAGGAATCATCTTACAAAGTCAACAGTACAGCTCGGGCTGACTCTATTTCCTCCAAGCTCTACTCTGAGTGCATCAAAAGACTGTGGTGCCGATCACGATCCGGTAAAAAAAATCCCCGTACGACTCGTATCCGGTCTTTTTACCGTACGAATCGTACAAGTGCCGTACAAACTGGCAAGTACGATTCGTATGGTAAAAAGTCCATACGAATCGCATTGGGAATTATTCCCCACACGTCCTCGGGTCGGAAAAAGTGTCCGACACGTCCTCGGACGATTCACCGTACAAACGTGAAAAGCGAAGTCCGACCATGCAAGTACGATCCGTCCCGGGCGTCCGATTTTACCCCCAGCTACGTGCTGGGGGTACGCACCGTACATACACGGGTGGGGGTACGACTCGAACGTACACGGGTGTACATACACGGGGGGTACGACACGTACAGTTCGACACGTACACGGGTGTACATACACGGGTGGGGGTACGACTCGAACGTACACGGGTGTACATACACGGGGGGTTCGACACGTACAGTTCGACACGTACACGGGTGTACATACATGGGGGGGTTCGACATGTACAGTTCGACACGTACACGGGTGTACATACACGGGGGGTTCGACACGTACAGTTCGACACGTACACGGGTGTACATACACGGGTAGGGGTACGACTCGAACGTACGGGGGCTGGGGGGGGTTGACTCGAACGTACGGGGGCTGGGGGGGTACGGCGCTTACCGGGCCACCTACTCTGGTCGTTTCGCGCCGTACTTCGCTTTTCCGGCACTTTTTGGGTGCCGTGAAAATATTGCCGTCCGGACTGCTGTCGGTTCGAATCGTACTTCCTGGGTCGTGAAACGCTGCCTGGAAACGTCCCGACGTCACGTCGCTGCATTCCCGGATCACATTCGTATGCAAATTTTCGTCGGTCGGTGTTTTTTACGATTCGTACGGAAATGGTGTTTCCGTGCGAATCGTAATTCCATGTTTGTAAAGTTTTACAACCGGGTACGAGTCGGACGGAGAATACGCTCCGACCGACGGTTCGTACCCGGTTTTTACCGGATCGTAATCGGCACCTTCTTGTGGTAAACTGATTACTTAATTGAGATCCCTCTCCAACAAACCTCTGACTTTGACAATTACAGATATTCTTTAGGCTCTAGGAAAAATCCCAATCTCTGGTCATTCATAAATAAAATCCATCCATGGAAATCTAATCATTTCCTTATGCTAAACTGACAAAAATTATTCTCTGCATAAACACAAGAACAAATTAGATTTTCTATGTTATACATACTGACAACAGAAATCTTTTCACCATCAACTTCCCCCTCTGTAAAATTTTAAGATTTTACTGTAGAAACCAAACCTCACTGTCAACCCAAATATTAAACAAGTAGTTAAGTCTGCCAACTTCTTTCTCCACTTACGCAAGAAATCAATAACTTTCTGCAAGTGCTTGCCATCTGTAGATTAGACCTCAGAAATGCTGTTTTAGGGAGAGCTTCACTATCCTCTCTTGACCTGCTCAAGGCAATACTACACTCTGAAGCTAGACCTACCAGTAATTGTCAAAAAATCAAGCTAATTACGCTGCCTTACCTGTAAGCTTCAGATCTGAGCAAACCCTCATGCCTGGTCAAATTCACCACCATGCCAAGCAGAAAGAGAGAAGCTAAAAATTCCTTCAACTCAAAGGATCTCCCCTCAGAACCCTCATGCACAGAATCACTACGTCTAGTGCTGCCGACTCAGCCATTACGTCTCTCCCCCTTAATAATATAAGTAAACCCTTCTTTCACGTGATTAGGATAACACACCTCTTCCACTTTTACCTAAATTAACTTACTCGCCACTACATTTAAATTAGCAGCACATTTTATGCCCCCATCTTTTCCAGCTAATGACTGTTTTATAATCTTGCCTTACAAAAGGGCACAGCTAGATTAAAAAAACCTTGCCGTAGAGGCTGTCTTCAGATCTGTGGTGCTCTAGATATATTTTATGGTCATTTATTCCAAGTTCCTAAAGGCCTAAAAATATGCTCTAAAACTGCTACTGATATATTTTTAACCCTTCTTTATAGGTTATCTAGTTTTGTAATGTTTACATTTAAGTTTCTTATAAATAGGCCTCATACTGCTTGTGGTGATGGTGCACTATAAAAAAAAGTTGGATGCATAAAGAAAATGACATAGAGGCCAAGAAGCCTTAAATTTAATGCAGGTTCTAAATAGCTGGATAATCCCCGCAGCAGTAATTGTTTTATTAATTTCACAGATCTTTAACACCAAGTGGTAATTAGTGATGGAATTATTATGAGTGTAGCACAGTAATTCTGTCACAGTTAAGAATAAAACAAAATGGTAGTATTAAAGATGTGGAGTACAGCAGCCTGACAAATGAATATGTTTGCTTCTCCACTGAATTATTATAGCCGTCTAAAGGAAAGTCAGAGAAGAATTTCTGCAAGTTTACAGTCGGCGCTTAGGTGTTTGGGCTACCAATGAAAAAACTTTTATTGAAAGCCCCAGACATTTATTAAAAAATATTTAATTTTATTCAGATTATTGCAATAGCAAAGAACGACAACTACCAAGAGTCAAGGTGCAAACTCAAAGTCCAACAATCAGCTGGCTCTGTCTTCACATATGACCATTCCCAAGGAAAAGCATTTCCTCTTTCTTCACTGCGTAGCAGCCGGATATGTGTTTCACCTTGGGGACTGTTCTAATGGTGGTTTGGGTTGGGAGTGCTGATTATTATTTTTCATTCAGCTTATTATTGAGTGATTTAAAAGTTGTGGTGGCTGTGGCATTAGCATTGTGCTCACTTGGTTGTGCTCTGCCTTACTATAGATAGCTTTACGGCCCTCTGATATCCAGGTGATCTGTTGAGCAGCTCTCGAGCACCTGATACAGAGCGCGATGGTCTTAGTCTCCACGCTGTGGGATTGCAAGGTCGTGTCAGGTATCGGACATCCCTCACATCCTGACGCAGGCCCCTGCAGTGCTTTCCCGATACTATCAGATCCCACGAGGTGCAGTAACCTGTTTTTGGTACCAGGGGAGCTGCAGACAAGGGGGATACTCATGAACCGCATCTCGCTCACTCCTGACAAGAGTTTTTTAAAGACCAGCAACTCGTACTTCCCGGCCCCAAGTCTCTCCCATTATCTAGGACCTTCGGGAACAGGGCTTTTCTTGTGCATTTTTCACATGCACATCGCTTGTGTGGTGCTTGTTGACGTTATTCCTGCACAGCACTTGCGCTGTCCTTTTGGAATCTATTGTTAATATACATCTTAAAAGGGGCTTACATCCCGCCCCCTTGCCTTTCATTGGTTCCAGTACTTGGCACTTACTTTTCCTCCATTTCTATTGTCCGTAGCATGCTATTTCCTGTTCTTCCTCATGTGTTTGCTCTTATCAGTTTCATGAGGCCCAATTACTGTTTTAATATACTTTTGTAGCTGACGTTTTAAAAAATATTTTTCCTGCACCGGGCGTGCGTGGATATCCAAAGGCTCTTTTACTAATATTATCATCAGCGCGCTCAAACAGCTTGACTTTAATAATAGTCTTTCAGGACGTTGCCTTGTTTTAATGAGTCATACGTCATGAGCGAGATACAATCATTCGCTCTCATCACATTGTTGTTGTGTAATTCCTTTAATGCTGGTCAGCATAGCATTAGATGCTAGTTTTGTTTAGTTAATTAACTTTACAATGTTCAACGGAAAGCAGCAGCTGGGAGTGCACACCGTAAATTTAAAAACAAGAACACATTCATTTTTGGTAGGCACGGTGAGAAGAGGTGATTTACCCAGTATCACAGGATGTTGAGCCGGCGCAGAGACTCAAACCTGGTTCCACAGTTTCCAAGTCAGCAGCTCTGGCTGTTATGACACAGCCCTCTCAGATTGATCCTATTTTTTAGGTCTCGCCTACGCAGCGCGCATGTGCTGCATAGGCAAAAAGACCTAGCGGCTTTAGCGAAAATGGTGGTTCTTCCGCGATTGATTTATTACTTTACTAATCAACCTATTATAATACCGCATACCACATTCAAACTGATGAACACATTGCTGACTGATCTCATATGGGGATCTGGGAGACGGCGCATTAGCCTTAAAAAACTTCAACTAGGTACACACAGTGGTGACCTGGGTGTCCCTGATCTCAGGGCGTATTATTACGCATGTCAATTGCAGTGGCTGTCATTCTGGACTGCTGGGCGTAACTTACAAGAGATAGGATTCACGGACAGAGATATTGACAGAGGAACCTTGCATGCCCTGTTGCTACCTACTAGCAAGATCCCGAAAGGTCTCCCTCCACTGCTGCGCACCGCACTCCACTGCTGCGCACCGCACTCCAGTGCTGGAAGGCAGCACTACACTACACATGTGCACCCCAGGCTTACGCCGGCAACATTCCATTATTGGGAATCCCACTGATGGATGGTAAACTAACTAAGCGTAGACAAGCGCCGTGGCTGGAAGTAGGGATCAGTACGGTGGCTGACCTCTTTGGGCCGGGATGCTGTTAGATCATGATAATTTTGTCCATGAAATAGGGGCACCGGCACATTTAATGCATGCCACATTGATACAATATGTGAAAACCAATTGGGCCCCGCAACGACAGGAACCCTCTACACATGACTTGGTCAAGATGCTTTACTACATGGGAAGAGGCAGACACCTGATTAAGTGGATATATACAGGGATACGCTTCCACACGGAGGTTGACCTAACACCGCTACGCACAACTTGGGCATAAGATACAGGGAGAGCTCTGACTGATAAGGAATGGGTGGTTATCGTAGCTCATCCCAAAAAAGTGTCAAGGAATGCAATATTTAAATTTATCCAAACCATGGTTCTTCTCAGGGCTTATCTCACCCCTTATAAATTGGACACAATTTTCCCGCAGACACAGCATTACTGCCCCAAGTGCTTGTCGGAGGGGTTAGGCCTTATACACATGCTATGGTCTTGCCCAAAATTGCGAGGGTTTTGGGACGCAGTTCGACAAATTATTAAAACGGCCACACATCGCGAGATATTAAATACAGTAGAGGAATGTATCCTAGGGCTGCACAAACATGTGTCCGAACATACAGTGCAATACCGTTTTGTTGATCTGGCACTCCTTTTAGCGATACGTGCCGTCACAATGAGATGGAAGTCAAAGAAGGCTCCCAGAGAACAGGTTTGGCATAGTGAGATGCTCCGCTGGGGTAGTGCTGAGAGTGCGGCAATTCGCCGAGAGGAGCTTAGAGGGCTACGCAAAGTCCCAATAGCTCTAGAATGGGATATTATGTTGGAGTCGCTTAAAGCTGTGGATGTAGACCTTTACCATACCACTAGTTCCACACAATAGAAGGTGTAATACGGGGCTCATTCCCCGGAAGTCATGAAACAAGATGAGTATTTATAATATGCAGTTTTAACAAGAGCCCATGATGTACGGATTATGCACTGGACTGTATGAGTATGCATAGGACTAGAGGGAGGGGGTGAATATGAACGAAGATGGTTTATTGTTATATTATGGGTGCTTCAGTTACTCAGTTCACACACGGTACTAGATATGTTAATAGGTATAAATATTGTGAGCCCAAGTCGATGACTTGTTAATATGCTTGACATGTGCCTACATACTCTGGCACCCATGTATTCAAGTCACTCTGCATAGATGTATATATTGTCAATTTATAATTCATTATGCATTATTCTCCCCTGAATGTAACCTGTATAATAATGATGTAATTACCTGGTACCAATGGAACGCTGTAGTTTGAAAAACAATAAAAATATGCTTAAAGAAAAAAGAGGATTTTGGTCAAGAGCTGAGTATCTGCTAGGGAAGTTTAACACTATTGCAGATTGGAGCGCCAGACACCTGAAGGATTCCAGCGCATGGGAATTGAATAGCCCTCTCTTTCACATGATCATGGACAAGGTGGGGTCTGTTGCAGGAGAACTTGTTCACATCTTGACCAAAAGCTCTTACACTTCAGTTGAAGACCGGATCCACTGGCATTGACAACAGATGATTTTTTATAAGGCTGGAGCCAGTTTCTGGGGTACTCCTTCCCTCTGTTCTCTTTGATTACCAGCTGACTGCCCAACTCAGATGTCAGATGGCATCCCTCATACTGGTGACTCCGCTTTGGAGATCACAAGCATGGTTTCCAGTTCTTCTTTGAACTTTCTATTGATTAGCCAATTCATCTGCCTCAGAGTACGAACATGCTAATGGATACCTGCGGCAACTCACAACCGTTGGCCCTGGACGGCGCAGTCACACTCATGGCCTGGAGGATTACAGGAGATGCTGGGGTGTCCCAGGCATTTCACAACAGTCTACTGATCTCATTAGTGGGGCCTGGACGGACTCCACCTCTCAACAATGTAGTTCAGCTTGATGCTGGTCCAGTTGGTGTGTGGGATGGAATTTGGATCCTGTGGGAGCCAACGTAACACACATCCTGAATTTCCTTTCAGAATTAGACCACATGGATTGGCTTACGGCACAATCAGTTTGATTGGTTTGTCAAGCACTAATCTGTTTAACCCTGCAGAGACAGGTGGAAGTTCCAGACACTGGCTCCCAACTCTACCTCTGTACCACTGCAATTTCAGCAACTTCCACATGGCAAGGACTAGGGTACCAGAGGGGATATGGGAATTGGACAACAAGAGAGAAGAGTGTGCGAGATGAGCGGTTCCTTGTTCTCGTATCATTCGGGTGTTGAACTCCCGAATCTTTTTAGGATTTCTTGAGAAGTTCCTTCAGTGGTGTAACTTGTAATGTTAAAAAGATGGTTATAGCAGATAATTTCCCTTGGACGATGATATTCCTTCCTAAGTTCTCCGTGGTGTTTAAAAAGTACCTCCAAATTCCCTCTTTCGATGCACCTACACTCCCGTTCTTTAACTACTTTTAGAAAAAGAATGATGGATTAGACTTATTCCAATACCTCATCATTCACACACTTATCAATACGTTTTCACAATTGCTTGTGTGTACGTGCCTTTTATTTGATCACTCCATGTTGCTGAAATTTCTAGACTTGACAATATATTTCTTGCCAGTTGCCCTAGATTCACAGATGTAAAATCACTGTTTAGTACTGTGCAGGTTTTACAACAAATAATGTAACATTTCATGACAACTGAACATAGCATAAGAAATTCACAAACCTTAAGTTATTTTAATGTATTAACATCATACATCACAGACACTTAGTTTGCATTAGTTTCACATTCACCAAGTTAGCTTTAGTTTATTTTTTGTCTTTCTGTACTGCAGGTCACTGTTTAAGCTAGCAGAATCCACACTAAGTCAATCTACAACCATGCGCTTTTATGCGGCACGTTACTGCTTTGCTGCTCATTCCAAAGTGCTTATTAATCTGTCTTTTTTGTTCTCTTTGTTGCCGGTGTTTGGTTGAGTGTTGCCGTGGTTCATAGATGCGTAGAAGGGGATCCTGTGTGAGTGGGGCGCCAACCAAATCATGATGCTGCCTGGTGAGTTTTCAAAACAGCAAGCAGCTTCTGGAAAATGGGCGTGACCTTAAGAGAAACTACACCCACAATGGCTGCTAGTTCAAGTAGGTTTCCTTTTTCAGTACTCCCTAGTCTGGAGTGGAAGAAGCGTAACTTGGTAACCTTCCAAGGCTGTTTTTCCAATGTTGTACTTTGTGTTTGGCGGCACTATAGGTTTGTGTTCATTAGGGAAGAGCATACCTGTAGAGGTTACAGGACCACGACATTTCCGCGGGCCATAAACCTTGTCATGAGTTTCCAGTAGGGGAGCATCCCTTGGTTTGTAAGTTGTTGAGGGGATTCAGACTCTCTATCCCACTTCCAAGTGCAGATATGCAAAATTATGGATTATCAATGTAGTCCATGTCTTTTTGAATTATGGCAGGATAACGTTTAGCTTTCCAGGAAAGAACTTTCTGATAAGTTAGCAATGCTTTTGTGCTTAATTTCATGTAAACCAGTGTCTGATGTCTGGGCATTGGATGTATCTTCCAAAACGTTTAAGCTGGACAGCATAACTTTTAAGGTGTTTTGAAACACCAAGAGAAGTACCAGGACTATCTATTAGCCAGCATTTCCGGATCACCTTAAGTTTTATAGGGTTCATTGCCTCACAGTGTTTGAGACTCTTACAGAGGAGTTAAGACCTGCAAAGGCCAAGAAACTGCTGATCTCATTAAAAAGCCTTTTAAACCTGTCTCTTCACCTACCGTTGTAGGTGGGTATGTTTGGTAATGAGGGGGGGGGAGGCAGACATTAATACCTCATGTTAAAGACCACCTTTGACTTGAGTGGCCATGGCCTCTAAGGCTCTGGTGCTTGGAGGTTGTTTGAAGTACATCATGAAGGCAGACTCCTCTTGTAAGTTCTATTTTAAGCCAATAATGAGAATGACTTCTCTGGTGGCAAGTAGGCTTTAAACAAGCATCATTTAAGCTTCCAGTCCTGACATAAGTTGTCAAATTTCTTAACTATAGTGAAGGAAAGTTTCAGTTCTAATATGGACACGGAGCCAAGAATGATCCCACTCATTAAATGACAGGAGTCTCGTTGCAAACCCTGCAGTGTTGTTATGATGGATCCACTTTTGGACTAAGTATTGTTTCAATAGTATTTCTAATTGCTGATGTTTTACTTATCTTGTATGTTACTTTGTTAATGGTTAGTTGTTTGACTTTAAGGTATTGTGGGTTTGCAGAGATCAATAACCTCACAATTTAGTTGTTTCATAGATGAGGACCGGAAACCAGAGTATCAGTAATGGAGGTTTAATACTTGTTCTTTTCACATGAAGATAGAGGAAGTGCTTATGTGGAGGTAGAGCCGAGCTGATTGGCGGACTTTGAGTTTGCACTTGGAGTCTTTTGGGAGTCGTAGCCTTTCACTTGTTTCATGGTCTATTTGTTTCTGTGGCTGTTGAGCTAATCTATGGATGGAAGAAAAGAACAATCCCAGGTCCACGTCTTAATTGAACTGAAACTTTCCTACACAATAGCTAGGCAATTTTATAATCTTCAATAGCCAAGGACAATTCACATAGCCTTGATAGATGGATTTGGTGTTGATGGTAATCAGCTAAAGCACAGTAAGCAGGTAGCCAATCTCCTACATCTTAATTTGACAGAGGCTTCTTCACATGATCATTCATGAATACCATCACTAAGATTTAGATTTTTCTTAAGAAAAAACTGTCTAACTCCCATTCTTCAAAGACTGAACCAGTTCCTAGAGGTTCAGGGTAAAGTTTGAAACCGTCTTCATCCCATGTAGATGTACTGTAGGCATAACTCTCTTACCCTTGCAGTAATATCACATCCTCGGCTCCCCATAGGCCCATTCACTCTGCTACATCCTGAAGCCAATGTAGTTGCAATCAGATCTGTAAAATGGATAGTATGGTGGTAGATATTTAGATGATTGACTATGCTACAGATTTAGAACTTCCTTCAGAACCAGAATATCATGCCAGTCCTCCAGGATATAGGGGACTCAGATGTAATGGCCAGTCCTTGCATAAGATATTGGTTGTTATGTTTGGCCTGCTGGACTTGGTTACTAATGCAAGTTTTTTGAATTACCATGGGCCCTCTTTTTGGCTTTTGCCGTTCAAGGAACAACAAGGGCTATTAATGCACCCATGAGAGGTGGTGATAAAAACGAGTCTAAGACTCATACAACTCAAGGTCCTCCACAGGATATATTACACTAGACCACGATTGTTGGCGATGGGAAGGTCACAGACCCCCAGTTGTTTGAGATGTAGTTGGGTAGAGGGGACCTTCATATATGTTATCTGGTCCTGCCCGTAAATACAGACATACTGGAAGGAGATACTAGCAGAGATGGTAAATGTAATGGAAACTGATATTCCCTTCACACCACAGTTCTTAATTCTGGGAATACCGGGTAGGCGTGTATGTTGCAAAAAGAGACATTGCAAGTAAATGGGGAAGACATGACCCCCCTCCCCCAAAAAACAGTGGAAAATGAGAATGATGCACTGTATGGAAGTCAAAAGAGTGGTTCATGAGGCACAGGGTTGTCCAAGGAAATTTCAGGGAGTGTAGGGACAGTGGTGAACCTACCATGCCTTTGAGTGGGAAATCACAGCCCTCCAGTGTGTCAATTAGAGAGGAGGGCGGGATGGGAGGGTGGGAGTGGAAGGGAAGCCCAAAATTTTATTCTGAATGGCCTCATTGTAACTAAGCCTCCCTGATGTGTAATGTAACAGACTACTTGATAGGTGCATTGGACATGTGTCTCGGTAGTGTGTGTTGTTTCACTGTTTTTGTCCACAGTTTATTTGAAAAGAAAAACCAATAAAATGATATTGTAATAAAATGTATTTTAGTGGTGGATGTTGGGTTAATATGGGATAAGGGTGGGGAGATTTAAAAAAAATAAGTTATAATTTTTTATTTTAAGATATTCTTGTATTTATATGAAAATTGTTTTATTAATTTTAAAATGTATATGATTATTTTATATTGTTTTTAAATAATGTAAAAAGTTTTGTGAAAATAAAATATTGAATATTTAAAATTATTAAAAATATTCTACATATTTAAAAAATAAAATAAAATTTTAGTATGAGAAACAACCTTTACAATGTGGCTTCAAGCATACATTCTGTTTGACTGCAAGCTGAACAACGCTTGCCTGAACCACGCATATGGCTGAACCACACATATGCATGCTTAAGTCAGTCGGTGTTCTAGCTTACTAAGCGGGCGGGTAGAGGAACCGGAAGGGAGGACCTGCATGAAGGAGGGGGACGCGGTGAGGTAAGCTGGGCTGGGGCTGGGGCTGAGGGAAAGGTTTTAAAGGATGGGGCTGGTTTTAGGGCTCTGGGTGGGGGAGCTGAGGGAGTTTGGTTTTAAGGGAGGAGGCCGGTTTTAGGGCTCAGGGTGGGAGGCTAGGGTCGGGGTAGTTTTTAAGGTAGGGGGCAGTGTTTCAGGGCTCATGGCAGGGACGGTCAGGTTGGTTTTAAGGTAGGGGCAGAGTTTTAGGGCCTAGGGCTGGGAGGACAGTTTTTAGGGCTCAGGGCAGGGGTAATCGGGATAGTTGAAGGTTTTATGGGTGGGGTCGTTTTTAGGGCTCGGGGGGTAGGGTTCTAGGGCGGGGGCCAGGATTTTAGGACTGAGGATAATGGGGCTGGTGTGTGAACCTTACCACACGTTTACTAAACATGCCTTAACCACAAAATTGTGTGGTAAAGGCATGTGTGGTAAAGGAATGCGTTGTTTAGACACATTCGTTGTTGGGGCTGCATGGTAGAGGCATGCGTGGTTCTGCCGTGTCATACAACCTACTTGTATTCACTTACAGGTGATAATTACATTTAATAATTTTCTGGTATGCAATTGTTATATATGTTTAAAAATGTGTAAAAAATATTTATAATGGGAAATGTTAAAAAAATTGTCGTAATGTTAAATACTTAAAATATCATGAAAACATTAATAATAAAATGTGTTTATTTGCAAACAATTTAGTGGTACTTGTAAAAGATTTATGAACGGTAGAATATATTGAGTACAAATTTGGAAATTGTATTAGTGAACTAATAATAATTGAATTTTTTTTAAATGTACTTATTTTATATAAATAATAGTAGTTTAAATCAGTGTGCTATAATATTACATTTTAGAAAAATGTATCATTTTTAATTGTGTATTTTGTGTTTTCTAAATACAATCTTGTAGGTAAAAAAAAAATTTTGAATTGGAATTATTTAATTAGCATTGTTAAGTTTTTACAGTTTTTTTGTTTTGTTTTTTGCATAGTTTTATATAGCGCGAACTTGACCCAAATACAATCAGGTATCAGAGTGCTTTACATAGCACCAGTTACGTTACATGAGGACACACATTCATTTTTTGTTAGGCATGGGGAGATTAAGTGATTTGGCCAGAATCACAAGATAATCAGCGTCATTACCGAGACTCGAACCCAGTCCCCCAGGTCCGAGGTTGAGCGCCCTAGCCGTTAGGCCAACTCCTCTCCCCAACTCCCAAACTCTTCCCTAAGTTTGTTTAGATTGGAGTGGGAATAGTAAATATCACCCCTTTACTGTTCAACACCTTGCCCAAATTGGTTTATATTGGAGTGGGAATAGTAAATGTCTCCCTTTTAGTGTCCCACGCCTTCCTGAAGTTTGTTTAAGTTGGAGTGGGAAGGAGAAGGTGTTGTGTGTAAAAAAAAGACCCCTGTTATTAGTCCAAGAAGGCATGAGCTTCACTCACGACCACCTTAGTGCATGTGCTGTTTGTTCCTCATGTGTGTCATGTGTGTTCTTTGTCCAACTCTCATCAGCACTGCTAATAGTGTAAAGTGACTGGGTGCAAATTGAATCTCCAAATGTCCCTCTGATGTGTTTTGTGTGTGCTAGGAAATGTGTTATTATGGGCCAAACGAGACGTGGGCTTTGCCCATGCTGACGGTGGGGCACGTCATGAGTAGGTTGATGTTCCCTTCAATGTTCGCATTCATATACTGTTTGTGAACTTATACAGTGACCTATATCATTGTGGCGATGGACCACGGCTTTAGAATCAAATTACAGAACATCTAATGTTGTTTGTTTGACTCTGCCTCCTATGGTCTCAAAGAGTCATAGCCGCTCTTCTTTTCAAAGGGTCTGTGAGATATCGCTCAATTTAATAACGTTTTCTAGAAGTCTTATACCTAAAAAAGTGTGAAGTGGCACATTTTATTTTTAAGTTAACAAGCGCAAGCAAGAAGAGAGGATCAAGGGACTATAGAATTTGTTTTCTAATAGGTAGTACTAGAATATGTTCTGTGCGTTTAGCTGCCTTATATACCTTCATTAATATTACATTATTAAATGTATTATTTAAATCTGACTATGCACCACTTTAGCTGTTTCACGAGAGCATGCTTAGTATTTAAAGAGAGGGGCAACCGATCAACCTCCTCATATCACTGTTTTTTTTGTCATTCACATACTGATTAGCCATTAAACAATTGCAACTGTTATTCATGAGGTAGGGCATTTCAATGGTTTAGCAGTATGATGAGTCAACATGGGGAGAGGTGTACTCTTTTCACTTGCATTGTGCAGCTCACCTGTCCAGCCTTATTAAAAACTAACATCCTTTATCCATTTCTCCTTTATAGACATATCTGTACCATAATAATATCAAGTAGAGCCAGACCTTGGAGGTCCCAGGTGCTCTTCCCAGTGACATTTGAGGAAACATATTTGTTGGAAAATGGCCCTTTCTGAAGGGTCCCCTCAAATCTTTTGTCTTTCTCCTACTATTCATCTGACCTTGTTTTTGTTGGCTTTAGGACTCTGAGCACTCAACCACTGCTAACCAGTGTTAAAGTGAATGAATGTGTTCTCTCCTTTAAACATGGTAACACTGGCGTATACACAATTGGCATATTTAATTTACGTGTAAGTCCCTTGTAAAGTGTTATACCATATACCCAGGGACTGAAAATTAAGTGCTACTCGTGGGCCTGCAGCACTAATTGCGCCTCCCACACAATAAGCCCTTTAAACATGTCTCAGGCATGCCACTGCAGAGACCGTGTATGCAGTTTCACTGCTACCTTGGCCTTTAAAACCCTTTGCCAAGCCTTAAACTCTTCTTTTATTACACATAATTCACCCCTACGGTAGACCCCAGTTTGCCCATACAGAAAGGTGCTGCGTAAGGAAAATGTAGGACATGTACTGTTAAGGTTTGTATGTCTTAGTAGTGAAAAACGCCTGCATTTGTTTTTCACTACTGTGAGGCGTACTCCTCTCATATGGTAATGATAAATCATCTTTTCCGGTAAAGTTGGATTTAGCAATACTATTTTAGAAATGCCACTTTTAGAAAGTGGTTATTTCTCTACTCCTACAGCTCTGTGTGCCTACAGCCTGTCTCTAATACACATGTGGGCTGGGTGACAGCTACACTTTGTGAATTGCCTCTACACAGCCACAAACACAGGAAGGTTAGGTGTGTCTAAGTATTCATCTGCATTCTGATGGCTCTTCCTGGGCAAGAAGTGAGGGAGGAGTTGACACTTGCACCTTAAAAGGTGGTGTCCTGTCCCCACACAAAGGGCTGGTTACCCCCTACTGATAGTCTGGAGGCAGGTTTGGGCTGTGCTCCATGCTCTTCAAAGACCCTTCTTTGAAGTCACCTACTCTTCAAAGGCACAACTGGGTATAAGTACTGGGTCCCACCAAATCAGACATTTCTGGATCTACAACTGGACACTGTCAGAAAAACTGCTGTGCTGCATCAAGAACTGACACTCTGCTGGACTGCTCTCCTGGAAGGCCCACTTTTCTCATGCGCTGCCCTGCTGCCTGTTGCTCTCTGACCCTGCTGAGGAGAGCTGGACTGGCACAGAAGTGATATCCACAGGATTGTTGTCTTGCCTCCTGTTGCATGAGACTCAGGGATATCAAAGGCTCTACCCTTGCTCTTGTGCCTGGTTCACTGGAAGTGAACCCAGGTACTTGCATCACAGAAAAAGATCCATCTCCAGACTACGTGTAACAGAACTGGTGCCTCGACCCAGTATGGGAGTAGAATCGGTGCATCACTCTTGGAACCAATGCAACACCTTGAGAGCCTGACATATTGGAACCTCACATCGTGGGCGTAGTAGCTCAGAGAGATTGACGCATCCCTCGACTGCGTGGAGAAACCCGGCGCATCACACTTTGGAACCAATACCTCTTGGCTCAGCAACTTGTCTGCGGAACCGTTGCATCGCCACCACTGCGGGACACATCTTCCATGGGAGGTACGAGTTTGGCAGTCCCAAATCGGATGGTACAATGCACTGTCCGTCATGGGACCGCCCGCCAGATTAGGAGTTTTTCCAGGTCTGGTGGGTGATCCTGCGGCAGTCTGAGAGCCTAACAGGCAGACTGCCGCTCTCAGAGCGCCCACTGCACTTTCCTGCACGATGTGGCATACATGCCACACCATGCAGGAACTGGGAGTGCAAATTAAGGAGGGCACTGCATGTGCCCCCCCACATGCACTCGCATGCCTAAATTCATCAGGGGGTGCTAACTTGCCATTCCGCCACCCTTTTCATGGTGGACTCACTGCCCTGAAAGGGGCGATAAACTGGCAAGTCAGAATATGCTCTGCACCGCTGGCTGCAACACCACCAGCATATTCCTGTTGGGTTGAAGGCCGCCAACCCAGAGGGATCCTTGATCCTGGTGGTGCTGGCAGTCTCATGGTGTCCGACCTCCGCAGTTGTAATACTGCGGGCAGTCCATCATTGCTGCTGTTGTTGGACCTCCACCGCAACTACGACTGTCCTATGGACTGCCGTGGTCATAAATAGGCCGCAAGTGATTTATCCAGAATCACTGGATGTTGAGCCTAGGCCAAGATTCGAACCTAGTGTGGTTAATGATACCTTTCAGAGAGTATTTAACTGTGCCTTAGTGCCCTCGAGCAGGCAGATGTTGATGGTAGCGGCATGCCACAGTGTGAGCCTCCCGATGGACGAAGGACAGGATCCCCCAGGCCCTTTGAACCCCTCGAAGTCCCAAGGACACTAGGAAAGGTAAAGCCTGCTTCCAACCCTGCATTGAGGCCCTCTCCTCCTTCAGATACCTTCGAAAGGCTCAGACTGCCGCACCTCAAATGAAAACTGCTGCCATGACTGTAGCCTATGCTCCTGCTCAGCTCTAGTCTACCCCAATCATTCTATCAAAACAGATGTGTTTCCATGTCATGAGGATGTGGGGAATCCATAGGAGGAATTTTGTGATCCCATTTCCTATGACTCTGACACTGAGCTGGGGCCTAGCAGACCATGGCATCCGGAGGGCAACGCCAGACGATTCAGGCAAGCTAAAGCTTCAGGAAGAGTGATGGACAGCTTGGCTGATTTAGAAGTTATGTTGAACCTGGATGATATCTATCACCTGCACTCAGCGGAGTGGGTTCTGACGGAAAACCTTGTCCAATATGTGGGACTTAGAGTTCTCCAACCAATTGGCAAGTATTTCAGGAACTGCCTTAGGATGAAGTGCCCGCACCCACCCCTTAAGGGAAAGGTTGCTCCCTGTTGTGGATGTGGTCTCTTTTGAGACCCATTTGCAAAGGAGCTGGAAAAATCTGTTTTAAACTTCTTCTTGCTGGATAAAGCTCAGCAATCGATGAACAGAGTGTTTGGCAAATATGTTTTTGGCAGGGCCGAAAGAAACAGGGGGCATTTTTCTGGCTGTCCATGTGTTGCAGCCTCCCAGAGATACCAAGGATCCCGCTACTTCCCACACCAGGACCAGAATTGGTTTGGGGGCTTTTTCTCAAGCAGAAGCAGAGGCTGCAGTTGCTGAGGCAACTGCAGTGGAGCTAGCAATGCACTAGGTGCAGGTAAGGGGTATCCCTTCTTACCAACCAAAGGTAGGAGATCAACTAGAGTTATTTCTACTCCAATGGAAGGAAATTACATGAGACGCATGGTTCCTGCAAGTAGTTGTTGTTTTTAAAATAGAGTACATCCACAATTTGATTTAGTGCAGCCACCTGTCGCCAAATTTATTTTCAGAAGCAGATCGCCTCTTGATTTCTCAAGAGGTCAGTTTCCTCCTTGACAGAGGGGCCATTCTAACTTCTAACATAGATCCATAGTTTTTTTTTAGCAATCTTTTCCTGGTAATGAAAAATGACAAGGGTAAGCACCCTGTGATAAACCTCCATGAATTTAATTGTTAGATGGTTTACTGACACTTCAAGATGGAGAGTCGCCATCTCTTATGGGACATCCTTTGACCAGACGATTCGATTGTGAGGTTAGATGTAGAGGACTCCTACGTCACAATTCCTATTTTCTCTCCTCACTACCGGTTCCTGAAGTTTAGGTGGGGAGGTCAGGTGTACATTCCCTTTGGACTTTCCTTCTCTCATTGGTGCTTCACCAGGGTCATGTGGACAGTGGTGGAGTGGCTACATTTCAGGGGTACTTGGATGATCATCCATTTGGATGATATTCTGCTGTTGCACCAGGAGCAGCTGGTGCTTTTCCAGTATTTGGCTATGACAAAATCTCTCTTGCAAGAGCTAGCCTTTGAAATCAGTGACTGCAAATCTGGGTTCATGGACTCCCAATTGATGTGCTTCCTGGGCTTTATCACTGACTCAGTACAAAAGGTTCTGGTCTTTCTCGCGAAACACTGACCCTGTTAAGGAGTTGAAGTGCACCTTGGTGAAGGCGTTTGTTTCTTTTTGACATCTTGCCAGGATTGTCGGTCTGCTAGCTTCATCCATTCAGCCCATATTTCTGGGCCCTTTACACTATCGATCCCTTCAGAGGTTGAAAGGTGTCCCATTTAAGGAGAGGTCCTCCTTACTTAGACCAGATCCCGCTGTTAGAGGAGGTCAGGACAGAGTTGCATTGTTAGTTGGACCACATGGTTGCCTGGAATGAGAGGGCCATTTTCAGCTCAGCACCAAACGTGATTATTGAATCCAATGCCAGCCTTTTCCAGTTGAAGACCTCATTGTGGGTCCATTACCACTGGCCCATGGTTCAACCAGGAGCAAAGGTTGCATATCAACTGCTTAGAACTGCTTGCAGGGTCCTTTACTTTGTGTTCTTTCATAAGAGACAGTGTTGTGCTCCATTTTTTTAAAGCTGGATATTATATTGGTGGACCGGTACACCAGTCATCTCGGAGGAACAAGGTCAAAAGTTCTGGCAGACTTTTCAAAGGACTTTTGGCACTTCTGCCTCGACAAGAGGATTTTGATCAAGGGCGGAGTACCTGCTGGGAAAGTTTAACAGTATTGCAGATTGGAGCGCCAGACACCTGAAGGATTCCAGCGCATGGGAATTGAATCTCCCTCTCTTTCACATGATCATGGACAAGGTGGGGTCTCTTGCAGGAGAACTTGTTCACATCTTGACCAAAAGCTCTAACACTTCAGTTGAAGACCGGATCCACTGGCATTGGCAACAGATGATTTTTTACAAGGCTGGAGACAGTTTCTGGGGTACTCCTTCCCTCTGTTCTCTTTGATTGCCAGACTGACTGCTCAACTCAGATGTCAGATGGCATCGCTCATACTGGTGACTCCGCTTTGGAGATCTCAAGCATGGTTTCCAGTGCTTCTTGAACTTTCTATGGATTAGCCAATTCATCTGCCGCAGAGTATGAACATGCTAATGGATACCTGTGGCAACTCACAACTGTTGGCCCTGGACGGCGCGCTCACACTCATGGCCTGGAGGATTACAGGAGATGCTCGGGTGTCCAAGGCATTTCGCAACAGTCTACTGATCTCATTAGTGGGGCCTGGACGGACTCCACCTCCCAGCAATGTAGTTCAGCTTGATGCTGGTCCAGTTGGTGTGTGGGATGGAATTTGGATCCTGTGGGAGCCAACGTAACACACATCCTGAATTTCCTTTCAGAATTAGACCACATGGTTTGGCTTATGGCACAATCAGTTTGATTGGTTTGTCAAGCACTAATCTGTTTAACCCTGCAGAGATAGGTGAAAGTTCCAGACACTGGCTTGCAACTCTACCTCTGTACCACTGCAATTTCGGCAACTTTCACATGGCAAGGACTAGGGTACCAGAGGGGATGGGGAAATTGGACAACAAGAGGGAAGAGTGTGCGAGATGAGCGGTTCCTTGTTCTCGTATCATTCGGGTGTTGAACTCCCGAATCTTTTTAGGATTTCTTGAGAAGTTCCTTCAGTGGTGTAACTTGTAATGTTAAAAAGATGGTTATAGCAGATAATTTCCCTTGGACCATGATATTCCTTCCTAAGTTCTCCGTGGTGTTCACTTGAACTGTTCCTGAAGTGCCGCTGACAGTAAGGAGGCTAGCAGGGGGCTGGAGGTGCAATCTGCTGCACTGTTGACTCTGCGCTGGGGATGGGACTGCCAGGGATCTTTGGGGGACTGCCAGACTCTCCTTGATTGCGGGGTCGGGGGTGGGCTAGGGCGGGGGCACCGGGGGCGGGATAGGTCTGGGGAGGCGCTGTGGAGACTGGGCTGTGTCTTCTGTTGGGAACACTTTCTGCACCCGTCTGGGCCCGGCCTACCTCCCCTCACTCACACTAGTTGTGAGGCTCTGGTGGCTATCAGAGAAGTTGGTTAATTGTATTGTATTTGGATGGGTAACTACGGTTGGGAACCTGTTCTGGGGGCGGGAGGGACTGGGGGTTGTTGGGGAGTTGCGAAAGGGTGGGGTGATGTCAGTGTGTCTAGGGTGGGGAGTGGTTGGATAGTACGTATTGCACGATGTGATGGCGTCCCCCCCTGAGTTGAAGTGTATAACCTGGAATGTGAGGGGGCTCACCTCCATGACGAAACGTTGCAAAGTCCACGCTTATTTAGTGCGCAGAGGAGTGCAGGTGGCTTTTCTGCAGGAGACCCATTTGGACCGGGTGGAGGGGCGGGCACTCCACAGGCGCTGGCGGGGACAGTTGTTTTACACCACCTATTCCAAATTTGCAAGGGGCACCCTTATCTGGGTTAGAGCGGGTCTTCCTTTTCAGCCCCTCGCCTCGCAGGTGGACCCGGAGGGACGGTTTGTGGCAGTGCAGGGCCGGTTGGATGGGAGAGACGTGACGTTATGCAGCCTTTATGCCCCAAATATGGAGCAAGCGGCCTTCTTCACGCGTGTTTCGGGCGCCTTAGCGGAGTATTTAAAGGGGCCGACCATACTTGGGGGTGACTTTAACTCCATCACTGATGTCCACTTAGATCGTTCTCACCCGCCCCTGACTCAATCAGCAATACATCGGATGGCCAGAAGTAGGCGGGACTGGCAGACTGCGTGGGGGTTGGTGGACACATGGAGGGAGCACCACCCACTGGAGAGGGACTATTCTTTCTATTCTGCCCCGCATGAGCTGCATGTGCGTCTGGATGGCATATTATGCTCTCCGGGCATTCAGGCTCTGACTCGCCATAGCGAATACTTGGCGAGAACCATATCGGACCACAACCCATGTCTGGTTATAGTGCACTGGAGTAGGCAGCGCCAGACGATACCCACCTGGCGCCTGAACCCGCGGATGCTGGAGGACTCGGTCTTCCATGCGGAGGTCCGGGATGGCATCACAAATTAATTTACAGAGAACTCGGGGACAGCGTCCAAGAGGGCGTGGGAATGGGACTCGTTCAAGGCGGTCATCAGAGGGATATGTATCTCCTCCACGGCCGGGGTCCGGAAAACGTTATTAGGAGAGATAGAGAAGGCGGAGGCCGCGCTGCGCGTCACGGAGAGAGCGCGGCACTTGGGGGAGCAATCCCAAGATGAGGTAGTTGCGGCGCGAGAACAGGTGGCAGTTCAGGTAGAGCGGCTCCGCTGTTTTGACTATAAGGCATACCTCGCCAGGGCGCATGCGGAGAGGGACAAAGTCAGGTCGCTTTTGGCCTGGTTGGCGAATCCGGATGCGCGCGGCTCTCCCATACTTTCGCTGACCACCGGGGAGGGGGTGACGGTGCACTCTCAGAGGGAGATTAATGGTCAGTTCTTGGCATATTATGCCGCCCTTTATACTAATACCCACAAGACGCCCCTGGGGAACTGGAGGACCTTCTGACGGCGGCCCACTTACCAAAACTGGACCCCACTCTCAAGGAGGCGCTGGGGGGGGATATCTCGCTAGGCGAGATTCGTATGGCGATCAAACACATGGCGCACAAGAAGACCCCGGGCACAGATGGGCTTCCTGTGGAGTTTTATGCGGCCTATACGGACCTACTTGCCCCACAGTTACAGTCGGTCTACCGGGAGGCCTGGAAGGAGGGTCAGTTGCCTGCCTCAACACGTGAGGCGCTGATTATACCGCTTCTGAAGAAGGGAGGGGACCCGGGTGCCAGGACAGCGTATCGCCCACTCTCCATGCTCACCGTGGACTATAAGATCCTGAGCAAAATCTTGGCCACGCGATTGTTGGCACATATGCCCTCCTTGATACACCCTGATCAGGCTGGGTTCATTCCCCGACGGAACACGTCGACGTGTATCCGGAGACTATTGCGGGTTATGGAAGTGAATTGTCTAGATTACCCGAAAGCCTTTGATAGCGTGGAGTGGCCTTACCTGTTTAGGGTCTTGCAGGAGTTCGGCTTGGGGGGTGGGTTCATGCGTTGGACACGGTTGCTTTACGTTAACTCGGTGGCCAGGGTCCGAACGGGGACCACGATATCGGCCTCCTACCCAGTGAGAAGGGGAACGAGGCAGGGTTGCTTGTTATCACCTTTGCTGTTCGCTCTGGCGGTTGAGCCCCTGGCGGCCCATGCCCGACTGGGACGTGCATACGCTGGGCTGTTCCTGCGGAGGGAAACCCATTATATTTCCCTCTATGCAGACGATCTACTGCTTTTCCTGGCCGACGCGGAGGGGGCCTTACAGGGTGCCAAGGCGTTACTGAGGGACTTCGGACACTTGTCGGGCTTGATGGTCAACTGGGGCAAGACTTGTGTATACCCTGTTACACAGTGGGAGGAGACCCCCCCCGCCCTCGGGGCTATCCGCTGTGAAGCTCGCTGTCTGCCGTACCTGGGAGTGCATATCTACCGCACCCAGCAAGATCTGTTGGAGGGGAATGTAGGGAGGGCGATTAGAGGTCTAGCGGGCAGTATTAGATTCTGGAGCACCCTGCCTCTTTCGGTAGCTGGGAGGGTAGCACTACTAAAGATGGTGGCGCTCCCGCGACTGTTGTATTTTTTCCGTACGCTCCCTATTTGGGTGCCGGTGTCGTTCTTCCGCAGGCTCACAGCCATGATCACGGGCTTTATCTGGGGATCTGGCAGACGGCGGGTGGCGCTGGCCACACTACGACGGCCCAGAGCAGAGGGAGGGCTTGCTGTGCCCGACTTAGAGTGGTACTACTTGGCGGCCCAGCTGCAATGGCTAACGCAGGCGGTGGCAAGGGAGTTTAGAGGTCCCGAAGACCCGCAGGGCAGGGTAATCCCGCGGCATGTCCTTTCTTTTATTGTCTTCCAGCAGCGACTAGAGCTGTCGCAGCTGACGCTTGAGGAGCGAACGCTCCGGTTGTGTTGGAACCGCAGCTTGCGGAGGGTCGGCACTGTTCACCCCTACGCCCCGGAGATCCCATTGGGTATGTGCACGGCCCTCCCCCACGGCGGGGACTGGTCGGGGCTGGCTCAGTGGGAAGACCTAGGGATACAGATGGTGGGGGACCTGTACCTCAATGGAGCGCTCCAGCCATTCCAGGAACTGCAGGATTCCTTCGGGATCCCGAGGGGAGACTATCTACTCCACGCGGCCCTGGTGGCAGCCCTACAAAAGCACTGGAACACGGGACTCTCTGAACCGCAGACAGCTGCCGGCTGTCAGTATGTGGTCATGGCGGCGGGCACGGTCAAGGCCATTACATGCCTCTATCAGAGAATGGCGATGGAACACCTAGCCCCTTTGAGTGCGCTGAAGGATAAATGGGAACTGGACATCGGGAAGCCCATCCCGGACTTGACGTGGCCCAGGTTACAGAGGCGGGCCTGGAAGAGCACACGTAACGCCAGGTTTCAATTGGTGCAGTACTGTATCTTGCATAGGGCTTATTTGACGCCAGCTAAATTATTTCAATATTTTGGGTGTCCCGCTCCGCAGTGCCCTCGCTGTGGGGAGGAGGGGGCCGACTTTAAGCACATGTTTTGGTCCTGTGGCGTCCTCAGTGGTTATTGGGGGGAGGTCATTGATTGCTTGACCCACGTAACGGGGTGGGAATTGGGGGTGGAAATGGGAGTTTGCCTGCTGCTGTGGTTTCCCCACACTCCGCGCACGAAAGTCACGAGCAAGTTTTGCGACCTAGGGCTGGTGGTGGCTAAAAGAGAAATCACCCTGCACTGGAAATCGAGAACTGGCCCCAGCTTTGAGAGGTGGAGAACTACCTTCACAAAATGGGCGGGTAGCGAGAGTACGCTCAGGCTGCAGCTAGCGCTGCGGGGAAATGATGAAAAGGCACTAGCCATGGCACATGCATGGGAAGCGCTAGTGGTAGACCTCCGGGGGTGGGGCGCAGAAGCAGAGGAGGGTATTGAAGCACAGGAGCAGCATGCAGCAGAGTAGCGGTGGAGAGGCAGCTGACGGGTCACACGTGGGGGCGGGAGGGCTTCTCTTCTCCTTGCTGCTTGACGCCTGATCATGGGGGTGGAGAGTGGCTCGCGGCCGCTCCCACGGCCAATCACGAGAAGGACTTATCACGGTACCTGCGACTATGGCACACTGACATGCGGGTGGGGGGAGGGAGTATTTGTATTTGGGGAGTGTTGGGGGGTAATGCGTTGATAGTTGGAAGTGGTCTGCACTGTACTATGCAACGGAGTATATTACTAGGAGAAGACCAATGATATGCTGGTCATTGCAGATGGCTATTGTACTTGAATTATGCAATAAAAATTGTTTTTGCAAAAAAAAAAAAAAAAGTTCTCCGTGGTGTTTAAAAAGTACCTCCAAATTCCCTCTTTCGATGCACCTACACTCCCGTTCTTTAACTACTTTTAGAAAAAGAATGATGGATTAGACTTATTCCAATACCTCATCATTCACACACTTATCAATACGTTTTCATAATTGCTTTTGTGTACATGTGTTAAATGGTAGCGGCAGTCGTAGTCGATAACTTTTCAAGTATTGCCCGGCGGTAATCGCCTCTTATACCATTCGATGCTAAACCAATAAAGAGGCAGGCGCCGGAGACTGGAAGGCAGGAAACAAAGTTTTATTCCGTCGGAGTGGAACACATCAGATCAGACAGCGAGGTATCGTCACGAGGTGCTCTAACTGCATCTCTGAGGCCTGGCCTCTTATACACAGGTTTATGACTTTATTGCAGGTTTATCATACATGGCACATTTTTTAGATCGTTTTGATACATGAAAGAACATCCTCAGAATCCCCACTTCAAGCTCGTTCCCACACATATCTACAGTGGAAGTCCCCACCCCACCCACAGTAGGAGATGGCTATCACACAGCTGGACATTCCGCCAATTCCCGGGGGTGTGTGCGACCGGTCGGGTCTCAGGGGGTGGGGGGCCTTGATCTACTGTAATCCCTTTGATGTGGGGTGTTTCCCTTACAGTAGGGGCAATAAACTGCATCCGCAGGGCTAGGTGATGGCCTGGGATCGGTTCGGACAATGGGGCGCAGAGGAAGGGGGTTATTAAAAGAGATGCATGACCATGTATGGGATGTCGGTCAGGCGTGGGATGTGGTTCCATGGCAGGGTCGCGCAGAGTGAGAGGGTTTATGGCCCGGTTATGAGAGAGCGGGGGTGGCCGGCGCGCGGGGGAATGCTTGCAGCGCCAGGGGGACGCGCTGGCGATCGGCAATGAGCAGGGAGAGACCAGGGTGCCTAAAATGGCTGCCGTGCACTTTCCTGTGTGTCGCGCTGGGGAGAGACAAGATGGCGCAGATAATGTTCAGTTTGCAAGCTAAATTTCCACAGTCCTCTCTTTTAACATATCTCGCCAGCTTGTTTAGTTCGGATCTATCCCCATAATACTACGAACTTCCACCTCATACAAAGCTTTCATTCGCTCCGCTTCAAAGTTCAAAGTCTTAGGGCAGATGCAGTTCATAAAAAGCGAACATAAAGGTGGCAGACACTGAATCCCCAAGCAACATCCACATAGTATCACAATTGGTATTAGGATAAATGAAAACAGCCTCCATCCCCAACTTCTAATAGTGTCCCAAAACCAACTTCCCAGTGACCATTCTTCTTGCTCCTGATGAACCTCTGCGGAAAGTCTGTGGAGGTGTTCAACTGCTTTGTAGACTGAGGGTGAGTTATCCGGTACGTAGGTACAACAGCTGGACCCAATGATGCGGCATGCTCCTCCACGATCAGCCAGAACCACATCTAGAACGAGGCGGTTCTGAAGAGCCACCAGGCGGACGGCCTGAAGCTCGGCGGTGTTGTTGGCGAGGATGCCAGCCGTAATGTTCATCGCCGTTTCGACTGCCTGGGTTAAGTGGCGGATGGCACGGCTGTTTGCCATTGGACCCCAGAGTGGAACAAGACCTTTTACTGCGTCCATGAACTGTGCTCCGGTGGAGTCGGCTTGCGCAATGTCTTTGGCACATTTCTGTCGGTGATGGTTTGCTGGAGCCACATATGTCGGAGGAAGGACAAAGGCGATGTAGCAGGTGCCTCCCCAACCTTTCGGAAGCCAGGTGTAGGCCTTAGTACCACAGACGAAGTACATATTCGGGGAGGCAACAAAGGAGGGTGGATCAACTGAGTCCAATGTTCGGGTGATGAGGCCGGAGCTGTGGTCCACCAGCTGCGCCCCCAGTCCTTCGAGGCACACAAGTCCAGTGATGTTGATGACGGATAGGGCCACTGTTAGGGTGGCGGCCGTTCGTTTCCGGAGGTAAGAGAAGGGGGGTCTGGCTGGGTTGTTAAACACCTGCATTTCAACTCTTTCTTTGGCAGGGATGTCCATGTGAAAGGAAGTGTTTGATCTCAGAGGACAGAAGGGGGCAGAAGTTTTTCCAGTTTTGTTCAGCCAGAACCCATGGTAGAAGTGTGACACAGTTTTGCCGGAAGTGGCATTGTCCTTGTAGCTTTCCTGCAGGAGGATTAGCCAGGCGAGGCAGGAACCATGGACCGAAAAAGGTGAAGGGATGAAAGGGATAGAGTGTCCGGTGGCATGTGGTAGCAATCCACAGATCCAGCAATTAGTGGCATTGGAGGCAAGATTGTGTTGGTGGAGCAACTGCACAAAAGAGTTGTTCCAGAACTCCTTACGCCTTTCTCGGATTTGGGGTGAGAGTGAGATCAGATGGTGTTCTTTCATGGTGGTAGGTGGAACGGTGGTCAGCAATATCTTATGGGCGGGTGCGCTCTCCTCCATGATCCAGAAGGTGACCATGAGGAGAAGGCAAAAGAGAAGGGTAATGAAAAGTGCAATAGACTTTGAGCTGTGCATTTTGTCAGTCTTTGGGATTTCGTAGTGGATCTTTGGGCGTCCGGTTGCTTCCATCATCTTCATGTCGGATGCTTCCATCACCTTCAAGGGACTCGGTAGCGGGTAGAACCACAGACTTTGTTTAGTTTCTCTCCTGGTGGCCTTTGAGGTGGTTAGGCAACCGCTCTTGAGATTTCAACTTAGTTTGTGGTCTGCTTAGCCGAAGTTCCCTCCTTTCGTCGTAGGTTATACCCTTCTTTGGATGGGACAGTGGGATCGGGATATTTCGTTAATTCAAGTGTCTCTGTATCCGGGCAGTGGCTCAGGGATGGTCGGTCTTTGTCCAGTAGTTCCTCTTGGGCGGTGATGTTGTCCGTGGTCGTCAGGGTCGATGATACCTTCTTGCAGTGGTGTGCATGCAGCCAATTGTGCTTCCCCTCCACTCGAAGAGCTGTTCGGGTGGTGATCAGGACTTGCAGAGGGCCCGTCCACCGGGGCTCCAGACTCTTGGTGCGCTGGAAGTTACGCACTAAGACAAAGTCACCCGGTTGGATGTTGTGCCCGGGGCCTCTGGAAACGTCGGGAATGGCTTGCAGCACCTGCTGATGGATAACAGACAACGTTTTAGTTAGGTTGTACAAATAGTCAGACATGAGGACGTCCGGGACGTCGTGGATGGATGTTGGTTTCGGTGCAGTCCAAAGGTTCATGGGCCGCCCGAAGACGACCTCGTAGGGGGTTAAGTGGTGTTTGGTGGGGGTGGAACGCATTGATAACAATGCTAGCGGGAGAGCGTCTGGCCATTTCAGTCCTGTGGTGGCAACTATTTTTGCTATCTGAAGCTTCAATGTGGCATTATGTCGCTCAACCAAGCCTGCAGATTGGGGATGGAAGACCGCATGGAACTTCTGTTTTACACCCAGCCCCTTTAAGATGAGTTGGATAACCTCGGCTACAAAGTGGGGGCCGTTGTCGCTCCACAAAATTCGACAAAGGCCGTACCGGGGGAAGAATTCTTTCAGTAGTACTTTTGCGGTAGTCATAGCGGTGTTGTCGCGGGTTGGGTAGGCTTCCACCCACTTGCTGAAGGCGCACACAACGACAAGTACGTACTTCAAACCTTGGCACCTTTCTAACTGGACGTAGTCCATTTGTAGGACTTCAAAGGGGTGATTGGGAACCCCAAACCCTCCCCGGGGTACAGCAGTTCCTTTCCCAGGGTTGTGTTGGAGGCAGACCAGGCATTGTTGGACCAGACGTTTGGCTGAGTCTGAGATTTTGTCGTTGTGCCAGACTTTGGAGATGAGTTCGATCATGGGAGCAGACCCTATGTGTACGGGGGAGTGTGCCACGGTCAGCATGGGGATCAAGTATGAGTCAGGTAGCAACCATTTGTTCGAGTCTTTAGTTCGCCAGCAACCGTCATCGTCCTTCAATCCCACCCGTGCCCATTCAGTTAATTCGTGTGGTGAGCTGGCTAATTGGATGTCCCTAATCGTTTCCCTAGCATCCTTCCATTTCTCAGTTTGTGACCTGGTTACGTACATACGGGTCATGGACCTATTCTCGGCTGTGGTTCGGGCAGTAATTTCAGCTAGTGCATTTCCCTGTCCTATAATGTCTGTCACTTTCTTGTGTGCCTGGCATTTGATCACAGCCAGCCGTGTGGGGAGGAGGACTGCTTCGGTCAGGGCAGAGACTAGATCTCCATGCAGGATGGGTGTGCCATGGGAAGTCAAGAATACCCTCTCCTTCCAAAGGAGCCCAAAGTGGTGAACTACCCCGAAGGCGTATTGGCTGTCTGTGTAAATGTTTGCGGTTGTCCCTGCTGCCAGAATGCATGCTCATGTGAGAGCAATCAGTTCAGCCGCCTGTGCGGATCGCTGTGTGATGCGGGCTGTCTCAAAAACTGTTCGGGCTGTGGTGACTGCATAGGCAGCGGAAGTGGTGCCATCGGGGAGCTTGATGCATGAGCCATCTACCCATAGTTCTCCGTCAGGGTCCGGGAAGGCAGTATCTCGAAGGTCAACCCTACTCTTGGTCTGTTCGTCGGTGAGAGTCACGCAGTCATGTATCGGGGCGCATTGGGGTCAGTGTCAGGGAGAGGTAGTAGAGTGGCTGGATTCAGAGTGGTGCATCATTTCAATGTGATGTGGGGTGCAAGCAGAGTCAGCTCATTGCCAGTCAGTCGTGCGCTAGTCAGGTGTTGAGTCTTGGTCTGGTTCAGGAGGGTGTCAACCGCATGGGGTACCAATACAGTGAGGGGGTTCGAGAGCACGATCCCCTCACTTTGCCGGATAGAGACAGCAGCGGCGGCTGCTGCTCGAAGGCAGGCGGGCAATGCTCTGGCTACAGGGTCAAGAGTGGCAGAGAAGTAGGCACAAGGGCATTGTTTAGGGCCTATGGACTGGGTTAGGACAGACAACGCGCATCCCTCCCTTTCGTGGGTGTAGAGGGAGAAAGGTTTAGTGTAGTCTGGGGTTCCTAGGACTGGGGCCGAGCAGAGGGCGTCTCGTAATTCTTTGAAGGAGGATTGGCATTCGGGTGTCCAGGGGAGGGGGAAGGGGACATCTTTAGCCAACAGGGAAAGCAGAGGTTTTACAATAAGACTGAAGTTTGGCAACCATTGTCGACAAAAGGAGGTGAGGCCTACTAGAGACCGTACTTGCTTCTGAGTTTTGGGAACAGGGGTTTCTAGGATGGTCTGAATTCGGTCAGGGGTAAGTTTCCTCCCATCCTTGGATAGGAGGTGGCCTAGGTATGTCACTTGGGGTTGGCAGAACTGTAACTTCTTCCTGGAGACCTTGTGACCGTTCTCCGCAAGGAAGTGGAGGAGGTGAAGGGTGGCCGTGACAGCAAGTGGGGTGGCGTCGGCCGCCAAAAGAATGTCGTCGACGTACTGTATTAACACCACTCCATCGGGTAATTGGACTGTATCTAGTTGTCTCTTGAGGGCTTGGCTATAAATGCGGGGACTCTCAGTGTAGCCTTGGGGTGCCCTACAGAATCTGTACGACCGGGCTTTCAAAGTGAAGCCGAACAGGTAGCGGCTGTCTGGGTGGATGGGGATGGAGAAGAATGCGTTCTTGAGATCAATAACAGTAAAGGTGGTGGCAGTGGACGGAATTAGGGTGAGGATGGTGGTGATGTCTGAGACCACGGGGTACTGAGGTATGACTACTTTGTTAACTTCTCGTAAGTCAACAATGAAGCGGTGTGCTTTCTCATCTCCCTCGCCTTGCTTCTTTACAATGGGTAGGATAGGGCTGTTGCAAACATTACTGACTACTTCTTCCACTACTCCTGCATTGACTAGAGACTGGATGATTTCCACCAATGCCTTCTCACCTTCGGGTGATATTCGATACTGTGGAAGCTTTGGTAGCACTGCGTCCGGTCGGACGGTTATGTGTACTGGGTCGATCACCATGCGCCCTACATCTGAGTCGGTTTTAGCCCATAGATGTGAGGGTAACGTGTCGAGTAGGGACAGGTTAGCATCAGTTATAGAGAGCATACGTCGTGTGTGACAAGGTCTGAACAGATCTGGGTTATCGTGCAGGATGACTCGAACTCCGTCTGGGGAACATCTGATGGTAGCTCGGAAATGTTTTAGCAAATCAAGTCCCATAATAGCATCGGGGGTGTTGGAGGAGAGCAGAAAGGTCGTGTCAGTGGCGTTATCTTCTAAGTCAAAGGAGATTGGTGCTGATAAGGGGTTAGTGGAGGGCGTTCCATCGAAGCCTATTGAGGTTACGTGTGAGCCAGACAAGGGTGCCCTAGGAATCAGTCGTTTAGATAACGCACTACGTGTCGCCCCAGTATCTACCAGGAATGGAGACTTTGTGCCCAAGACCTTAGCAGTGACGTAAGGACCTTGCTGGTCAACACGGAGTTCGACTGGATCCCTCCCTTGCCCCTGGCGGTCCTATGCGAAATCATGGGTGCTTTCGTAGTCGGACTGCTGACACTGGTTTTGTCGGGGGCGATCAAAGGTGTTTGGTCTGCCTGGCCTGTCGTTGATGGCGTCGTTCGTGTTCCCTCGACCCTGTCCTCTATTTCTGGGGTCATATGCTGTGTCTCTGGGGTCCCTATTTTTGTTCATTTCCAGAAGGACCGGGCATTGGGATTTCCAGTGTCCGAACCCTCTACAGAACGCACATTGGTTCCCATCTAAGTCTCTCCGTCCGTTGTAGGGTGCAGGTGTATGGTCTCTAGGGGGTAGCTTTCTAGAGGCGGTTGGTTGGTAATTCCCTTTTGGGGGTTCCCTTCCTATGGTCACCCCTTGCAACTGTGCTATCATTACCCTCTCCTTCAGTTCCTTTTTCTTCCTCTCTGACGCCCTATCGTTCTCATTCTTTTGGTTTTCGTAGTATTGGGCCATCTGGAGGATTGCTGCGGGTTTGGAGGCTGCCCAACTACTCTCGCTGGTCTGTAGCTTCTGGGAGACTTCTTGTGACAGACCCTTCACATAGTTCTGGACAAAGAGGTGATGTCCGGTTGCGGTGGTCATGTCCTGGCCACTATAATCGGAAAACACGGTCTCAAATCGAGAGAAGTATTCAGACACATCCTCCTGGGGTTTTCTGGCGACAAGCCGTCACTATCGACCAGTCTACCTTTCTTTCTGGGATTTGAGTCTTCAACTTCTGTACAATCTTTTCTGGGAGCTCCAATATGGCTTTCGGGGGTTTCTGTCCCGGTTCTCGCTGTTTGTCTATGGTATCAAGTTGTACCCAAGTATATCCGAACGGCTCAGCGTGGTCAACAGCCGGCAGACATAACCCGAAGAACAAGTCGATATCTGCTAAGGTCATTATTGTTGAACCTAAGGCTGTACCTAGTTCGGTGTAGAAGGCAGTCGGGTTCTTCCTTAAGTCGGGTAGGGTTTTTCTAAAGGTCAAAATGTCTTGTCGGTCCCATGGCTGGTAGACCCAATTATATACAACCCTTCCCTTCGCATCTTGGTGGTTGATGTCGTCATGTGTTCCCTGACCTCGTGGGGGGACCCAGTAGGGGGCGGCCTCTTTGATGGGCATCATGGTATCAGCCCTTCCTGCCTGGGGCTTAGTCGCTATGGGGGTTTCTGCTTTGGTTGTCTGTCTGTGCTCTTTAAGGTGCCGGTAGACCTCAAGTGTACGAGTGAAGAGGTCCGTCACATCGCCCTCTCCTTCTTCCCCAATGTCTACCTTCCTATATAGGGCCGCTAAGCCTTCGGGACCTTTATCGTGGTACCTATCCTCATATGTATTCAGGGCGTGATAACAAAGTCGTACGACAAAGTGTCGTCTGCGGTTGTCGGCATACGAGTTATACACGTCTGTTATATACTCCTCACTTTCCTTTCGCTCCACCAGTGTCCTTACTATCTTGTCAATTCCTGCTCGTTCATCCTTTGTTAGTCGATTCATTCTGGTGGAATCTTTCTTTCTCATCTCAGGGTCATCCAACGTTATTGCCAACGTTGTGTTCAGTACAAGAGGCTCGGCCGGCGCGGAGGCCGTGAGGACCGAGGCCCCTGTACTGCTTTCGCTTGTGTTTGGGGGTTGTGGGTGTTGCACTACCGGTTGGGAGGGTGCGTATGGAGGGGGCATGTAAATGATCGGGGGACCTAATAGCAATTCGTCATTCGTTCGTTGCTTAGAAGACAACTCAGGGTAGAGCATAGAGGGGGTCCTAACAGGGTACTGGCCTGATGTTTCAGGCTCCTGTCTTAGTTTAGCTTCCCTTCTCTCTTTTATTTCTTCTTCTAACTTTCTAGCGGCAAGGTGAGCTGCCTTTCGTAATTCCTTTTCTGCTTTTACTTCTTCCCTCTTTTTCCGTTGTGTTGCTTCTTTGCGCCACATGCCGATACTGTCAAGCATAGTAGGCGTCGTTTTATTACTACGCAGAGCTATTTCTAGCATTTCTATTTTATGGTCGTCGAAGGATCCCATCAGTGGCCACTGACTCTCGGGGTCCTTCTTTGTATATTTATGCCATAGCTTGCTATAAGCTACGGCGAATAGTCCATATTTAGTGAACATGTCCTTATTAGGGGTGCCCTCCAGTGGAGCCGGGTGGTCCACCTCTAATAAGCGGTCCGGGCAGAACCAACTACCAATCAGTGGGGAGAAGATAGGCATGACGGGTTACAACGGGGACAAAAGTCAGCACTACCTATCTTTTCACTGCTTGCAAAGACTAGACAGAATATCTCTATTCCTCGTTATTTGTAAGCAGAGAATACCTCCAAAGAACCAATATCGAACAACTAGTGTTCGGACAATCAATCAATCAATGGTGAGAAAGAGATAGGCACGACGGGTTACAATGGGGACAAAAGTCTGCGTTACCTACCCTTCACTATTTGCAAAGACTAGACAGAATATTTCTATTCTACGTTATTTGCAAACAGAGAATATCTCAAAGAGCACTATCCTTCAAAACAATCAATATTCGGACAATCAATCAGTGGGGAGATAAAAATAGGCACGACGGGTTACAATGGGGACAAAAGTCTGCGTTACCTACCCTTCACTATCTGCAAAGGGAGAGAGAGAGAGAGTATTTCTACTCCTCCCCGTTTGTAGACAGCGAATATCTCAAAGAGAACAATCAATAAGCGATACTAGTATTTTCAATCAATCAATCAATCGTTTAGCAATTTGTCGTGTTTCACGACCTTACCCGGACCGCGTGGACAGTTTCTCGTCTTCCGCCTCCAGCGCCCGATCGTCCTCTACTCTCCGTATTTGCCGCGGCACTCCTGATGGTTCCCAGTCAGGACCGTAGATCACTCGAGAGAGGTCTGCTCGGAACCAGTGAAGTTCGGATGATCGGCTGTCAGACGAGGGTCTATCGGGCAGGAGCTCTCCCGATCGTTGCAGTCATTCACTCTGTCGTCGGGACCTCTCCCACTGGATCCACGTGTCGCTGATGGGCTCCACGCTTGGGACGCCAATTGTTAAATGGTAGCGGCAGTCGTAGTCGATAACTTTTCAAGTATTGCCCGGCGGTAATCGCCTCTTATACCATTCGATGCTAAACCAATAAAGAGGCAGGCGCCGGAGACTGGAAGGCAGGAAACAAAGTTTTATTCCGTCGGAGTGGAACACATCAGATCAGACAGCGAGGTATCGTCACGAGGTGCTCTAACTGCATCTCTGAGGCCTGGCCTCTTATACACAGGTTTATGACTTTATTGCAGGTTTATCATACATGGCACATTTTTGAGATAGTTTTGATACATGAAAGAACATCCTCAGAATCCCCACTTCAAGCTCGTTCCCACACATATCTACAGTGGAAGTCCCCACCCCACCCACAGTAGGAGATGGCTATCACACAGCTGGACATTCCGCCAATTCCCGGGGGTGTGTGCGACCGGTCGGGTATCAGGGGGTGGGGGGCCTTGATCTACTGTAATCCCTTTGATGTGGGGTGTTTCCCTTACAGTAGGGGCAATAAACTGCATCCGCAGGGCTAGGTGATGGCCTGGGATCGGTTCGGACAATGGGGCGCAGAGGAAGGGGGTTATCAAAAGAGATGCATGACCATGTATGGGATATCGGTCAGGCGTGGGATGTGGTTCCATTGCAGGGTCGCGCAGAGGGAGAGGGTTTATGGCCCGTGTATGAGAGAGCGGGGGTGGCCGGCGCGCGGGGGAATGCTTGCAGCGCCAGGGGGACGCGCTGGCGATCGGCTATGAGCAGGGAGAGACCAGGGTGCCTAAAATGGCTGCCATGCGCTTTCCTGTGTGTCGCACTGGGGAGAGACAAGATGGCGCAGATAATGTTCAGTTTGCAAGCTAAATTTCCACACATGCCTTTTATTTGCTCACTCCGTGTTGCTGAAATTTCTAGACTTGACAATATATTTCTTGCCAGTTGCCCTAAATTCACAGACATAGAACTACTGGTTAGTACTGTTCAGGTTTTACAACAAATAGTGTAACATTTGATGACTACTGAACATAACATAAGAAGTTCACAAATCTTAAGTTATTTTAGTGTATTACCATCATACATGTTGGACTTGGCCCTTTTTCCCTGAATTTTTTCGTTTTTGTAGTGTTAAGGTGCAGGTGCTCCCTTCACCCAAGATGGCTGCCACAGGCCCCTGCAGAGTAGCCTGTTCTAGTAGCACGCTAGCTGCCAGGAGCTGGCTGGGACCCACAACAATGTTGCGATACCAGCCCGCCTATATGTCCCATAGTTAGAGTGGGGAAGCTCCTGGAAGAAGCTGGAACCTTCTAGAAGGGAGGTGGGGTTTTACTTTTGCCGCCTTGACTAGAGGTCACCTGACCTAGGGCTACTTAAGAGTGGGAGGGAAACTTTTGTGGTGAGTTAGCCATTCGGGTGAAGCAGAGCTGGAAGAATCCACCAGGAGTGTAGGCGGTAGGGCCTAGCCAGGGACTTATGCCTCTGAGAGTGACAGGATTTAGGTACTGCCTCTTAAGAGAGTGAGGTGCCCTGTGAATCCCACTGATCTTGCCCAGTAGTAGGAGGACCCAGAGACTCTCTGCCAACCTGACTAGGAAGGATCTAGTCGCCCTCTCCATCCCTACCCCTGTAACAGAACCCCTTAAGGGCGCCAGATACATCTGCGCCAAAAGACTTCATCTGTCAACTAAGAACTGAAACCTAACTTTAAGAACTGAGACTGCATGACAAGAGCGAGCTGTAAGCCTTGAATGCCAGAGCTGAGACTGCGTGTCCAAGCTAACCTAGTGAACTATTTACTAAGCCGATTGCCAAGTCACCGGGGATCGACCAGGTACTAGCGCTGTGACCCCCGCGCTCCCTGCCCTGGTCTGGGACCCCCGGCAGCGTGCTCCGCTGAGCACTTTACCCCCATCCTTAATTTGAGCCCCCCCCCTGCGAAGACGAAGCCAGCGCACTCACCGCCGCGGCCTGGAGGCCTGGAGAAGTGCCCTGCTGTGTCGTGAGGCCCTGGAGGAGTGCCCTGCTGTGTCGCGAGGCCCAGGCGAAGCCCGGGGCCCCGTCGCTGCCGTCGCAGCCGTGTGAGGAGGTGCGCAAGGTCGGGGCCGAGTTCCCCCAACGTCGTGAGGACGGACGCCTGCTGACGCCGAGACGGAGGTAAGCCCGGAGGCCGAGATCCCCCTGGTGCGCCCCCTGCTGGTCTGGAAACCACACCGCACTTGGCCCGGGTTGTCCCCTCCGTGGGAGTCCCCTCCCCTGCCTGCGCGACGGAGAGACCCCGCCGAGGGATCCTGTCCGTGTCCCCCCTTCTGTAATACTGAGCGCGGTGCTCTGTGAACTGCACCGGAGCATAGGGACCCGCTCCACAAGTCCGGTCATCCTCCCCGCTGGAAGCCGCCCAAAGAACTGACTGACATTACCCTCGTGTGGCGCTTCACGCCACCGACCCTGCTTCCCCAGCCGGAGAGACAAGGAATGCGAGTAGCGCACTGTGTTATATGCTCTGCTCGAAGTAGATTACATGACAAGGAATGCGAGTAGCGCACTGTGTTACATGCTCTGCTCGAAGTAGATTACATGACAAGGAATGCGAGTAGCGCACTGTGTTACATGCTCTGCTCGAAGTAGATTACATGACAAGGAATGCGAGTAGCGCACTGTGTTATATGCTCTGCTCGAAAGTAATTACCTGCCAAGGAATGCGAGTAGCGCACTGTGTTATATGCTCTGCTCGAACGTAATTACATGCCCAGGAATGCGAGTAGCGCATTGTGTTATATGCTCTGCTCGAACGTAATTACATGCCCAGGAATGCGAGTAGCGCACTGTGTTATATGCTCTGCTCGAAGTAGATTACATGACAAGGAATGCGAGTAGCGCACTGTGTTATATGCTCTGCTCGAAGTAATTACCTGCCAAGGAATGCGAGTAGCGCACTGTGTTATATGCTCTGCTCGAACGTAATTACATGCCCAGGAATGCGAGTAGCGCATTGTGTTATATGCTCTGCTCGACCGTAGTTACATGCCCAGGAATGCGAGTAGCGCATTGTGTTATATGCTCTATTCGAAGGTAATGATATGCAACTGATTACGAGTAACGCGTTGTGATAACTGTTCGACGCCAACGTTTCCACATGCAACTTGTTGCGCGTAGCGCTGTTTTTTATATGCCTTGCTTCACAGTACTAGGGGCCAGTGGTCACGAGGAGCGCTCAGTTTGACAGGCGCCATGTTAGTGAACCCAATGTTTCCCCTTACAAGTATTACGCTGTGTTAGACGGCCGGTTCAGGGAAAGACTTTACGTAAGCGCGCACAGCGCTAGAATCGAGGTTAGGCACTGCATAGATATCACCAAGAGTGTCGCATGTACTGAACGATGGTATTGTGATTCATGTATTGTCTTGTTATTTCCTGAACTGCAACTGACCAGCTATACTTGGATAAACTTGAAGTATTTGCATAATTTAAACGGTGTGGCGTCCCTTATTGTGTGTGACTCTAGTCCCTGAGAAGCGTGTGGTGTATGGTTGCTTAACACATAGCCCTCTGATTGCCTGACCGGCTCGCGCCACGTTACCGCCTATAGGGCCTGGTGACCCCAGGTTCCTACAATACATCACAGACATTTAGTTTGCATTAGTTTCATATTCACCAAGTTAGCTTTAATGTATTTTTTGTCTTTCTGTACTGCAGATCACTGTTTACGCTAGCAGAATCCACACTAAGTCAATCTACAACCATGCGCTTTTATGTGGCACGTTACTGCTTTGCTGCTCATTCCAAAGTGCTTATTAATCTGTCTTTTTTGTTCTCTTTGTTGCCGGTGTTCGGTTGAGTGTTGCCGTGGTTCATAGATGCGTAGAAGGGGATCCTGTATGAGCGGGCCGCCAACCAACTCGTGATGCTGCCTGGTGAGTTTTCAAAATAGCAAGCAGCTTCTGGAAAATGGGCGTGACCTTAAGAGAAACTACACCCTCAATGGCTGCTAGTTCAAGTAGGTTTCCTTGTTCAGTAGTCCCTAGTCTATAGTGGAAGAAGCGTGACTTGGTAACCTTCCAAGGCTGTTTTTTCAATGTTGTACTTTGTGTTTGGCGCCACTATAGGTTTGTGTTCGTTAAGGAAGAGCATACCTGTAGACATTACAGGACCACGACATTTCCGCGGGCCATAAACCTTGTCATGAGTTTCCAGTAGGGGAGCATCCCTTGGTTTGTAAGTTGTTGAGGGGTTTCAGACTCTCTATCCCACTTCCAAGTGCACATATGCAAAATTATGGGTTATCAATGTAGTCTATGTCTTTTTGAATCATGGCAGGATAACGTTTAGCTTTCCAGGAATGAAATATCTGATAAGTTAGCAATGCTTTTGTGCTTAATTTCATGTAAACCAGTGTCTGATGTCTGGGCATTGGATGTATCTTCCAAAACGTTTAAGCTGGACAGCATAACTTTTAAGGTGTTTTGAAACACCAAGACAAGTACCAGGACTCTCTATTAGCCAGCATTTCCGGATCACCTTAAGTTTTATATGGTTCATTGCCTCACAGTGTTTGAGACTCTTACAGAGGAGGGAAGACCTGCAAAGGCCAAGCAACTGCTGATCTCATTAAAAAGTCTTTGTAAACCTGTCTCTTCACCTACCGTTGTAGGTGGGTATGTTTGGTAATGAGGGGGGAGGCAGACATTAATACCTCATGTTAAAGAGCACCTTTGACTTGAGTGGCCATGGCCTCTAAGGCTCTGGCGCTCGGAGGCAAGCTTTATACAAGCATCATTTAAGCTTCATGTCCTGACACAGGTTGTCAATTTTCCTAACTATAGTGAAGGAAAGTTTCAATTCTAATACGGACACGGAGGCAAGAATTATCCTACTCATTAAATGACAGGAGTCTCTTTCCCCACCGTATGGTGTTGTTATTATGGATCCACTTTTGGGCTAAGTATTGTTTCAATGGTATTTCTAATTGCTGATGTTTTACTTATCTTGTATGTTACTTTGTTAATGGTTAGTTGTTTGACTTTAAGGTATTGTGGTGGGTTTGCAGGGATCAATAACCTCACAATTTAGTTGTTTCATAGATGAGGACCGGAAACCAGAGTATCAGTAATGGAGGTTTAATACTGGTTTTTTTCACATGAAGATAGAGGAAGTGCTTATGTGGAGGTAGAGCCGAGCTGATTGGCGGACTTTGAGTTTGCACTTGGAGTCTTGGAAGTCGTAGCCTTACACTTGCTTCAAGGTCTATTTGTTTCTGTCGCTGTTGAGCTAATCAATGGATGGAAGAAAAGAACAATCCCAGGTCCACGTCTTAATTGAACTGAAGCTTTCCTACACAATAGCTAGGCAATTTTATAATCTTCAATAGCCAAGGATAATTCACATAGACTTGATAGATGGATTTATGGTGTTGATGGTGCTCAGCTAAAGCACAGTAAGCATTCTTCAAAGACTGAACCAGTTCCTAGGGGTCCAGGGTAAAGTTTGGAACCGTCTTCATCCCATGTAGGTGTACTATAGGCATAACTCTCTTACCATTGCAGTAATATCACATCCTCGGCTCCCCATAGGCCCATTCACTCTGCTACATCCTGAAGCCAATGTAGTTGCAATCAGATCTGGAAAAAGGATAGAATGGTGGTAGATATTTAGATGGTTGACTATGCTACAGATTTAGAACTTCCTTCAGAACCAGAATATCATGCCAGTCCTCCAGGATATAGGGGACTCAGATGTAATGGCCAATCCCTGCATAAGGTACTAATTGTTATGTTTGGCCTTCTGGACTTGGTTACTAATGCAAGTTTATTGAATTACCATGGGCCCTCTTTTTGGCTTTTGCCGTTCAAGGAACAAGGGCTATTAATGCACCCATGAGAAGTGGTAATAAAAACGAGTCTAAGACTCACACAACTCAAGGTCCTCCACAGGATATATTACACTAGACCACGATTGTTGGCGATAGGCAGGTCACAGACCCCTAGTTGTTTGAGATGTAGTTGGGTAGAGGGGACCTTCATGTATATTATCTGGTCCTGCCCGTAAATACAGACATATTGGAAGGAGATACTAGCAGAGATGGTAAATGTAATAGAAACTGATATCCCCTTCACACCACAGTTCTTAATTCTGGGAATACTGGGTAGATGCAGATATAGCCAGAAGTCCAACTCATATTCTGCTCCCTGGGCTTGTGTGTTGCAAAAAGAGACATTGCGAGTAAATGTGGTGGACCTGAAACCCCCCCCCCCCCCAAAAAAAAACCCAGTGGGAACTGAGAATGATGCACTGCATGGAAGTCGAAAGAGTGGTTCATGAGGCACGGGGTTGTCCAAGGAAATTTCAGGGAGTGTAGGGACAGTGGTGAACCTACCATGCCTCGGAGTGGGAAATCACACCCCTCCAGTGTGTCAATTAGAGAGGAGGGCGGGGATGGGAGGGTGGGAAGCCCAAAATGTTATTCTGAATGGTTTCATTGTAACTAAGCCTCCCTGATGTGTAATGTAACAGACTACTTGATAGGTGCATTGGGCATGTGTCTCGGTAGTGTGTGTTGTTGTTTCACTGTTTTTGTCCACAGTTTATTTGAAAAGAAAAACCAATAAAATGATATTGTAATAAAATGTATTTTAGTGGTGGATGTTGGGTTAATATGGGATGAGGGTGGGGAGATTTAAAAATAATGTGTTATAATTTTTTATTTTAAGATATTCTTGTATTTATATGAAAATTGTTTTATTAATTTTAAAATGTATATGATTATTTTATATTGTTTTTAAATAATATAAAAAGTTTCGTGAAAATGAAATATTAAATATTTAAAATTATTAAAAATATTTTACATATTTAAAAAATAAAATACAATTTTTGTACGAGAAACAACCTTTACAACACGGCTTCAAGCATGCATTCTGTTTGACTGCAAGCTGAACAAGGCTTGTCGTAACCACGCATATGGCTGAACCACACGAATGCATGGTTAAGTCAGTCGGCGTTCTAGCATACTAAGTGGGCGGGTAGAGGAACCGGAACGGAGGACCTGCATGAAGGAGGGGGACGCAGTGAGGTGAGGTAAGCTGGGCTGGGGCTGAGGGAAAGTGTTTTAAAGGAAGGTGCTGGTTTTAGGGCTCTGGGTGGGGGGGCGGAGGGAGTTAGGTTTTAAGGGAGGAGGACAGTTTTAGGTCTCAGGGTGGGAGGCTAGGGTCTGGGTTGGTTTTAAGGTAGGGGCAGAGTTTTAGGGCCTAGGGCAGGGGGGAGAGTTTTTAGGGCTCAGGGCAGGGGTAATAGGAATAGTTTAAGATTTTATGGGTGGGGTCATTTTTAGGGCTTGGGCTTGGGGGGGTAGGGTTCTAGGGTGGGGGCCAGGATTTTAGGACTGAGTTTAACGGGGCTGGAGTGTGAACCTTACCACACATGTTTACTAAACACGCCTTAACCATAAAATTGTGTGGTAAAGGCATGCATGGTAAAGGAATGCGTTGTTTAGACACATGCGTTGTTGGGGCTGCATGGTAGAGGCATGTGTGGTTCTGCCATGCGTGCCTCTGTCATACAACCTACTTGTATTCATTTACAGGTGATAATTACATTTAATAATTTTCTGGTATGCAATTGTTATATATGTTTAAAAATGTGTAAAACATATTTATAGTGGGAAATGTTAAATACTTAAAATATGATGACATAAAGAATAAAATGTGTTTATTTGCAAACAATTTAGTGGTACTTTTAAAAGATTTATGAACGGTAGAATATATTGAGTACAAATTTGGAAAATGTATTAGTGAACTAATGATAATTGATTTTTTTAAATGTACTTATTTTATATAAATAATAATAGTTTCAATTAGTGTGCTATAATATAACATTTTAGAAAAATGCATCATTTTTAATTGTGTATTTTGTGTCTTCTAAATACAATATTGAAGGTAAAAATTTATTTTTGAATCGGAATTATTTAATTAGCATTGTTAAGTTTTTACATCTTCCCTAAATTTGTTTAGATTGGAGCGGGAATAGTAAATGTCACCCCTTTACTGTTCAACACCTTCCCCAAATTGGTTTATATTGGAGTGGGAATGGTAAATGTCTCCCTTTTAGTGTCCAATGCCTTCCTGAAGTTTGTTTAAGTTGGAGTGGGAAGGAGAAGGTGTGTGTGAAAAAAGACAATTGTTATTAGTCCAAGAAGGCATGAGCTTCACTCACAAACACCTTAGTGCATGTGTTGTTTGTTACTCATGTGTGTCATATGTGTTCTTTGTCCTTCACTCATCAGCACCGCTAATATTGCAAAGTGACTTGGTGCAAATTGAATCTCCATATGTCCCTCTGATGTGTTTTGTGTGTGCTCGGAAATGTGTTATTATGGGCCCACCGAGATGTGGGCTTTGCCCATGCTGACGGTGGGGCAAGTCATGAGTAGGTTGATGTTTCCTTCAATGTTCGCATTCATATACTGTTTGTGAACTTACACAGTGACCTATAACATTGTGGCGATGGACCACGGCATTAGAATCAAATTACAGAACATCTAATGTTGTTTGTTCGACTCTGCCTCCTGTGGTCTCAAAGAGTCATAGCCGCTCTTCTTTTCAAAGGGTCTGTGAGACGTCGCTCAATTTAATAACGTCTTCTGGAAGTCTTACACCTAACAAAGTGTGAAGTGGCACATTTTATTGTTAAGTTAACAAGCGCAAGCAAGAAGAGAGGATCAAGGGACTATAGAATTTTTTTTCTAATAGGTAGTACTAGAATATGTTTTCTGCTTTCAGCTGCCTTATATACCTTCATTAATATTACATTATTAAATGTATTATTTAAATCTGACTATGCACCACTTTAGCTGTTTCACGAGAGCATGCTTAGTATTTAAAGAGAGGGGCAACCGATCAACCTCCTCATATCACTGTTTTTTTGTCATTCACATACTGATTAGCCAGTAAACAATTGCAACTGTTATTCATGAGGTAGGGCATTTCAATGGTTTAGCAGTATGATGAGTCAACATGGGGAGAGGTGTACTCTTTTCACTTGCATTGTGCAGCTCACCTGTCCAGCCTTATTAAAAACTAACATCCTTTATCCATTTCTCCTTTATAGACATCTCTGTACCATAATCAAATCAAGTAGAGCCAGACCTTGGAGAACCCAGGTGCTCTTCCCAGTGACATTCGAGGAAACATATTTGTTGGAAAATGGCCATTTCTGAAGGGTCACCTCAAATCTTTTGTCTTTCTCCTACTATTTATCTGACCTTGTTTTTGTTGGCTTTTGGACTCTGCACACTCAACCACTACTAACCAGTGCTAACGTGCATGTGTTCTCTCCTTTAAACATGGTAACACTGGCGTATACACAATTGGCATATTTAATTTACTTGTAAGTTCCTTGTAAAGTGGTATGCCATATACCCAGGCACTGTAAATTAAATGCTACTAGTGGGCCTGCAGCACTAATTGTGCCTCCCACACAATAAGCCCTCTAAACGTGTCGCAGGCATGCCACTGCAGAGACTGTGTATGCAGTTTTACTGCTACTTTGACTTGACCTTTAAAACCCTTTGCCAAGCCTTAAACTCTTCTTTTATTACACATAATTCACCCCTACGGCAGACCCCAGGTTGCCCGTAGAGAAAGGTGCTGTGTGAGGAAAATGTAGGACATTTACTGTTAAGGTTTGTATGTCTTAGTAGTGAAAAACTCCTGCATTTGTTTTTCACTACTGTGAGGCCTACTCCTCTCATATGGTAATGATAAACATCTTTTCCGGTAAAGTTGGATTTAGCAATACTATTTTAGAAATGCCACTTTTAGAAAGTGAACAACAGTATGAAAAAAGCAGCTACGATGCACTCAAAGAATCTGATTTAAACACACATATGCTCAGATAACCTAGTGAACCAACTAATCAATGTTTGGTGTGCACTAGGTTAAGGGGTTCTGCAGGCCTCTGTGTACTAAAAGTGAACAAAATTGGCCAGATGAATATCTGGGGATGCCCAGTGCACTACCAGAATACACAATCCAGTGTAAATCACAACTTCATATGAATATAGAATGTATACTCCACTCGAGGAAAACAATTAAACAATGTTCAGTGTGACAAAAATTCACTAAATTAAACAATCAAAAAAGACCATCATAAAAAGGAGTCCAATCAATCTTTCTTGATGATCAAAACGATTCTTCTTTATTGCTGAAGAATATCGGTGAATGGAAATCGACAGCATACACAAATAGTTATTCAGACTACCGTCTCAATTTAGAATTTCCCAATGCATTTCGGGCCATGTAGAGAAAAAGCCCTTCGTCAGGGGAATCTGTGGGAAATAAACAATGGTAAACTAAATGCGCTCCAAATCATCTCGTTGTAAGAATAGACATTATGACTCATAAGCGGACTAGAACAAAACTACACAGCATACTCAATCTGGGGAGACTGAACTAACAAAATCATGTTGTAACAAAACAGATAGAAAACGGAAAGAAAAGATCCCCAAGTGCAATATTCAAAAATGAAAAACCAAACACACACAAAAGTGAAACAGCACCCGAAACCATAGTAACTGAAAGCAAGTGACAAGATCAGTGCTGTAAGTGCAAGCAACAAAATGCTACCTTAAGCGGTTGTAGTACAAATGTCACGGAAACGATAACAATGCAACACCGTCTTCTGCGATGCGTGCCCTAATGTAATCAATAATGGCAATGATCAACCGCTAGAGAAGTGAGTTAAACAAATGGCATAAGTGACCACACAGAACAAATCTTACCGCAATACTATGCAACACGGCAGCGAGGCCGAGTGTGAAAAGATATCTAAGGAAATACTGTAAAAAAAAGGGGGGGGGAGCCATGCATCAAAAAACACAATATGGTTTACAAAAAAAGGGTACAAAATTATGTGCAGAAATTAAAATCAAGTGGCGTGCATACTCGCGGCTTACCCAGAAACACGAACGCGAACGCTGAGGCAACAGACAGTGGTAGACGCATGCGTATAGAGAGAACCAGTGATATTGACAACGAAACGAAGAAAGGGAAAACAGACAACTAGAACAACACATACAAAGTGATAGGGTGACGGCCATCATGGAAACGACTGTATACTACTGCAGGCTATGAAAAGAGTCAACGCCACCAGAATGGATATGTCAATAGTAAGGCCAAAATTGAAATGAAAGTGACAATAATGGTGAAAAGATATAAATATACATAAAACAATGGACAATGAGAATTGCAAAAAACAAATGTTGAACATCAGGTAACATGAAATAACAACATAACGAAATACAAATCACGATACTGATTGAGAGCTGCGGATGAACATTAAACAATCAAAAAGGAATAACAATGAATGTAATACAGACTCATGTAACAAATCGAGCACCAAGCCGAGAGATCAAGAAATAGAAGGCATGGCAGCACAGGTCATGATATTTATAGAAAACAGGCTAATTCAAATTTGTCATTCAACCCCAAGGGGGACAAAGATTGCATAAACCAAATCCAATGAGATTCACGCTGGGATAACCTTTGTGACATATTTCGCCCTGGAATCACCACAACAATTTCAAGAACTCCGAATTTGAGCTGAGCAATAGTGTGTTTAGCTGCTAGCCAGTGTTGAGCCAGCGGAGAACTAATAGTTTTAGTACGAATCCGACTTTTGTGCTCAGTGATCCGAGTTCGAAGAATGCGTTCAGTTTTACCAACATAGCATGAATCGCAGGGACATTTAATGACATAAATGACATGGTGGCTGTTGCAGTTGGCATTAAAATTCAAGTTGATTTTTCTTCCCGTGCGAGGGTGTGGCAAACTGTTGCCTACCATCACATTGTTGCAATGAGAACAATTGTTACATTTAGACATGCCCTTATAAACCATGTTGGATCTCATACAGGCTTTATTCAACATTTCTTTTAAGTTCAGTGACCTTTTATAGGCAAACAATGGAACATCAGTAAACAATCCTTTGAGATCAGGTTCACATTTAAGCAAGTCCCATCTATGTAGTATGCTCTTTTTTAACAAGTGTGAATCAGCAGAAAATGTGGAAACAAACACCTCTCTTGTTTTATTGGTATCTACTGTTTTCTTTTTGAGTAAATCATCCCGATTAAGGGAGATCGCCCTTTTGGCTGCCTGGTCTACAATATGTGCAGGGTAACCTCTGACTAAAAACTTGTTTTTTGACGCTTCAATCGTCTGAAGGCTCACCACAGCATCAGAAGTGATGCGCTTAATCCTTAGAAACTGTGAGTAAGGGAGGTGACGTTTCAGGGGCCATGGATGGAAACTTTGGAACAGCAGAGAGTTATTGCGATCAGTGGGTTTGGTAAAAACAGTTGTCTGAATCAGAGAGCCAGATAAAGTTAATAATACATGTAATGTAATGTAATGTGTTTTTGTAAAGCGCACTGCTGCCCTGAGGCGTCGTGGCGCTGTAGACCACTGGGGAACCCGTCCTGGCTATCCCTGTGAGATGGTCCCTTCTGGGTATCTCCAAGGTGAAACCAGGCATCCCCGGCGAATGTGGGGGGCCGTTGTGGAGATGAGGCAAGCTAATGCCCAGAGTTGCCGAGTGTGATCCCTGGTTAGAGTAGGCACCGAGGCGAGAATTATCGAGTCCGCTGGCCATGGTCCACGACCCTGCCGCGTCGGGAATTGAACCCTGGTCCCGGGCCGTTCTCTGCTTCCGGGTCTGCTGCCTCTAACCAGTGAGCCACACTACTCCACCACACCACACCACACCACCACATCCAAAAATGCAATACTGGAAGATTCAATCTGATGTGTAAATTGAATGCGAGGATTAATGTGATTCAGTAACAAAATCTGTTTTTCCAAGTCACAACGTGACCCGTGCCAAATGATGAGGATATCATCAATATAGCGACGGTATAACGTGAGGTTGTCAGTCCATCCACTGTCTGCAAAAATGTTTTCAGTTTCAAATTTAAGCATGAAAATATTAGCGTAGCTGGGGGCTCCAGAAAAGCCCATCGAAGTGCCATTAGCTTGGAGGAAAAACTGACCCTTCCATTGAAAATAACTGTGAAACAAACAAAAATTCAAAATTTCAATCAAAAAAACTTTATTGGCTCTAATGTCATTTTCACGTAGTAATGCCCATTCAATGGCTTCAATACCGTCACTGTGAGGAATAGACATGTAAAGTGAAACAACGTCAATCGTACATAACCAAAGTTGATGAGTGTTGGGGATTTGAGTATTTTGAAGTATAGTAAGTAAATGTGTTGTGTCTTGAACATAAGACAAGCTGTTTTGTACAATCGGTTGAAAAAAAGTGTCGAGGTACCGCCCAAGCGGATCATGGATGGATTCGCATCCGGAGACGATGGGTCTCAACGGGGGATCCTTAAAATTCTTATGAATTTTAGGAAGCATGTATAAACTCGGTCTCCGAGGAAACCGAGTGAATAGATACTCCCTGGTTTTCGATGTGATCCATTCCATTTCAATGGCATGTGACAAAATGGAATCCAAAGTTAACAAAAATTCATCAGTGGGGTCTTTGTCTAATGGCAGATAAGTGGAGCGATCTTGTAACATTTGATCAACCTTTAGCTCGTATTTCATGCGATCCATGACCACTAAAGCACCACCTTTGTCCGCTTTAGTGAAATGTAAAGTTTAATTGAGTTGTAAAGATTTCAAAGCAGATCTTTCGCTTTTCGATAAATTGGAAATGCCAGGAGAACCAGATGGGAATTTAGCAATGTCTTGTTTGACCAGAGTTTCGAATAGATCAATAGCCTTGTGTGTGATGGGGGATAAGAAAGTACTGCGTGGTTTAAACTCAAGGTATTTAATATCAGTGCCTGATTGAGACTCAGTATCTTTGGTGGAGAAGAAAAGTCTCAGGCGCAGTTTTCTGGTGAACTTATACAATGCAACCAAGGAATCTAACCCTCTGGACTGGTGTGTGGGTACAAACGAACACCCTTTATTCAGAACCGCAGTCTGTTTGTTCATCAATTTATGTGATGAAATGTTTACCACTAGTGTTTCTTCGTCCGACGGCCTTTGCCTGTTTTTGCTGAATCGGTGGCCTCTGCGGGTTTGGCTGATTCTGTTATGGGCTGCGTAGGTGGTTGATTTGCAGCCGGGCTGGTAGCCAAAAAAGAAACCTTAGAGATACTGGAAGATGTCGAAATGGGTTCACTCACAGATGGTTGAACCAACGAGGATACAGGTGGACGAGATAACTGAGTGTCACTTGTCGAGGCTACACTTTCTTCAGAAGAAGCAGTAGATGGCTTATGCCAGCTGCGTCTCTGGGCGTAAACTTCAGCCCACGAATATACTTCGTCAAGCTTATAGTCTATTGTGTCACGGCGGAATTTTCTCACTTTCCGCTCGTGGATTTCTTTGGCATATGAATCTAGTTTTAAATTGATGTCAATGAGAGTACTAGACCATGCTTCAGTTTCCATTCGTGATATAAGACTAGCCTGCAAGTCTTTAATCTCAGACTCTAAACCCGTAAGCACTTGTGACAATTCTTCGACTATAAGTAAAATCAAGTCAAGGGAGCATTTCTTTAAAATGGCATACCACTTATCCTTAAACTTTTTGTTCATCTTGAACAACATTGGCTTAATAGCAAGACGTAATCCCCTTGGTATACGGCTCGCTTTGTGGTATTGGATGAGTGTGGTGGCGTGCTGACGTTGGTTGATCTCTCTACGCATGAGGTACTCAAGCTGGCGAATTTGTTGTGGTATAGGACCTGATGAAATGTCAAAAGATCTAGCCTCTTTTATGAGTCCATAAATGTCGGCCGCTTCAGCGGCGGAGTATGCTTTAATCTGAGCTCTATTCTCAGTAAGATGGACAATGTCATCAAAAGACATGGCTGACACAAGTAAAACAAATCAATGGGGTGGTGCAACTAACACTGCAAGTCAGAAAAATTGAACAACAGTATGAAAAAAGCAGCTACGATGCACTCAAAGAATCTGATTTAAACACAACATATGCTCAGATAAACTAGTGAACCAACTAATCAATGTTTGGTGTGCACTAGGTTAAGGGGTTCTGCAGGCCTCTGTGTACTAAAAGTGAACAAAATTGGCCAGATGAATATCTGGGGATGCCCAGTGCACTACCAGAATACACAATCCAGTGTAAATCACAACTTCATATGAATATACAATGTATACTCCACTCGAGGAAAACAATTAAACAATGTCCAGTGTGACAAAAATTCACTAAATTAAACAATCAAAAAAGACCATCATAAAAAGGAGTCCAATCAATCTTTCTTGATGATCAAAATGATTCTTCTTTATTGCTGAAGAATATCGGTGAATGGAAATCGACAGCATACACAAATAGTCATTCAGACAACCGTCTCAATTTAGAATTTCCCAATGCATTTCGGGCCATGTAGAGAAAAAGCCCTTCGTCAGGGGAATCTGTGGGAAATAAACAATGGTAAACTAAATGCGCTCCAAATCATCTCGTTGTAAGAATAGACATTATGACTCATAAGCGGACTAGAACAAAACTACACAGCATACTCAATCTGGGGAGACTGAACTAACAAAATCATGTTGTAACAAAACAGATAGAAAACGGAAAGAAAAGATCCCCAAGTGCAATATTCAAAAATGAAAAACCAAACACACACAAAAGTGAAACAGCACCCGAAACCATAGTAACTGAAAGCAAGTGACAAGATCAGTGCTGTAAGTGCAAGCAACAAAATGCTACCTTAAGCGGTTGTAGTACAAATGTCACGGAAACGATAACAATGCAACACCGTCTTCTGCGATGCGTGCCCTAATGTAATCAATAATGGCAATGATCAACCGCTAGAGAAGTGAGTTAAACAAATGGCATAAGTGACCACACTTTTAGAAAGTGGACATTTCTCTGCTCCTACAGCTCTGTGTGCCTACAGCCTGTATCTAATACACATGTGGGCTGGGTGACAGCTACACTTTGTGAATTGCCTCTACACAGCCACAAACACAGGAAGGGTAGGTGTGTCTAAGTACTCATCTGCATTCTGGGCAAGAAGGGACGGAGGAGCTGACACTTGCACCTTAAAAGGTAGTGTCCTATCCCCACACAAAGGGCTGGTTACCCCGTACTGATAGTCTGGAGGCAGGACTGGGCTGGGCTTCATGCTCTTCAAAGAACCTTCTTTGAAGTCACCTACTCTTCAAAGACACAACTGGGTATAAGTACTGGGTCCCACCAAATCAGACACTTCTGGATCTACAACTGGACACTGTCAGAAAAACTGCTGTGCTGCATCAAGAACGGACACTCTGTTGGACTGCTCTCCTGGAAGGCCCACTTTTCTCTTGCGCTGCCTTGCTGCCTTTTGCTCTCTGACCCTGCTGAGGAGAGCTGGACTGGCACAGATGTGATCTCCAAAGGATTGTTGTCTTGCCTTCTGTTGCATGAGACTTAGGGATATCAAAGTCTCTACCCTTGCTCTTGTGCCTGGTTCACTGGAAGTGAACCCAGGTACTTGCATCACTGAAAAAGATCAATCTCCAGTCTACGTGTAACAGAACTGGTGCCTCGACCCAGTATGGTAGTAGAATCGGTGCATCACTCTTGGAACCAATGCAACACCTTGAGAGCCTGACATATCTGAACCTCACATTGCGGGCGTAGTAGCTCAGAGAGATTGACGCATCCCTCGACTGCGTGGAGAAACCCGGCGCATCACGCTTTGGAACCAATACCTCTTGGCTCAGCAACTCGTCTGCAGAACAGGTGCATCGCCACCACTGCGGGACGCATCTTCCAATGCATTGTTTGACTGCACCCCACATCTAGCTGTTGTGACTAAGATAAGGTACTTTGTTCACCGGTGACTGCGTGGGTCTTGTAGTTGGCCTTTGCTCCATCACAGTCGGCCTGAACTATTGACTTTGCCCTTGTCCTGTGCGATCAGATAACCCCCATTGGCTCTTATTGCTTATAAGCCCCAGAACTCTTTTTAATCTTAAAAAAATTTCTATACATTTGGGGACCGATTACGATGTCTGTGGGACCAACACTGACAGCACTTCGGTTTTGGCCCTATTGACATCTTTAGCTGCGGTCAGACTGCCGCATTATGATGCGGTCGAACTAACCCCGGGGACCGACCAACAGCTTCCGAAGGGCTCAAGAAGTCTGTTGGGCGGCTAACCAGATCGCATTCCCCACAATGGGGGTGGTGCTTTCTCAGGCACCGCCGTGGGGATTTACAATCCGCCTTTCCACCAGATATTTCACGTTGTTTCTTCCGATGTGAAAAGGTGGGCAGAAAGGCATTTTTGGCCCCTAGCAGGGCCCCTGTTCCCCGTGGCCCGCAGCTAAGGACCCTGGGCACACCTGTGCTACTCCCCTAATCATCCCAGCATTGTGTGGCAGGCACCGCATGGTGCCTGCCACAGGGTGCAGGGATGTTTGTAAACATGCCTCTTTGCATTGGAGCTTGTGCTGCGGTCCTTTTCCAGGACACAACACAAGCCTCAATGCAAAGAGGCATGTTTCTGACTGCCTCCACGGCGGTCGGATCCTAATTTGGCAGGCGACTAGGTGTCGGTCGGTCCCGTTCCCACAACGATGGCGGTCGTACACTAATCTGACCGCCATTATAATGAGCTACTTCATCCAGAAACCCAAGTTCTAACAGTATAATGTTAGTCATGGGAAGATATGAGGATCTTGGATTGACTGGGGGAATAGTTGTGAAGGAATTGATAAATGGAGGAAACATTTCTAATAGGCTTTAGGACTTTGTAGATTGTACCATGGGCAGGGGATCCCCTTGTTAATTCTTGATTGGCTGTGATTTCACACTGAGTGCATGTTCAAGTTTACTGTATTTATATAGCGCTTACGAGGCGTTGAAGCGTTTTCTCGACAAGTAGCTCGCTACTCTGGAAGCTATAAAGGATTAGTGGTGAATAAGTATAGCGAAATGTGAAGTAATTCAAGCAGTGGACATGTTAGTCAGTTGTTTGGATTCAGAAGGATAGTGTAGAGATAGAAGAGAAAAAAGGTTTGCATTTATATAGCGCTTGCTACCCCTGAGGAGGTGTTGAAGTGCTTTTTTTGGCAAATAGCACCCTACTCCGGAACCCATAAAGGATTAGTGGTGAGTTTGTATAGTGAAAATAGGAAAGTCATTTGAGTGGTAGATGTATTAGTCAGTTATTTGGATTGAGATGGATAGATGAGGGAAAAGGTTTGCATTTATATAGCTCTTGCTATCCCTAATGAGGGGTTGAGGCGCTGTTCGGTGAGTAGCACACTACTTCAGTACCCAAACAGGATTAGTGGGAAATAGTATAGGGAAATATGCAATTAATGTGAGTGGTGGACATGTTAGCCTGTTATTTGGATTGAAAATTAATAGTGAGACTATACGAGGCCAGAGGGGGTACAGAGGATACAACCGCCAGGAACCCCAGAGAAACCATCAACCTCAAAACACGGGACAGGAATACCTAGCGACTCGCAGCCGACAATACTGGAAGTAGAAGAACTTCCCATTATTAATCTATCCAGCAAAGTATTAACTATTGATGAAATTGAGGTGTTAAAGAAAGGTTTCAGCTTTGCTCCCACAACTCCTCATAACCTTTATGAGCTAGAGAGTGATCTTAAGAGCTTTTTTAGGAAAATTAGATTAAATAAATTCTTTGAAAATAAAGAGTACGAACCTCCACCAAACATATCAGGCCTTAAACTGAAATCTACTTTCACTCCAAATTTAGGCCAAATAGACAAGAACGTAGAAATTTTTGAGAAGGTTGTGGAAATGGAAATAAAAAGCATGAGGCAGTCGGCCTATAAATACCATGATAACAACCTTTCCTCTAACCAAAGGACAGCTTTGAAATCCCTACAACAATGCAACCTCATAACAATCAAACCGGCTGATAAAGGCGGTGGGGTTGTTATTTTTGACACGTGTGACTATGAAAAAAGAATGAGGGATCTCCTCAATGTTAAAGAACATTACCAATCTATCCGCCTTACATCCATTGATGTCCTCAAAAGAGAAGTGTCTTCTTTACTTAACTTGGGCAGAGAACAAGGATGGCTATGTGATAACGAATATAGATTTCTACTCAACACCCATCCTATGATACCAGCTATCTACGGTCTCCCCAAGATCCATAAAAACTGCAAAGATCCACCTATGAGACCCATTGTGAGCAGTGTGGGATCGATGTTGGAACCCCTCAGTAGATACGCTGATCATTTCCTCAAACCCATCGTGCAAAAACAAAGATCCTATCTAAAAGACACATCACATGCAATATCCATTTTTGAGGGTCTCAGTTTTAATAGGGCTACCCAAATTTTAGTGACCATGGACATAGAAGCCCTTTATACCAATATTCCCCAAAATGATACGATTACAGTCATCTCCAATGTATTAGATAATGAGGATTTAAATGGGGCTAGTAAGGGGTTCATTATGTCCTGTATTGAAATGGTACTTAAAAATAATATCTTTCTATTCAAAAACGAGGCATACATCCAAGTGAAAGGTACCAGCATGGGGGCCACCTGTGCTCCTAGCCTGGCATGCTTGTATGTGAGTGATTTCGAATCCAGACATGTTTATAATGAGATGGCCCCCTATTTTGAAAATGTGACCTGCTGGCACCGTTACATCGATGATATTATTTTCATTTGGAACGGTGCCAGTCAGGAACTAGAAACATTCCTGGAATGGATTAATTTAGGGGATCCTAATCTTAAATTTACTGCCCATTACAGCGTGTCTGAAGTAGAGTTCCTGGACATCAAAATTAAGAATTCCAATGATGTCCTCCAGGTAGAACTATTCTCTAAACCTACAGACAAAAACACTTTACTGCACTATGGGAGTAACCATCCACGTTCTCAGAGGGACAATATCCCCTTTGGTGAATTTTTAAGATTGAGACGCAACTGTACCACCCTTTCTGACTTTTATCACCATTCCGAAATCCTTAAGAAAAAACTTAAGGCCAGAGGCTATCCGGGCAAACTCATTAAACATTCATTCAAAAGAGCGAGATTTTATAATCGAGATAATCTGCTCGAGGCTAATAAAGTCAGAACTAAGAACAAACCAATGGAACGTATAGTTTTTGTGTCTCAATTTTCAAATCTAAGTAACCGGATAAAGAACATAGTGAACAAAAATTGGAAGCTTTTGAACCATGGGTCAGAGGTTACGTTAGAGAAGCCTTTATTTGCGTTCCGACGCAACAAAACTATACGCAATGCTTTGGTTAGAACCTACGAAGGTAAATGCGAGACACAGAATACACTCACAGGAGCAAAAGCCAAGGGTAATTATAGATGTGGAACATGCTCCATTTGTCCCTTATGTCTGGAAGCTAAATATGTGACATATAACAATCAAAGAATTTGGGCTAAAGGCTTGAACAACTGCCGAAGTAAGAATGTGGTGTACTTGCTGATTTGCCCCTGTGGTCTCGGGTATGTAGGTGAAACAAGTAGGGAGCTACGTATTCGGATTTTAGAGCATAAATCTGCTATCCGAACCAAAAAAGTTAATGCCCCGCTGACAGAACATTTTAATTCAATGAACCATACTTGCGATCAGTTTCAATGGTTTATTTTGGAGAGAATATTTATCAACAGAAGAGGGGGTGACCCTGATACTACCAGGAAAAAGAGAGAGCAGTGGCACATCTGTTATTTAAATACAGTGGATAGGGGACTCAATACGAAAGAAGATTGGATGAGCATTATTTCCACATAGATATCGTGATGAAATGTGTAAAATTGGGGGAGGTCTTTACCTGAAGTAACACTAGGATTGCATGGGTTTGAGACTTATGTTGTTGCCAAAGGTTGTTTACCTATATATTGGATGTATTCAATATCGGGGTCAATGGAGGGCAATTTGAAAAAGTCTTGTCCGTATGTTCATATCATGTGTATAAGCATTGTGATGTTAAGTCGATATAATTTCGGATATGATATGCCTATAATGATGATGGCCAATTTGACAATGCTTTTAAGACTATATGTTACCAAGGAGGTTGTGTAATATTGTTGCATTGAGGTAAAAAAATACGTTTTTCCAATATGCTTTGCAATTGTATCAAGAATTCCAATGACGTTTTAAAGTTCACAGATACGAACAATAAAGTTGTATTGTTAAAGGATTGAAACGTTGACACAAAAAACAGGTAGTTCTATGAGGAATGTTTTATAAAAAAAGCAACAGCGTTTAATTCATCTGAAAAACCTGGGCACATGTATATAGTTTTAATTTCACACGTAATACATACGTTTAATATTATGCCGTGATCGATAGTCAACATTTGACAAAATAAAGTAAAAAAACACACTATTCAGAGATATAATCCAAATAGAAGCTACGTGATTGGACCTTCGTAAAAAATATACACGCAAGCGTTGACACGTGACCAATTTAGCCAATCATGAGGGTCAAGTCTTCCTAACAAATAGCCGAACAGGTTAGATAATCCGAGAACAGACGGAGCAAGACGACTCCATACCGGCGGAATTAGTTGAAAGCCGTAAGGTAAGACCCGGCAATTTTAGTAACAGTGAGACTCTGTCAGGTAGCGTGGCTTCGAAGTAATCGTACCACATGTATTTACCAGTGAGAACAGTTTGGTCTCGCGGTATCATATGGTTCCTTTGTATTTTTTAGGAACTGATAGGAGACGCGATATAAGGGTATGACAAACGGACCCCAGTCTCGGACAAAATAATTTTATATTGACTAAGAAACACGCTACGTGATACTACGCAAGCGCATCCACACTTACCGGTAAGCGTATTCTATCACTAGAGTCCGATTAAACGTATTGAGGCTATCTCAGTATTAACGTATACCATTATGTTACTCCACAGCAACTGAAGTCTGGGTACTTCGGCAAATTGAAGTTAATATACTGAAACCAGTACGCAATCCTTCCTCCAACTATCATCCCAGGAAGGATTCTCTAAGTAGTGGGCAGAATTTATAAAGGTGAGGAAACGATAATGGAAGCAGTTTACAATACGGGTGGTAGGAACATGGCTCATAGGTGGTGGTGGATTTTCATTATTTAAATACATCTACTACTGAAAAGCCCGATATCTAAGCAGTAGGAAAATGTAGTTACAGAAACCAATATTTACTACGATCAAACGGAGTGTCTAAAGGATTGTCTAAATGATGGCCTAAACAGATTTGACAATATAGGGGTGATTATAAAGTATAATATCCTGTTAACTAGAGGCCCACGAGGTTAGATGCATTGATATCTCTCTAGTATAACCTCTATCTAGTTTACTAATAGCATTTATGTCTTTCTAGATTCGAAATTGAGCCGGAAGCAACTCAAGCCTATAAATTTGTCTTGATAAAGATGGTCATATAAAGTTAAAACCATCGAAACGCGTCGACGCCAAAGATATACACAATCTGAGAGACCGCCGTAGAGAATTGGAGATAGTAGTGGGTCAAATATATCCCAAATCACGGTGTAAAATCACGGTCATTCAAGATGTGTCTTTAGATGACAAAGTCCATTGTCTGTGTTTGTTTTCTGTTATGCGGGCTCATAACAGTTTGTGCTTTGTAATTTTTAATCCAAAATGTATAAAATGAATGATGTTATGAAGTGATTGTTTTTAATATGTACTGTATTGATTGATTTAGGATTTTTTTATTGTTTAACTCCTCTTTTTAATAAATATGATATAATTCCGGAACTTTTGTTATATAAGTGTGATATTTTAATAGTATTGTACCATTTAGTGGTTATATTGGGATTGCCTTGTTGATACTTGTTATGATCTACACCTACATCTCCATAAATGCTATGCAGTGATGCATCTTTCACCTACCATAATCCTTGGTTTACTGTTCATGACTGAAGTGTGCTCACAGGGGACATTACAGAGGTGCCATTATTAGGCATTGAAACAAGGGCATGTTGAAGCCTTAATTTAAAAAACACTGGCGTGCTCAGTCTTACTTAAATGCAGTGTTGGAAAAACTAACTGCTCAGGACTATTCGTATGAAACCCATTATGAAAGTTGTCATGCATTCGGCTATTGGACCGATTATATACTCATACATTTATATATTCTTGCACTTAGTCAAATGCTCATTCATCTAGCCATGCCCTCAGCCATCCATTCATCCATCCAGCCATTGACTCATTTTTGTTTTCACCTTTCTCACCAATTCATACTAACACAAATACACACATGGATACTCCATTTGATTAAGAAAAAACACTTATGAAATAGTTGGAATTATGTTTTATTCTGAACAAAGTTTTTAAAATGTGATTTTTTTTAGGTCGAGCCTAAGCAGTGCATGTGCTGCCTGCAAGACCTGGTGTAAGCAGTATACACGGTGTAATTCCCCCAGCTGCTTGCCATTGGTTAGCTCCTCTGTTGCTTTTCTTTCCTTGCTTCTTATTGGATGGCGCTCCCGATACATCACTTCTGTTGTAGCGCAAGGAGCCCCAGCCAACTACAGTTTTGTTACGGTTCAAGTATTTACATGTTTTGTTTAGGGGCTACTGCTTTTGTTTTTTGCCAGTGATATTGCAGCACGGCGCCCAGTTTCATGTTTTTTTTATCAGCTTGGCTCCCACTTCACGGTCCGCCATGCACATAACTTAAATATGCATGGGTGCTGCGCTTCATGTTTTAGCACAGCGTCCACTTTCATTTTTACAACACGGGCACTGCGCTTTTTGTTTGAGCACTAAGGTGTTTGTGTGAAACCTGAGCACGCTGCCATAGGAGAACGAACATTACTGCATTCATTGGCAACAACATTCGCATCTACTCTGTAAGCGACTGTTTTCCTCCTCTTGTTTTTCTGAACTTTAACCTCCAGGCTTTACTGATTTTCTGTAAAAATAAATATCAATTATGCGCAGAACTTGGAAGTCCAGTTTAAACATTGCACTCCTCTACCTTAGTAGGTGGCCTACGTTTAGTCTTTTTTTTTTTGTTGATAAATCTGTTTTTATTGTTTTGCAGAATTTACACCTTGTAGACAGGCAACTGACATCAATTAACAACGACCATACCGTAAAGTATTAGGCAATAACGGATGAGCATGACCGTGGACCAGGAAAAGACCCCCCACCCAAACATACAACAATGTCACTGTTGGCTTCGGGGCAATTTGAACCGCGATACAAGAAACAGCTTCATGCTATGGAGCTATAGGTCCAGTTGTATGGTGCACAGAGTCTACGCAGAGTCTTCAGGATACATGCATGTATAGATGTTAGGAAAGAACATTAAAAAGGGGGGGCAAAACTCAAGAAACCCCCAATAACCAAGAACAGCAGCATAGTCCGACATTTAAGTGTGTTTACCCCACCGCCTCCGCCCATCCCACCCCGGCACCCCACAGGTAGGCATCACCACACAGGGAGCCCAGCACTAGCCATCCTGAGCGACAGATAGTACACAGGCATCTACTTGGCGAGCAACTGATCCCCGGTGGCCTATTCAGCAATCCCCAGGAAAGCGCCTCGTCCATGTACAGGATGTCCCTCCGCGGTGTCCCCCCCGATCCGCGCCAAGGCCTGTAATAGACCCTCCCATTGTGACGCAATAGGCGTCTTCCGGAGTCCCAGTGTTTCCGCCCTCAGGAGAGCTATTCCCTCCCCCTTGGCCCACGCCTGGAGCGAATACCGCCACGCCTGTATGTGCGGCGGGTCTGGCGCCTTCCAACGTTTAGTGAGTAGTCATTTAGCCACCACCAACCCCAAGTCGAGGAAGCGAGAGGTGACTTTCGTGGACGGCGTTCTGCGAAAGAGGTGCAGCAGGTAAACGGGCCATTCAAATGGTATGGTATGGCCCGTGCACGTATGCAGCGGCTCTTGAATTGCCTCCCAGTAGGGGTGCAGTTTGTGGCAGCTCCACAGCATGTGTACTAGCCTCGCTCCCAACTCCGTGCAATGAGGGCAGACTGTATCTGTGCGGTGAAAGTACCTGTTGATCGTTTCGGGTGTAAGGTATGCCCTGTGAAGGATAAATAGCTGTATTTGGCAGAACCGCATATTTCTGGGTATGCGCGTTGGACTCTGCAGCATCTTGCCCCATTCCTTATCTTCTAGTGGCCGCGCTAGGTCTGATTCCCATTTGCGGCAGAGTGGTTCCAGGCTGATCGCTGCGTGTGTGTGTGTAGGGATGCTGCAAACCACCAAATTAAGTGCCTACCACGCCCCATAACATGGAGATACTGCATGGTTAGGTGTTGGCTCGGTTCCTCCCTCATGTCCCCCCAGCTAACGGTCAGTGTCGCAATCAGGTAACGCTGTCTGAGAAATTGCCCAGGTGGTAGCCCCGCTTCGTCAACCAGGGTTTCATACGTCATGAGGTTGCCATCATGATAGAGGTCTCCCAGGGTCTGTATGTCCGCTTCCTGCCACTCCACAAGCTCAGAAGATGTGAGCGCCCCATCCCGCTGGGGGAGCCCTCCAGTGGTATGGCCTGAGCGTAGGGGACCAGAGATCTGGTAAGGTATAGACTACGGTGGTAGCATTTGTAGGCCACCACCATGAGGAGTGGTGTCGGCGTTGGGGCTTTCGTGGCAGGGTGAAAGAGTTTGGCAATGCCAGTTAGAGAGAGGGGGTGTGTTGTGGTCGCGGTGTCTTCGCGGCCTCTGTCTGCTAGCCAGCGGGCTATCCATTGTAGTTGCGCCGCCAGATAATAATGTTCAAAGCACGGCGCAGCCAGGCCTCCCTGGTCGGTGGGCAAGTACAACTTGGGCAACGCTACCCTGTGACGCGCATTACCCCAAAGGAAATCCCGGAGCGACTGAGCGAGTGTGGTGAAGAAGGTCGCCAGGATATATACTGGTAGGTTGGCAAAATAGTACAGGAGGCGGGGAAGAATCACCATCTTAGATAAGGCTACCCTGCCAGTGACTGTTAGTGGGAGCGTGTTCCAGAATCGTATTTGGGACTTAATTGCTGTTACAGCCCTGCCCAGATTGCCCTCAATGAGGTCCGCCGGTTGGCGATATATCCTAAGTATAAGAAAGTGTCCGCTTTCCACTGTACACGCGTGCCGTCCATGATGTAGCCTGGGTCCTGGATGTCTCCACCGAACGCATAAAGGCAGGACTTGGTTGCGTTCACCCTAAGGCCCGAGAGAGCGGCGAGGTCGAGCAATATGTGCTCCAGCTGGGCCAGGATGTTACTCACATCTCTTACGAAGACCAAGAGTTCGTCTGCGTACAGTGACACCTGATGTGTCGCGTCCCCTAAGGGGATACCATCTCCGAGTGTTGTGCGCAGTGCCGCAGCTAGGGGCTCAATTGCCAGCGCAAACAGAAGGGGCGAGGGCGGGCACCCCTGCTGGTGCCCCTGCAAATTGGCACTGCGACAGAAATGTAGGGCCCAGTTTTCCCCCTCACTGTGGGATTCTTCTACAGGAGTGCGACCATCTGGAGAAACCCCATGCCCAGCCCATAGCGCATCAGCACTGCTGTGAGGTAGCCCCATTCCAGACAATAAAAGGCTTTTTCGAGGTCCAGCACAAGACAACCCACCCTTGACCACCCCTGCACACTGTCCGACGCCACCCTGAAGAACCGCCGCAAGTTCAGTGAGGTACTGCGCTTAGGTACAAAGCCATTCTGATCACTGTGTACTACCAGCGCCAGGCGCTCCGCCAACACCTTGGCGAATATTTTATAATCCGCGTTAAGCAGAGCCAGGGGTCAGTATGATCCCAGATTCTCGGGATCCCTGTTTGGTTTGAGCAGGCACACCAGGTAGGCCTCGCGCATTGAAGGGGGCAGGGTGCGCTTCTCGAGAGCTGTGGAGTAATGGGAGTGCAATTTCGGCACTAGGGACTCCCGGTAGGTCTTATAGTATTCAGCGGGGAGGCTATCCGGCCCCGGCGCCTTCCCAGAGGCCATGGAGCCAATCGCCTCCCCGATTTCTTCCAAAGTGAGGGGACCGTCATGCGCTTTTTGGTGGTCTTCGGGAACTGTGGGCAGGCGGACAGTCTCCAGGAATCTGTCCAGCTCGGGACCAGAGCAGCGCCCCACGGATCGGTACAGTTGCGCGTAATGGTCAGACATCACCTTGTGTATCTCACGCTGAGTGTATACCAGCGACCCCTCAGGCGTGCGTATGGCCCCAATGGGGGCGTGGGTGCTCTCCTACTTGAGCAGTCAAACCAACAGGTGGCCCGCTCTGTCAGCTTTGGCATGAGTGCGGGCTGTATAAGTATGGCATCGCAGGCGCTCCATGAGGTCCGCGTGTTGCGCCCGAAGGCGCGCCAGATGGACTGAGTGACGGCCTCCGCCCTTGCCTTCCCGTTCGTATTTGAGTAATTGCGATTTGAGGCGAGTAAGTGACAACGCCAGGTGTTTACGGATGTTCTACGATGCACCAAGGCAGTGGCCCCTGATAGTCGTTTTTATGGGCATCCCACTCCACCAATGCGTTACTCGCCGTCCCATCGTTCAGTTCAAAATACTCCAGGACAGCAGTCCCCAGGGATGCCCGGAATTCCGGATTCTCCAGTGCAGCCGGTTGGAGACGCCGGTGGGGACAGGGAGGCGATAGGGGTCCCAGTTCAGCCGCAGCCTCAGGGGATTGTGGTCAGAATGTGTCCGCCCCAAATATTCAGTGTCCTCAATCAACGGGTTTAGTGTTTGGGAGCTCACCACCCTGTCTAATCGTATGTAGAGGTTGTGTACTGTGGAGTAATAAGAATAGATACGGTCATCAGGATGTAGGCTACGCCACACATCCAGTAACGCCCAGTGCGATATCCAGTCTGTGAGGGCCTGCGTGTTCGAAACAGCTGTTGTGGTTCGGAGGGGTGGAAAGGACCTATCTACGTGTATGTCCAGTACCGAATTGAAATCCCTGCCCAACAGCCAGGGGAGCCCAGCATAGGGGGCTAACGATGTGGACAGTTGCGCCAAGTACGAGGGTTGGTCGGTGTTCGGAGCATAAATGGAGCCCAACAATATTTGTTGACCGTTAAGCGTACCACGAGCCAGAGTGTACCTGCCTGCAGGGTCTATCACTGTATCTGTACAAATGAACGGGGTACCTGCACGCACCCAGATTAGTGTGCCCCGCACGTGTGCAGAGTATGTGGTGCCATATAGTTGGCCTCTCCAACGTTTGCTGCGTCATATGTGTTTCCTGTAGGAGGGCAATAGCAGCGGAGTGTCTTCGAAGATATGCGAAGATGGTGTAGCGACGCGGGGTGTGTACATGCCGCGTATGTTCCACGTGATTATGTCAGTGTGCTCATCCCGGGTGAGGCAATGCAATGAAGGCGCCGGAGCCAGGGCAGGCCCAGACGACGTGGGGAACAGAGATAGGCAGTGTCATGTTGGTGTGCCGCAACAAAAAACATAACTGATGAACAAAGAACGGTGTAACATCTGGGGCAGACATTGCGCGGTGTCCGTCCAAACCTCTGTAACTATGAAGTAGCGTGAACTAGGTCAGTGGTGTGCCTACAGGGGTGCACGCGCACTGGCGGCGTCGAGCTGTAGCCATCCCCCTTGCTCCTGCACGTGTTAGGTGTCATCCGTGGGAGCACCGGTGTCGCCATTTGGGACCAACAGACTGTGAGTCGGGCCGGCGGACCAGGTAATTGTGCTTCCCCACACGTTCACCCCTCCCCCCGTCCCCATGGGGTGATGTATGAAGCCTGACCGTTGACGGGCGGGCCACCGCTGCTCCGCCACCGTGGAGACCGGGCAGTGCCGCCAGTGCAGTAGGCCCATCCCTACACCCAACTATTGCTAAGACACAAAGTGAACAGACAATGATCTACTTGCGTGACCTGTCCATGCTGATGACTATCACAATAAAGTCAGTTCAGATAATATCATCAGCAGTTTGTGGAGCCACCACGGGCAATCCGAGATCCTCTGAAATGATTGTGGAGGGCAAGTTGGAGCCGCTGGGTACCAGGATGGGATGCACGTGGGAGTCCAGACGTTCTTGGGCATGTGGGGAGCCGAGGGTAGTGACCGCTTCTAGGGCTTCCATTCTCTCCCTGCGCATGTTTTCCAGGCTCGGGCGTTTGTCCCACGTCGCCGGCGACGTCGGGTTCTCCTTCCTGCAGAGGCTTCCCTCTCTGAATTCGGAGGCCTCACGCCCGACCACTGTCCCGACTCTTCGAGCCAGTCCCACGCCTCTTCTGGGGAGTCGAAGAAGTGGGTCCTCTCCTTAGTTACAACACGCAGGCGGGCTGGAAACAACAATGAGTAAGGTTGCTCTAGGGCACGGAGTTGTCGTTTCACCGCTGTGTAGTTGCTCCTACGCTTCTGCACTCGAGCTGTATAGTCGGAAATAGCATAACTGGGTTGCCGCCCACTTTAAGATCGACCATCTTGCGTGTTTCACGGAGGACCACATCATGGTCTCTATAGTTGTGCAGCTTAAAGATGAACGGCCATGGTCTGGTTCCCGGCTGGGGTTTCTGCGCCGGGATGCGGTGGGCTCTCTCGACCACAAACTGCTGTGACAGTGTTCCCTGAGGCAGGAGATCGCGTAGCCAACGTTCCGTGAAATGCTCTGGCTGTCTACCTTCTTCGCCTTCCGGCAGGCCCCCCCCACGAACGTTGCTGCAGCGGGAGCGGCCCTCTGCATCATCCGCTCTGTCCTCCGGTTCGTAAACACGATCCATTAGGTCTCGCAGCGCAGCAGCATGACTTCGCGTGGTAGGCTGGCGCTCCTTAATCGTTTGGCCTTGCACAGTGACTTTTTCGGCCAGCTTACGATGGTCAGTGTTAGACGGCGACCTCAGAGGAGCCCGGAAGGGGGTCCTGACTACCCTGAGTCCCACCCGTGTAGTATTGTAGCTGGGCACTGGCGAGAGATTCCCCAGGGGGAGGAATCTCGCAACTAGGATCGTACTTCTGGCACCGCACGACACAGAGAGACCACACTGGGTATTCTCAGAAAACAAGCTTTATCAAATAGGTATCACTGCAAATATGTACAAGGTGAGCCCGGGCTCAAGAGTCTCGGAAAGGTAGGGGGTAGCGGGACTGTCTCTGGTAACGGTTCAAAGCAGGGACGTATCCGGCGCACAGCTCACAATCCTCGAGCTGGGGGATACGTGGTCGGAGTCGGGGTCCGGCGGGACCGTGAGAGTCTGGGGGAGCCGCGAGTCACTCAGCGGGCTCAGGTACAAGTTCGGAGGTCTTACGATCTTCAGGGAGCCGCGAGTCACTCAGCAGGGCTCAGGTACAAGTTCGGAGGTCTTACGATCTTCAGGGAGCCGCGAGTCACTCAGCAGGGCTCAGGTACAAGTTCGGAGGTCTTACGATCTTCAGGGAGCCGCGAGTCACTCAGCAGGGCTCAGGTAGGTTCAAGTTCCAGGAGCTGCAACCACGTCAGCAGGCTCTCGTTGTTCCAGCGTCGAATCTGCCGGACAGTCTCAGAGCACCCCTTGTTATAGGTCGACCCCGCTTTGATGTCCGGAGTCTGCGCAGGCAGGGGTCTTGTCACCTGGGGGCCGCTTGTCGGGATTTCCTGCTATTGTCTTTTGATCCTTTCAGGGCCGGGTCGGGAGGAGTCCCAGACACCCAGCAGGCACGGAGCCAGCCCGCAGGGAGGCCGGAGGGCCGATCGAAACCCATCGTCCCAGGGGAGTTCAGAGGTGCGATAGAAACTGCTCCTCCCCCTCTCATCCCCTGGAAGCGTGATGTCCTCCAGCCGGAGTGGCGCCTCGAGGCCCGGGTCGTGCTGGAGCCGGGCGGCCATCTTGTTGCAGGGAGTGGGCACGCGGGCCCGGGGTGGCCGAAAGGAGAGAGGCCATGGACGGGGATGTCCGGGGTTGGTGCGGGTATCCTGGTGGGAAAGGTCGGCTGGGCCGCGTGCTTGGGCTGCAGGCACCAGGTTGCGGTGGTGCGGGGGCACGGAGGGCCATTCTACGAGGCCGGGTCCAACAGTCAGCATGTAGGAGGGTGAAGTCCGAGGTGACGTTGTCTCTCCTGGTTTCCAGGGAGGTTCTGGTGTGTTCCAGCGCGTCACCTATCCTCTCCACTGCTGCAAGGACAGAGTCCATTTTGGTTGCTAGGGCCGTGGACGTGGGTTCCGACGCCCCTCCAGTGCTCAGATTCAGGGGATCCAGAGCGTTCCTGCGCAAGGGACCCTGCTGCATCTTGGTTCTCATTCGGCCCATCACAAGCTGCTGCACTGTTGGCATTCGTAGGTGGCCACCAACCGAGGCGGAATGCCAGCAAGAGGGTTACTGACGGGAGAGGCCGCCCCCGCGGCAGCTGCACGTGGATATAGTCCGGTGAGGCAAAGCGTAGTGGCTGCACCCCATTGTCTATAGCCAGGGCTCAGATGTTGACCCGTGGGGGCCGTGGATGAACACCTACTCAAGTTGGCCAGCGATGGCGTAGCGGTGGATCATGTATCGCGCTCGAATACTGCATTCGAGCGCGGGTGGCCATCTTGCGATGTGGGGATGCCACACCCGGGCTGACAGCAAGCATGGCCGCGCGGTTGTCACCATCACTGCCGCGGCACCGGCGGTTCAAAAGGCACGAAGTACAGCTTGCTAGATACAGGAGTGCTTCCGCCACCGGTCTTCAGTTGTTAGGTGTGTGGGTGTTAGGGATTACAGGAGAAATGACCAGGATTGGGGGATTAGCGATTTGAGCTTCACGGACCCGCGTCTGCCATGTCAGCTGGCTAGCCACGCCCCCGTGGCCTTCGTTTAGTCTTTGAATAAATGTTGCGTGTGCCCCATTGCGCTGGTTGCACCCACGAAGTCTTTGTCATGAGTACTCCTTTCACTTATTAAATGTGTGAAATATACTTTGTTTTCAATTGGTTTTGCGGGGTTGAACTGGCCCCACCAATTTCATTTTCTTTCGGCGTGGAACCCAGGGACAGAATGTACTGCTTCAGTCTGAAAGCATCACAGTGGTTATTTTCAGAGAAGTTTTCTCGATTGTGTGCTTGTCACAGCCGCACTCTCTGCACTCTCCCACACGGAGAGGAATAGCTGAAAGGAAAACACAAAGCCTGCCTTTTTTCTCAGTTAGATTTGCCTTAGGGGAATCAATGGAATATTCATTTTTACAGCTAACTCATATGTGACTTCAGCACCTGCACTGACTGGTGGTTGTCCAAACGTATGTGGGTTACACAGCTGTACCCATAGCAGGCTTGTTTAGATGGATCCAGAATTTAAATGCAAGGGAGAAGGCAGTTTTATATATATGCTCTTTATGATTCTGCACTAGTTCATCACGATAGAACGAAACATGCACTCTGGGGTAGTGAGCACCTGCACTTCTGTTGTCACATTTCAAGCACTGCTTTATGCAAAGCACTATGCTTCTCTCAAATGGAATTAAAAGACTTTCCAATTAGGACGAGTCTCACTATTCTGGCTGATAACAATGGTTGTCAAAAATTAAAGCCATTCTCCTAACAGCGGCAGCTGGAAACCCTATTTAGCCTCTGATTGTACCCAGGTTAAGCCCAACTCCTGTGACTTCTAGGTCTTTTGAAATTCTGATTCTTTGCTTGCCACCACTTGTGTATATGCCATTGCTGCAAAAATATGTATTTTGGCTTCTGTTCAGTGTTTATAGGAGACCATTTTCTAGCAAGGGCTGAGCCATCTATTTACTTCATGGATGTTTAAAAGTATCAAATGTATTCCTCTTTATGTCCCAGAACTATACCCAGAACCACCATTATCATGTGATTCTGCTGCCAATGTGTTTTCATTACAATTTGCCACAGTTGCCACATAATCCACCATTTGCTGCATAATTTGCAGATTTCAACAAAAATTATTCTTGCTTAACCTCTTCGGTGCCCGTGACGAGCTGGACTCGTCATGGGCCGCGGTGGCGCTGTGCCCATGACGAGTCCAGCTCGTCACAAACCCCGCCCGCTAATGTAACGGCCGGCACAGGGCGGGGAAAGGGGCGGGCACCGAAGGGGTTAAATGGATCAAAAGTTACTAAAGAAACAGTTAAAAGTGGTGCTGCGCAGTTGCAGACTCCTTGCAAAGGTTAACTGGTCAACTTTCAGTTGCTAATTTCTGTGGTCTGGGTGTTAAACTGGCATTAGTAGCCTGGATCCATTACCCATACAGTATTAATGTGTGCTAAAATTACAAAATAGCTAAATAGTGCTGCAATTGAATGTGCTGCATTTTGCGGCATAGTTTGCGTTTTGGTGGCACAAAATTTGGTCTAACCTGCCGCATAGGTTGTCCTCGATTTCCACATGAATGCATTGCCTTGGCTACACCCAAAAACTGCAAGGATTAGGCCAGAGGCTGGAAACATGTTCCATCTTCTCGATTTACATCTATATATTACACCTGCTAGATAGCCTAAAATTAAATGTTTATACACAAATTCCATCTGCTTCCTGCTCAAATAAAAAAAAAAAACTTTAATGGTGTTTGCCGGAAGTAGAAACCCCTAATTTTAATAAAGACAACAACCTTTGTAAAAATGTATTGTGCTTCAATGCATGTTTTCTATAAAACAGATTATGGACTGACCTTCCTTCACGATCTATCTATTGTACACTCACAAAAAACAACAATTTTACACTTTTTCAGGTTAGCAAAATTTCAGAAAAGCCACAAAAAATGCGCCATTTCTACAAGTTTTAACCCTCAAGCATGCATTTTACATTGCCTAAAGCACTATTCGATGGGATTTAGACATTCGGGGGCCGATTCCGATCCTGTATTTTTTTACCCGTACGACTCGTATCTGTATTTTTTTCCGTACGAATCGTACAAGTCACGTCCGACCGTGAAGTACGATTCGTACGGGAAAAAGTACATACGGATCAGGCCTATCCGTACGAATCAGATCGGGAAAAGTTGTACGAGACGTACCCGGACACTTTTTCGTACGAATCGTAAAAATGCAGTCCAACCGTACTAGTACGATCCGGACCGGCTTTCCGATTTACGATTTGGACGGAAAACGTCCGTCCCGTACACGGGGAATGACTGGTACATATGCAATGTCTGTGTACGCACCATACAGTAGCAATGTCGGTGTACGCACCGTACATAGCAACCTCCTTCACACATACCCCCTCTACACATTCACACCCACACCGTCACATTCAGACCCACACACCCACAACCATCCACACCCTCACCCTACACCATACCCACAGACAAGAATCCAAAGTTCACAAGGGAGGAGCTGGACATCCTTGTCAATGAAGTCATCAGAGTCAAGCCAGAGCTGTTTGGAACATTGGTTAGACAGACCAGCATAGCTGAAAAATCACACCTGTGGCAGAGGATTGTCGATAGGGTGAATGCTGTTGCACCCATCAGAAGGACCAGGAATGAATGCCAAGCCAGGTGGTACGATCTGCGGAGGGCGGTCAAGCGCAAAATGAATGAGGACTATGCCCAGAGCAACATCACTGGAGGTGGTGCGCCCCGCAGACCAGTACATTACCATCCCTGGGAGGAGAAGGTGATGGCCATGCTTCCGCCGGTGGGAGTACATGGACTCCAAGGAGTTGCAGAGCCTGGTGAGTACACAAACAACTTACGTAACATGGGGATAATGGCATCCACTCCCCAACTACACCAATTGCACGCAACTACCCCCAAGCCATCACCGGCCAGAACCAAAGTCAAAAACTACGCCAATGCCAATAACATGTGTATGCCCCATTGAGAAAGCAAGCTACATGAAGCACCAACCCAAGAATGGATGTCCGGTACGCTGGGAAGGTGGGTGGCACAAAACGCATGTTTGAATCATAAATCAGACACAATTGCCCTCATCCCATATGGCCCAGCTACATACCCATGCACCATGCGCAATGCACAGGGATTGGGAAAGTACTGACAAGATAGCTCACACTTGGCCCTGGTGTAGGCAGCACAAGGCCCTCCTGTGACCAGTGCAAACACAAACACCAAGACAACAAGGTCAGATATCTAGGACAGGAACTCACACTCACTGTCATGGCAGCATGCTCCATGGGGGGACAGCTACATCACCTGGGAGCCCCAGGGCCAAATCACACTACACCCACCAGCAGGCCCTGTCACACACACCCCTTACACAAGCAGACACCACCAGGACAGGCAATGGATTTACCCACTGTCACAATGGACATGCAACACAACAAGACCAATACATAGCCGAAGAAGCATCCAAGCCACAAATCGACATGTCAAAGACTCAGGAGAACATATCAATCTGTCCCCCGCAACATACCCATCCACAAGTGAACATTGAGGAGAATGATAGGCACATACAACTACCTGGAGGAACAGTGCCAACTTGAATGTGTATGAAACATGCATGTTGCATGAAACAGCATTAACATTGTCTGTCTCTCACACACAGGGCAACGTGATGAATATCTCCCCAACAATGGGGGGAAGAATCACAGTCACAGGCTTGGGAGGAACCTGATCCCACCGGCAGCGGCCCCTCTCAATACTCCGCGGATGACCCCGACCGACCTGGACCCTCTGGTGTCCAAGCCCCTGCAGAACCTGTTTCAGGAACATCTGTGCCAACCACCACCCCCAGTCCTGCCACATCCCAGGAGACACTGAGAAGCCCTGCCCTCAGTGAACAACTGAGCCAGTCTGACCAGAAGGGACAAGGTCAGACTGGTGCACCCAGGAGGAGGCAGACAACACCACCACTGCCATCCCTCAGGGGTCCCGTAGACCCGATGTGCCCACAACGGCAGGCCAGGCTCGTGTGGGCAGGGGTGGTGGGAGTGGAGGACGGCGAAGGTGAGAACCTGACCAGCCAGCTGAAGGGACCGGTATGTCACACATCCACAACATCATGGAGGCATACCGGCGTGACACCAGGGAGTTCAGCCAGTTAGTGGTGACCCTCACAGAGATCAAGAACCAGCAGGCCGAGCAACACGCCAGTCAACAAGAACACCAAGGACGGATGGAGGCAAGACTGGCGGAGCTCCTGGCTGTGCAAAGGGACATAAGCCATTCACTCCGTCGGATCGCCGACAACATGGGCAACCCTCCCTGTGCCATCAGGCGCAGACCACCACCAGCCACAGGGAGGGAGGAGGAGGATTTGTCCGACGGAGCGTCCCAAGCATCGTCAAAGCCTGCATCTGAGGGTCCTGCGAGGAAGGTGGGTCGTCCACAGAAAAGACCATGAGAGGCAGCGGCCCATCCACATCTCCCAGGTCACCTGGCCTGGCACCTGGCCTTCATGTGCGACAGCATCATCTCATTGACTGACATCATCTGCCACACGGACTTGCTGGTCACAGTCTGACCAATGATGCCAAACACTGTGGTCTGGACTCTGATGACTTCAAATGCCAAGGATCCCATCTCCCCCTGTGAACTTTGGATTCTATGGTCCCTGCATAGCACCTTTTTCTGTGCACAAATCACGCCCCAGAGCTATAAATAAAAAATTAAGACATGAAATTTTATGTTGCAGTAATTTAGCATGAGTCCACAACATACGTGTGGGGATGTGTCGAAGTATGCCTGAGTGTGGAACAAACTCCAGCCATCCATACACTTGGATCTGAGTCCGGTCGAGGACACACATGGGTCACAATGTTTCACAAAATACAGATATGGAGCCCAATACTCACCCATGATGGCCTCAAGCTGCTGAGGGGTTGCTTGCAATACTGCTCAGACAGACCAATTTGGAAGAGTACCATGAAGGTGTAGAGGTCATTGGCCATGTTGATGTGCCCGGGGAGGGAGTCCCAGGTCTGTTTGGCGAGGTGGGAGAACTATCTCCTGCATGCAGTTTTTCTGTGATTGTGATGAATGGTGGCCAGGGCAAGGTGGGCTGCATGGAGTTGGGCCAATGGGGTGTTGGATGACAGACATCCAAGGTCGGTGTTGGGTCTGGGGTTGTGGACTGCCTCCTGAGTGTGGTTGAGGAGTCTGAAGGTGATCCTGCAGCACACAGTGAGCCATAGTATCTATCTAAGGTGGACGGTGATGTGGCTGGGGCGGGGGATGTTGCAGATGAGGTGTGCGGATGCACCCTGGATGTGGACAACTTCTCCTGCAGTTTTGCTGTTGTTCTCCATAGAGCTGGTGCTCTAGTTGAGCCGGCTGGTGTCGTGGCCCAGGGGGACGGTCTGTCTTGCCTTGGAGTGGATCCATCTGTGGGTCATTTGCAGCCTGTGGAGGGTGTTGCAGCATGAGGTACAGATGGTGGTGAGTTGCATGGTAATTGTCAGCGATGGGTCCATGATGAACACCAGCTTGCGTGCGTGGCCACTGGGTGCTGGTGCGGTGCACAGACCAGTGGGACACAAGGAGTTGACCCAGCTGTAAGGGGACAATCCTCAGATGATGACCTCTGTCCTGTCCAAGTTCAGCCTCAGGAGGCTGATGTTCAGCCATTCCTCAATGGATCTCATGCCTTCTTGAAGTTTGGATCTGGCAATGGCTGGGTCTTTGGTGAGTTTGAGGAGCAGCTGAGTGTCAATGGCATACGAGATGATGATGAGGTTGTGTGCGCATGTGATGGTGGAGAGGGGGGTCATGGAGACATTGAAGATCGTCACGCTGAGAGAAGAGCCCTGTGGCATGGGCCAGATGACCCCAGTGTACTACATGTTGCAGGGTGGAGGCAGACTCCCTGGGCCTTGCTGGTGAGCGACTTTCTGATTTAACCCTGGGCCCTCCTCTGGATACCAGTGTTGGAGATGTGTGAGCTGACAGTGTGGTAGCACATGGTGTAGAATGCCATTGAGAGGTCAAGGGTGGTGGCCATACCATTGTTGAGCATGGCAAAGTTGTCGTTTGTGGTGGCAATGCTGACGGTTGCAGTGGTGTGTTACTGTGGAAGATGGTCTGGTGCCGGTTGCCTGGAGATGGTTGCATGGAGGAATATTGTCATTTGCTTGTTGAGTGTCTTCCTGATGACATTTGCTGGGTAGGGAAGCAGGGTGATGTACCAGGAGATCCTGCGGTACTGCCGTCCCTTGTTTAAGAAGGGCCTGGGTCTCTGCATGCCTCCTGCACCCATGGAATGTGGCAAACTCAAAGGAGACATTCAGGACGCGCTGGAAGTGGGCTTCAAGGATGTGGAATGATGTGGTTTAGATGTTGTGTGGGAAGGGGCCTGATGGAGAGCCAGAGTGTATGTTGCACATGAGCCAGGTTGTGTCATTGCTGCTGATGGGAGTCCATAACCTGATGGGGGTTTGTCCTGCGGATAATAGTGCTGCCTGCCTCTGGGTGCCAAGGCTGTCGTGTATGCCCATGAGCTTGCAGTGGTACAAAGTTGCAAGGGATGTGATCTGCCTTGCAAGGGTGGGGTGTCTTGGATGGAGATCTGCTGTCAGTTCACTCACAATGCTGATGAGCTCCTTGATGTCGTGTGTTTGGGTGTCTCGGCACTATCTGAAGAATCTCCACTTGTCCTTGCTGATTATATGTTGATGGCTGTGTGTGGTGATTACCAGGGCTGTAAGGCAAATGATGGCTCTTTGTGTTGCAAGGTTTGCACAAGAGTCCGGCTAAGTCTGTAGGAGTCCAGTAGGTCTGCCTTGTCCCAGGTGCCTCAACTGTTGTTGTGCTTCACAGGAAAGTCCGTAAATGTGGCAAGATAGTTGGATCAGTTGCTGATCCAGTGCGTGAGGTTGCAGGGTGTGGCGGGGGTGTTGTTTTGAGTGTCCCAAACAGCTTGTCTGTGGTGACTTACATCAAGCATCTTTGGGGGATCGGTAGCGGGGTGTGGGGCAGTGTGTTGCTTGTCGGAGACGTGGATTCAAATGTTGATGGACCAATGATGGATGGTGGGGTGGTTCCCCTCCAGCAAGAAGTGACTGGCCCCCAGCCACATGTAGCCCGTGGAGGTGAGGGTGTGCATGCAGATGTACGTGTCGATGGCTTAGCGGAATAGTGGGTGTAGGCCTGCAGATCTGTAGAGGAGTGTTACACTGAAGGTTGCCATGGAGTTGCTGCAAACCCGGATTTGTGACTCTGAGGGTGTACTTGTGAATAAATAGCAATTCATCCCCCGGGATTGGTGTTGCCGTCCCTGCGGGTGATCTTGTATCCGTCTGAGATGGCAATGAAGACGTCATGTGCTGAGGATGGTTTTGTCCAGGTTACTGTCATGAAGGTGATGTGTGGGGCTGTTGTGTTGAGGAGGTAACAGAGTCCAATGGCGTGCTGGTGGACGGAGCAGGATGGAGTAGGAGGCACATTACCTGGTTGTTCTGACAGGGTCTTGTAGGCTGGGCAGCGCTGTGTAGGCAGTTGGAGTAGCACACTCAGCATGCAAAGGTGTCGTGTGTGTGCTTAGGGGTTGCCTGATAGCAGGAGGATGATTGTCACGATGACATTGCTTGGAGAGTGGCTGCAGCATGAGCCTGTTGTGTGACGTGGGTCATGCAAAGACTAGAGGGTCGTGCACTGTGCATGTTGCATTTGCAGATGTTCCTGCCTTTGGCATGGCGCTGGGGCTACAGTGGCCCAGAAAAGCTGGTGCCTGCATTTCGAATGGGTGGAGGGGGAAGGGCAGAGCATTTTGGAGGCGTGGGGGTTGCAGAATCAGGGCACTCGGTGGGGCGGTGCCGCAGGTGAGGCAGCAGCAGGCAGAAGGGGTTAGAAATTAGGCAAAAAGTAGCACACAAAGATAAGGTCTGAAAGGCACAGTGCAACAGGTGTATGTAAAGGAAGGAGCGTCAGGTTACTCATGGGTCACTACGAGAAAATGTATGAACAATCACCATAAATTACAGCCACTGGATCAGGCAACAAAATGCAGAGATGTGCAAAGGAGACACACCATCTGCAGGCGTTCACGTCCCGTTGTGGGGAGCAACCTGCACAAATACATACCCAACCAGGTACTTCATGCACAATAGAGATCATTAGCCATAAAGCACTGCATGCATGTTGCCAAAGTACACGTACACACAGATGCTCAATATTTGACCATGATGCCATAGATGACGCATGCAAACTGTCAAGAGAGCTGCAGTGACAGAGATGAGGCACTTTGGATTGTGCTGAACACCTTTATTCCACATACACACACACAAAGGGATATGCATCCATATTAACAGACTCACAGGTCAGTTGACAGAACATGTGGGACATATGCTGGACACCCCCTTCACAACATGGATGATGTAAATCCAAATGAACTGGCACACAAGTTAAGGGGATAAGCCAAACACATCCTGCTGCACACCGAGAGGTTGCAATTCCCCATGGAGCCTGTTTTTGTGATGTCCCCCACTATGTCCACCCGTAGCATCTGCAATGTTTCAGAGGCAAGGTTTACACACATTGATGCCTTCATCAGACGCCACACTCCACTACAGATGACTGTCAAGAAGGGTGACTATCATGTCATGGGAGTGATGCTACATGTTATATGCTCCATTATGAGAAGACATGTATGCATGGTACCACAACATGCACAGAAGCAGTCCCCACACATTCCATACCCGTACCACCACCAAAAACCTTGCTGCAAACCTTACCAAGACTGACCTTTCTACATGTCCGTGCATGGAACGCTGATTCAGCACACGTTGCAATCCTCATGAGGAATAGCAGGAGGACAACGATGACACGAGCAGACAACAGGTGCAAAATACCTGGGAATGACAGACACACAAGAAGTCACCTAAAACAATTATCACAGCACACATGGACATTTACCAAACATGAACTATGTTTGACACATGTAAATTGCAAAGAAAGTCTCTCCGCAAAATTGTGTGGCATGACATCATCACCCGAGTGGCACATCAGGACACACATCCAAGTCACTTTGCATTCAGTCAGCTGGACACACACATTGCAACACATGCTACTCAATGCTACAAGCTTGCACACTCATACCCAGTGACCCACCACTATGAGAAGAAGTTGCGTATGAGCTGACTCCAGATATCATCCTCCTCCTCCTCCTCATCACTAGCCTCATGAGCAAGCCCTTGATCCTCCACGGGTGGATGTTCCTGCTCATCCGGATCCAGGATGAGTGGCACTGCCTTCTCAACTGCCATGTTGTGCAGCATGCAGCACACGAGGAATATTCGGCAGACCTTCTCCGGGGCATAAGGGAGGGACCCGCCTGTCTTGTCCAGGCACCGGAATCGGCTCTTCATGAGGCCAAACGTCCTCTCAATCACTCACCTGGTCTGCCCGTGAGCATTATTGTACCTGTGATCTGCAGCTGTTCTTGGGTTGCAGAGAGGTGTCATTAGCCATGGCATGTTGGGATAGCCAGAGTCCCCTACATGGAAACATCATGTAAAAAAGTGGGTCAGGAGATGCCGTAAGAGCCAAAGATACCGCAACACACAGGACAAACAGAGTATACCCACCAACAAGACATGCTCGTTCGTTGTGCAGCCGCAGCATCATTTGTGGCACCCTGCTACGCCTCATGATGTAGGCATCATGTGCTGATCCTGGAAAACGTGCACAGACTTGGGAAATCTGCATGTTAGCAAGACACACCACAAGGGCATTTATCGAGTGGTAATGTTTTCTATTGTGATAGACTTGTTCCTGTGCCTGTGGTGGTACCAAAGCCACATGTGTACCATCAATGGACCCAATGACATGGGGCATCCCTCCCAGGGCATAGAAATCACCCTTGACATCTGTCAACTCCTCAGGAGTAGGAAATGTGATGAATTCATCAAGGTGCTCCAACATGGCTGCTAAAACATCACGCAGGACACGGCTGAACATTGTCTGTGACATGCCACCAACATCAGCTATGGTGAATTGAAACGTACCTGTGGCAAAAAAATGTAGGGCTTCCATCACCTTCATCTTGGGGGTCGGCGCAGTAGGATACCTGTGTCGCGGTTGGAGGTGTGGTGCCAGCCTGTCGGTCAAGTCCTCAATCAACTGTTGAGTGAATCTGTAACGTCGGATGCAGGCACGTTCCCTCATGGCACCCAAGTCTGGCATTGGTCTTGGGACAGGCGGTGCCCTGCAAGACATTGTTTGTAAGAATGAAGATTGAGAGTCTGCCAATATCAATGTCAATGAACATAGCACATGCTACACTGCTAATACACATCAGGTAACTATGGAGTCGGGTGTGTGCAATACATACAGGACACATATGCCAGCTTGCTGGCACTCCTACAAAAAGCCAGATAAACCTGTTGATTGTCAAGTCAACATGACATGCCCTGAAATGATTTGGGGGCCAGTCTGAGTGAAGAGCCACAGATATCACCGGAGTGACACACAACCACATAGCTGCATTGGAAGGATGTCATCTCATCCAGACAGCTGACTAAAAGGCACACGCACAGGTCACATGGAATGTCAAATGTACATATCAAACACAGTGTGATGAATAGGTACACGTATGACTGGGGAAATATGATGTCCGATGCACACAGACCCTACAGCCGTGTGTATCCACATGTGGCATGGTGTGCGTAGATGTGTTCCATGTCCATATCCACACAGACCCCTGTTGGATGCACCAACAGCAGATGCAGTTGACGGGACACTGACATCAAGCTCATGGGAACACATGACACACACCTGACATAGTCCCAAAGGGGCACGCTGATCGTGACAGGTCAGTTGATAGAGTGTCCCTGTCCCTGGCATCAGGAGACAGGTGCGGGTGTTGATGACTGTGCCATCCCACAGCTGTTGTGCATGACACAGTTGGACTACAGACCCACATGTGGCAAGTGTCAAGGTGATGTGTGCCACATAGTGCCCCATCACACATGACATGTGTCCACAGGTCATCACACATCAATTGTGCAACTAGATGAGCTCACCTGGGCAACATCACTGGCTAACATACCTAGGGCTTGCACATGAAAGTATGCAATGACAAGTACTTGATGGACATCCTTGTGCAACTGGTAGCCCTCTATTCCTGGCATGTGTATGCCTGTATTACCATTGTAAGCGTGTGAAATGCGTACCCGTACGTGTATGCACTAGTAGTACACGTACGTGTACTACTATTGCGATCCCCTTACCGGTACGCACTAGTAGTACACGTACGTGTACTACTAGTACATACCCGTAAGGGGATCGCACTAGTAGTACACGTACGTGTCCTACTAGTGCGTACCGGTAAGGGGATTGCAATAGTAGTACATGTACCTGTACGCACTAGTAGTACACGTACGTGTACTACTAGTGCGCACCGGTAAGGGGATCGCAATAGTAGTACACGTACCTGTATGTACTAGTAGTACACGTACGTGTACTACTAGTGCGTACCTGTAAGGGGATCGCACTAGTAGTACACGTACGTGTACTACTAGTGCGTACCCATAAGGGGATCGCACTAGTAGTACATGTACGTGTACTACTAGTGCGTACCCGTAAGGGGATTGCACTAGTAGTACACGTACGTGTACTACTATTGTGATCCCCTTACGGGTACGCACTAGTAGTACACATACATGTACTACTACTGCGATCCCCTTATGGGTACGCACTAGTAGTACACGTACGTGTACTACTAGTGCATACCCGTAAGGGGATCGCAATAGTAGAACACGTACGTGTACTACTAGTGCGTACACGTACGTGTCAAACGCAGTGTACAACAGGGGCCATAGGGGTACGTGTGAAACGCACAGTACCTGTGTGTGGATTTAAAAATCACATAGGAGACACATAAGGGACAAGTGTTAGGCCATAAATGCATGCTGGTTGTCATGGATACCGAGTTTTCAGTTGAAATTTGTCCATCAGGTGTCCTGGAAAAGTCTGTTGGCCACAAAATACAATGTTGCAAAGTGGTTGTTGACTTGACATGATGCTCAAATTTTGAACGATGCTAATGCTGTAACTGGTGTATGTTTAAAGGGATTGGAGTAAACGTACGATGCGAATGATTCAGACCAATCACTATGTACTCCTCAAAATGAATGCCCCTCAGCAAGACAGATATAAGGCAGCCAGAACCCATGAGAGGGCACTTGCCTGCACAACTCAAGAGTCGACAACACTGCTGCTGTCTCTGCTTCCTCTGGCCATGTCACGTGCTGTGGAGAGGGCCCAGTCATTCACGCTGGAGTAGAATGAGGCCTTGCTGGACGTCCTCCTCCCACAGTACACCAGCCTGTATGGGAGACCAGGGGAGCAGGTGAGTGCTGACTCCACTACCTTTGCCTATGCACCTGTTGTGTGACAGTCAATATAGTGTCCAGGTGGGACACACATGCAATGTTGTTTAGAGTGTGTCCCGGGGGTCATGCTTATGGCTCACATGCAGAGCATGATGTAGTTCCTGTGTGCACTCCTCACTTGCATAGTGCTTACAGTGACTTTCACTGCATAGTGAATGACACATTCAGCCTGGCAAATCCTTGGTGGCTTTTTTTTCCTGTTGTCCTGAGGTGATTCAGTGGTCCCCCCGGTGTGACAGGTGACTGTACCCACAGATGTGTATGAGTTGAGTGGACCTGTGGTGAGAGTGTCCAAATGATGTGTACGGCCTCATGGACATTGATGTGTGTGAATGTTCCTTGTCATGTGGGTGAGTGTCTATGTGAAGTGTTGCACCACAGCTGCATGGTGGAGGCAACAGATCTACCCATCTGATGTGACAAGTAAGCCGTGCTTTGTGTCTGACTTGCAGAGCTAGCACGACACCTGTGACTCCCCACTGGCAAATGGCACATGTGCAGAGTGAGGGTTGTATCCGCTGTTGTCAATGACAGGCGAGTGATCTGTGCCTGGGTGTGTCTGTCTAGTCTGCTGAGGGTGCGTCAGTGGAGTGGGACATGTGACTGCTTGGCACGTGCTGGCCATCAGACTGCTGTTGCATGTGCTGCACAGTGTGTGGCATGATCAGTGAGTGTGTTGCACCCCTCATGCCACCTGTTGACTTTCAATGCCATGTAGTGCATTGGCGCTTGCACACAGGGCTATTTCTTGTTGTGAATGAGGCAATTCAGGTCAGCATCCTATGCCCTGTTCAACATTTCAAAGATGTTCTAATGTGTGTCTCTGGGACATGGGGCAGGTGTATTGATGTAGTGTCACTTTGTCATCCTGACAGGTAACTGCCTACGAGAAGGGGGTGATCTGGAACAACGTCGTCAGGGCCATGAGATCTGCGGGGGAGCGTAGTCGGCAGCTGCCCCAGGTGCGCAAGAGGTGGCAGGACATCCGGTGCTGGACCCGGTGGATCGCCCGGGTCCAGCTGGGGCTCGACAGTCCTCGCCCCACGGCGGCCGCCGATGCCTGACCCCCCACATGAGACGTGTCCTGGCGGTGGTCTTCCCTGACCTCGATAGGCAGTTACAGGAGAGACTGCAGCAAGGAGGGGGTAGGTACATGGCTTTTGGTCGTGTTATGTGTCGCCTACTTTTGAAAGTTCTATTTCGCATGAATACACTCCCAGAGTTGATATGTGCAGTGCTTTTTCTGTTCCCCATTGTCACCTGGGGCTCTTTTTCATCCCTTCCCCTCCTTGACATGTGTCCCCTGGTCTGTGTGTAATCACATTTGCACATGGTCATCTAGGGTGCCAGTGAATCTAAGTGCACATAGCTTTCTGCATCATGTTGGAGGTTGGTCTGTGACTTGTGTTGGTACCTTGCCTGTGCCATGACCTGTTCACCATGTTCGGGGTCCATATTTGTTGTCACTGATGATGATTATCAACATAGGAGTGTGAGCTTTCAACTGAACCCCCTTGCAGCATGCATGACCAATGTTGTGGCCTCAGACATGATGTGCATGAGTGGGAGATATGCATAGTGCCATGACGGTTGAACATGGTACAGTTAGCTCATTCCAGGACCACGGAGCAGTGTGCCCACTACAGTCCCCTGAGACACCCTGGCCTCCTAATCATGTGTCATCCAACACTGTGCATATTCACTGTGGGTTCAGCATAGGTCTGCCTCTGTGGCATTGTTACCTGGCCTAGTTTGTATTTTTCAAATGTGTGTTACATGTGTCCACTGGACAGGGATACACCATTTTGCTTGTACATACTCACACCGGGCAGTGCCTGTGTGGCTATTCACAACAATCTGTTGATGGTTGTTTGTCACAAATATGTGTTGCCTACCCCACGAGGTGATGTTGTGTCATTGAAGCAAGTTTTCAAGCACAGTTATTGTAACCCTGAATAAGAGGTGTCACTTCTTGATCTGTATCAGTCACATTGACTCAGGTATGGGGGGGTTGTGCGGGAGGGGCATACATGTGCAACCCTGATTTTTCATTGCCAGGTCTGACTGGTGTGTGAGAATTGGCTGTACAGAAAATCAAAGTACAGTGCCCCTGTGATGGTGGGCAGTGCTTAATGTTCGTGCTTTGCAGCCTGTGTCAGTTTTTTACAAACATGTATCGTGCTCATATATTTTTGGCACCTGTGTTTGGTTCAGATGCAACGCAGTTTTGACTTTGTGTGCGGACATCTGTGTGTACAGTCTGGCTTGCCATGAGGGTGTCCCCACAGTACAGCTAGGCTTTTTTTCAAACCAATTGCAGGCCCATTAGCTTATGCATTTTTCTGGGTGTGGACATGTGTGCCACTCCAGATGACAGGCAGTAGGTCATATGTGTAGCCAACTGTGTAATCAGGTGACGGATTGCCATGTGACAAATGACATAATTCAAGTTGTTACTCTAAATAAATTGTACCTTGGCACTCACAGCACTTGTCAACATTTCTTCATGTTTTAAATGTGGTAATTTGATGATTTTTGTTAAAAACAATGATGTGCCTGCATGAAAGCTATCTCCCAAGGAAGTGCACACCAAACAGCATTTCCACTTTCATTGAACACACTGGCACCTTTTCAAAGAAGCCACTGTTAGAATTAATTGGTGTTGCAGATTCTCCATATACATGTTCCCACTGTGGTCTGGATTTTGTGAGACTCCTTTGTTGTTGGTGATACGAACTAACGAGTGTCAAGACATCAAGACCTCCGAGGGCACATGTACATGTACTTTCTGCAACACCATTTATTTCTAACTGTGGCTTCTTAGAAAAGGTGTCAGCTTCTTCAATGACAGGGTAAATGTACTTTTGTGTGCACTGCCTTGTGCGACATATTTCATCCAGGCACATGAGTGTTCTTTTCACGAGATGGCGAATTTCCACATTCAAAACATGTCGATTGTGTAAAGTATTGTGAGTCCCAAGGTAACCACATTTTTTTGTTTTGTCTTCCAAAGTACTTACAGGTCTCTGAGTGTGGTGACACCTTGAGTATTGAGGTGTGTTAGTTTACCTTGGGTGCACCACTACTTTTTCTTTTAGGGTAAACAAGAGGTGGCATGACTTCATTGTACTGCTGTGCTCACCGGTTCACAGACACTAGCTTCTCAGTGTCTTTCTCATTCAAGTTGTGGCCTGGTGTGTTTTTTTTTCATGGTGTCCAAGTGGCATAGTGGGTCTACCAACTGGGCAGGACAGGGCATAGATATGTGCGGAGTAATGTAGCTGTTACTCATGATGCATTGCCAGATATGCACTGTGACCAATTGTTTTGTGCTCATGTGTCAGATGTATACAGGTGACTGATGCATATTGGTTTCTTATCCTTGCCCACAGCATCATCAACCGAAAACGAGGGAGACACCTGCATGGACCTGGAGGAGGGACCCAGCGACAGTGCCACCAGTGCTGTGGATTCAGCAGGAGCCAGTGGCACGGAGGGCGAGGGGAGTCAGTTGGAGGACCTGTCTGGAGGCGAGAGCAGCTACGACGCCGACGGGTCCGAGGCTGAACTTCCTGAGGAGGCTGCAACACCAACTGGCAGCATCCCCACATCTGTCCCCGCCTCCTCCATTCCCATCTCCGCCTTCCCAGTTGCTCCCGTCCCTCCTGTCCGTGCAGCGTCCCACCGTGTCTCCTTCGTGCCAGGCACCGCACCCCCTGCCACCCCTGCTGCCCTCAGTGAAGAGTCTGTGGACATACTGCGGGAGTTGCAGGTTGGGCAGGCATTGATGATGAATGTCCTCCATGACCACACTAGACTGCTCACACAGGTGGTGTCGTTCATGGAGGGCATGTCAGCAACGATGTCTGACCAACGCAGGATTCTGCGGTCCATGGACTCTTCGCTGACGGCAGCAGTTACTGCCCTGAAGCGCTCTGTCCCCCCCTACCCCGGACTCATCCACACTGCCCTCTCCCATGCCTGCCCAACGCACACCCAGACAGTCACGGGCACAGACCCCAACAGACACATCCACCACACCCACAAGTAAGGCACACCGCACACATCCTGGCACGCACACTCAGAGGGATGTAGGCACACCCACAGGGTCTAGGGGAAGACAACAGGCACGCAGCCACGGTCATAGTCCGCAGTCCTCACAACCCAGTTCCTCCAAAACCACTCCCTTAGCTCCTCTGCCAAACTGTCACCCAAGGAGAGCTACATGGCTGGTCTGGCCCTCAGCCCCACTGTGACACCACCCCACAAGCGCGCGAGGAAGTCCCTGGGGAAGGGGAGTTGAGTCCCCCCCATGTCCACCCCCTCCCCAAAGAGCACTGCACCCCATCCCTCGGCCACCACACCCTCCGTTGGCCCTGGGGTATCTTCAGGTGCAGGAGTTAGGATGGAGGCCCTAGCAGAAGTGTGCAGCGCCGTGTTCACCTCCACCTTTGGTGCTGCCCCACCCCCTGTGGTGGAGACGTCCACCCCTGCACCCACCACACCTACCCAACCCCCTCCTGTCCCTGCGGTGCCTGGTTCTGCCACAGATGATGCCCCCCGGTCGACAAACCTTGAGGTTCGTTTGTGCAGGCAAGGTAGGGGTGGACGCGGCCCCCTACGTCCACCCTTGGACTCGAGAAATGAACTGGCCATTGGCCTTTGTACATAGTCTTATTAATTTATTATTTTTCTGTGCTGAATAAAGCCTTTTCTTTTACTATCAACACTATTGCTTTTCAGGTACTTGATGTTGGTGATGAGGCACATGAAGTTGGTGTTCTGGTAATGTGTTAGGGTTCTGAGATATGTTTTTGTATGATGGTCATGAGGTGGACCGTGGTATCTGTGTGCCATCACAATGTCTGTGAAAATAATCATTGGTAGTGTGTGTTCATTTCCTTTGGAGACATTGTCCCAATGAGTGTTCCTTCCTCTGTGGCACCTGACATCGTCCCTGCAAACAGTTGCACAATTGTTGTGCTGACCTGTGTCCACATTTCCTTTGTTGGTGACGGATCCCTTCAACAATGGCCATGCCTGCTCACCGATGTCTCCTGCTGAATCGTCTGTGCCATCCTTGCTAGTCACTGTACTTGTGTTTTGGGTATGTAGGAATGGCATCAGGGACAAATTGTCCCTTTTCAGCACTATGCATGTGTGTAATCACGGCCTAACACACAAATGGTACGTGTTATGCAGGGTATTTGGGCACCTGACTCACAATTGTGGGCATTGTATCTAGTGGCAGTGTACCCTATTCCTTCCATGAGAGACAACATCTTGGTAGCTGGACCAGCACCTGGACATTCCTATCAGTACTGGGATGTGCGTGACAGTGTGTGTTCCCTTTGGCTATCTTAGTTTTGTATGCAGTTACATGACTATACAGTCTGTTGGCATGAAATCAGGGTGTGTATTGTGCTGCATCCGCCAAGGGTGGGTATGTATGTGTTATATGTCCTCACACCCACATGTGGTGTGTCATGCAGTGTGTGAAAGACATCCATCCTGGGAGTGTGACATTTCTGGGAGTCCTCTGCACCCACCCCTCATATCTCTGTCCACTGCTGGGAGTCATATGCACCCACCCCCATATGTCTGGACACTGCTGGTAGTGATATGCACCCACCCCCATAGGTCTGGACACTGCTGTTAGTGATATGCACCCACCCCTCATATGTCTGTCTACTGCTGGTAGTGATATGCACCCACCCACATATGCCTGGACACTGCTGGGAATCATATGCACCCACCCCCATATGTCTGTCCACTGCTGGTAGTGATATGCACCCACCCCTCATATGTCTGTCCACTGCTGGTAGTGATATGCACCCACCCCTCATATGTCTGTCCACTGCTGGGAGTCCTCTGCACCCACCCCTCATATGTCTGTCCACTGCTGGTAGTGATATACACCCACCCCCATATGTCTGTCCACTGCTGGTAGTGATATGCACCCATCCCTCATATGTCTGTCCACTGCTGGTAGTGATATGCACCCACCCCTCATATGTCTGGGCACTGCTGGTAGTGATATGCATCCACCCCCATATGTCTGGACACTGCTGGGAGTCATATGCACCCACCCCTCATATCTCTGTCCACTGCTGGGTGTCATATGCACCCACCCCCATATGTTTGGACACTGCTGGTAGTGATATGCACCCACCCCCATATGTCTGTCCACTGCTGGGAGTCATATGCACCCACCCCCATATGTCTGGACACTGCTGGTAGTGATATGCACCCACCCCCATATGTCTGTCCACTGCTGGGAGTCATATGCACCCAACCCCATATGTCTGTCCACTGCTGGAAGTGATATGCACCCACCCCTCATATGTCTGTCCACTGCTGGGAGTCATATGCACCCACCCCCATATGTCTGGACACTGCTGGTAGTGATATGCACCCACCCCCATATGTCTGGACACTGCTGGTAGTGATATGCACCCACCCCTCATATGTCTGTCCACTGCTGGGAGTCATATGCACCCACCCCTCATATATCTGGACACAGCTGGGAGTCATATGCACCCACCCACGCACCCCCTTGGAGCTGTACACTGCTGGCCTGGACCTACACACACACCAATATGATGTTAACATGCTGGGCCAGTCCTCTAAGCCCACATTCATGGCGTGTGTATGCCTCATATCCCAAATGTACTGATGCCGTAGGGGTACGTGTGGTACGCACCGTACCCACACATTCATGCGTGGGTACGGTCTGTACCTGAGTTGTCATGGGGCCGTAGGGGTACGTGTGGTACGCACCGTACCCATGCATGAATGCGTGGGTACGGTCCGTACCACTGTTGTAATGGTGCCGTAGGGGTACGTGTGGTACGCACCGTACCCACGCATTCATGCGTGGGTACGGTCCATACCTGAGTTGTAATGGTGCCGTAGGGGTACGTGTAGTATGCACCGTACCCACGCCTGAATGCGTGGTTGCGGTCCGTACCACTGTTGTAATGGTGCCTTAGGGGTACGTGTGGTATGCACCGTACCCACCCATTCATGCGTGGGTACGGTCCGTATCTGAGTGGTCATGGTGCCGTAGGGGTACATGTGGTACGCACCGTACACGTCCACTTCCGTTGTTGCAGTACGCAGGGGTTGCTGGACAAGCCCCCCAAGTGACCAGAGCCTGGTGGTAATGTATGGCCTACACATTATAAGTTTGGGTTTGTGTATGGGGTATGTTTCCTGCCCCTCACCCCCCCCGGCCCCTGGGTGTTGTTCTCACCTTTTGCGACGTGTGTTCGGGTGCGGTGCACCAGGTCGTAGGCCAAGAGGACCGGGATGACACGTACGATGGGGTTCATGGCATGTACGTTACGTACCGGGTCTCCGTTGCGTAGCGGTTCGCGTCGAACTCTGCTTTTCCGGCTGTGTCTGACTCCCATAAAAAAAGGGCCGTACGGAGTGACGTAGGAACGAATCGTACTTGCTGTGCCAGAAACCGCTGCCTGAATACGTCCGGACGTCGCGTACAAGCTGTTCCGGATCAGAATCGTAGTTTTTTTTTCCACGTACGGTCTTTTGTACGATTCGTACGGAAATAGGCTTTCTGTACGAATCGTACTTCCTGGGTTGTAGGGACAGTTTACCGGGTGCGAGTCGTACGGAGAAAATGCTCTGTACGATGATTCGTAGGTCCTTTTACAGGATCGGAATCGACCCCTTGATGACCAGAAACCCATTAAATGCCAATAGAGGAAACCCATTTGACCAGTTACAAATGATTCTTCCTGTGTCCACATGATGCCATGTGGGGTGTTGGACCAACCAAAAACTACTTTGGAGAAAATTCCAGTTGTTTTGGTTGAGCCTAGCTGCCCTGCTCTACAAGGCATGGAGTATTCAGTACATGGGCTTCAAGCATCCCATCGCTTGTCATTGGTTGTTCCGGGTGCCTTTCTAAATTCCTTACTTTTCAATAGTGATTCATGCCCATTTGTCCCTCCTTTTGATCTGTTGTTTCCACCCATAGCGACCGGCCCTATTACATGGCTCATTTTACTTCTGTCCATTTCAGATTAATTTGTGAACAATTTTTTATGATTGCCTGACTCGAGTTATGGAAATGTTGCAAACACGAGAAGCTGACCAATGTAACTGCTTTCCCGTCCCAACCATTGTGTACTCTTCCCTTTGTACCTTAGCTTTCACTTATAATCTACAGAGTCTGGGTCAAGGAAGATCAAGTAGAGCAGTCACAAAATTAGAATGTTAGAAATTTTACTTGACTTGCTTGCTCCCTTTCACCCAATCTTTAGTTTTTAGCACTAATTCTGTTTTACTTGCTCCTTTTCTGTAAACAGGGCTGCACATCTTGTTCTTTATCCGGTCACAAATGCGGCAGCTCTGTCTCTATTCCCAGTGGTAATTCCCCTTTCATAGGCCTCTAGGTAGTGCTGAAGCTGTGCCTCTGTTCCCAGTGGTAATTCCTCATTCTTCGTCCTCTAGCCGGTGCTGATAGCAGCTTTTCTGGCCCCAGTGGTAATTCCTCATTCTTAGTCCTATACACAGTGTTGCAGCATGATCTCACTGGCTGGTTGGTGTTTCTCGGACAGGAAGCTCTGCTGCTGTAGCTGACACAAAGAATAGGGGCTGCAGGAGCCACGGGAGCCGATCCAAGCCTCTGCTGTTTTTAAAAAAAGTTGTATTCTCCCCCGTGGAATCAACCCGCGACTGAAGGGGGGAGCACTGAGTTTGCTGATTTCACCGGTGAGTGTGGTGGGTGCGGCTGCCGGAGAGCGTGCCCCAGGGTGCCTGATTTCCACGGAGGTGCAGCCGAGAAATGTGATGCATCAGCTGTGCATCAGCTGTGAAGAAAGTGATTAGAGAGCCGGGCTATGGCAGATACAGAAAGGCAGGAGGTAATGTTGTCCATCAGAGTCACAGAGTGGAGCCAGCATTGAGAGGTGAGGCCGGGTGCCTGGAGCAGCGTTAGACCTGACTAGAGCTGAAAAGCGTGAGGGAGACATAAGGCACCTAGTGAGTAAGGTGGGCCGGTTCCTGCCCCCCCTCACCCCTACCTTCCCGGAAGCGGAATAGCTGGTCTGGGTGTGGTTTGATCATCCCAAGCTGGGTCTCTAGTCAGGCTGCCTTGCCTTGCACTGTTTATCAGCTTTGCTCCTCTCGGGCTGTATGCATTTTTGCCTTCGCCCACAGTCAGCCATACTTTGCTGCCGTTGACAGCTACCAAGTCAATTTTAAACGTGTGTCTAAGGTCTGCCATTGCAGAGCCTGCGTGCAGTCTGGTACTGTCATGCTGACTGGGCAAGTGCACCCACTTGCCAGTCCCTAAACCTTCCCTTTTCTTCATATCAGACACCCCTATGGTAGGCCCAAGGGCAGGGTGCATTGTAAGGATAAGGTAGGACATGCCCTGGTGTGTGTGGCATGTTCTAATAGTGAATTACAGCCATTTTCGTTTTTCACTATTGCAAGGCTACCTGTTCTCCATAGGCCAGAATGGGCAGTTTGGTTATTACATCTTATAATCTTAACTGACTCTGGGAACATGGTAGAAATTCGAATTTAGTATGCCTGAACTCAGGATGATAAAATACATCATTTAGTGAAGTTGGTTTTAACATTCTGTGTTTGAAAATGCCACTTTTAGAAAGTAGAAGTTTCCACTTTGTGTGGAACACTCTCTCATTCCCCTTGTTGCTATGCCTCACTCTTGCTTGTTTGCGCATTGTTACCTAATAGATCCAAATCTTCGTGCTCACTCTACCCTACATGCTTATTCAGACCCATTCCTTCTTCTACTATCATACATCCCTCTCCATTACCTCGCTATCTCATTTGCAATAAAAGATACAGATTGAACTCACCTGTCTCCGTTGTGGTGAAGAACAGGATGAAATAATTAGCAGTAAAGGATGATAAACGTACAGGTTGATTACGAGTACTATGGAATACCAGGATGAACTTTACATACCGGAGGGAGTTGTTCCCGTTTCTAGCAGTGCATCAGTAATATGAGCACAAATGTTTGGCTCTGTTTGGTTTACTTAATTGTATTAGCGGTTCTTGGGCGATCCGCATTACTTGTTGCACGCACGTTTCAATGAAGTTTGCAAGATGGCGTCGTTTAAAGGGAAGGAGTGCATCCTCATTTTCACAACTTCTACTCAGAATTTTACGCCCAAAAGGAGGTTTTGCACCCCAACAGTGAAGAATCATTCGCATTTAAACTTTGGAGAACATAATAAGATAACGTTCATCACCACGGAGACAGCGTATTTTAGGAGCATTAATAATTTTCTGGACATTACATTTAGATAGTGGACATTGATTCTAAGGACATTTAAAAACACCCTTCATTATGGTTTTTATTTATTTTCAACTGTTTTGCTTCGCACGTATCACTTTATACAAGCATGTTTCAGGATTAATATAATTAATTAGTTTGACAACAATGATTGCACGGCAACACAAAGTACCGGAGACTTGTAGTAATGTCACGAAACAGTGAGGGATTACATGGGCACTTTATTGGTTGGGGGTTAGCGAAAACGGATAGGGATATCCCGAGATTACAGTGGGGTTGGGCAAATGCATTATGGGAATGAGAGTTTTTGAGGCAGAGGTCTGATAGTAATGTCGTGAATGGTTGGGCGTGAGGGAGAGGTTTGATTGGAATTTCGTGAATGGTGGGAGTGTAGTAAAGGGGATGTAGTCACGTGGGTAGTTAATCAAGACGTCTGGGAGGTACTTAAGTTAAAACGATTAAAGAGTATTCTGACTCTTTTAGCGCAAGCACGAGCAAGGACCAGGAGAAAGCAGTTTGAGGAGAAATGTTGAAGTAAGTGAGATTAGAGGAGAGGGACAACACACAGGAGCGAGGGTTATAACATTGAGATAGCAAGGTAATGGAGAGGAATGTATGATAGTAGAAGAAGGAATGGGTCTGAATAAGCACGTAGGGTAGAGTGAGCACGAAGATTTGGATCTATTAGGTAACAATGCGCAAACAAGCAAGAGTGAGGCATAGCAACAAGGGGAATGAGAGAGTGTTCCACACAAAGTGTTATTTCATGCACAGTATTACTTTTTAGTTTGATAGGATATGGGTGTTAATTTTTGTAAGAGTCAACACTGTCTATTTCTTATGTTTCAGAATCCCCTGATGAAGAGCACTTGGTGCTCGAAATGCATTGGGACATTATAAAGTATGCTTTTGTAACATGGAGGTCAATCTGCTCGTACTGTTGCATGAAGCCTGGATTGGCATACAATGAGTATTGGATATGTGTAATAAAAGATACAGATTGAACTCACCTGTCTCCGTTGTGGTGAAGAACAGGATGAAATAATTAGCAGTAAAGGATGATAAACGTACAAGTTGATTACGAGTACTATGGAATACCAGGATGAACTTTACATACCGGAGGGAGTTGTTCCCGTTTCTAGCAGTGCATCAGTAATATTAGCACAAATGTTTGGCTCTGTTTGGTTTACTTTTAGAAAGTAGGCATTTTCTTGTCTAACCATTCAAACCTGCCTCTGCATATTCCTTTGTCTGGAGTTTGAGTGACAGGGTTGGGGAATTCCAAGAGACAGGGTGAGGTGTCCCAGTGGTGAATAGAGAGATCTGTATCCAGATGGGTGGGAGGAGTTGCACCTGGGACCTGAATAGGGCTGTGCCTGCCTTCCACAATGCTGGCTCCACCTCCTGGGGAGCGGCTGATATCTCTGCCCTTCACAGTGAATGAAGAGAAGGAATCCTGTCAACAAAGTGCTCCAGAGCTGTACTTGCCTTCCACAATGCTGGCTTCACCTCCTGTGGGGCGTCTAATGTTTCTGCCCTGCACTGTGAAAGGAAAGGAGGAGTCTGGTAAACAGAGTGCTCAGGAACTGGTTTGGACTGGGCAAAGGCCCCTCTGCCTTCAGAGGACAAAGGATTTCTGGGTATAAATATTGGGATCCTGATCCCAAGAACTTAGATCACTTTGGGAAAACAAGAAGAACCTCTGCTGAGGGAGGAACCAGAAGAAGCTGAGGAGGAAACTATCCCTGAACCTGGGGGATTGGCCTGCAGTGGTTGCCTTACTGCCAAAGAGAGGAGAAAGGAACTTTGTGTGTACTTTTGCTCAACTTGTGAAGGATCTCCAAGGGCTTGGAAAAGAGCTTGCCTCCTGCTGAAGTCTCAGGAACAACAGACTTCATCCCCAGCTCCCCAGAGTTCTTTGAAAGTGCCTGCTGCTGTTGTTGGGCCTTCTGAGGGACTGCGTGTCGCAAGGAGCTGGAAGCGCGACTCAAGAAGGAGAAGCGTGCCGCCGTTGGAGCTGTTGTCGTCGCATCTCGTAAAGTGTGTCGCCGCTGCAGCATCGCATCGAGCGGAAGCGTCTCGCATCATCCAGGAAGTGTCTCGCATCGAGGAAGAAGCGTGTCGCCATCGCAGCCATCGTAGTTGTCACATTGCAGTGCATCAAGAGGAGCGCCTCGCATCCACAGAGAAGCGTGCCGCCGTCGGAGCTGCTGTCGTCGCATCGCGTGAAGTGGTGTCGTCGCTGCAACATTGCATCGAGCGGAAGCATCTCGCAACGTCGGAGAAGAGTGTCGCTGCCAAGGCCGCTGTCGTCCAATCGCGTAAAGGCTAACGCTGCTGCAGCTGAAGCATCGAGTTGAGTCTTCTCGCAACCTCGGAGAAGCGTGCCGCATCTGGAAGATCTTCACGTCTTTATTTCTTTGCACCAAAATCTTCATCGCATCAACATCGTTGCAACACTTTCGTTGCCCTGCGTGTCGCATCTAAAAGGTACATTGACTCAAAGTGTCGCATTTAAGAACTTAAGAGAACTAAGCAAAATTCTACCATCTAAAGTAACAGTATTGTGTGCTTTTGTCGTTTAATGGTCTTGTGGTGAATCTATATAAAGAATACTCATTTTTGATATAAAGCCTGTGTGGTGTCCATTTGTAGTGTTGTCACTTGGTTATTGTATGTGTTCACAAATGCTTTACACACTGCCTCTGAGATAAGCCTGTCTGCTCGTGCCAAGCTACCAAGGGGCTGAGCAGGGGTTATTTTAGGAGTGTACCCCCTTACCCTGACTAGAGGAGGAGGTCCCTATTTGTCACAAGTGCATACCTGTGCCAACTAGAGACCCCCAAGTCTAGCATTGGTGGGCAGCGGTGAGGATTCTGGAATTGCATTTGTGACTTATGTACAGTGATTGGTGAACACTACTTAGTGAGTGCAGACCATAACGCAACCAATACTTGTTGGTAGATTTCTTTTTGGGACTTTCTATTTTTGAGTACTGCCGAGCTTAACCATGGTGGAGAAAGCAGCATCCATAGTCTCTGTTGATAATGAGTTGGAATGGGAAGAAGAGAAACTGGAAATCTACAAAGTACAACAGCTGAAATTCTTTTGCAAAAAATGTAATGTTTGCACTACTGGATGCAAAAACGAGGCAGAGTTCTACAAGGCGCTGAGGGCCTGGGTAGAAGCAAGGAATGCCACTGATGATGATAATGCAGATGGGCCAGTGGGTCCAAGAGGAAGGAGAACCCCCTCCCCTGCTGGTAGCAGTGTTTCTGGTAAAAGTCTATCTCCAGAGGAGTTGGAAGATAGAAAAGAGTGTAGGGTGCATGAAATTGAGCTGACCAAGCTCAAGTTAAGTGGGCAGTTGGAATTTGAAATGCAAAGTAGAAAGTTAGCCCTAGAAGAAAAGAAGCTACAGTTTAAACATGAACAGATTTTGAGGGAGTTGGAGTTGAAAGCCTAGAGCTTAGGGAGTACTCCCTCTGGTGGCAGCACACCATCAATGCCTGTGGAATCTAGAGTATATATCCCTAAAGATGTGGTGAAGGAATTTTAAAAAAATGATGATATTGGGCAGTGGTTCAAGGCCTATGAGGTAGCCATGTCTTCCCACCGGGTCCCTGAGAAGGATTGGGGAGCGGGGTTGTGGGGACGGTTCCTTAGTGAGGGGCGGGACACACTGCTAGACTTGCCTTCTGATGTCTATAATTCCTATCTGTTGGACTTGGCCCTTTTTGCAGGGTCATCCCTAAACTTTTTGCCTTCCTCCAGTATTTTTTCTGACCTGTTGTTGGCTGTTTTATGACTCTGGGCACTTTACCACTGCTGATCAGTGCTAAGGTGCCTATGCTCTCCCTATGGTAAAATGTATACATTGATTGGTGTCCATGTTTGGCTTATTCGGTTTACTATCAGCCCCTAGTAAAGTGCACCAGGAGTGCCAGGGCTTGTAAATGCGAATGCTGCTGTTGGGCCTGCAGCACTGGTTGTGCCACCCACAGAAGCGGCCTTGTAAAATGTGTCTAAGGTCTGCCACTGCAGAACCTGCGTGCAGTCTAGTACTGTCATGCTGGCTGGGCAAGTGCACACACTTGCCAGCCTCCAAACCTTCCCTTACCTACATATTAGCCACCCCTCTGGTAGGCCCAAGGGCAGGGTGCATTGTAGGCATAAGGTAGGACATGCCCTGATGTGTGTGGCATGTCTTAGTAGTGAATTACAGCCATGTTCGTTTTTCACTATTGAAGGCTACCTGCTCTCCATAGGCCAGAATGGGCTGCTGGAGTCACTACACGCTGTGACCCCAGTGGACTCAGAGAGCATGGTAGAATGTCAAGTTTAGTATGCCTGAACTCAGAATAATAAAATACTTCTTGTAGTCAAGTTTATTTTAATATCCTGGGTTTGTAAATACTACTCTTAGAAAGTTAGTATTTACTGACCTGGCCATTTCAGTCCGCCTCTGCTGTGTGTATGTGTTCTGTCTGGCAACAGTAAGGAGCAGGGTTGGGGAATCCCCAGAGACAGGTTGGCTGCCAGGTGGTGGGTAGAGAGGTGACACCTGGATGGGTGGGAGGAGTACCCCTTGACTCTTGGATAGACCTGTGCTCTGCCACCACAAAGCCGGCGCCGCCCCCTGTGGAGCGGCTGATGTCTCTGCCCTGCTGCTGAAAGGAAAGAGCAGAGTCACCATAACAAAGTGCTCCAGAACTGGACTGAGCCAGGCCCCGGCCCCCTGGCGCTAAAGAACAAAAGAATCATGGTATAAAAGTAGGAGCCTGGCTCCTAAGAAATCAGAATCCTGTTTACCACAAAGAACCTCTGCCCGACTAGAAGGAGAAGAAGACGCTGGAGGAGCTGGCCTGCTGCTTGCCTTGCTGAGAAAGGAGAGGAAGAGACTTACTGAAAAGACTTTGCTACTTTGTGCTTGAACATTCTCCAAGGGCTTGATCTGAGCTTGCCCCCTGAACTGAACCCCAGGACCAGTGGGTTCTCTGTGCTTTTGCTCGTCCTCCAATTCGAGCCGTGTGTGCATCCCGCTGGAAAGAGACTGCGCCCCTCATCGCCCTTCCTAGGGCCGTGACACTCAGAAGCTTGCCTGCCTCAAACCCGTGAGAGCCCCGCTCCGTCCAGAGCCGCTCTCTGTCCCCGGGCCAGGTCGCCTGCATCCCTGTCACCGCCTGCTACTGGAGCGCGCTGACCGCGCTATCACCCATCCCGCGGGAAACCGTCCGACGACTGTGATCTACGCCGGGTCATCCAGCTGCACTGACCGTGCCCTGCGACCCAGCTTCGCTATCCCCGGACCTCTCAGGCCGCGCCGCCCCCGCTGTGGAGACCCTCCGGCACCGCCGTGCTAAAGGGTCGCTGGCCGCGCCTGCCTACTTGCCCACACCTGCTGATTGAGGACCCAAGAACACTTCCCAAGCTGAGAGTCGCGCCGACCTGTGCCGACTCTCCACATCACGAAAGAAGTTCCAGTATCGGGCTCGGGGCCCGCATCGCCTTATTTCCCCGTTCGCAGGAGTCGATCTCTGTAAGTACTGGAACCACAAGTGACATTTGCAAGAGACTGCAAAGTATCTATTTGAAGCTACGAACAAAGAACATTTGCCTGCTTTACAACCTGGTGGCATAGCGAAAACGTTATTGGTCTTGTGATAAGTCTGCTGAGATATATATACCTATTTTTACATAAAGAAGCGTATTTTTCTACATATCCAAGTCTGGTGTCCGTTTCTGGGGGGATTGATGTATTTACTGTGTGTATGATTGTAAGTGCATAACCAACAACGCCTGAGGAATCGCCTTGGCTGCTCACGCCACGCACCTAGAGGGTGAGCAAGGGTCATTCACAAGGGGTTATCCTGCGCCCTGACGTAGAGGAGAGGGTTCCTGCTTGACACAAGGGCAACCTTGCGCCAACCAGAGACCCCCGACTCTAACATTGTTGGCAGCGGGTGGGATTTCGGATTTGCACTTGTAATTTACGTACAGTGAATTATTAATCACCAGATAGTGAGAGCAGACCAAATAACGCAGCCACAGGTTTTCATTTGTTGAACTTTGTTGAGACATCTGCCGTTACTGCAACCATGCCTAGCTCACTCTCCGCTGGGAGAGCACTCTCTGTGATTTCTGGAATAGATGAGGTGGATTGGGAGAGACTGGAAGGCTACACGATGGAGCAATTGAAAGGCTACAGTGTAAAATTCAGAGTCCCCCATGCTGGATTCAAGAGGAAGCCCCAGTACACCAAGGCGTTGAGAGCCTGGAAGGAGTCACGAGACCCACGGAATGCGGGGGACATCGTCCCACCCGACAACCTTGTGGAGCCCAGAAGAGTCCTGTCCCCAGAGGAGCTGGCAGACAGGGCAGCAGACCGGGCGCATGCAATGGAGATGGCAAAGTTGGCAGGACAAATGGAAATGGAGAAGCAGGAGTTGGCCTTGGAGGCACAACAACGCCAAATGGATCATGACCTAAAAATGAGGGAGTTGAATCTCAAGATCAAGAGTTTGGACCGCTCTCCCTCTGGTGGCAGCAATATTGAGTTTTACAGTGCTGAGAGTGTAGTACGCACACCCAGAGATGTGGCGCCTTACTTGAAGGAGGGGGTTAACATACACCAGGAGGTTCAAGGGCATGAGGTAGCTCCAGGAGTGCGCAGTATCCCTGAAGGGAATAGGGTAACTGGCGCAGGGGTTCATAGTCCTAGTGGAGGGAGGGACACTCTACTGACTCTAGCTGAGAGGTACAGGGAGAGGGGTTCCCCCCAAAATTGAAGTCCTGGTGGGTGAGTGTGAAGACCGCCCAGAAGAGTGTGGGTTGTGGGACAGAGACAGTCAGATACTGTCTTGCCAGTCTCAGGAGAGTGGTGTGGAGTACGTGTGTGAGGCACTGGATGGTAAGGTGAAGGATAGTTTGGTTAACCCTGCTAGGGGGCTGTGTGATCCAATTGTGGGAGAGCATATTGTAAGTCCCTGTTTTCCAGAGCTATGCCAACACCTGTGTGAGGGTGAGTTCTCTGACCGCAGAGAGCCCACATTGGAGGCAGACCTTTTGGTGGATTCCAGAGGGTCTGGAGAGGCATTGGGGAGTGACCCTGTGGGGAGTGGCTCAGGTATCTTCCAACCAAGAGTGGTGGAAGTGGTGCAGAGTAGCCCAGCTAGGTCCCATGGTAGTGGGAGGGGTGTAGGGGCTCACGTCCTGTCTCAGTGGAGAAGGAGTGAGTGTGGGGCTGCGTGCCCCCAGGTGCCCGAAACCCAGTCTCAGAGCCTGGATGGTTCTTTAAGGGAACACCAGGCGGGGAGCCTAGGCTGTCCTGATGGGCTGCCCGTTGAGGGGGATCCCCTAGTGTCTGGTGAGCTGGGAGTGTCTGTAAGCAGGCCTCCATCAGTTCTGGTGTCTGGCAGTACCGCTCCAGTTGGGAGGGTGCAGAGGTCCAGATTGAGGGGTGAGAGGGGGAAAGAGTCCCCAGTGGAAGAACCAGTGGGTCAGGGGTCAGCCAGAAGGGCTGCGTCCCCCGTGAGTGACCATGGTGACACCACTTCTGTCCTCGGGGATCTTCAGGCACTGTCAGATGGACAGGGGTCGGGAGATCAGCGCCAGGCAGACTGTCACACGACACATGAGTTATGTGTCACCCTCAGGGGGGGCATGCGTGCTCCCCGGGAAGTCCTGGTGCGCCAGGCGAGCGTTCAACCGCATGGGTTGGTCCCAGGGTTGGGAAGCCAGGTTCAGGTGTTGTCTGACCTGGAGGGTGGGACTACTGTAATCAGTGTCCTGACCCATGTTGCTTCTGGGGGTACCACGCCAGTTAGGAGTGGGCAGTACTCTGGAAGGGGGTGCAGAGGGAGGGAGTCCTCGCCTCTGACCCCGGCTCAACTGAGGGGTTTAGACCCTAGGTTGGAGGGCCAGGTTCAGGGTGTCCCCCCTGACCTGGACGCCCAGTTGCAGGATAGAACACCTGAACTGGTGGGCGAATTGCGCAGGACACCTGCCCCAGGTGCCCTGGCAATTCTGGAAGGGGGTACCACTCCAGGGGGAAGGGTACAGAGCCCCAAGGAGAAGGACCGGGTGTGGGAGAGGCCACCCCAGTCTTGGGTCCAGCCGCCGGGTACAGCTCTGGGGCTGGTGGGTCAGTGCCAGGATGTCATACCTGACCTGACAAGGGGGAGAATGGACAAAGGGTGCCAAGCACCTGGGGCTACTGCCCCCCGCTCCCTGGCGCCACAGAGGATTGAGAGCCCTGAGAGGCATACGGCCTGGGTCTCATCCCTGACTACTGTCAGTGGCCACTGTAGCATTTTGCTGTCTGTCTGTTGGGACACACCTGTGGGCCAGTTAAGGTTAGGTGCTGCACAGGTGGTGTCCACAGGTGAGGAGAAGGGTTCCCCATGGATTGGCTTGGTGGGCCCTGAGAGTATGGACAGAGGGAGTCCGATAGGTTCAGATTGGCGTAGAAATGGAGTCTGCTCCTGCAGTTGCGGGCCAGGTCCTTGTTCTATCGCCCCAAGCAGGGAAGACCATCACGGTGGTGATTGGCCTACCCTGCGTTTTGGCTGGAAGGGGGTTGTGTTGGACTTGGCCCTTTTTGCAGGGTCATCCCTAAACTTTTTGCCTTCCTCCAGTATTTTTTCTGACCTGTTGTTGGCTGTTTTATGACTCTGGGCACTTTACCACTGCTGATCAGTGCTAAGGTGCCTATGCTCTCCCTATGGTAAAATGTATACATTGATTGGTGTCCATGTTTGGCTTATTCGGTTTACTATCAGCCCCTAGTAAAGTGCACCAGGAGTGCCAGGGCTTGTAAATGCGAATGCTGCTGTTGGGCCTGCAGCACTGGTTGTGCCACCCACAGAAGCGGCCTTGTAAAATGTGTCTAAGGTCTGCCACTGCAGAACCTGCGTGCAGTCTAGTACTGTCATGCTGGCTGGGCAAGTGCACACACTTGCCAGCCTCCAAACCTTCCCTTACCTACATATTAGCCACCCCTCTGGTAGGCCCAAGGGCAGGGTGCATTGTAGGCATAAGGTAGGACATGCCCTGATGTGTGTGGCATGTCTTAGTAGTGAATTACAGCCATGTTCGTTTTTCACTATTGAAGGCTACCTGCTCTCCATAGGCCAGAATGGGCTGCTGGAGTCACTACACGCTGTGACCCCAGTGGACTCAGAGAGCATGGTAGAATGTCAAGTTTAGTATGCCTGAACTCAGAATAATAAAATACTTCTTGTAGTCAAGTTTATTTTAATATCCTGGGTTTGTAAATACTACTTTTAGAAAGTTAGTATTTACTGACCTGGCCATTTCAGTCCGCCTCTGCTGTGTGTATGTGTTCTGCCTGGCAACAGTAAGGAGCAGGGTTGGGGAATCCCCAGAGACAGGTTGGCTGCCAGGTGGTGGGTAGAGAGGTGACACCTGGATGGGTGGGAGGAGTACCCCTTGACTCTTGGATAGACCTGTGCTCTGCCACCACAAAGCCGGCGCCGCCCCCTGTGGAGCGGCTGATGTCTCTGCCCTGCTGCTGAAAGGAAAGAGCAGAGTCACCATAACAAAGTGCTCCAGAACTGGACTGAGCCAGGCCCCGGCCCCCTGGCGCTAAAGAACAAAAGAATCATGGTATAAAAGTAGGAGCCTGGCTCCTAAGAAATCAGAATCCTGTTTACCACAAAGAACCTCTGCCCGACTAGAAGGAGAAGAAGACGCTGGAGGAGCTGGCCTGCTGCTTGCCTTGCTGAGAAAGGAGAGGAAGAGACTTACTGAAAAGACTTTGCTACTTTGTGCTTGAACATTCTCCAAGGGCTTGATCTGAGCTTGCCCCCTGAACTGAACCCCAGGACCAGTGGGTTCTCTGTGCTTTTGCTCGTCCTCCAATTCGAGCCGTGTGTGCATCCTGCTGGAAAGAGACTGCGCCCCTCATCGCCCCTCCTAGGGCCGTGACACTCAGAAGCTTGCCTGCCTCAAACCCGTGAGAGCCCCGCTCCGTCCAGAGCCGCTCTCTGTCCCCGGGCCAGGTCGCCTGCATCCCTGTCACCGCCTGCTACTGGAGCGCGCTGACCGCGCTATCACCCCTCCCGCCGGAAACCGTCCGACGACTGTGATCTACGCCGGGTCATCCAGCTGCACTGACCGTGCCCTGCGACCCCGCTTCGCTATCCCCGGACCTCTCAGGCCGCGCCGCCCCCGCTGTGGAGACCCTCCGGAACCGCCGTGCTAAAGGGTCGCTGGCCGCGCCTGCCTACTTGCCCACACCTGCTGATTGAGGACCCAAGAACACTTCCCAAGCTGAGAGTCGCGCCGACCTGTGCCGACTCTCCACATCACGAAAGAAGTTCCAGTATCGGGCTCGGGGCCCGCATCGCCTTATTTCCCCGTTCGCAGGAGTCGATCTCTGTAAGTACTGGAACCACAAGTGACATTTGCAAGAGACTGCAAAGTATCTATTTGAAGCTACGAACAAAGAACATTTGCCTGCTTTACAACCTGGTGGCATAGCGAAAACGTTATTGGTCTTGTGATAAGTCTGCTGAGATATATATACCTATTTTTACATAAAGAAGCGTATTTTTCTACATATCCAGGTCTGGTGTCCGTTTCTGGGGGGATTGATGTATTTACTGTGTGTATGATTGTAAGTGCTTAACCAACAACGCCTGAGGAATCGCCTTGGCTGCTCACGCCACGCACCTAGAGGGTGAGCAAGGGTCATTCACAAGGGGTTATCCTGCGCCCTGACGTAGAGGAGAGGGTTCCTGCTTGACACAAGGGCAACCTTGCGCCAACCAGAGACCCCCGACTCTAACACTATCCCCACATGAAAGATGCATTGATGTCTAGATATGGTTTGACCCCTGAGATGTATAGAAAGAGGTTCAGGGGTTGCACAAAGATAGCCAACAGTACCTATGTTGAATATGTTACTTTTTTCTGCAGAGCATTGAATGGTTGGGTGAAGGGTAGCAAAGTCAATGATTTTCAGGGATTGCTTGATTTGATTGCATGGGAGCACTTGTCAAGTAACTGTTTTCCTGAGCTACGCCAGCACCTGATTGATAGTAGGCTGACTAATCCTAGGAAGCTTGCTGAGGAGGCGGACCGCTGGGTCAGTACCTCCAGGGAGGAATTCTGCAAGGAGCAGAAAGAATGCCCTTCTCTTGTGGGAATACGGCAACAGGCTGCAGAACAGGCAGCAGGTGATCAGTCTGGATCACATTGGATCTACTGGGAGAATGACCTCCTGTATACAGAGCCCAAGGTTGCTGAGCCTGGGTCAGCCTGTGTGCTGGTGGTACCCCAGCGCTTCAGAGCCTTCCTACTGGGGCTGGCTCATGATGTTCGATTGGCAGGACATTTGGGGCAGGACAAGACCTTTGAAAGGCTTGTCACCCATTTTTATTGGCCCCAAATGCGTAGGAGTTCAGACACTCACGGCAGGACATTTCAGACTTGCCAGGCAAGTGGTAAGAGTGGGAGGAAGCGCAAGGCTCCTCTCCAGCCCTTCTCTGTAGTCAGCACCCCCTCTGAACGGGTGGGTATTGACATTGTGGGGCCACTGGACCCCAAGACAGCCATGGGCAACAGGTTCATCCTTGTCTTGGTGGACCATGCCACCCGGTACCCGGAAGCCATACCTCTGAGGACAGTGACGGCCCCCGTGGTGGGACGAGCACTGATGGGAATTTTCTCCCGAGTGGGATTCCCTCGCGAGGTAGTGCCTGACCGGGAGACCAACTTCATTTCCAAGTATATGAAGTCCCTGTGGCAGGAGTGTGGTGTAACCTATAAGTTCACCACTCCTTACCACCCCCAAGGAAACGGGTTGGTTGAGAGATTCAACTGAACCCTTAAAAGCATGATAATGGGTCTTGAGGAACCTATGAGGCGTAAGTGGGACGTCCTCGTACCATGCCTGCTCTTTGCTTACCATGAGGTGCCACAGAAATCTCTAGGGTTTAGTCCCTTTGAGCTTCTCTATGGACACCCTGTAAGAGGACCTCTAAGTCTGGTCAAAGAAGGCTGGGAGCAAACTCCCAGGAAACCTCCCCAGGATGTATATAGCTACATGCTGGCCTTCAGGAACCAGACTAGGCGTTTCAGACAACTCGCTGAGGCAAATCTGGAAGCCAACCAGGAGGAGATGAAGCGGTGGTACGACCAGAATGCCACTCTGGTTGAGCTTCAGCCTGGACAGAAGGTGTGGGTCATGGCCCCAGTGGAGCCCTGTGCGCTCCAGGATAAGTGGACCGGCCCCTTTGAGGTTGTGGAGCGCAAGAGTCTAGTTACCTACTTGGTGGACTTGCGGTCTCCCAGGAACCCCTTGAGGGTCCTGCATGTCAACCGCCTGAAGCCCCACTTGGACAGGTCCGAAGTGGGCATGCTCTTGGCAACAGATGCTGGGATGGAGGAGGAGACCGAGCCTCTTCCTGACCTCCTGTCAGCCAGAGAGCAAGATGGGTCAGTGGATGGTGTCAACCTCTCTTCCACCCTGACCCCTGAGCAACAGAATGACTGCCACCAGTTGCTGGGACAGTTTTCTGATCTGTTCTCCCTGGTTCCTGGTGTCACTGATTGGTGCCTCCATGAGGTGGACACTGGGGACAGTACACCCGTGAGGCACAAGGCCTACAGAGTGACTGGCAGGGTAAGGGCTTGCATCAAGGAGGAGGTCTCCAAGATGCTTGTGCTAGGGGTAATTGAGTCCTCTAGCAGTCCTTGGGCCAGCCCAGTGGTCTTGGTCCCAAAGACTGCCGCGCCGGGTGCCACACCCGAACTCCGGTTCTGTGTGGACTACCGAGGGCTCAATGCAGTCACCAGGACTGATGCACACCCCATCCCCAGAGCTGATGAGCTCATAGATCGGCTAGGGGCTGCGCAGTACCTCAGCACGTTTGACTTAACGTCTGGGTACTGGCAGATCGCCTTGACCGATGGGGCAAAGGAGAGGTCAGCATTCTCCACACCAGATGGGCACTACCAGTTCCGGGTGATGCTCTTTGGGATGAAGAATGCCCCTGCCACCTTTCAGAGGTTGGTCAACCAGGTGTTGGCTGGACTGGACTCGTTCAGTGCCGCCTACCTGGATGCCATCGCAGTGTTCAGTGCCAGTTGGGAAGAACATCTGCGCCACCTCTGGGAAGTGTTGATGGCGCTGCGGAGGGCAGGCCTCACGATCAAGGCGAGTAAGTGCCAGATCGGGCAGGGTTCCATGGTGTACTTAGGACACCAGGTAGGAAGCGGCCAGGTGGCGCCCCTACAGCCCAAGATTTAAACCATCCTGGCTTGGGAGCCGCCCAAAACCCAGACAGAGGTGGGAGCCTTCTTAGGACTCACGGGTTACTACAGGAGGTTTGTCAAGGGGTATGGCCACATTGTTGCACCCTTGACAGCGCTGACTTCCAGGAAGCAGCCCAAGAAAGTGATTTGGACTGACACCTGTCAGGAAGCTTTTGAGGCCTTAAAAACTGCTATGTGCACAGCGCCCGTGCTCTTGGCACCCAACTTCTCCAAGGAGTTCATAGTGCAAACAGACACTTCAGAGCATGGTGTGGGGGCTGTTCTATCACAGATGAATGAGGAGGGCCTAGCTCAACCTGTAGCCTTCATCAGTAGGAGGTTACTTCCACGCGAACAGAGGTGGAGTGCTATTGAGCGTGAGGCTTTTGCTGTGGTCTGGGCACTGAAGAAGCTGAAACCCTACCTGTTTGGGAATCACTTCCGGGTTCAGACAGACCACAGGCCCCTCAGATGGTTGATGCAGATGAGGGGTGAGAATCCAAAGCTGTTAAGGTGGTCCATTTCCCTACAGGGGATGGATTTCACGGTGGAACATCGTCCCGGTACAGAACTCGCCAATGCTAATGGTCTGTCCAGATTTTTCCGCCTTAGTGATGAGAACTCCCAGGAGGTAGGGTAGTTCTCCACACATTTCAGCTGGAGGGGACACGTGTTAGACCTGGCACATTGGTGTGAGTCTCCCTTCCATTTTTCGCTGTGCCTCATGTATTTTTTGCTGGTGTTAGTTGCTCAGGGCACTGTGCCACTGCTGTCCAGTGCCACAGTGCAAGTGCTCCCTTTTGTAAATTAATGTATGATTTGTGATTCCATGATTGGTTGGTTTGGTTTACCTGTCAGACCCTAGTACAGTGCACCAGGAGTGCCCAGGGCTGGTAATCCAAATACTGCTGGTGGGCTTGCAGCACTGGTTGTGCCACCCACAGAAGCAGTGTGTCTAAGGTCTGCCATTGCTGAGCCTGCATGCAGTCTGGTACTGTCATGCTGACTGGGCAAGTGCACCCACTTGCCAGTCCCTAATCTTTCCCTTTTCTTCATATCAAACACCCCTATGGTAGGCCCAAGGGCAGGGTGCATTGTAAGGATAGGGTAGGACATGCCCTGGTGTGTGTGGCATGTTCTAATAGTGAATTACATCCATTTTTGTTTTTCACTATTGCAAGGCTACCTGTTCTCCATAGGCCAGAATGGGCAGTTTAGTTATTACATCTTATAATCTTAACTGACTCAGAGAACATGGTAGAAATTCGAATTTAGTATGCCTGAACTCAGGATGATAAAATACATCTTTTAGTGAAGTTGGTTTTAACATTCTGTGTTTGAAAATGCCACTTTTAGAAAGTAGTCATTTTCTTGTCTAACCATTCAAACCTGCCTCTGCTAGGTTGTGTGTATTCCTTTGTCTGGAGTTTGAGTGACAGGGCTGGGGAATTCCAGGAGACAGGGCGAGGTGTCCCAGTGGTGAATAGAGAGATCTGCATCCAGATGGGTGGGAGGAGTTGCACCTGGGACCTGAATAGGGCTGTGCCTGCCTTCCACAATGCTGGCTCCACCGCCTATTTATTATTTCCCAGAATGTATTCAAGTTAGTTTTCTTTGCACTACAGTGTAATTCAGCCCAGAATCTATCATTGATATTTCTCTTTTCGTCCCATAACTTTTTTTATATGCTTTCCTCAACTGACGTACATTGTCCCAAGCTGCTTGGTCGAGGTACGTTACTTTTAGCCTCCTGATGGCTTGTTTAAGTTCACTTTTCAGGGTGCCCACCTCTTCCGTCAAATTTTGTATATTTCTATTTTTTGTAGCCTGATGTTGTTTCCTGAGCATTAATGTTGTAAGTTCTGTTGTAAAGTGTACCCATGCTTGGATTTTATTTAAGGCCTCAATTTCACATTCCGTTATCAGCCTCTTTAATTTAATTTGAATCGCTTCTATAGTTTCATATGACCCTTTTAGACGTTTAAGATCAATTGTATAGATGCTTCCCTCTATTGTGGGATTGGCCTGATGTTTGGGTAATTTTAAGCTACAATATATATGCTGATAAGATTGTTCACTCCTAGTTGCATACTCGATCGAGAAATGTGAGAGTAATGGCATCAATGATAATGAAATGGTTGTATAATCCAGTCACACGAGTGGGCTAAATTTCTAACAACAAAGTTCACAGAAATCACAATTCTTGATAATCCATCATCGAACCACCAGGAGGGTCAATACCACCAAGAACTAATGGAGGCAAATATATATCGGAAAACATCATACAAGGAGGTGGTGATACTAACAAACCAGAAGAGGACAGCACGAGCCATCCAACAATAAAGACAGATTTAGGTGCTTACCCAACTGAGGAAATCACTAGACTGCACAGCAAATATGGCACCAGTTCCCTCAAAGTAAATATAGATCGGTCCCCTTTTTCGGCTGATGGAATAATACGTATAATACAAAAAGGCAGAGGAGACGGTGCTCCAGGACCTAATGGCATTCCTCAAGTAATCTTTAAGAACGATCCATCCTTCTGGAGCGAGCATCTATTCATATTATTTGAAGAAATGGAGTGATTAAATTGCATTCCACCGAATTGGCAAGAATCGACAATGACACCGATCTTTAAAGGAGGAAATAGAACAAGTCCATTGAACTACAGGTTAATCGCTCTATTAGACGTGGAAGCAAAATATCATGCCTCATTCATTTTGGAAGATCTGAAGGAATGGTCAACTAAGCTTAATCTGATTTCAGTTAACCAAACAGGTTTCAGGCAAAGGATAGGGACTATCATGAACATCTTAGCTCTCTCACTAATAGCAAACAAATGCAGGCGGAGGAAACAACTTCACCTCTGTTTTATAGACTTACAGGCAGCATTTGACAGCGTAGACAGTCACCTCCTATAGAAAAAACTGCGAGCTGAGAAAATTCCGGAGAGACTGTTACGTGGAGTATTGCAATTCTGTTCTCAAACATGGATACGAATTAAGTTAGGTGACGGTTCTGGACTATCCAGGAAGCTGCCTACAACAAAGGCCTAAAACAAGGTTGCGTATTGGCGCCACACCTTTTCAATGTGTTTATGTCTGACCTTGCTCAAAGGCTTGATCCATTAATTACCATCCTCCGCAAATAGGTAAATTATTGCCAACACATCTCTCGTACGCCAACAACGTGGTGTTAATGAGTTTAACTAAGACCTGCCTTTGAAGAGCTCCCAATGAAATGTCAGAATATATTTCAGCTAACAAATTAGAAATAAACACATCAAAAACCAAAACAATGCTGATCGGTAATCGTCGAAGAAGCAAGCAGAACATCTGGCTCGAGGGCAACCAGATAGAGGAAGTAAAAAGTTATAAATATCTGGGGTTCTATATAGAGCAAAAAATCTATCTATATGTCACAGAGAACCAGTGCACTACCATTTGCCTTTAGGATACTGGCAAAAAAAGTGAAAGGGCCGTCATATAAACCTCTGCTTGCGGTGATGGTGGCCAAAATGCTTCCAACGCTAACGTATGCCGGTACCGCTCTACACGGCAAAGATTCCGACCTCTTAAACAAAGTATTAGTCTCAACTTATAAAAATGTCTTCCAGATACATCAGTCAGCTTCACCGGCCCAGGTTCGAATTGAATTTGGACTTTTAAACGAAACAATAGGGAGAATGTACACTACAATAAAGCTTTGGGACCGATTGAAACAGAACATGGTAAACTCACCAATTAACAAAGCCATTTGGACAGAAGTGGATGAGGATAAAAAATCACCATAAAACCAATATCTTTATAAATCCCTGCTAACAACCTGCACAACCGAGCTATGGAATAATAACTTGTCATATCAGTCCTTTAAACAAGTAATAAACAAATCAGAAAAATTCCATTCACTGCTGTTCGATAAAAACATCTTCAGCTCAAGGTTGCAGGCCTGGATGGATGATTAATAACTATAAGACCCTTGCACCGGCACCTTACTTGAGCATTACATTCTCAATCAATTTAAAGAGACAATTGATGGCTATACGATTTGGGAAACTACCGTCAATTGCGGACCAACCAACCTGGGTGCACAAAGGGCCTATATCATGTTGACTTTGCGGTAGCAATAAAGAGGACTTTATTCATATAATCTGTACATGCCCTAAACTTCACAATGCACAAGTCACTTTACTTAGAAAAGCTCTAAACGCCAGAGGTATCAGGACCTTTAGAGCTGCAATAATGTCAGGGCTAGACCCATTGGATCCACAATTGAATTGCAAATTGATTAAATTCCTTGACTCCTTCGAACAGGTCCTGAAAACTGACTCAAAAATATCTAGCTAGAAGGTGGCAATCTTGTCTCCTCATAGGTTAAGCAAGTGACTTATATTTTTAACAGCAGATCAAGTCTGCTGAAATAGTTGGGATTCCACTGATGTAAATAGATTGGGATCGGGAGTAACAATTGGAGTATGTTTAATCAAAAGTGTTTAATATTTTATCAGCGACAAACTGATGTTATATTAAAAACATTGGTAAATTTGATTGATTGTTTTATATGTTCTTTATAATGTTAAGGTTTTAACTAAATAAACAATAAACTTACTTTGATTTGTCAAATCAATCAATCAATCATGGCATTTGCAAAGTGCACTACTTACCCGCGAGGGTCTCAAGGCGCTGAGGGGGGGAATGCTGCTACTGCTCAAAAAGCCAGGTCTTGAGGAGTCTTCTGAAGGTCAGCAGGTCTTGGGTCTGCTGTAGGTGGATGGGGAGGGTGTTCCAGGTCTTGGCGGCGAGGTGGGAGAACGATCTGCTGCCGGAGATCGCTCTTCGGATGCGGGAGACTGTGGCGAGGGTGAGGTCAGCAGAGCGGAGCTGGCGGGTGGGGGTGTAGAAGCTGAGTCGTCTGTTGAGGTACGCTTGATCGGTGTTGTGGAGTGCCTTGTGTGCGTGGGCGAGGAGCTTGAAGGTTATCCTCTTGTTGACGGGAAGCCAGTGCAGGTCTCTCAGGTGGGGTGTGATGTGGCTGCGGCGAGGGATGTCGAGGATCAGGGCTTGCAGAGGCGTTCTGGATGCGTTGGAGTCGTTTCAGGAGTTTGGCCGAGGCTCCTGCGTAGAGGGCGTTTCTGTAGTCCAACCTGCTGCTGACGAGGACCTGGGTGACAGTTCTTCTCGTTTCGGTGGGGATCCACTTGTAGATTTTGCGGAGCATGCGGCGGGTGTTGAAGCAGGAGGAGGAGACGGCGTTGACCTGCTTTGTCATGGAGAGGGTGGAGTCGAGGATGACCCCTAGGTTGCGTGCGTGGTCGGTGGGTGTTGGTGCTGTTCCCAGTGCGGTCGGCCACCAGGAGTCATCCCAGGCCGAGGGGGTGGATCAGAGGATGAGGACCTCCGTCTTGTCCGAGTTCAGCTTCAGTCGGCTGTTTCTCATCCATTCGGCGACTGCCTTCATTCCTTCATGGAGGTTGGTTTTGGCGGTGTGGGGGTCCTTGGTGAGGGAGAGGATCAGCTGGGTGTCATCGGCGTAAGAGATGATGTTGAGGTCGTGTTGTCGGGCGATGTGGGCGAGTGGTGCCATGTAAATGTTAAACAGTGTAGGGCTGAGGGATGAGCTGTGGGGTACGCCGCAGATGATCTTGGTGGCTTCGGAGTGGAAGGGGGGGAGGCAGACGCTCTGTGTTCTGCCGGAGAGGAAGGAGGTGGTCCAGTCAAGGGCCTTCTCTTGGATCCCAGCGTCGTGGAGGCGTGTGCGTAGTGTGCGGTGGCAGACCATGTCGAAGGCCCCTGACAGGTCTAGGAGGATGAGGGCTGCGGTTTCTCCGTTGTCTAGCAGGGTCCTGATGTCATCGGTGGAGGAGATGAGGGCAGTTTCGGAGCTGTGGTTGCTGCGGAACCTGGACTGGGACGGGTCCAGGATGCTGTTCTCCTCGAGGTGGTGGGTCAGTTGTTTGTTGACGGTCTTCTCGATGACCTTCGCCGGGAACGGGAGCAAGGAGATGGGCCGGAAGTTCTTGAGGTCCTTGGGGTCCGCCTTGGGTTTCTTGAGTAAGGCGTTGATCTTGGCGTTCTTCCAGCTCTCCAGGAAGGTTGCTGTCTCAAAGGAAATGTTGATGGCTTTCCGGAGATGGGGGTGCGATGGCGGTGCTGGCTTTCTTGATGATGTGGTGTGGGCATGGGTCTGACGGAGATCCGGAGTGGATGGTGTTCATGATCTTGATGGTGTCGTCGTCGTTAATGTTGGTCCAGGAGAGAAGGCAGTTGGTGCGGGTGGTGATCATGGGGGTGGGGGAGGGGGTCTCAGTGGTTGTCGGGCGGTTGTGGTGTTGAAGCTGTTGTGGATGTCTGCGATCTTGCGATGGAAGAAGGTGGCAAGCGAGTCGCACAGGTCTTGCGAAGGTGGGATGTCGTTGGATGGTGGAGGTGGGATTGGAGAGTTCCTTCACGATGTTGAAGAGCTTGTTGCTGTTGTGTGCATTGTTGTCTAGGCCGTCTTTGAAGGAGGCTCTTTTGGCAGATCTGATGGGGTGATGGTGTCTGCGGGTGGCGTTCTTGTGGGCTGCGTAGCTGTCAGGTGTTTGTTCACGGTGCCAGTTCTTCTCTAGCATTCGGCAGGTTTGCTTGGAGGCCTGGAGGTCTTCCGTGAACCAGCTGGCTTTCTTGCTGGTGTGGCTGTTGTGTGGTTTCTTGACCGGGGCATGGGTGTTGGCGCAGTTGTCGATCCACTGTCTGAGGTTGTGGGCGGCGGTTTTGGGGTCGGTCGGGTCGGCGGGGGGGCTTTGGGCTAGGGTGGTGGTTAGCTGGTCTTCGGTGACTTTGCTCCAGCAGCGGCGAGGGACCTGTTGGGTACGGTGGTGCGTGGTGGGTTTCCGGAAGGTGAAGTGGATGCAGTGATGGTCGGTCCAGTGGAGTTCGGTGGTGTTGTTGAAGGAGACGTTGGGGTCCAGCGTGTGGCCGGCAGAGTGAGTGGGTGTTGTGATGAGTTGTCTGAGTCTGAGGTTGGCGAGGTTGGCAATCAGGGTGGTGGAGTTGGTGTCGTTGTTGTTCTCGAGGTGAAAGTTCAGGTCCCCGAGGAGGATGTAGTCCATGGAGGTGAGGGCGTGTGTGCTGACGAAGTCGGCGATGGAGTTGCTGAACTGTGGTCGGGGTCTGGGGGGGTCTATAGTGTTGCAGCGGCTTCTCTGGTCCCAGTGGTAATTCCTCATTCCTAATCCTCTAAGCCAGGGGTACTCACAAACTTTCTCTCAGGGGCCAAATTTACAGTGTGGTTTATGGCCGAGGGCCGCATTGGTGGGGGCGGGGTCAGTGGCAGAGGGGGCGGGGCTAGAGCAAAAAAACACTGTGTCCATGAGGTTTAACACAGGCCCCTGCAGTGGACGCCTTCGTCCACTGAGCCACCAAACCTGGCATACGCACATCTCTCTCTCTCTCTCTCTCTCTCTCTCTCTCTCTCTCTCTCTCTCTCTCTCTCTGTGTCTGTGTCTGTGTCTGTCTCTCTCTCTCCCTGCCTGTCTCCCTCTCTCCCTCCGTCTCCCTCCCTCCGTCTCCCTCTCCCTCCCTCTCCCCGTCTCCCTCCCTCTCCCTCCCTCCGTCTCCCTCCCTCTGTCCCCCTCTATCCCTCCATTTCTCTTCCTCCCTCCATCTCCTTCTCCCTCCCTCCCTCTTCCTCCCTCTGTCTCCCTCCCTTTCCCTCCTTCTCCCTCCCTTCGTCTCCCCATCGCCCTCCCTCCCTCTCCCTCCCTCCCTCCCTCCCTCTCCCTCCCTCCCTCCTTCTCCCTCCCCCTTCCTCCGTCTCCCTCTCTCCCTCCCTCCGTCTCCCTCTCCCTGACTCCCTCTCCCTCTCCCTGACTCCCTCTCCCTCCCTCCCTCCGTCCCCCTCTCTCCCTCCATCCCTCTCCATCTCTCCCTCCCTATGTCTCCCCCTGTCTCCCTCTCTTTCTCCCTCCCTCCCTGTCTCCCCGCCTCCCTCCCTCTCCCTCCATCCGTCTCCCTGTCTCCCTCAATCCGTCTCCCCCCTCCCTCCATCTTACTTCCTCCGTCTCCCTCCGTCTCCCCCTCCGTCTCCCTCCCTCCCTCTGTCTCCCCTCTCCCTCCGTCTCCCTCCCTCCATCTCTCTCTCCGTCTCCCTCCCTCCCTCCGTCTCCCTCCCTCTCCCCTCCCTCTGTCTCCCTCCCTCTCCCTCCCCCTCTCTCCGTCTGTCTCCCTCTCTCCATCTGCCTCTCTCCGTGCCTGTTCCTGTCTCTGCCTCTACCTGCCTCTGCCTGCCTCCTGCCTTTATCTGTCAGTCTGTCCCTGTCTATCTATATCTCTCTCTGGGCCTCGGGCTGTGTCTACACGTCCCCGACACCAGCCCATAAACAGCCCCCCCACTCCCCCCTCTCCCTGTGTAATGTAAAAGCCAGCTCTCAGACCCTGCTGCCCTCCGTCACCACACCTGGCTCTCACTCCCTGCTGCCCCCGTCACCCTCTGCCATCTCACCCGGCTCTCACTCCTCGCTGGCTCACTCCATGCTGCCCCCCCCCCTTCACCTCACTGGGCACTCTCACCCTGCTGTCCTCTGTCACCTCACCCTGCATGTGTGGCAGTCCGGGCTGGGACAGCTTCCCGGGCTCACCGGAGAACTTCACGGGTCTTTAAAAGACCATTTACTTGCTAATGAGGCTTTGTTGTATTTCACCTCTTCTTAGCGCCCCTGCAACCATCAAAGCCTCGTTAACAAGCAAAAGGTCTTTTAAAGACCTGTGAAGTGCTCTGGTGTGGGGAAGCTCTCTCATCCCGGGCAGCCAAACACGACAGGGGCCTGTCTCCACTCTATCCCGGAATCTCCTGGCCCCCATAGAACAGTCTCGCTCGGAGTCCGGCGGTGTTTGCTGACACACTTTGGAAAAAAATATAAAACCAAGGTACGATGTCTGCATGGTCCGCGGGCCGCCAAGGAAGGCTTGCCGGGCCGCTAACGGCCCGCGGGCCGTACTATGGGTACCCCTGCTCTAAGCAGTGCTGCAGTGGCTTCTCTGGTCCCAGTGGAAATTCCTTATTCTTAGTCCTCCAGCCAGTGCTGATAGCAGCTTCTCTGGCCCCAGTGGTAATTCCTCATTCTTAGTCCTCTAGGCAGTACTGCAGCGGCTTCTCTGGTCCCAGTGGTAATTTCTAATTCTTAGTCCTCTAGGCAGTGCTGTAGCTGTGTCCCCATTCCCAGTGGTAATTCCTCATTCTTAGTCCTTTAGCCAGTGCTGCTAGCTGCTTCTCTGGTCCCAGTGGTAATTCGTCATTCTTAGTCCTCTGGACAGTGATGCAGCTGCTTTTTTGGGGCCAGTAGTAATTCCTCATTCTTAGACCTCTAGGCAGTGCTGCTAGCTGCTTCTCTGGCTCTCTTGGTAATTCCTCATTTTTAGTCCTCTACATGGTGTTGCAAGAGCTTCTCTGGTCCCAGTGATAATTCCTCATTCTTAGTCCTCTAGGCAGTGCTGCAGCGGCTTCTCTGGTCCCTGTGGTGGTTCCACATTCTTAGTCCTCTAGGCAGTGCTGCTATCTGCTTCTCTGGTCCCAGTGGTAATTCTTCATTCTTAGTCCTCTAGACAGTGATGCAGCTGCTTCTTGGTCACAGTGGTAATTCCCCATTCTTAGTCCTCTAGGGAGTGCTGCTAAGCTACTGGTCTGTTCCCAGTGGTAATTCCTCATTCTAAGTCATCTAGACAGTGCTGCTAGCTGCTACTCTGGTCGAAATTGTAATTCATTGTTCTAAGTCCTCTAGGCAGTGCTGCAGCTGTCTCTCTCTTCCCGGGGTAATTCCTCATTCTTAGTCCTCGAGACTCTTCTAATAAAAAAAAATATAATTTCGAACGCCAATAGCTCTAACTTTAAAAAATGTGAGACTTAGGCATAAAGGGTGGGTAGCTTTATGATGGCTGCTGTACTTTAGGAATCCTTCTCTGATAACTTGTATTGGAAGTAGTTCTTCCTAAGAACTAATTAAGAAATTATTTGGACAATATGTCCCTCCCTCCACTTGCCTGTTGAGAGGGTGGTGTGGATGGTCCATTGCAGTTCAGGTGTAATGGTGTCCGCGGCTCTGTGGTAGATGTGCAGGGGGCAGGGGTTGGTGGGGGCCCCCGAGTGGATGCCTTTCATGGTGGTGGTGTCCTTGGTCGTGATAGGTGTTCAGTTGGAGATGGTGGGCTGGCTGGTGTCTCAGGGGGGCGGGGGCCGGCTGTTGCGTCTTGTGGGCGGTCTACGAAGTTGTCGTAGAGTGTTCTGATCTAGAGGTGGAAGTAGGTTCCAAGCTTGTCGTAGAGCTCTTGAAATGAAATGAAATGAAAAGTGAGGTTTGTATAGCGCAACTGTCACTCCTGACGGAGTCTCCTGGCGCTGCAGATAACTAGAACCGACTGTAACTGTATAGGCTAAATCATGGCCAGAGAGCAGACATCTGTTAGGCCAAAGATCCAAGTCTTAAGGGCTCTTCTAAACAGATCTTCCCGTTGGATCGCTCTTAGTTTCTTTGGCAAGCTATTTCACGCTTTTGCGCCCAAGACCGCAGCTGATTTCCCTCCTTTGGTTGACAATTTGAACCTAGCTATTGCAAGTACATTTGCGGAGCTAGATCTGAGTGTCCTTGTTGTGGTATATGATTTGAATCTAGTGGAGAGATAAGCAGGGCCTAAACCACGAGATGCTCTAAAAGTTGTCAACAGCAATTTGAACAGGATTCTTTTATGAATCGGGAGCCAGTGTAGGGTCTTCAATGCGGCAGAGGCAGACGCTCTATGAGGAAGCCCTAAGACCAATCTGGCCGCTGCATGCTGAACTACTTGGAGTTTCCTCAGGGAAGCCTTATTCATCCCTGCAAGGAGGCTGTTACAGTAGTCTAGCCATGATAATATAAGAGCTGCTGTTACCATTTTCCTTGCTGCAAGCGGGATGAGATTGAAGAATTTTTTCAATGTTTTAATGAGGCCGAAACAGGTCCCTGTTAATTTTGAAAAATGGGGTTTAAATGAAAGGGAAGAGTCGAACAGTACTCCCAGATTTTTTGCGACCTCAACCGTTGAAGGAGGGGCTACAGTTTCATCTGGCCACCAGTCTTTGGGTTGGAACAGATTATTTTTACCAATGGGAAGGATTTCTGTTTTGTCGGTGTTACAGCAGAGGTGGTTGTTGTTCATCCATTTAATGACTGCCGTAAGACAAGCTTTGAAATTTTCTTCAGCCTTTGTCGATCTCTCTTCTAATGACAGAATGAGTTGGGTATCGTCAGTATAAGATGTGATTTCGATCCTAAAGGATGAGATTAGTGAGATGAGTGGAGCCATATATATATTAAACAGCAGGGGGACGAAGAGAAGCCCCCTGTGGAACACCCGTAGATACAGTACGTTCAGATGAAAGACAGGAACCCAAAGAGACAACCTGTTTTTTATTTGACAGGAAGGATGTGATCCATGCCAATGCCAAGTTGGTAATGCCACATGATCTTAGTCTGGCTAGCAGGATGTCTTGGGACAGACAGATCCAAAAGGATCAGGACTGCCTTCCTGCCACTATCCGTTATGAATTTTAGGGTATCTGATATCTCGAGTAAAGCTGACTCTGTCGAATGTTTTGGGCGAATTCCAGACTGGCGGGGATGAAAAATAGATGTAGACTCAGCAAAACTAGAGAGTTGTTTGTAGACTGTTCTCTCTGTGATCTTACCCAAGATTGGTAAGAGGGATATAGGCCTATAGTTAGATAGATTAGATGATTCAATGTTCTGTTTTTTCTTGAGGAGCTTCACAATAGCAAATTTCCATTCCTCGGGTACTGTGCCCAAGGCTAGGGAGGAATTCACTATACTGTTGATCAGCGGATTCGCAACATCAATAATATGATGTAAAAGAATAGGGGGACATGCGTCCAATGGTGAACCTGATTTACAAGCTAATATAGCCTCTTGCGTTTGGACTAATGTGGCAGTTTGAAATGATTGAAGAACGGGAAAGTCCATTCCGTGGTCTGGTATTTTTCCATTGGCGAGGTCCTGTGGTCTATAAGTCTCAAAATTCCTTTGAATGTTCTTAACCTTGTTTTCAAAGTAAAGTGCAATATCATTACAAAGTGTAGAAGACGGAGGGATCGCAGAATGTAGAGCTTTAGGATCTGTGAAGGATTTTACCATTTTAAATATTTCTTTTTGACTATGCTTTGCCATGATGATTCAATTGTGAAAATATTATTTTTTAGCAGCTTTAATAGCCAGATTATATTGTTTTCTAAATGCTTTAAAGATTTGCAAATTAGTTACTTCATATCCCCTTCGCCACTTGCGTTCAAGCTGTTTACTGTGCAGATGGAGATCTGCCAGATCTTTTGAGAACCAGGGGTCATAGTGGTTTTTCCTTTTAGACGCTCGAGTGCCGCCTTTGGGGGGGGGGGGGGGGGGTGATGTCTGTGGCTTCGCTGTGTGGGTTGGTAAATTCCTGAATGACACTGAAGAGTTCCTTGGAGTTGGCGGAGTTGGTGAGGATGTTTTTGTGGATGAAATCCCTTTTTGTTGTTCTGGTTTGGCTGTGGTAGTCACTCATGGCGTCCTTGTAGGTGGAGTAGCTGTCGGTTTTCTTGGTACTTCTCCAGTTCTTCTCCAGGTGTCTGCAGATGCGCCTGGCTTCTTGGAGATCGGTGGTGAACCAAGCGGCTTTCCTTGGGTGCTGTTTGCCCGGGTTGCATAGCGGGGCGAGCTAGTCTGCATAGTTGGAGACCCAGGTGTGGAGTTCTCTGGCTGCTTCGGATGTCCAGGTGGGGTTGTCTCGAGTGAGGGTGGAGTTCAGTTGCTCGTCAGTGACCTTGCTCCAGTTCCTTCGTGTTGCACGGAGGGTGGTTTTGGTGCCTTGGCTTTGTCGACGGTGAAGTGGATGCAGTGATGGTCAGTCCATGGTGGATGCATTGTGTGGCTGAAGTGAGCGCTGTTGCCTGAGGCGAAGATGGGGTCGAGGGTGTGTCCTGCTCTGTGTGTAGGTGTGGTGACCAGTAGGTTGAGTCTGATGTTGGCGAGGTTGTCCTGAAGGATGGTGGAGTTAGGGTTATCGAGGTGGAAGTTAAGGTCTCCAATGAGTACGTAGTTCATGGATGCGATGACGTGGGGTGGGATGAAGTCTATGATGGTGGTGGCGAAGGGTGTCCTGGGGCCGGGGGGTCTGTAGACGAGGGTTCCTCTGAGTGTGGTGTTGGGGCTGGTTTGGATCTGGAAGTGCAGATGTTCGGCAGAGGGGAAGGTTTCGCTGGAGGTGGGGAGGTGGAGGGTGCTCTTGTGGGCTATGGCGAGGCCCCCTCCCGGGTGGTTGGGGCAGTCCTTCCCCTGGATCTCATATCTGTCCAGGATGGCGGTGTTTATGTTGGGTGCGGAGGCAGCATTGGTCCAGGTCTCTGTGAAGAAGGCGATGTCGGGCGAGAGAGAGTCGAGTAGGTTGCAGATCTCTATAGAGTGTTTGTGTACGGAGCGCATGTTGAGGAGGATGCATCACAGGGTGTCATTATCGCAGGTGATGGAGGTGCCAGAGGTCGGGGCAGTGGTGAAGGTCTGACAGCAGTGAAGGCAGGAGAACTGGCCATGGGTCGAGTTTGGCGAGGCCGGTTGGCAGTCTCTGAGTTTTCCTGGGTTGAGTGCAAGGAGAGCGGCGGAGTCGTACCGGTGTGAGGACGCGGATCAAGGGTTCCTGGCGCTGGTCGCGGTCGGGTCACGGTTGGGTCGCGGACGGGCGCAGACGGGCTTGCCTTAGGCGCGCCTTTGGCGCGTCCGCTGCGCAAAAGCGCAGCAGCCGCCATTAAGTAGGGGAGAGGACAGGACCAGAGGTAGGGAGGCGGGAGCAGGGGCTGTGTCGGGGGGGGGGGGCCAAAGGGGCAGCAGTGGCGGGAAAAAGTAAACAAAAAACACTGAGTGATCAACTCTTCCCGTCATAGGCGCTAGAAGTAGTGGTGCGGGGTGCTGCAGCACAGCTGCAAGTCTTCGATTTGCATATGTGACATTTACATGTTTTTAGTAGACTTATGCATGACATTTCTATAGCTTTGTCGCAAGCATACATGGCATTCAGAGTAGGCAAGGGACTAGTGACCGCTGCAGAGCATAGATCTCTCAGGAGGGTGACTGGGTGCAGCCCATTGCTTTGACTTCTGCTGTTCTTGAGTTGTAGCGCTGCTGCCTTATCTCAGTCATGGATAGCGCAGCTCCCCTTTGTGCACAGAGACAGCTTTAGCCTAGCTGCTCAGCACACGCATGTGGTAAAGAGCTTATGAAATACAAAGTAGCAGTTGCAACCACCTTTCTAGCCCTGGTTGTGCTGCACACATGTCAACCTCATCGGTGGTCAACAACTGGCTGATGAACTTCGCTGCAAGACCACTGCCAATATTACCAGCGAACAGAGTGCCTCGAGCAATGAGGGACAGACGAGAGGAGCTTGATTTGAGTGACATTACATTTCAGTGCAGTGATATGGATACCGACACTGAAATGCTTTAAAATAACCCCTGATGTGTGGCACTTGGCAGGGCTGCATGCTGCTCTACTCCCTGGTTTCAGTGAAAACTGCTGACAGCAACTGAACTCAACGCCCAGGAAAAAAGAACACTAAATCAAAGGGAGACTTTCTCCTCTCCATTCCCCGTTATATACACACCACTTGCTTTGCTTCCTAATGAAAGCGAAAGTACAACCTGCAGGAGGGGGACAGGTGCAACAAAAGGCTGGCACTAACAGGCTGCTACATAATGTTTGAGCCTCCGAGTTCTACTTTTATAGTCCGCTCATTGTTATTGGGCCATAAGGAGCAGCGCAGACCACATGCCACCTTTACCATGCCTTTACACTGTAAAAAGCTGTCCGTCTAACCCAAGGTTACCACCTCTGCCTTTTTAACGTTCGTGGCATTCCGCCCATTTAACAAATGAATGTCCGACGATCCATACGGACAAATCCCCTTCATCTGGCTCAGCTACAATTCCAGTCGGTCGTCTTATCGCTCAACGTTTACCCAATCTAAACCCGGAATACCCTTCCTATCCAACAGTTCAGAAAGCCCTGAAAAACATCCACATAACCCTCTCTCACAGATCTTTGCAGATCAGAGGAAGTACTGCTTACAGTTGATCAAGCCATTACCTAGCTAACTGTCTCTTGCGAGGTCCCTGGCCCCTTTCCCTAGACCACCCCTCTGAGGAAATATGAATTTTGTGATCAGTTATGTCCCCTATCGTAGACCCCAACGGCTCCATGTGCATGCTATAAGTACATGTATGTTCCCTCCAGTTTCAGTTATGAAGACGCAAATACATGTGCGTCCACCGTCAACATGTCCTCTTTCAGATCCGCCATGAATGGGTCAGATATTCCATTCCTAAGTATGAAAGGCCACCGACTTTATGTGGTTCACTTTCCACATTTTACAGATTCAGGCGAGTAGGCCCTGAATTCTGTCATCAAGCCTTTTCCTGTCTTCTGCCTCTGAAAGCTCCAGTCCGAGCCCGCATCTGTATCCATGAACTTTGTCCTACTCCCTGCGCGGCTAACGGTGCCTGATCCAGCCTGTTGCCTGCCAAAAACTGTATTTCACCTTCAAGATTATCTGCTCCGCTCCTCATCCGATGCATTCCTGTCTAGTAGTTTAGGTAAACATTCTTCCAGCTACCGTGCAAAGGGCCAGGCCTCACTGTCCTCATGCAAGTAATTCATAGCCCCTGTTACCATGGAAGATTCCTGCCCCCTCACATCTCATGTAGACACTTAGACGCTTGTACACGCACCAACAGTCAGTATAGAATAGATTCTGTCCGAGAGACCTTTCCTTTTGGATAATACAGTTCTTTAAACATAAGATGTTAGATATGATTTGGGATTAGGTTGACATGACCCCCCAGACTTCTGTCTCCACATGTAGAGCTAAATGTCAAGTCCCCTTCACCCTCTAGTTGCACGTCAATCACACGTCATGCGGCTGCGCGCGCATCTCTGCCAAATATTTCTGCTGACATTGCAGGATTCTCTTATGGATCCACCCACTTGTGACATCATGTTTAATGACGTATTTAGTTACGCCTATATGTCCGCCTTTTTTAGTTACGTATGCATATTTTATCTATCTTATCAACTGTTACGCCTCCTGCATCTGTTTCACTGTAATGCATTTCTTATAAAAACGATTACCTGTCAATAATGTATTGTCTTCCTTCCTGAACCCTCATGGTGATGGAATGTGAAGCCTGCAATTCGAACTGTATTTCCTTTGTAGAGGAATAAAGCCTTTTAGAACCTCTAATACCACGGATTCTGCCTCTTATATTTACTGAGTTATTCTTACTAGACTTTACCGCATAAAAAATAGTACCGGTAATGAAATATTTACCACATAAATTGGCGCCCGAACAGGGACACTTTCTCATCTCACGCGCCGGAGGTGCGTTGCAGGCCCGGTCTCCTGCCACAGCTGAACGGACAAAAACGCGTACCTGCAGGATTTCCTGTATCTCCCTCCGGCCAAGCGGGGGTGACTGAGGCTGCGATCAACACCCAGACGAGGCGGTGAGAAGTGCGAAGTATCCCGACCAGAGCCTAGCTGAGAGAGCAAGATCCGAGGTATACAGAGGCCCACCAGGTTCCGAAGTTCCGAGTCCAGTCGAGTCCAGTCCAGTCCGGTCCAGTTTCAGTTCAGTTCCGAGGCCTTCCGTTCCGAGCTACCCGGTGAGTACCATTGCCGGGGAGGCATTTAACGTGCACATAGTCTGTGCCGGTCAAGACGGGTTTGGGTACACAAATCCGGTCTGCACTGTTTCAGCAGTGTATCTGTACTGTTTAGCAGTATATCTAGTATGTCTTGCATATAAATAAGTATTATCTAGTGTCAGTATTATGTCAGTAACTAGTTTTCTATTAGTTATCATCGTTCGTTAAACTGTTAAGTGTTAAATGTTTAAATACGTTCTATATACTGTGGTGTGAATGATTGTTCATTACTGTGTTTATTGTATAAAGTGTGTTCTAGTAATAAGGTCTAAAAATGCCGCTCTTTTCGAAATTAAGACAGATCAAAACTAGAAAAGGGGTACTCGAAGAAGCTGTTCCCATTCCACCTAGGGACACTCCAGGATACTTTATGTATCATAAGCATGGCCTAGATGCCGTATTATTTCTTGATTTATGGGTGGACTACACCAAGGATTTACCAGAAAGTCAGAGATGGCCCGCAGCGGGGACCTGGGATGCCGATTGCATCATGAGAGTAGAAGAAGAATTATGGAAAAAGAAAGCCAGACAGTCACAGAAAGATGCCATTGAATTATGGCGTAAAGAATCATATAGACGTACAGAAAAAGCGCTCAGACAGGAAGAGAAAGGTAGGGAGAATTCGAATAAAACCCGAGAAAATCTATTAATTGAGGAAGGTACCCGAGTAAAATCAGAACAAGTAGATAGACAAAGAAACACTCTTATGAATGGTATGTATCCTCTTCTGGCCGAAGGGTTACCTAAGGCTACCCCGGAAATACCAAAAGACTTGACTCCTCCATTGCTCCCGATAAAAGCACATCCCAAAACACATCCTAAAACAGCAAAAGACGTTTTCCTTTCCTCCTATTTAGATGACGTAGCTCCCGAGTATGCTAATACCATACCACACACACCGCTTGCCGATGGTGTTCAACATCAAGAGCATCCGTCTGTATCCCCGCAACAACAAACTCCTACGCCCATTCCCACAGGTCCGTCCGTTTCTACTGTTTTTCCCGCATCTACAATTTCTATCTTACGTCCAACGAATCCTTTTTTGCCCAGCACCTCAGATGGTGCTACAGGAGGTACGACAGACATGTTTGCCACACCGCCGCGAAATAAACAGACCCTTAGAGATTTAGCACTCCAACGTACACCCCAACTAGCGACACCCGACATGTTTAAAGAACATCTTGTGGATTGTAGATATGATCCAGTGCCAGGTAAACAGGACAGATTGCTACTATCATCACTACGTATAAGCAGGCGCGGTGCGTCCATTGGGGCGTGGGGGCGTAGCCCCCCCGCCCGCGCCTCGCGCCTGCAGCTCTCCCTCTCCTCTGTGAAGCCCGCGCCTCGCGCCCGCAGCTCTCCCTCCTCTGTGAATGTCAGTCAGCATGACGTCGGACCGTGGGCGGTCCGCGTCATGTTGACTGACATCATTGTCAGACACATTTGGGGAAAGGCAGCACAAGTGCGCATGAGTGGGCATGGAGCTTATTATTTTACTCCGTGCCCAGTCATGCGTACTTGTGTTTTTGCTGCCTTGCGCATGCCCATTAGGAGCCCCTCGGTCTCCTAATGGGCAGGCGGCGGGCGAGGAGTAGGCGGTGCCGTCAGCCAATCCTGGCGCTGCTGCAACGCCAGGATTGGCTGAGGGCCGGGTTGCCAGTCACTTGCGCGTCACGGTGTTCCGGACCGTTTGAAGGAGCAGAGAGGCGCCAACGCGGGCCAGGAGAAGGCGAGGCGGTCACCGGTCAGGTAAGTGTTTTTTAATTTATTTTAGGGTGGTTAAGGTTTCCTGACTGTGACCCGGGCCGTCGCTGGTGTATGTAAATCTACCACAGCACTCCTCAAGCAGTGACAGTTCGACATTGCTAAATCTAGGCATTGCCTCCCAAGTTATAACACACTCCTCAGACATGACTGCCTGCACACCCCGTTTCTTCCTTTTTTGCTGCTGGCACAACATGGGAGGATAAAACATCAGCAGCCCGAAATTCCACTAAGTTACATAAGTCATCATCGGCTACCTGGATAACAGAGTCTAATGCAGTTTCATTCCCATTTAAAATATCCATCCTGCTTGCCCGTATCCTATGTTCAATAGAGAGTCTCTGCTCTAAGAGGGCAATTTCCTTTGAAATACTTCTCTCTCCAACATGCTATCAACACCAGTTACATTAAGCAAGGACACATTTGTTCCCTTGGAGAAACCATCCCTCGGGCCCCTACATGTTTGGTGGCGAACCGTTCCATTTCCCTGTGCGGTTTCTCATTAACGCTCGTCATAGTCTATATGCTAATCCATGCTTAAAATGTCATGTCACGGGCCGGCGCTGGAAATCATTCGGTAACTGTTTAACTGTAATCTTATTTTGAAAACACCTTTTGTTGGGAGAAGTACGTGGTGCTTGTATTATTCTGCGGTGGTTTGCAATTGCTTTACGGTCGCCAGGTCCGCTTCCCTGAGGCCGGCAGTGGCTGCTGGCTGGTGGCTACTACTTCCTCATTAGAGGGGAAGGTGAGGGAATGGCGTGGCTCGTCAGCACTATGTCTTGGTTATTTTGGTAAGGTGTGATTGGTTGTCTGGTTGTCGTTGAAAATGAAAAACTCTTATTCGCATGTTCGCACCATGCTTGCGGGAGGCTGCTAGGTAGAACTCGCCGCCTTGAACTGGCATCTCATTAAGTATGTGTGTGGCACAGACTTGGGCAGCCTCGAGCTTCGTGTGATTGAGAGATTGTTACTGCAGTATTTTATTTGTATATTCATTTTTAGCATGTACCCTGGCAGCCCCACCCAACCCCTTGCACGTGAGTTGTATTTAGTGGCACGGGTTAGATTAAGGGGATAAGCTGAATTTACTGGCTGAGAGAAGGCGTCATTTTGTTATTGCTTCATTAATTAAATGTACTGCATGCAGGTGCAGCCCATGTCATTGAAACAAAGAAAAATAAATTAGATGGACTATGACTTCCAGATGAGTGTAAAACATATGTATGTGTTTTAGGGGACATGCTGCTCTCCTGGGAGGGGGGCAGTGGGTGGGATCACAGCGTTCATGGCATGCTCAGAACTGCTCACATGCCATTTAACACTATCTGGATTGTTGTTGCTGGGAACAATACGCAGCAATTGCTCTGTTTCCAATATCTTTTCGCTCGAAGTTTGCATAGGATCAGGATGCTGAACGTAACCAGTTAAGCAATGAAAGGTTAACAACTTTGACGGTTACAAAATGTAAATAGGAGGGCAAAACATTACTATTAAATGACCCGAGACACAATGCGTTTCAAAAATGTTTTATGACCCTGCAGGACACGCTAGCAGTTCTCCCCAGGTGGCTGTCAGTAAGCTCCAAGCACAGATATCAGCGAGGAGAGTGCAACGCGATGTGCTCTACACTGTCAGATGAAGCTGTTAAACTGATAGAGCACAGGTTGTCTGAGGAATTATGAGGCAAACTCATATAGATTCATCACAAGGCTGATATAAATGCAATGAATTAAGGCCTTTGTGCAGATGGGGAACTGACCCTTTATAAATATCAGAATCTGTGCCTCTCTACATATCAGGCAGGGGTGTAACGCAGGCACCTGCAAATGGGCTGTGCAGCTTGATTTGCTGCTAACAGTGATAGAAGACAATGTTTGTATAACTTGTAAGTTATACAGGTACGGTAATATATAAGATGTTGAACAGTTTTATTTCATTTTTATGTGTTTCAGTATTTTAAGTCTATCCTTTCGCATTTGCCTTATAAAACTTCTCGCTTTCTCAAATTTGCTCACTCACTGCACTGAACTTTTACGCCCTACCACATTCAAATGTCACCAGCCGCCACTGCGTATAAGACGAGCTACATTGTATTTAATGACGATACCAGGAATGGTTGAACACCTAGACAATATATATCACTTCGTCCAAACAGGGCGAGGCCCAGAAAGTATTAACGAAGCTATGGAATACCAGAAAGTGGATGTACAAAGACAACTACTACGTTTTTTCATAAACTGCGTGATCAGGAACCAAGACAGGCCTGGGGCAGATCATGATACCATGCAAAAACTTGCCAAATGGGGTCAGAACATATCAGACGAGAAACATGATAAACAGGCGTGTATAATCGCCATGTATCGAAAGATCCGCAAGGAAGTAGAACGAATACATAAAGAAAGACGAGAAGCAGACAGAATTGAATCAGAGGGAGAGGAGGAGCAAGAATCAGAACAATTAGATACGATAGCTTACGTAGGTAGAGGAAGACCCCATAATAATGCTAGAGGCTTTAATGATCCGATACGTCCGATACGTCCAGAATGTAATAGACATTTTCAAACCCCTATGTTAAATACAAGATCCCCTGAACACCTATTCCAAGCCGCTGATAAATTACTCCGAGATCGAAGGGGGTACCATATGCTCGATTCCATGGATGAACAAGAATTAGCCAGGTCAGCAGTACAATGGGCTGACAGTCCCAGTAAATACAGTGATGATGCACTAGCACACACGTTTCTGAACCTTACCCCAGACGAACAGCGTTTAGCTAGTATATACATGATTCAACACCTCCTTATATTATATAAAAGCCAACACTCCGATCCTGGACCCTTACCTGACATATTGACGGAACTACTCACGAATAAATGGAGAGGGTCAGGTACTGATTTAATTAAAGAAATTCTAGAATTTCGAAACCAGTATATAACTTTCGTGTGCCCAGAACACGTTCCGGTTCCCATTAGGGGAAGAAAAATGTATCACATAGATAGACAGAATCCGTTACGCGAAGTACACCCAATCAGAGGTGAAGATAATAACTTTACACGCGTGTTTGTGTACACGCCTATAACTAAAATTGAATTATTAGAAATGAAGAAAGTAGTACCCAGCCATGACAAGGATCCAGCAGGTTTCCACCGTGAGATAAAAGACATGTTACTCATGGGAGAGTATACCTACCCCGACATTATGAAAATATTGAAAGTGTTAATGCCTGCCGGTGTTTACGAGAAACTCAAAGAAAAGGAATGGGAGGTGGGAGACCAAAAGATAGATTGGACAGCATTAGAAAACGAAGAAAAGGCCCGAGCTGCAGGATCAGGGCTTGGGGAAAAGACTACAGCACTACCAGGATTACTAGTGCAGGTACTGCCACATTTATTAACTACGAAAAAAGAAGACTGGGGTGCAATCTCAGCCTGTAAACAAAAGCAAGATGAAGACACTAGTGATTTCTATTCCCGATTTGAAAAATGTTTTGGTATTAATAGTGGCATAAAAGCAAGTAGCGAGTCATATCCACATCTGTTTGTGACAAAATTAGTTGAAAATTCCCTGCCGCAAGTTAAGAATAGAGTATTGAAATTTGAGAGTACTTGGCAAGGTAATACCCCGTCACAGATGTTACAGATGTTACAATATCACCACAATAGAATTAGAGAAGAACAAGAACATGAACAAAGACGTATGAAAGATACGAAAATGAAAATGCTTGTTGCCCAGACAGTTCCAGCCGAGGGTCATAAAAAAGGTGATTCCACAGGTCCGGCGAAAGGGACATGCAACTATTGTAAACAACAAGGTCATTATATACACGATTGTCCAGTCCTGAAACATAATATTGCCACAGGTAGAACACAGGAAAGACCACGTCCACCTAGACAGGATCAGAATCAACAACAAATCCCTCAGCATGCACAACCTAGGTCAGCTCCGCAACAACTAGCTCCGCAACAGGCAGCTCCACAACAGACCGTAGCACCACCTCAAGTGCAGCCTATTGCTGCCACACAAGCAACAACACAACAGATGTATCAGTATGCACAAGCAGATTATCCCGATTATCAGCGATACACATGAAATAGCCTAGAGAGGGAAGTTGGCTTACCCCTTATTGAGGTTCCTGTAGATCAAGAGGGACCTTATGTACATAGTGAACTATTAGGGGAAGACAGAAAGTTTTTACTTGATACAGGGGCAAGCAGAACAACTATACGACGCAGTGAAGTTCCAGGGGCACCCCTCTCAGGCTCACAAAATATTTCCCTTGGATTCTCAGGAAAACCTATAATTAATGAAGTAACGCAACCTCTTCCACTTACGGTTGGTCCATTGACACGTACTACAGATTTATTGCTTACTAAATCATGTCCAGAAAACTTGTTAGGAATAAAAACATTGAAAGCTCTAGGAGCTATAATATGTTGTTCTCCGGAAGGAGTACGATTATTTTTACGTGACTTTAAAGGTCACTACGTGTCCAGAGACATGGATCACCGGCTGCAGAATTTACCTACACATTTATGGGCACAAGGCCCAACTGATGTTGGTTGCATGAACATTACACCATATCGAGTCACACTGAAAACAGGAGTAGTACTACCACGAATGCGACAATACAAGTTACCACCAGATGCTGTTGTGGCTTTGCTGCAAATCATGGACGAGCTCATTGCACAAGGAGTGGTTGTAGAAACCGACTCCAATGTATGTAATTCCCCGATAATTCCGATTCTTAAAAGAACGGATCCAAAAGCACCACCAGTATATCGATTAGTTATTGATCTGCGGGAATTAAATAAATGTATTGTACCACAATACCCTGTGGTCCCAGATATCTCTTCATTACTAACAGCTATTGACTCAGAAGCAACGTTCTTCACTGTAATTGATCTCAAGAATGCTTTCTTTAGCGTCCCAATAGATCCGGAAAGTCAATATCTGTTCGGATTCAGTTTAAATGGACGAAGTTTTAAATTCACACGCGGACCTCACGGATTTACTGAAAGCCCCAGCATCTATAGCCAAGCACTGAAACGAGAACTTGACAGTATCCACATGCCAGTTAACACTGCCTTGCTTCAATATGTCGATGATCTGCTGATCACCGCCCGAAGCGAATCTGAATGTGAAACAGCGTCACTGACGGTTTTAAAATTTCTGGCCGACAAGGGGCACAAGGTGTCCCCTTCTAAGCTGCAATTCTGTGTCCAGCGAGTTGTTTACCTTGGGCACTCGCTGTCCAAGGAGGGAAGACAGCTTACACCTGATCGCATCCAGTTAATCGCTAACATGCCACCACCCAAGACACAAAAGGAGGTGCGGGCTTTTATAGGTCTTACTTCATACTGTAGGCAGTGGATCCCTCAATATGCATTTCTAGCAAAACCACTCATCCAGTTGACAACACAGGAGGCAGCCACATCGACTGTTCTCCCCTGGACTCAAGAACATACACATGCCTTTGAAAGCTTAAAGAAAGCTTTATGCCAAGCACCTGTTTTAGCAACACCATGTTACAGTAAACAGTTTACACTCTTTGTTACAGAACGCGACGGTACTGCCATGTCAGTACTCACTCAGGAACAAGCAGGATCACACAAACCATGTGCTTATTTCTCTAGTACATTAGATCCAGTAGCCCAGGCTCTTCCTGCGTGCCTGAAATCAGTGGCAGCAACAGCTTTAGCAATCAGACAAAGCGATGCCATAGTGTTAGGACATCAATTGACAGTACAAGTACCACACGCAGTAGAGGTTCTCTTGAACCGCACACAAACACAACACTTGACTATAGCGAGACTCACCGGTTATGAATTAACATTGTTTCAACCACACATAGAAATCAGACGTTGTAATACGTTAAATCCTGCCACACTTTTGCCAGTAAATGGAACAGATCCATTAGCACATGATTGTATTGAAGTCATTACTATCTCGACGAAACCCAGACAAGACTTGACAGATATCCCTTTATCAGATCCAGACTTGACATTGTATGTAGATGGTTCATGCATGAGAACAAGTACAGGAGAGTTAGTGGCCGCTTACGCAGTCACAACAGGCACTGAAGTCATTGAAACAAATTGTATTAACACTTTGTCAGCTCAAGCAGCAGAGCTCATCGCTCTGACACAAGCCTGTATCCAAGCCAAAAATAAGAAAGTCAACATATACACAGATTCACGTTATGCATTCGGAGTCGTCCATGACTTCGGCGTACTGTGGCGAGAGAGAGGTTATTTAACTTCTCACGGTGCCCACATCCAACACGGACCCCTCATTCAAGCCCTATTAGACGCGATTCATTTACCTACTGCAATATCGATTATGAAATGCAAAGCCCATACAAAAGTTACCGATATCATTTCTCAGGGTAACGACTTAGCTGACAGAACAGCTAAACAGACTGCTCAGAACCAGACTCATACAACTGACGCGACAAAGACAATAGTTCCGACACCAACACATTGCATGACAGTTAAGGATCCCGCCCTTGATATAATTGACATACAGACACATGCTACACCAGAAGAAATAAAGAAATGGACTGAATTAGGAGGGATCCAAACGGATCAAGGATGGATGACGAAGGAAAAATCTATATGGTTTCTTCCTGACTCCATGGTTCAAGTCATCATTAACACAATACATAGTCCAGCGCACCTAGGAGAAAAAGCTATGCTAGACAGTATTCAACACATTTGGTTCAACAAACACTTACGAGCAGCAGCCAAACAGAAAGTACGTACCTGTATGATATGTTGTCAGTTTAATCCAGGTAAAAGCATCCCCGTAGAGCAGGGTGGATTTCAACCTCCCGATCATGCTTTTGAAGCCCTCCAGATGGATTATATCCAGATGGAACGATGTCGAGGATTCAAATATGTTCTCGTAGTTGTTTGTGCTCTTTCCCGTTGGACAGAAGCCTACCCGGTTTCAGATTACACTGCCCCGACTACTGCCAAACAGTTAGTTCGAGAATTCTTCCCACGGTATGGTTTGCCACGTGTTGTCTACTCAGATAACGGCCAGCCATTCTCATCCGAACTAATGAAACACGTTTCACTTTTGTTAGGCTACCAATGGAAATTCCACTGTGTCCGACATCCTGAGGCAGCAGGTCTCGTGGAACGCCATAATCAAACTCTGAAAATTAGATTGTCCAAAATATGTAGAGAAAAAGGTGTCGATTGGATAGTAGCCTTACCAGTTGCGCTCTTTTACATGAGAATGGTAGCACATTCTCGAACAGGGCTATCCCCGTACGAGGTGATCTTCGGTAGACCACCAAATATGTGGGGGACGCCTATACCTCGCAAAATCACTGATGTTGACTGTAATATGCTGACAGATTACCTGGCTTCCTTGATGTCTGCACTACAATCTTGTCGTTCACAGGTAGCTGCAGCTTTTCCCGATAACACTGAGGTGAAGCCCCATGACGTGGTTCCATGTGACCTGGTTCTGGTACGGAATTTCGACCGGAAGACCCAACTGGAGCCTAGGTGGAAGTCGCCTAAACTCGTTCTACTAACAACAAGGACAGCCGTGAAGATCGAGGGACGTAAAGGGTGGTTGCACTCGAGTCATATCAAGAAATTTTATGGACTACCGTCCAGTGCGAACACTCAGCCCTGCATTCCCTCACAGACAGACTCAAAGCTCCCCTTGGTTGAACAGACAAAAACAGAACTTTATAAACTGAAGCTAAGGTCTAGCAAGTCAGACAATTTGATTGTTTAAGTCCTCTCCAAGGTGAATCGGTTGAATTTGTCTTTGACATGTATCCTCTAGACCGGAATAGAGAAAGAAATCAACAGATGCAGCTTAAAAAGCATGCGTATTGTAAATCACTTCGTAGTCATTGCACAGTAACACTATTAATTTTGTTTTTTCTAAGTTTTCTGATCATCATAACTAGTGTACTGCTTCATATGTATTACCCTATTTCTAAGCGTGCTTACAATGTTACTGCTGAACATTCTTTTAGCGAATTACCTCCGCATGAGTTGTCCTATAGATTTGCGCTGCGCAACAACACATTCATTAGTATGTTACATCATTCCCATCAGACCAGCAATGCTACAAATTGTTGGATATGTGGCCGACTCCCTCCCTATCAGAACTATAAGGGAGTTTTGCCCCTCTTTCCATATCCGTTCACACACAATGGCTCCTGTGGAGCATGGTTTAGTTTGATCAATTCTCTAGATTCAAATTCAGTAGTTTATCAAGACAACTGGGTATGGGGAAACCTGAACCTAGTTTTGCTTAAGGTCTGCTACCCTAACAAGGAGGGACTTCCCAAAAGAACAGGAACTGATCTAGAAAATGAAGTATATGGATTAGGTAATTTTACACTTAACCTCATGATCCTGAACGTTGAATCTGAAGCTACACCAATCTTGCCCGCCATGTCAGTATTCCCAGTTAAAGGGGAATTATGTGTAAGAAAGAATGGTTCCATACACCTGGGCCATAGTAAATGCACCACTGTAATAAAATTCAGTGATCAAGGCAAGTCTACATTTAGAGCTTCCCGTCATTCCTACTTCATATGTGGCCAGACCGCATATATACGTCTACCTCTAGATTGGGATGGTACCTGTTACATAGCATTCCTTCTGCCACCTGTTTTCCTAGCTCCTCCTGATTATCACAGAAATACCCATTTAGTACACAATAGACAGCAGAGAGATCTCCCGATTGTCGATTACACTGAAACGGCATGGGAGCAATACACAGATTTCAATAAAGGTTTCTTTCCCTATATAGGTACAGTCACTAATAGTAAGCTGATACGTAGATTAACTAGAACCCTTGAAGCAGTAGTGAACGAGACTACTTCCGCCTTAGGCAATTTAACAGAAGAGCAGTCTGCTATGCGGATTGTTGTGCTTCAAAATCGTCTTGTCCTTGACGTCATCCTGGCCGATAGGGGCGGAGCTTGTAGGGTCATCGGATCAAGTTGCTGCATTTTCATACCAGAAAATTCGCCGTCAGTATATAAAGCCATAACCCGCCTTCATAAGATTATAAGCCAGCTACACCAGAGTCCAGGCACCTGGACTTGGTCCGGTTGGTTCTGGGGCGTGTTGTCAGCCTGGGGATGGAGGATCCTATCCTTCCTAGGTATTGGCTTTCTCATACTATTCAGTTGCTGCTTATGTCTACAATGTGGGCCAGCGATTTGTGGTCTGTGTGCCACATCGTGTATCCCGCATCCAAGTTTTCGTTCAAAATCCCGGAAGAAGAAAGAAGAACAAATTATGCTATATGAACAGATCGATGGATTGATGAAGATCGATATCTCCTGAGGGTCCGTAGGGGACAAGGAGGGAATGAGGAAATATGAATTTTGTGATCAGTTATGTCCCCTATTGTAGACCCCAACGGCTCCATGTGCATGCTATAAGTACATGTATGTTCCCTCCAGTTTCAGTTATGAAGACGCAAATACATGTGCGTCCACCGTCAACATGTCCTCTTTCAGATCCGCCATGAATGGGTCAGATATTCCATTCCTAAGTATGAATGGCCACCGACTTTATGTGGTTCACTTTCCACATTTTACAGATTCAGGCGAGTAGGCCCTGAATTCTGTCATCAAGCCTTTTCCTGTCTTCTGCCTCTGAAAGCTCCAGTCCGAGCCCGCATCTGTATCCATGAACTTTGTCCTACTCCCTGCGCGGCTAACGGTGCCTGATCCAGCCTGTTGCCTGCCAAAAACTGTATTTCACCTTCAAGATTATCTGCTCCGCTCCTCATCCGATGCATTCCTGTCTAGTAGTTTAGGTAAACATTCTTCCAGCTACCGTGCAAAGGGCCAGGCCTCACTGTCCTCATGCAAGTAATTCATAGCCCCTGTTACCATGGAAGATTCCTGCCCCCTCGCATCTCATGTAGACACTTAGACGCTTGTACACGCACCAACAGTCAGTATAGAATAGATTCTGTCCGAGAGACCTTTCCTTTTGGATAATACAGTTCTTTAAACATAAGATGTTAGATATGATTTGGGATTAGGTTGACATGACCCCCCAGACTTCTGTCTCCACATGTAGAGCTAAATGTCAAGTCCCCTTCACCCTCTAGTTGCACGTCAATCACACGTCATGCGGCTGCGCGCGCATCTCTGCCAAATATTTCTGCTGACATTGCAGGATTCTCTTATGGATCCACCCACTTGTGACATCATGTTTAATGACGTATTTAGTTACGCCTATATGTCCGCCTTTTTTAGTTACGTATGCATATTTTATCTATCTTATCAACTGTTACGCCTCCAGCATCTGTTTCACTGTAATGCATTTCTTATAAAAACGATTACCTGTCAATAATGTATTGTCTTCCTTCCTGAACCCTCATGGTGATGGAATGTGAAGCCTGCAGTTCGAACTGTATTTCCTTTGTAGAGGAATAAAGCCTTTTAGAACCTCTAATACCACGGATTCTGCCTCTTATATTTACTGAGTTATTCTTACTAGACTTTACCGCATAAAAAATAGTACCGGTAATGAAATATTTACCACACCTCTTGGATTCTCCTACCCAGTTCCCCTCTCACAGGCATATAACCCCATAACAGTTTGCCCATGGATGTGATGCCTGCAAGTTTCCCCGATATCGTAACCCATGAGAGACTGCTCTCTATCAACGTCAATATATACTGCACCACATCTTCCTCCCTTTCCCACTGTTCTGACATCCACTCAGCTTCCCCTGCCCAAAACTCCTTCTAGGCTAAAACATATGCCTTTCTGGTAGACACCACTGGAGACCCTACCACCAACTCTAGCATCCTCTCTCTCCTATGCTCCACATGTTGTCTGGTATCCTTGTCCTGTCTTTGTCTTCCTCCATGGCCAGCCTATGGAACCTCTCTCACTGTGAAGACAAGCATCCGCAATGCCATTGTCCACTCCTGGCACATGCTTTGCATGAACAAATAACATAATCATGCTTCAAACAACACAGCACAAAAACACACAGCAGCTTGAGTCCCTGGTCGTTCCTTGCTGATTGCCTATTCACCACACATACCACTGTCATGTGATCCACCCTGAATAGTGCTTTTATGTGCTCCAGCTCCTGCCCCCACAATGTCACAGCAACCACCAAAGGAAAAAAACTCTAAAAAGGCTATACTTCTACCCCATTGCTTCCATGCTGCTGGCCGTTCCTCTGCGCACCATCTGCCCTGCTAGTAGAGGCATAAACCAATCCCTCCTGCGGCATCAGAGGATATCTTCACATACCACTCCCATTACCGCTGACCAACCATGGGAATTCCATTGAAGTTGTCCAGAAACCTACACCACATGCACACTGGCAGACAAACGCATGTGATGATGCGGCAAGGACAGTCCTGCTAAAGACATCCCCAGTCGCTCACAAACGTCCTACCCGTCCTGACAACCCTACATGCAAAATTCAAATGCCCTAGTAAGACCTGCACCTCCTTGCCTGTCACCTTTGGTTTTTCAAGCAATCCACCCAACAGCAGTTGCATTTGCATCTTTTAGTCCAATGGAAAACATGCTTCCATAGCTGTGGAATCCAACTCAATATCTAAAAAGGGCAGCACAGTTGCTGGCCTCATCGTGTTTTCTAAGGCCAGCGGCACCCCAATGTCAGCCATGAGCTCATGAAAACTTGTAAGCTGTTGCGGACAGTCCGCAGAACCGGGCAATCCCACAAAGAAGTCGTCGTCCAAATAGTGCGCCACTGTCGTCTTCCCAGTGTATGACATAAAGACCCACCGTAGAAAAGAGGTAAATTGCTATCCATGTACCATTGTCCTTCAAACTGTAAACCCAGCAACTGAAAGTCCTCTGGATGAACTGCAACAGCAGGAATGCTGACTTAATGTTACACTTCGCCATGAGTGTCCCCCTTCAAATCTGTTCCACCATGCGCCATTGCAGAGTGAACTTAGGAATATGACACAGAGGTCTCCTCATCTGGAATGAAGTAATTAACTGAGTTCCCCTAATGCCATGATAAGTGTTGTATGAGGCGAAATTGCCCCAGCTTTTTTTCGGCACCACCCCGATTGACAGGCCACTGCCCAAAAGGTCCGCTATCCTAACTTCCTGTAGCTCTTTTGCCAATTTGCCTCTGACCACCTGATTATGTGTAGCAACCTATTTCAAATTGTTCGCCCATCTTGTCAGTCTGGGGCCCTTGTATCTGAGCCGAAATCCCTCCCTGAAGCCGTCACTAAACAACTTAGCATACTGTCTGTTTTGATAACCGGTCAACCATGCCTCCAGCCAGTCAGCTTTAGTTGGAGTACGAGCCTTTCCCCATGTTGGCGTGTGCCCCCCGTACTCCTCTATTATATGCTGTCAGATTAACCTGCTGTCTATAACCCCCTCCATGATACTGATTCCACTGACCCTGCGTGGTCCTCCCTACCCCATGTCATTGGACGAGTGAGTGTCTACTGCTGCACTGTGAGCCCTCATGCTTGAATTTACAATAATCCTGGGTACATGACTCTTTGTTGAAATGCCAGCATGCCCTAATTATCCCTCCTTGTGTTCTGGCCATGGTCCCCATGCGTGGAGCTGAGCAGAAAGGGCCAATATACTATCGGCAACCTGCTCGCTGCGTATGTTGTCTTACCAGACTTGACTGACCCCATTGTCTTCTGGTAGAGATCAGTGGTAATCTCCCCCCATTTTGCCCCATGTCCCATGCCATCCTTGTCTGAATTTCCTTATTGTAGTGAACCCACGCATATCCCTATAAGTGAGTTGGCTGTGCAATGACTTCCATATAATTAAATAATGACACGCATCAGTCAGGATATTTCTTGCAATAAACGCTTGCAAAAAAGTGAAAGGCCGCTGTCCAACTAGCTATCGTTGTAGGCACTTTAGGCCTTCACACCAATTCCGCCTCCTCTTTCTTGGACCCCTCCTTAGTCCTCAGTTCTCTGTGGAGGAGCTCCAGCATCTCCACATATTCCCCTTTCCATATTTTCTCTTTCGTTGCCAGCATTAGATACACACCCAGTGATTTAGTCACCCCCATATGAGGTATTTTCAGTATTTTTATTCTCTTGCTTTCCTTCGTATTAGAGTCCTCTCCCCCACCTTTTTTTTCTCCAGAGTTTTATATAGCGCGAACTTGACCTGAAGGTATCAGGTATCAGAACGCTTTACATGAGCACAATTACTTTACACAAGGACACATTCATTTTTTTGTTAGGTACAGGGAGATTAAGTGATTGCCCAGAATCACAGGAGGTTGAGCGTCATTGCTAAGACTCAAACCCGGTTCCCCAGATTTGAGATCGACTGCCTTAGCCCGTTAGGACACATCCTCCTCCCTTTTCTTGAGCACCTGCCCTGCCTGCTGCCCCTTTATTCTGTCACACAGTTGTCCACCACTTTTTCTCCTGCCTTTCCAGGGGTAAGTTCCTGTCCCCCGCTAGCACCGTCCCATCCTGTGCATCTATGGCTATGCCTGTTTCCTTCACGAATCTCCCCTTCCTTAGACAAACCTCCCTGCCATCACCACCCCCCCCAACACCATGACTTGTTGCTGTGTAGCAGCACGTGTATGGCTAGCACCCTTAACTGGCATCAAGGTCGTCCTCCTCGGTAGATCCAGCCTCCCAACTAGTTGAAAAGGGTCATCACCCACAGCGTCCTTCTGATGTGTACCATATCTGTCTTGACACTCCTGAAAAGAGCTACAAACAAGTATGTTACATGACCCCCCTGTGACCCTCTCCCCCACCACTCATCCTCTTCCTCTTGGGAGTCCTCTACAATTTCCTCTTCTTCTAAGGTAGCCTCATCATAGTCCAATTGTTCCAGCTCATGCTATACTGCCTCCCGCCTAACATACTCTTCCTCTTGTCCATCCAACCAGCTGTTTTCTCTGTGTGACTCACTTACCAATGCAGAGGGCAGACAGAAGGCCTCTGTACACCCTCCTGCCGGTGCCCCCAAGCGCTTCGCTGACCAAAGCTTGCTGTCCGAGAGGCAGCGTTGATCTGTCCCAACCGGTGCACTACCAAGGCCACTCCAGACCTTCTTGAGGTAGTGTTGTCGAGGACCCACGACGTCATCCGGCTGGTCGCCATCTCTTCATCTTGGGGTTTATGAGCTGCATTAGACTCTCCCATTTCAGCATGTCTGACTTGCCGCTGAGTCTGAAATACAAAATGCAGGTCCAGCGTGCTGTTGGTAAACTCCCTCACCCCTAGCCCTGCCCCCTGTTCTGGCACCCACACCCTGCTCCCTTCCTGTGCCCTATCATTGTCCCTACGCTGCACCTCCATAATCTGGTGCCATCAGTCGCCTCTCGTACCCTGTCTACCCTTGCCTGCACCTCCAACGTGATCACCCCTCTGCGCCAGCCCCCCCCACTCTTTCAGGACTGTTCCTCCTGTCCATAGGTCTTCCCTGGAGGTTTAAAACCCCCACCTCCCCATTCTCCTCTGCCCTGTCATCTTCTTCACTCCATTCCAGGGCTGCCGCAATCAAGGCGGAAGCCCACCCCTCACATAATGTCAAGCCCCATTTCCTGACCCCCCTCACCTCGGACCTCCCTTTTGTCCCTGCTGTCTACTACCCCCCTCTCCCAGCCCGCTTCCTAGCTCCACAATCCTTGCATCATGCTCGGGGCCTTGTCCAGCCACCCTTTTTTCCTCCCAGGACGTAGGGGGACACTTCCCAAACACCCTTCCTGCCCCTCCCCAGCTCTTTGTTCCTCCGCAACGTCCTGCTCCCTGGCCCACTTCTTTTGCTTCCACACCCACTGTCCCATTCCCAACCCCCTTCCCATCTGATGCCTGAGGGTCATCAACTCATCCCACGTTCACTGCCATCAGTATACTAGTATCCCCAAATGCCCACTCTCCCTCTACCCCTCCCACCCCCTCCTACCCCTCCTCTCCCACGCTGCCTCTTCAGCAACTTCCCTCTCCCTCCCTCTCTGTGTCACCCTCCTTGTCTCAGCAGTCCCTGCGTCTACCGAGGAGCCTGCGACCTGCATTACTGGTTGTAGTCGGGCCCTGGACCCGTCCTCTTTTCACTCTATAAAAGCAAGCTTGGAGCAACATGCTGGGCCTTTGCCAGTGTGCGAGCCACGTGCTACCTGTAGGGCCGTTCTCCTGCCCACCGAGCAGCCCTGTCTACTTACCAGCACGCCAGCTCACTCGCTACATGTCGTGACGGGCGCGCCAACATACGTGTGCCAGACGTTATTGTCTTGTACACAGGCGGCACTGTGTAAACTGGGCAGGTAGGCCTCTAACAGGATACAGCCGTGCAGGGGACAATAATACACATGCACATGCAGTTTACTGGTATCAGGATATAACCCATGTGCGGGTCCTCCACTTTTATTTAACCCCGCAGGCCACGCCTAGCCTGCGGATGATGTGTATACAGTATCCAGCTTGCTGGCTGGAGCGCAGGACCGCTGACCCACTACATCCCTCCCTAACTTGGATCTTTGAACACAGTTTCTCAAGTCCGGTTATCCCCGGTGGTACCCGGGTATCAGTCTTTGAGGGTTCAACAGGCAAAGTCTTGAAGGTGTCGGTTGTGGCAGGGGTTGGATTGTAGACTCTAACAATGGTGCTGACTTCGGATGGATGGTCCCCTTGACTGATTTGGAGTTGTAGGCGAGTCAAGAGGCACCACCCCTGATGGAGAAGAATCCACAGTGCTGGTGTCCTCTTCCACTCTGCACGGGGTAGCTCAGTCAGGGTGCGGCAGGTTTAAAGAGTCCGACTCGGATGACACTGAGGGGACCTCTTTGAACCAGGAGATGTTTTGAGATATTTTCTCACCCCCTTTTCGGGCGGTTACCATGATGCCATTGTTGGTCACTACTGTCCAGGTGCCTAGCTCATGGGCGGTCCGGAATTTACCCCGGATCAGCGATCTTTGAGTATGACTGTCACTCCTGGCCAAAGGGAGCGGGGCCTGGCGCGGTGTCGGATGCTCGCGCTGTGGTTTTGCCGCTCTCGCCTTGCCTGGGTTTCCTGGATATAGTGAGGGGGAGTCATCCACCCTGGGTATGTGGGGATCAGTTCTCTCCGTGGCACTCTGAGCATCAGTGCCCACGGAGTCCGGAGTGTCGTGCAGTGTGGGGTACTCCTGTACTCCTGAAGGAATTAGTGAAGGCACAGTTCGGGGTCCACTTGTTCCACGCTGGCAATGCGTAGCATCTTATTCAATGTCCGCATAAACCGTTCCACATCTCCGTTAGCCTGGGGCCATTGGGGGTGATCCGGCGATGATGGATCCTGCGCTGACTGAGTAATGCAGTGAATTCCGCTCCTTGGAACGGTGGGCCGTTGTCGCTCCGGATCTCAGTAGGGAATCCGAATGTGGCTAATATTTTTTCCAGGACGGTTGCTACATGAGCAAAGGCGGTAGATGGGGAATATGCATCTATCAGGACGAGCCTGTTTTTCCATCCGGGGAAACTCCCGAAATCTATGCTCACCTTCAACCACGGGACGGTGCAGGCCTCTTCCGTGATGATTTGAGCTGGCCGCTCGGACACGCTTGTCATCTGACAGCAGCGGCATACTATGTCCTCAACCATCGAGTTCTGGGAACCAGACCTTTTCTCTCATCCTCGCCTTCTTCTTGGTAACTCCTTGGTGACCCCCGTGGGCCAGTTGGGTTGCTCGTTGTCTCAGAGCTTGAGGTATTACCAGCCTCGGTCCACGCAGGAGTATTCCGTCTGACGTGGCGCTCAGCTTGTTCCTCATCCTCCATTTCTTCGTCAGTTCTTCATGGTCCTCCGGCACCCACGTGTTGGCCTGCTGAAGGTACGTCTACCATGACCCTTCTTGGACCACTTGAAGGGTCCGGGTGTATATGGGATCTTGTTCAGTGGCTTTCTTGATGTCATTGAGCATTATTGCCTAGGGGCACTCCGCGACAGAGATCATTCTTCCGCATTGTTATGATCCCTCGAGGTCGTCGGTCTCTTTCCCGGGGAACGGGTGTCTGGACAAGAAGTCAGCTGGGTTCTTCGCCCCAGGTCAGTAGACTACCTCCATCTGGTAGGGCTGGAGTTGCACAGCCCATCACTCGATTCCGGGAGGTGGGTGAGGGGCTGACCATTTGAAAAGGGAAACCAGAGGCTGCTGGTCAGTCATCACTGTGAATGGCTGGCCCTTCAGGTAAAGGTGGAAATGGTTGCAGGCCCATTTTATCGCAAACGCCTCTCGCTCGATTTGAGCGTACCTTGCTTCGGTTGGAGTCAGGGACTTGCTGGCAAATGACAGAGCCGCCCACCAGCCTGGTTCCTGTTCCTGGGTGAGCACCGCTCCTAGTCCCATTGGACTGGCGTCCACCAGTAATTCTCGAATTAGGCGAGTGTGGCTTCCCTCAGCAGTGCATCCTTGATGCTCTGGAACGCATCCTCTTCCCGTGATCCCCAGTTCCATTTGGCATCCACTTTCGTGAGAGCTCTTACCGGCTCGGCATGGGTCGCGAGGTCTGGGATGAGCTTCCCGCAATAGGTGGTCATGCCAAGAAAACTCCTCACTTTGGTGGGTGTGGTTGGAGATGGGGCACTTCGGATGGCCTGCGAATTCCTTGGATCCACCTGGATGTCTTCTTGGTTGAAAATGTTTCCAAAGAACTCAGAGATGGTTGATGTTAGAAGGCGACCTCAGAGGGGCCCGGAGGGGGCCCTGACTGCCCTGAGACCCACCCTCGAGGTATCGTAGCCGGGCACTGGCGGGAGACTCCTCAGGGGAGGAACCTCGTATCTAGGATCGCACACTCGGCACCACACGACAGAGATACACCACACGAGGAGTTCTTACGAGCAAATCTTTATCAGATTGGAGTAGTAGGATCTTTATGATCAGCACAGCAAATATATACAAGCAGAGCGTGGGCTCTCAAAGTCTTGGAGGGGAGTAGGAGGTAGCGGGACAGTCTTTGGGGGATGTGGATCAAATGCAGGAGTGTACCCTTCGCACAGCTCACAATCCTCGAGCTGGGGGATACGGTTGTCGTCGTGGGGACCGGCGGGACCAAGAGAGTCTGTGGGAGCCGCGAGTCACTCAGCGGGGCTCGGTTACAAGTTCGGTGGTCTTACGATCTTCGAGGAGCCACGAGTCACTCAGCAAGGCTCAAGTACAAGTTCGGAGGTCTTACGATCTTCAAGGAGCCGCGAGTCACTCAGCAAGGCTCAAGTACAAGTTCGGAGGTCTTACGATCTTCAGGGAGCCGCGAGTCACTCAGCAGGGCTCAAGCACAAGTTCGGAGGTCTTACGATCTTCAGGGAGCCGCGAGTCACTCAGCAGGGCTCAAGCACAAGTTCGGAGGTCTTACGATCTTCAGGGAGCCGCGAGTCACTCAGCAGGGCTCAGGTGTTCCAAGGCGAATCTGCCGGACAGTCCCAGAGCACTCCTTGTTATAGGGCGACCCCTCTTTGATGTCCGGAACCTGTGCAGGCAGGGGTCTTGTCACCTGGGGGTCGCTTGTTGGGGGTTTCCTGCCATTGTCTTTTGATCCGTTCAGGGCCGGGTCGGGAGGAGTCCCAGACACCCAGCAGGCGTGGAGCCAGCCCTCGGGGAGGCCGGCAGGTCGATCGAAACCCACCGTCCCAGGGAAGCGCAGAGGTGTGATAGAAACTGCTCCTCCCTCTCTCAACCCAAGGGGAGCGTGCTGTCCTCCAGCCGGAGTGGCGCCTCTAGGCCAGGGTCGCGCTGGGGCCGGGCGGCCATCTTGTTGCATAAAGTGGGCACGCGGGCCCGGTGTGGCCGAAGGCAGAAGGCCACGGACGGGGAAGTCCGGGTTGGGTGCGTGCGAGTTCTGGTGGGAAGGATCGGCTAGGCCGTGGGTTTGGGGGCTGGTGTGAGGTGCAGGGGTCAGGTCTACCTATGTTACGAGGGCCGGGTCTAACATGCGTCCCCCCCAGCTGAAAGCCGGAGAGAACTACCCATCTTCTTGGGGGTTCTCTTCGCTGAGGCGGAAGAACCGGGAGAGGCCATCGGCGTTGGCGTGGTCAGTCCCAGGACGATGTTCCACGGTGAAATCCATCCCCTGGAGGGAGATTGACCACCGCAGTAGCTTGGGGTTTTCTCCTCGCATCTGCATGAGCCATCGCAAGGGGCGATGGTCGGTTTGGACCTTGAAATGGGTGCCGAACAGGTAAGGACGTAGTTTCTTGAGGGCCCAGACTACGGCGAATGCCTCTCGCTCGATGGTGCTCCATCTCTGTTCCCTGGGCAATAGCCTTCGGCTGAGGAAGGCTACGGGCTGGTCTAGGCCTTGGTCATTCACCTGGGAGAGGACTGCCCCGATGCCATGCTCGGAGGCATCAGTTTGTACCACAAATTCTTTGGAGTAGTCGGGGGCCTGGAGGACGGGGGCAGTACACATGGCCGCTTTCAGGGCCTCGAACACCTCTTGGCAGGCAGGGGACCATTGCACCTTCTTGGGCTGCTTTTTGGACGTGAGTCCCGTGAGGGGACCGACCAGGCTGCCGTAATTCCGGATGAACCTCCGGTAGTAGCCCGTGAGGCCCAGGAAGGCTCAGACCTCCGTTTGGGTAGTGGGGGGTTCCCAGGCTAGGATGGCGTCGATTTTGGGCTGTAGAGGGGCGACCTGCCATCTTCCGACCTGGTGCCCCAGGTAGGTTACCGAACCTTGCCCAATCTGGCACTTGCTGGCTTTCACGGTGAGGCCTGCCTGGCGCAGGGCGGTCAGCACCCTCCGAAGGTGCTGGAGGTGCTCACTCCACTCAGAGCTAAAAACTACGATATCGTCGAGATATGCGGCACTGAATTTTTCCAGCCCGGCCAGGACTCTATTTACCAGTCGCTGAAAGGTGGCCGGGGCATTTTTCATCCCGAAGGGCATCACGCGAAAGCGATAGTGCCCATCCGGGGTGGAGAAGGCGGACCGCTCCTTGGCTCCTTCTGTGAGCGCAATTTGCCAGTAGCCGCAGGTGAGATCGAAGGTGCTGAGGAACCGAGCAGCTCCGAGACGGTCAATGAGCTCGTCGGCTCGGGGAATGGGGTGGGCATCGGCTCGGGTGACTTCATTGAGTCCCCGGTAGTCCACGCAGAAGCGGAGTTCTGGTGCGACCCCGGGGGCAGCTGCTTTTGGGACCAGGACCACGGGGCTGGCCCAGGGGCTGTCCGAGGGTTCGATCACGCCGAGGGTCAACATTTTCGAGACTTCGGCTTGGATACAGGACCGGACCCGATCAGGGACTCGGTAGGCTCGGTGTCTCACTGGTGGGCTGTCCCCGGTATCCACATCATGGACACACCAGTCGGTGACCTTGGGGACCAGGGAGAAAAGGCCCGGAAACTGCCCTAGGAGCTGGTGGCCATCCTCACGCTGCTGGGGAGTGAGAGACGGGAGAGGTTCACTCCCTCTACGGAGCCGTCCTTCTCTTTGGTGCACAGGAGATCGGGGAGAGGATCTGACTCCTCCTCGGACCCATCATCAGTGGCCAGCAGGAGGCTCAGCTCAGTTCGCACAAAGTGGGGCTTGAGGCGGTTCACGTGGAGGACCCGGAGGGGGTCCCGGGGGGACTGGACGTCCACCAAGTACGTGACCTGGCTCTTCCGCTCAACCACTTTGAAGGGCCCGGTCCATTTATCCTGGAGGGCGCAGGGTTTCACGGGGGCCATGACCCATACCTGCTGGCCCGGCTGAAACTCGACCAGAGTGGCGTTCTGGTCGTACCAGCGCTTCATCTCCTCCTGACTCGCCTCCAGGTTGGCCTCGGCCATCTCTCGGAACATTCTAGTCTGATTTCGGAGGGTCAGGACGTAACTGAACACATCTCGGGGGGGGGCCTCGAGGCGCCGCCTCCCAGCCTTCCTTGACCAGGCTGAGGGGCCCCCTGACGGGGTGCCCATAGAGTAACTCAAAGGGGCTGAACCCCAAGGACTTCTGGGGAACTTCGCGGTATGCGAATAGGAGGCAGGGGAGCAGGATGTCCCACTTACGCCGGAGGGGCTCTTCCAGGCCCGCGATCATCCCCTTCAGAGTTTGGTTAAACCGCTCTACCAGGCCGTTTCCTTGGGGGTGGTACGGGGTGGTGAACTTATAGGACACCCCGCATTGTTGCCATAAGGACTTCATGTACCGGGAGATAAAGTTGGTACCGCGATCGCTCACGACCTCGCGGGGGAAACCCATGCGGGAGAAGATTCCCATCAACGCCCGGCCCACCACGGGGGCTGTGACGGTGCGCAGGGGGATGGCCTCAGGGTAACGGGTGGCATGGTCCACCAGGACGAGGATGAACCGGTGCCCTTGGGAAGTTGGGGGGTCCAGGGGCCCTACAATGTAGATCCCGACCCGCTCAAAAGGGGTACTGACGACAGGGAAGGGTTGGAGGGGAGCCTTGCTCTTCCCTCCGCTTTTTCCACTGGCCTGGCACGTGGGACAGGACTTGCAGTGGGCTCCTACATCTGCTCTCATCCTGGGCCAGTAGAAGTGGGTCACGAGGCGACTGTACGTTTTGTCCTGGCCCAAGTGGCCTGCGAGGGGGACATCGTGGGCCAAGCCCAGGAGGAGGTTACGGAAGCGTAGGGGCACCACCAGCACCCGGCCGGACCCTAGCTCCACCGACTTCTGTTCGCTGTACAGGAGGTCATTCTCCCAGTACACCCGGTGCGTCCCCGTCTGGTCGCCTGCGGCCTGGGCCTCTGCCTGTTGCCGGGGCCCGTCCAGGGAGGGACAGGTAGCCTGCTCTCGGCAGAACTCTTCTCAGGAGGGGCCCCCCTCGTGGCGCCACTGGGCTAATTCGGGCAGATCGCCGAACTCGGTGACTGGGGTGGAGTCGGAAGGCGGGGGTTCGTCACTGGCGATCGACCCTTCTGGTGGCGACATGGGGGGACCCTCGGCTGGGACCATCCTATCTTCAGGGGTCGGGGCGTCGTCGACTTCCCTCAGGGGGGTTAGTCGAGCCGCCATGGATCGAGTGGTGGTGCACACCCACTCAGGGAGGCCCATCATCCCTAGATGGGTCTTGCGCTCAACTTGTCCCCAGGGGGAACTTTCCAGGTCATTCCCCAGGAGACAATCGACGGGTTGGGAGGTTCTCACTGCAACCTTCAGTTTACCGACCACCCCTCCCCACTCAAAGGGCACCAGGGCTACCTTACATAGGCTTTCTGTGTTGTCGGCTGAAATGACAGGACAAAAGACGTTGGGGAGGACCTGGTCTTCGTGTACTAAATGGCTAAGGACACCGGTGATGCTGGCCCCGGTGTCACGGAGGGCTTCTACTTGGTGGCCATTGATCGTGACTAGCTGCCCATATTTCTTTGTGTTAGAGGGCAGGAGGCTCCCAGGGACCATCTCTCTATCCCCTAAGGACACTAGGGCCATAGCGGCGGGTTCCCACTCCTCGGCCTCCTCAACCTCCTCCCTCAAGGCTACATTGGCTATCTGTCTAGCAGGGGGTGCTGCCTGGGTGGTGCGTGGGGCCATGGGGCATTCAGGGTCGTTGGCGTAATGCCCGGGCTTCTGGCAACGGAAACAAGTGATGGTTACCCGGTGCCCCCGTCTAAGGGGGGGGCCGGATACAGCTGGTGGGGGTGCCGGGAAAGGTGGAGGTTGGGACTTCGGGGGCCTAGCCTAGGACTCTCTCTGCCCTCCCTGGTTCCCCCCCTCTCTCTGGCGGGGTGGTCCCTGACTGGCTCGGGGGTACTCTCCTACGGGGCCCCGGGAGACCCGGGTGTTGGTCCAGCGATCTGCCTCGACAGCCAGCTTCCTCGGGTCCGTGAGCTTGCTGTCGAGCAGATGCTGGCGCAGTTCCACAAAGCAGTTCGCAGCCAGGTGTTCCCACAACATAAGGTCGGTTAGTTCTTCCAGGGTGGTTACCTTGCTGCCCTTGATCCACCCATCGAAGGCGCGGCTGAAGAAATTCACATATTCCACCCAGGTGGTACCCGGGATCTTCCTGCAGTCCCGGAACCGCTGGCGGTACATCTCCGGGGTGAGGCCGTACCTTGTGAGGAGGGCCGTTTTCATGTGTTCATAGGATGTTTGCATGGAGGTGGGTAGGTCGAGCAGGGTGTCTCTCCCTTCGCTCAGGAATCGGCCCCACAACCCGGCCCCCCAATCCTTCTGTGGGACCCGATGGGAGGTCATGGCGACCTCGTAGGCCCGGAACCACTGCTGGATGTCATCATTTTTGTAATATTCTTTGACCACATCCTTGGGGATGTGGACCTTCTGTTCCGTTGGGGCGGCCGACCTCCTGGTTCCCCGGGGGCCGCGTTTCTTCGTTTCTCGCTCTTAGTTCTATTTCCTTCAGGCTGCGTTCATGTTCCAGTTGAAGTCTCTTTCCCTCGTGTTCTCGTTGGAGTTTCTTCTCTTCTAGTTCCCCTTGTACTCGCAATTGTTCTACTGCTAGCTTTTTCTCGACTAATTTCAGCTCGCCCTCGATTTTGAGTTTGGCTAATTCGAGCTCGTGATGGCGACTTTTTTCTCTGTCTGCGAGTTCCTCCGGGGATAGGCCCCCGTCTGGTACGAAGCCTCGCACCTGGTTGCTGCTGCGTTCTCCTAGGGAGGGTCCAGCTTCGTCGTGGGGCTCCCCCGCTCCTTCTGGCCGGGAGGCTCCAGAATCCACCCAAGCTTTCAGTGCCTTTTGCATATCTTCTTTGGTGTTGAGACCAGTGGTAGCGATTCTGAGTTCCTTACAGAATTGTTTTAGTTCTTTGTGAGTGTACTCTTCCAGCTGTTCCACCCGGAACACGGTACTGGCGTCGTTTTCTACGAGAACCCCGGTGTTTCCTTCTGCCATCTTTGTCGGTAGTGCGTCAGCCGTTCACGGTACGATCTCTAGATTATGGACCCGAATCCCGTCGCTTGCCACCAATGTTAGAAGGCGACCTCAGAGGGGCCCGGAGGGGGCCCTGACTGCCCTGAGACCCACCCTCGAGGTATCGTAGCCGGGCACTGGCGGGAGACTCCTCAGGGGAGGAACCTTGTATCTAGGATCGCACACTCGGCACCACACGACAGAGATACACCACACGAGGAGTTCTTACGAGCAAATCTTTATCAGATTGGAGAAGTAGGATTTTTATGATCAGCACAGCAAATATATACAAGCAGAGCGTGGGCTCTCAAAGTCTTGGAGGGGAGTAGGAGGTAGCGGGACAGTCTTTGGGGGATGTGGATCAAATGCAGGAGTGTACCCTTCGCACAGCTCACAATCCTCGAGCTGGGGGATACGGTTGTCGTCGTGGGGACCGGCGGGACCAAGAGAGTCTGTGGGAGCCGCGAGTCACTTAGCGGGGCTCGGTTACAAGTTCGGTGGTCTTACGATCTTCGAGGAGCCACGAGTCACTCAGCAAGGCTCAAGTACAAGTTCGGAGGTCTAACGATCTTCAAGGAGCCGCGAGTCACTCAGCAAGGCTCAAGTACAAGTTCGGAGGTCTTACGATCTTCAGGGAGCCGCGAGTCACTCAGCAGGGCTCAAGCACAAGTTCGGAGGTCTTACGATCTTCAGGGAGCCGCGAGTCACTCAGCAGGGCTCAAGCACAAGTTCGGAGGTCTTACGATCTTCAGGGAGCCGCGAGTCACTCAGCAGGGCTCAGGTGTTCCAAGGCGAATCTGCCGGACAGTCCCAGAGCACTCCTTGTTATAGGGCGACCCCTCTTTGATGTCCGGAACCAGTGCAGGCAGGGGTCTTGTCACCTGGGGGTCGCTTGTTGGGGGTTTCCTGCCATTGTCTTTTGATCCGTTCAGGGCCGGGTCGGGAGGAGTCCCAGACACCCAGCAGGCGTGGAGCCAGCCCTCGGGGAGGCCGGCAGGTCGATCGAAACCCACCGTCCCAGGGAAGCGCAGAGGTGTGATAGAAACTGCTCCTCCCTCTCTCAACCCAAGGGGAGCGTGCTGTCCTCCAGCCGGAGTGGCGCCTCTAGGCCAGGGTCGCGCTGGGGCCGGGCGGCCATCTTGTTGCATGAAGTGGGCACGCGGGCCCGGTGTGGCCGAAGGCAGAAGGCCACGGACGGGGAAGTCCGGGTTGGGTGCGTGCGAGTTCTGGTGGGAAGGATCGGCTAGGCCGTGGGTTTGGGGGCTGGTGTGAGGTGCAGGGGTCAGGTCTACCTATGTTACGAGGGCCGGGTCTAACATGCGTCCCCCCCAGCTGAAAGCCGGAGAGAACTACCCATCTTCTTGGGGGTTCTCTTCGCTGAGGCGGAAGAACCGGGAGAGGCCATCGGCGTTGGCGTGGTCAGTCCCAGGACGATGTTCCACGGTGAAATCCATCCCCTGGAGGGAGATTGACCACCGCAGTAGCTTGGGGTTTTCTCCTCGCATCTGCATGAGCCATCGCAAGGGGCGATGGTCGGTTTGGACCTTGAAATGGGTGCCGAACAGGTAAGGACGTAGTTTCTTGAGGGCCCAGACTACGGCGAATGCCTCTCGCTCGATGGTGCTCCATCTCTGTTCCCTGGGCAATAGCCTTCGGCTGAGGAAGGCTACGGGCTGGTCTAGGCCTTGGTCATTCACCTGGGAGAGGACTGCCCCGATGCCATGCTCGGAGGCATCAGTTTGTACCACAAATTCTTTGGAGTAGTCGGGGGCCTGGAGGACGGGGGCAGTACACATGGCCGCTTTCAGGGCCTCGAACACCTCTTGGCAGGCAGGGGACCATTGCACCTTCTTGGGCTGCTTTTTGGACGTGAGTCCCGTGAGGGGACCGACCAGGCTGCCGTAATTCCGGATGAACCTCCGGTAGTAGCCCGTGAGGCCCAGGAAGGCTCAGACCTCCGTTTGGGTAGTGGGGGGTTCCCAGGCTAGGATGGCGTCGATTTTGGGCTGTAGAGGGGCGACCTGCCATCTTCCGACCTGGTGCCCCAGGTAGGTTACCGAACCTTGCCCAATCTGGCACTTGCTGGCTTTCACGGTGAGGCCTGCCTGGCGCAGGGCGGTCAGCACCCTCCGAAGGTGCTGGAGGTGCTCACTCCACTCAGAGCTAAAAACTACGATATCGTCGAGATATGCGGCACTGAATTTTTCCAGCCCGGCCAGGACTCTATTTACCAGTCGCTGAAAGGTGGCCGGGGCATTTTTCATCCCGAAGGGCATCACGCGAAAGCGATAGTGCCCATCCGGGGTGGAGAAGGCGGACCGCTCCTTGGCTCCTTCTGTGAGCGCAATTTGCCAGTAGCCGCAGGTGAGATCGAAGGTGCTGAGGAACCGAGCAGCTCCGAGACGGTCAATGAGCTCGTCGGCTCGGGGAATGGGGTGGGCATCGGCTCGGGTGACTTCATTGAGTCCCCGGTAGTCCACGCAGAAGCGGAGTTCTGGTGCGACCCCGGGGGCAGCTGCTTTTGGGACCAGGACCACGGGGCTGGCCCAGGGGCTGTCCGAGGGTTCGATCACGCCGAGGGTCAACATTTTCGAGACTTCGGCTTGGATACAGGACCGGACCCGATCAGGGACACGGTAGGCTCGGTGTCTCACTGGTGGGCTGTCCCCGGTATCCACATCATGGACACACCAGTCGGTGACCTTGGGGACCAGGGAGAAAAGGTCCGGAAACTGCCCTAGGAGCTGGCGGCCATCCTCACGCTGCTGGGGAGTGAGAGACGGGAGAGGTTCACTCCCTCTACGGAGCCGTCCTTCTCTTTGGTGCACAGGAGATCGGGGAGAGGATCTGACTCCTCCTCGGACCCATCATCAGTGGCCAGCAGGAGGCTCAGCTCCGTTCGCACAAAGTGGGGCTTGAGGCGGTTCACGTGGAGGACCCGGAGGGGGTCCCGGGGGGACTGGACGTCCACCAAGTACGTGACCTGGCTCTTCCGCTCAACCACTTTGAAGGGCCCGGTCCATTTATCCTGGAGGGCGCAGGGTTTCACGGGGGCCATGACCCATACCTGCTGGCCCGGCTGAAACTCGACCAGAGTGGCGTGCTGGTCGTACCAGCGCTTCATCTCCTCCTGACTCGCCTCCAGGTTGGCCTCGGCCATCTCTCGGAACATTCTAGTCTGATTTCGGAGGGTCAGGACGTAACTGAACACATCTCGGGGGGGGGCCTCGAGGCGCCGCCTCCCAGCCTTCCTTGACCAGGCTGAGGGGCCCCCTGACGGGGTGCCCGTAGAGTAACTCAAAGGGGCTGAACCCCAAGGACTTCTGGGGAACTTCGCGGTATGCGAATAGGAGGCAGGGGAGCAGGATGTCCCACTTACGCCGGAGGGGCTCTTCCAGGCCCGCGATCATCCCCTTCAGAGTTCGGTTAAACCGCTCTACCAGGCCGTTTCCTTGGGGGTGGTACGGGGTGGTGAACTTATAGGACACCCCGCATTGTTGCCATAAGGACTTCATGTACCGGGAGATAAAGTTGGTACCGCGATCGCTCACGACCTCGCGGGGGAAACCCATGCGGGAGAAGATTCCCATCAACGCCCGGCCCACCACGGGGGCTGTGACGGTGCGCAGGGGGATGGCCTCAGGGTAACGGGTGGCATGGTCCACCAGGACGAGGATGAACCGGTGCCCTTGGGAAGTTGGGGGGTCCAGGGGCCCTACAATGTCGATCCCGACCCGCTCAAAAGGGGTACTGACGACAGGGAAGGGTTGGAGGGGAGCCTTGCTCTTCCCTCCGCTTTTTCCACTGGCCTGGCACGTGGGACAGGACTTGCAGTGGGCTCCTACATCTGCTCTCATCCTGGGCCAGTAGAAGTGGGTCACGAGGCGACTGTACGTTTTGTCCTGGCCCAAGTGGCCTGCGAGGGGGACATCGTGGGCCAAGCCCAAGAGGAGGTTACGGAAGCGTAGGGGCACCACCAGCACCCGGCCGGACCCTAGCTCCACCGACTTCTGTTCGCTGTACAGGAGGTCATTCTCCCAGTACACCCGGTGCGTCCCCGTCTGGTCGCCTGCGGCCTGGGCCTCTGCCTGTTGCCGGGGCCCGTCCAGGGAGGGACAGGTAGCCTGCTCTCGGCAGAACTCTTCTCGGGGGGGGCCCCCCTCGTGGCGCCACTGGGCTAATTCGGGCAGATCGCCGAACTCGGTGACTGGGGTGGAGTCGGAAGGCGGGGGTTCGTCACTGGCGATCGACCCTTCTGGTGGCGACATGGGGGGACCCTCGGCTGGGACCATCCTATCTTCAGGGGTCGGGGCGTCGTCGACTTCCCTCAGGGGGGTTAGTCGAGCCGCCATGGATCGAGTGGTGGCGCACACCCACTCAGGGAGGCCCATCATCCCTAGATGGGTCTTGCGCTCAACTTGTCCCCAGGGGGAACTTTCCAGGTCGTTCCCCAGGAGACAATCGACGGGTTGGGAGGTTCTCACTGCAACCTTCAGTTTACCGACCACCCCTCCCCACTCAAAGGGCACCAGGGCTACCTTACATAGGCTTTCTGTGTTGTCGGCTGAAATGACAGGACAAAAGACGTTGGGGAGGACCTGGTCTTCGTGTACTAAATGGCTAAGGACACCGGTGATGCTGGCCCCGGTGTCACGGAGGGCTTCTACTTGGTGGCCATTGATCGTGACTAGCTGCCCATATTTCTTTGTGTTAGAGGGCAGGAGGCTCCCAGGGACCATCTCTCTATCCCCTAAGGACACTAGGGCCATAGCGGCGGGTTCCCACTCCTCGGCCTCCTCAACCTCCTCCCTCAAGGCTACATTGGCTATCTGTCTAGCAGGGGGTGCTGCCTGGGTGGTGCGTGGGGCCATGGGGCATTCAGGGTCGTTGGCGTAATTCCCGGGCTTCTGGCAACGGAAACAAGTGATGGTTACCCGGTGCCCCCGTCTAAGGGGGGGGCCGGATACAGCTGGTGGGGGTGCCGGGAAAGGTGGAGGTTGGGACTTCGGGGGCCTAGCGTAGGACTCTCTCTGCCCTCCCTGGTTCCCCCCCTCTCTCTGGCGGGGTGGTCCCTGACTGGCTCGGGGGTACTCTCCTACGGGGCCCCGGGAGACCCGGGTGTTGGTCCAGCGATCTGCCTCGACAGCCAGCTTCCTCGGGTCCGTGAGCTTGCTGTCGAGCAGATGCTGGCGCAGTTCCACAAAGCAGTTCGCAGCCAGGTGTTCCCACAACATAAGGTCGGTTAGTTCTTCCAGGGTGGTTACCTTGCTGCCCTTGATCCACCCATCGAAGGCGCGGCTGAAGAAATTCACATATTCCACCCAGGTGGTACCCGGGATCTTCCTGCAGTCCCGGAACCGCTGGCGGTACATCTCCGGGGTGAGGCCGTACCTTGTGAGGAGGGCCGTTTTCATGTGTTCATAGGATGTTTGCATGGAGGTGGGTAGGTCGAGCAGGGTGTCTCTCCCTTCGCTCAGGAATCGGCCCCACAACCCGGCCCCCCAATCCTTCTGTGGGACCCGATGGGAGGTCATGGCGACCTCGTAGGCCCGGAACCACTGCTGGATGTCATCATTTTTGTAATATTCTTTGACCACATCCTTGGGGATGTGGACCTTCTGTTCCGTTGGGGCGGCCGACCTCCCGGTTCCCCGGGGGCCGCGTTTCTTCGTTTCTCGCTCTTAGTTCTATTTCCTTCAGGCTGCGTTCATGTTCCAGTTGAAGTCTCTTTCCCTCGTGTTCTCGTTGGAGTTTCTTCTCTTCTAGTTCCCCTTGTACTCGCAATTGTTCTACTGCTAGCTTTTTCTCGACTAATTTCAGCTCGCCCTCGATTTTGAGTTTGGCTAATTCGAGCTCGTGATGGCGACTTTTTTCTCTGTCTGCGAGTTCCTCCGGGGATAGGCCCCCGTCTGGTACGAAGCCTCGCACCTGGTTGCTGCTGCGTTCTCCTAGGGAGGGTCCAGCTTCGTCGTGGGGCTCCCCCGCTCCTTCTGGCCGGGAGGCTCCAGAATCCACCCAAGCTTTCAGTGCCTTTTGCATATCTTCTTTGGTGTTGAGACCAGTGGTAGCGATTCTGAGTTCCTTACAGAATTGTTTTAGTTCTTTGTGAGTGTACTCTTCCAGCTGTTCCACCCGGAACACGGTACTGGCGTCGTTTTCTACGAGAACCCCGGTGTTTCCTTCTGCCATCTTTGTCGGTAGTGCGTCAGCCGTTCACGGTACGATCTCTAGATTATGGACCCGAATCCCGTCGCTTGCCACCAATGTTAGAAGGCGACCTCAGAGGGGCCCGGAGGGGGCCCTGACTGCCCTGAGACCCACCCTCGAGGTATCGTAGCCGGGCACTGGCGGGAGACTCCTCAGGGGAGGAACCTTGTATCTAGGATCGCACACTCGGCACCACACGACAGAGATACACCACACGAGGAGTTCTTACGAGCAAATCTTTATCAGATTGGAGTAGTAGGATCTTTATGATCAGCACAGCAAATATATACAAGCAGAGCGTGGGCTCTCAAAGTCTTGGAGGGGAGTAGGAGGTAGCGGGACAGTCTTTGGGGGATGTGGATCAAATGCAGGAGTGTACCCTTCGCACAGCTCACAATCCTCGAGCTGGGGGATACGGTTGTCGTCGTGGGGACCGGCGGGACCAAGAGAGTCTGTGGGAGCCGCGAGTCACTCAGCGGGGCTCGGTTACAAGTTCGGTGGTCTTACGATCTTCGAGGAGCCACGAGTCACTCAGCAAGGCTCAAGTACAAGTTCGGAGGTCTTACGATCTTCAAGGAGCCGCGAGTCACTCAGCAAGGCTCAAGTACAAGTTCGGAGGTCTTACGATCTTCAGGGAGCCGCGAGTCACTCAGCAGGGCTCAAGCACAAGTTCGGAGGTCTTACGATCTTCAGGGAGCCGCGAGTCACTCAGCAGGGCTCAAGCACAAGTTCGGAGGTCTTACGATCTTCAGGGAGCCGCGAGTCACTCAGCAGGGCTCAGGTGTTCCAAGGCGAATCTGCCGGACAGTCCCAGAGCACTCCTTGTTATAGGGCGACCCCTCTTTGATGTCCGGAACCAGTGCAGGCAGGGGTCTTGTCACCTGGGGGTCGCTTGTTGGGGGTTTCCTGCCATTGTCTTTTGATCCGTTCAGGGCCGGGTCGGGAGGAGTCCCAGACACCCAGCAGGCGTGGAGCCAGCCCTCGGGGAGGCCGGCAGGTCGATCGAAACCCACCGTCCCAGGGAAGCGCAGAGGTGTGATAGAAACTGCTCCTCCCTCTCTCAACCCAAGGGGAGCGTGCTGTCCTCCAGCCGGAGTGGCGCCTCTAGGCCAGGGTCGCGCTGGGGCCGGGCGGCCATCTTGTTGCATGAAGTGGGCACGCGGGCCCGGTGTGGCCGAAGGCAGAAGGCCACGGACGGGGAAGTCCGGGTTGGGTGCGTGCGAGTTCTGGTGGGAAGGATCGGCTAGGCCGTGGGTTTGGGGGCTGGTGTGAGGTGCAGGGGTCAGGTCTACCTATGTTACGAGGGCCGGGTCTAACATGCGTCCCCCCCAGCTGAAAGCCGGAGAGAACTACCCATCTTCTTGGGGGTTCTCTTCGCTGAGGCGGAAGAACCGGGAGAGGCCATCGGCGTTGGCGTGGTCAGTCCCAGGACGATGTTCCACGGTGAAATCCATCCCCTGGAGGGAGATTGACCACCGCAGTAGCTTGGGGTTTTCTCCTCGCATCTGCATGAGCCATCGCAAGGGGCGATGGTCGGTTTGGACCTTGAAATGGGTGCCGAACAGGTAAGGACGTAGTTTCTTGAGGGCCCAGACTACGGCGAATGCCTCTCGCTCGATGGTGCTCCATCTCTGTTCCCTGGGCAATAGCCTTCGGCTGAGGAAGGCTACGGGCTGGTCTAGGCCTTGGTCATTCACCTGGGAGAGGACTGCCCCGATGCCATGCTCGGAGGCATCAGTTTGTACCACAAATTCTTTGGAGTAGAGGGGGCCTGGAGGACGGGGGCAGTACACATGGCCGCTTTCAGGGCCTCGAACACCTCTTGGCAGGCAGGGGACCATTGCACCTTCTTGGGCTGCTTTTTGGACGTGAGTCCCGTGAGGGGACCGACCAGGCTGCCGTAATTCCGGATGAACCTCCGGTAGTAGCCCGTGAGGCCCAGGAAGGCTCAGACCTCCGTTTGGGTAGTGGGGGGTTCCCAGGCTAGGATGGCGTCGATTTTGGGCTGTAGAGGGGCGACCTGCCATCTTCCGACCTGGTGCCCCAGGTAGGTTACCGAACCTTGCCCAATCTGGCACTTGCTGGCTTTCACGGTGAGGCCTGCCTGGCGCAGGGCGGTCAGCACCCTCCGAAGGTGCTGGAGGTGCTCACTCCACTCAGAGCTAAAAACTACGATATCGTCGAGATATGCGGCACTGAATTTTTCCAGCCCGGCCAGGACTCTATTTACCAGTCGCTGAAAGGTGGCCGGGGCATTTTTCATCCCGAAGGGCATCACGCGAAAGCGATAGTGCCCATCCGGGGTGGAGAAGGCGGACCGCTCCTTGGCTCCTTCTGTGAGCGCAATTTGCCAGTAGCCGCAGGTGAGATCGAAGGTGCTGAGGAACCGAGCAGCTCCGAGACGGTCAATGAGCTCGTCGGCTCGGGGAATGGGGTGGGCATCGGCTCGGGTGACTTCATTGAGTCCCCGGTAGTCCACGCAGAAGCGGAGTTCTGGTGCGACCCCGGGGGCAGCTGCTTTTGGGACCAGGACCACGGGGCTGGCCCAGGGGCTGTCCGAGGGTTCGATCACGCCGAGGGTCAACATTTTCGAGACTTCGGCTTGGATACAGGACCGGACCCGATCAGGGACTCGGTAGGCTCGGTGTCTCACTGGTGGGCTGTCCCCGGTATCCACATCATGGACACACCAGTCGGTGACCTTGGGGACCAGGGAGAAAAGGTCCGGAAACTGCCCTAGGAGCTGGCGGCCATCCTCACGCTGCTGGGGAGTGAGAGACGGGAGAGGTTCACTCCCTCTACGGAGCCGTCCTTCTCTTTGGTGCACAGGAGATCGGGGAGAGGATCTGACTCCTCCTCGGACCCATCATCAGTGGCCAGCAGGAGGCTCAGCTCCGTTCGCACAAAGTGGGGCTTGAGGCGGTTCACGTGGAGGACCCGGAGGGGGTCCCGGGGGGACTGGACGTCCACCAAGTACGTGACCTGGCTCTTCCGCTCAACCACTTTGAAGGGCCCGGTCCATTTATCCTGGAGGGCGCAGGGTTTCACGGGAACCATGACCCATACCTGCTGGCCCGGCTGAAACTCGACCAGAGTGGCGTTCTGGTCGTACCAGCGCTTCATCTCCTCCTGACTCGCCTCCAGGTTGGCCTCGGCTATCTCTCGGAACATTCTAGTCTGATTTCGGAGGGTCAGGACGTAACTGAACACATCTCGGGGGGGGGGCCTCGAGGCGCCGCCTCCCAGCCTTCCTTGACCAGGCTGAGGGGCCCCCTGACGGGGTGCCCGTAGAGTAACTCAAAGGGGCTGAACCCCAAGGACTTCTGGGGAACTTCGCGGTATGCGAATAGGAGGCAGGGGAGCAGGATGTCCCACTTACGCCGGAGGGGCTCTTCCAGGCCCGCGATCATCCCCTTCAGAGTTTGGTTAAACCGCTCTACCAGGCCGTTTCCTTGGGGGTGGTACGGGGTGGTGAACTTATAGGACACCCCGCATTGTTGCCATAAGGACTTCATGTACCGGGAGATAAAGTTGGTACCGCGATCGCTCACGACCTCGCGGGGGAAACCCATGCGGGAGAAGATTCCCATCAACGCCCGGCCCACCACGGGGGCTGTGACGGTGCGCAGGGGGATGGCCTCAGGGTAACGGGTGGCATGGTCCACCAGGACGAGGATGAACCGGTGCCCTTGGGAAGTTGGGGGGTCCAGGGGCCCTACAATGTCGATCCCGACCCGCTCAAAAGGGGTACTGACGACAGGGAAGGGTTGGAGGGGAGCCTTGCTCTTCCCTCCGCTTTTTCCACTGGCCTGGCACGTGGGACAGGACTTGCAGTGGGCTCCTACATCTGCTCTCATCCTGGGCCAGTAGAAGTGGGTCACGAGGCGACTGTACGTTTTGTCCTGGCCCAAGTGGCCTGCGAGGGGGACATCGTGGGCCAAGCCCAGGAGGAGGTTACGGAAGCGTAGGGGCACCACCAGCACCCGGCCGGACCCTAGCTCCACCGACTTCTGTTCGCTGTACAGGAGGTCATTCTCCCAGTACACCCGGTGCGTCCCCGTCTGGTCGCCTGCGGCCTGGGCCTCTGCCTGTTGCCGGGGCCCGTCCAGGGAGGGACAGGTAGCCTGCTCTCGGCAGAACTCTTCTCGGGAGGGGCCCCCCTCGTGGCGCCACTGGGCTAATTCGGGCAGATCGCCGAACTCGGTGACTGGGGTGGAGTCGGAAGGCGGGGGTTCGTCACTGGCGATCGACCCTTCTGGTGGCGACATGGGGGGACCCTCGGCTGGGACCATCCTATCTTCAGGGGTCGGGGCGTCGTCGACTTCCCTCAGGGGGGTTAGTCGAGCCGCCATGGATCGAGTGGTGGCGCACACCCACTCAGGGAGGCCCATCATCCCTAGATGGGTCTTGCGCTCAACTTGTCCCCAGGGGGAACTTTCCAGGTCGTTCCCCAGGAGACAATCGACGGGTTGGGAGGTTCTCACTGCAACCTTCAGTTTACCGACCACCCCTCCCCACTCAAAGGGCACCAGGGCTACCTTACATAGGCTTTCTGTGTTGTCGGCTGAAATGACAGGACAAAAGACGTTGGGGAGGACCTGGTCTTCGTGTACTAAATGGCTAAGGACACCGGTGATGCTGGCCCCGGTGTCACGGAGGGCTTCTACTTGGTGGCCATTGATCGTGACTAGCTGCCCATATTTCTTTGTGTTAGAGGGCAGGAGGCTCCCAGGGACCATCTCTCTATCCCCTAAGGACACTAGGGCCATAGCGGCGGGTTCCCACTCCTCGGCCTCCTCAACCTCCTCCCTCAAGGCTACATTGGCTATCTGTCTAGCAGGGGGTGCTGCCTGGGTGGTGCGTGGGGCCATGGGGCATTCAGGGTCGTTGGCGTAATGCCCGGGCTTCTGGCAACGGAAACAAGTGATGGTTACCCGGTGCCCCCGTCTAAGGGGGGGGCCGGATACAGCTGGTGGGGGTGCCGGGAAAGGTGGAGGTTGGGACTTCGGGGGCCTAGCCTAGGACTCTCTCTGCCCTCCCTGGTTCCCCCCCTCTCTCTGGCGGGGTGGTCCCTGACTGGCTCGGGGGTACTCTCCTACGGGGCCCCGGGAGACCCGGGTGTTGGTCCAGCGATCTGCCTCGACAGCCAGCTTCCTCGGGTCCGTGAGCTTGCTGTCGAGCAGATGCTGGCGCAGTTCCACAAAGCAGTTCGCAGCCAGGTGTTCCCACAACATAAGGTCGGTTAGTTCTTCCAGGGTGGTTACCTTGCTGCCCTTGATCCACCCATCGAAGGCGCGGCTGAAGAAATTCACATATTCCACCCAGGTGGTACCCGGGATCTTCCTGCAGTCCCGGAACCGCTGGCGGTACATCTCCGGGGTGAGGCCGTACCTTGTGAGGAGGGCCGTTTTCATGTGTTCATAGGATGTTTGCATGGAGGTGGGTAGGTCGAGCAGGGTGTCTCTCCCTTCGCTCAGGAATCGGCCCCACAACCCGGCCCCCCAATCCTTCTGTGGGACCCGATGGGAGGTCATGGCGACCTCGTAGGCCCGGAACCACTGCTGGATGTCATCATTTTTGTAATATTCTTTGACCACATCCTTGGGGATGTGGACCTTCTGTTCCGTTGGGGCGGCCGACCTCCCGGTTCCCCGGGGGCCGCGTTTCTTCGTTTCTCGCTCTTAGTTCTATTTCCTTCAGGCTGCGTTCATGTTCCAGTTGAAGTCTCTTTCCCTCGTGTTCTCGTTGGAGTTTCTTCTCTTCTAGTTCCCCTTGTACTCGCAATTGTTCTACTGCTAGCTTTTTCTCGACTAATTTCAGCTCGCCCTCGATTTTGAGTTTGGCTAATTCGAGCTTGTGATGGCGACTTTTTTCTCTGTCTGCGAGTTCCTCCGGGGATAGGCCCCCGTCTGGTACGAAGCCTCGCACCTGGTTGCTGCTGCGTTCTCCTAGGGAGGGTCCAGCTTCGTCGTGGGGCTCCCCCGCTCCTTCTGGCCGGGAGGCTCCAGAATCCACCCAAGCTTTCAGTGCCTTTTGCATATCTTCCTTGGTGTTGAGACCAGTGGTAGCGATTCTGAGTTCCTTACAGAATTGTTTTAGTTCTTTGTGAGTGTACTCTTCCAGCTGTTCCACCCGGAACACGGTACTGGCGTCGTTTTCTACGAGAACCCCGGTGTTTCCTTCTGCCATCTTTGTCGGTAGTGCGTCAGCCGTTCACGGTACGATCTCTAGATTATGGACCCGAATCCCGTCGCTTGCCACCAATGTTAGAAGGCGACCTCAGAGGGGCCCGGAGGGGGCCCTGACTGCCCTGAGACCCACCCTCGAGGTATCGTAGCCGGGCACTGGCGGGAGACTCCTCAGGGGAGGAACCTTGTATCTAGGATCGCACACTCGGCACCACACGACAGAGATACACCACACGAGGAGTTCTTACGAGCAAATCTTTATCAGATTGGAGTAGTAGGATCTTTATGATCAGCACAGCAAATATATACAAGCAGAGCGTGGGCTCTCAAAGTCTTGGAGGGGAGAAGGAGGTAGCGGGACAGTCTTTGGGGGATGTGGATCAAATGCAGGAGCGTACCCTTCGCACAGCTCACAATCCTCGAGCTGGGGGATACTGTTGTCGTTGTGGGGTCCGGCGGGACCAAGAGAGTCTGTGGGAGCCGCGAGTCACTCAGCGGGGCTCGGTTACAAGTTCGGTGGTCTTACGATCTTCGAGGAGCCGCGAGTCACTCAGCAAGGCTCAAGTACAAGTTCGGAGGTCTTACGATCTTCAAGGAGCCGCGAGTCACTCAGCAAGGCTCAAGTACAAGTTCGGAGGTCTTACGATCTTCAGGGAGCCGCGAGTCACTCAGCAGGGCTCAAGCACAAGTTCGGAGGTCTTACGATCTTCAGGGAGCCGCGAGTCACTCAGCAGGGCTCAAGCACAAGTTCGGAGGTCTTACGATCTTCAGGGAGGCGCGAGTCACTCAGCAGGGCTCAGGTGTTCCAAGGCGAATCTGCCGGACAGTCCCAGAGCACTCCTTGTTATAGGGCGACCCCTCTTTGATGTCCGGAGCCTGTGCAGGCAGGGGTCTTGTCACCTGGGGGTCGCTTGTTGGGGGTTTCCTGCCATTGTCTTTTGATCCGTTCAGGGCCGGGTCGGGAGGAGTCCCAGACACCCAGCAGGCTTGGAGCCAGCCCTCGGGGAGGCCGGCAGGTCGATCGAAACCCACCGTCCCAGGGAAGCGCAGAGGTGTGATAGAAACTGCTCCTCCCTCTCTCAACCCAAGGGGAGCGTGCTGTCCTCCAGCCGGAGTGGCGCCTCTAGGCCAGGGTCGCGCTGGGGCCGGGCGGCCATCTTGTTGCATGAAGTGGGCACGCGGGCCCGGTGTGGCCGAAGGCAGAAGGCCACGGACGGGGAAGTCCGGGTTGGGTGCGTGCGAGTTCTGGTGGGAAGGATCGGCTAGGCCGTGGGTTTGGGGGCTGGTGTGAGGTGCAGGGGTCAGGTCTAGCTATGTTACGAGGGCCGGGTCTAACAGTTGAAAGAACAAACCCTTTTCCCAGTGGAGCGCCGGCCATGTTCGCTGAGGCGGCGCGGGGCGTTTCTCAGATGCCTGTGATGGTCAGCGGCAGTGGCAGAGTGGATTAGGATGTCATCGCTGACGTTGATCACCCCAGGCAATCCAGAGAGCAGTTTGTGGCTGGTGTTCTGGAACACCTCTGCGGCCAAAGAAATTCCAAAATGTCACCGTTTGTAACAATGCAACTCCATGTGAGTACTGAAAGTTGTAATATAACGGCTTTCTTCTGCCAAGGGCTGTTGGTGATACCCGGTATTGAGGTCTATTTTAGAAAACCACCTCAATCCGTTGATGTCTGCAATAATGTCATCCATGGTTGGTGTTATGTGGCATTCTCTCTTGATCTCTTGATTGCCCGGTTGGGCAGCCTCATATCAATGCAGAGGCGTATGGCTCCCGGCTGTTATGGCTTCTCCGTGATGACCATCGGAGACACCCATGGCGTCGGTCCCGAGACCTTCTCAATTACCCCTTGCCTTTCAAGTTTTTCAAGTTCTTTTTCCACCAGGGGCCTCAGGTGGAAGGGGACCCGCCAATGTCGTAGTTCCACAGGCGTGATGTTCTTGTCGATGTGTAATTTGTTGGGGGTCACACTTAATATGTCCTAGCTCTTGGAAGAGCTCCGGGAACTGATCCAGTATCTCGTCAACTTCATGCACTTGTACACTCCTGGCGAATGATACCAACCCAAGGTCTTCTGCAGGGTGACTGTTGATTAGGGTGTCCGCTTCACGGTCTATGACATGGATGATGGTAATGACCTCCTGGTCCTCTGACCTTACCGGGACGGATATCTTTCCTCTTAGTGGCAGTGGGGTTTGGCTCCCATAGGCAAATATCTTGGTCGGAGATGGGGTGATCGGTGGTCTAGGTTGAAGGCTACGGTACTGCTGGAGGCCCATTACGTTCACTAAAGCCCCCGTGTCAATGATCGCTCTCACCTCCGATCCTGCAATCCTGACTACGCACATGGGTTGTGGCGTTCTGGGGTGCTTGAGTTCTCATGTGAACGAGATCAGGTACATCTCTACGTCATCTTCCTCCGTGGATGAGTCTTCCGGCCCTTGGTACCTCCGGCTGGCTCTTGGAGGTTCTTCCCGCTGTGCAGAGTCTGCGATAGAAAGCTGTCACACTGCACGTGAGGATGGCTTTTGTCTTCAGGTGTCTCGGCCTCGGCTTCGTCTCCTGCACACTGCTGCAAAATGGTTAGGTATTACATAATTTGTGCAGGTCTTGCCTTGTGCGGGGCAGTCCTTTGCTGCATGTGGCTCATGCCCACAGTATCCACACCGTGTCTTGGATGTTTTGGGCCTTGTCTTTTTGGGTGCGTCGCTCCATGTTTTCAATCGGAGAGCCTCAGCACGCTCTGTCTTGATGGTCCCTGATTTTTCATGAGTCTTCATAAGGGCCTGGTCCATCTCGCTCGCTCTCGCAGTGGACAGATCGTGGGTCTGTGTCAATATGAGTATGTCTTTTAGAGCGATTTGGGGCTGGCACAAGATGAGGCCTCTCAGCGTCTTCTCCCGGCACCCTTGGATGATCTGGGCCCTTATCTCTTTTGGCTGGTCATCTGCCGTGCACGTGCTAGCCAGCTTGCGCAGGCGGGCGTAGAATACATTGATCGACTCCCCTTCTCGTTGGCGGGCGTGACGCAACTTGAATCGTTCAAAACCGGGGCTGAGCTCGGGGTTGTAGTGCGCATCTAGGGCCGTTCCCACAACTTTGTAATCTGTGGCGATACCGGTGTTTGGCAGGTCTTGAATATCTCATCTCCAGCATAGTAGAGGAGTAGCGACCTTTTCACTGCTCCGTCGGTCTCCCTTGTGGCTATGAAGTAGTTGTTTAGCCGTTCTATCCATATCTTCCATCTCGGAGACGCTGTCGCTGGGTCTTCCAGCTCACTGAAGGGTGGCAGTACCCCTGTGAGCACGTGCTGCACTGGGGCTCTGTTGGGCTTGTGCCTGGTCCTCATCGGCCATGCTTCCAGTGGGTGATAACCTTCCTTATTCTTCTTGTTCTTTTCTGCCTGTCTGTAAGTCTCTGCGTCTTTCTCTTCTTCTTTTTCTTGCACTGTAATGCTCCTTCCCTCTCGTGGGTGTTTCTGGAATCTGTGTGAGTTTGTGCTTTCCTCCCCTTCAGCTACCTCTCCTTGGGGATGCTCCACTATCTGGTGCTCAGCAGACACCACCACGCCTCCTGGAATGTTCTGGCATGGAGCGGGCACCCTTCCGACACCAACACACGTCTCCCAATGTGCTCGCATAGAGCGCAAGCGCGGTTTCTGTTCTGCCTTTCTTCTGCCCGAGGCGCCTACAGTGTAGGCTGCTCCTCCCCTGCAGTGACAGAAGCTGGCCAGCAGGTGGCACGCACGTGCAGGGTTACGCTCTCACAGAGGGGGGGAACGTAGGAGAGTTTCTGGGAGCACTTCGTTGGGGGTACCACTCTCCCCTGACGGTCGTTGCGCACACTGCTCCTCTGTCACTGTCGGTGTGGCGGCGGGCCTCCAGACGGCGGCTGAGGGATGCGCCAGCCTTGGAACGGAGAAGTTCATGCAGCCTGCCTCTGCCAACATGCACACAGCCTCTTGCACTCGGCAATCCTCTATCTGCTATCAAGTAATTACGCTTTTAATATTACTGCTCACCCTGAACACTGCGTCTGACAACTAAATGGTAACTACTGCACTCGCCTATCAAAAAATTCTTCCTCACAGCTACTGACTGCCGCCGTTTCACCACAAAATGGTGACAGGCCATGTAAAATGGCAATATTCATACAGGGCACTAAAACCCAACATAAACAGCCCAAACAAAGCCCAAGTGAAGGCCTATGCAGTTTGAGCGGCACCATGTCCCAAACTCCCCTGCGATCGGCTGCCCCGCAAAACCCAATGGCATTGGAAACTTATGGCAAAATACTGAACTATCTGTGAGGCTGCTTCCTGCCTCCTTTTGGGGCTGGTTTCTGAGCCCCTCTGAAAGAGCTCTTGATAAGAATGAGGTATTGTGCTTGCCCATGGCACCTTCAGGGCCTAAAGGGGTCCAAATCAATTTTTACACTTCTGTAAAAGCCATGTGTACGAAGTTGATCACAATATAATAATCATCACTCACCTCTCAGTCAAATTAGCATGCTGCTCTGCTGGCTGGTGAACAGCAAGAAGCCATTGAACTTGCATTTTTGGTACATGCATATCATGTGCACTGCTTTCTAATGAAAGCAAAAGTACAATCTTACAGAGAAAATCCTCCTGTAATCATGTTCATTTCCCTAGCGTGTCACAGGGTGTGTGGGGTTACTGAGCTTTGAAAAGCATACCCTAACTTAGCCCAATGGAAGGGGATGGGTTATAGAAGTGAAAGCAACAAAGCGGACATGAATGATCGTGCGTTCAAAACTGGACTGTGTACTCTCATGCCCCAGGAAGAATTATAATTGGAGGCAATGGGTGCACCTGCAATTCAACTGATTTCCGCAAGAGGCGCCACTGCTGATGTGTACTAGAAAATGGGTGGCTTACAGAGGTAAACACTCCACGCATGTGTAATGTTACTGGCACTTCAAAAACAAGCATTTGAAATGCAATAGGTCTCGCATTTCCGAGAGTTTAAGCTAATAGCATTTTAAATTACAATGCCTTTTATTTATGTTTTAAAAACCAAAACATAAATAAAAGGCATTGTCATTTACAATGCCAATAGCTCAAACTCACGTAAATGCGAGATGCATTGCAAATCTGAATTAGGAAAAGTATGTTATCTTAATATGTAGTATGAGGATGGAGATGGGCATTCTTAACTGTATTGTTTTTAACATTTCATTTCATATATCTATCTTATTTTACATGTTTTATCATTCTCTATTGCTGTATTTTATTCTTGTACTTTTATGGCCTACTATGAATGTTCCAAATAAAGATTTTGAATTGATTGACTGAGGCAAAATTTACAACATTATTTCCTGCTACCAATGTACAGAAACATAGGCCTATTTAATAAGGTCTTGCTAGCGGGCTTCCAAATAGCTGCTATGTACAGTGCTGCTATGTCTGCAAACCAGCCAGCGACCAGCTGGTTTGGTTAAGCTGCATATGGCGTGTCTTGGGCCCTATAACATCTGTAACAGATCATTAAGTGGTTGACGAAGCCTCTTCACGTCGTACATTTACCAAGCACTCATTCCTAATAGCTATAATGGAGTCACAGTTGAACTTAGAAGCAATAAGGAGGCATTGGTGAGGTGAAATGACAGGCACATTGCTGTTCAAAAGAAGGACAGTGGGCTGATGAAATCGAACGTTTTCACGGAACAGACACCTGTTAAGAAAGAGCCAGAAAATAAATGAGACGAGAAATAAGAACTGGGATCTCCATAAAATCAGATTGGGTTTAATGTTGTGTGATTTGGAAATAAATAAGAATACTTTTTGTAAATAAAACCAGAACAACTTCGGGACTTGGTCCAGCACAGTTGGTTGGCCGTGTTATCTCCCCTCCTCCCCTACATGGCAAATAAAGCTTTAAATGTCCGAGTAGAGGTTTTATTTTCAAACTGGAGTTCTTATTTATTTTTACATAAAAGGATACCTCTAATCATATAATTGGCCAGCTGGTAATCTTAGCCTATGTGTGACACGTGTAACATGCTGTGACGCTTCCCTGTCTTGTCCCTTCCCCGCCCCCGTCCTACCCTGCTGTGTCTGTACGCGTGTTCCCCGGCGCGCAGGGCCGGACTGGGAACCAAAACCGGCCCTGGCAAAGTGCTCGGCCGGCCCCCCGGGGCTTGAGGGTGCCGCCGAGCTCTTTGCCTGGGCCGGTTTTCGCCCGTTTTTATTACAGGGCCGATTTGGAGCTATGCTGCAAAAACGGCCCTGTAACAAAAACAGCCCCCAGGGGCCCAAAACCGGCCCCCACCCGTGCGGCGCACCGGGGGATTGCCCGGTGCCCGCTACGGCCAGTCCGGGCCTGCCGGCGCGCGTTTAGAATGTTGTGGGGGCTTGCGCGTAAGCCGTTATTCCAACGGCATTCGGTATCTCCTATTTAATAAAGCTGGTTGCTTACTTCATTTCTCTCTGTCCTCCCGTCATTACATTGTAATTTTGGAGACGATCATGGGATCAAGACCTGTCACTGGATCACGGCAGATCACCAGAGGCTCCTGACGTCCTGTACACTCTCCCACCGAGTGTTTTGTGAGGCGGACTTCCTCTCTTCGCTCTGCCTCTGTGTGACGCCCATTAACCCCTCCGCCTCACACCATTTGCCTTCCATTTGCCTTCCTTCAACCTTGTCAGCCCCGGGCAGGAGCTGCAACGAAACGTGAGTGAAGTGAAATTTCTGTCTGCCAACTTAAAAAATACCTTAAACGGCCACCGGAGGGAGCCTTACGCCTTCTTAATCTTTGCTTCATGAGATTTAAAGCATCTTCCTAACTAATACTTGCACTGTGTCAGAATGACTGGAATAATGAATGCGGTGGCAATGCCCAGCACCTTCCTAGAAGTCCCTGGGCCACCCGCGGAAAATTGGACACAGTGGGTAAAATGTTTTGAGAAACATTTGGAGGCAATTGATGGGACTGAATATAATCCTACGAGAAAACAAGCAATGATGTACAATTGTTTGGGGGCAGAAGGAAGGAGATTATTCGACCACATAACTCCAATTGAAAAAGAGGAAGGGGATGAAGAATGAGATGTATTTAAGGAGGCCAAATTGAGAATGAAATACTATTTTGACACCACTATGAGCGTGATAATGGAGAGATATAACTTCTACTACAGGTACCAAGCACCAGGTGAGGCGATTGAGTCTTACGTTGCAACATTGAGAATGTTAACTACAACGTGTGCATTCAAAGATGCTGATAAGATGATACGGGATCAGGTGGTGATGCGTACCAGGTGCGTGAAGGCGCAGGAGAAATTGTTATGCCACAAGAATCCAAACTTAGAAAAAGTGGTTTCTACCATCAAAGTAATAGAAAGATTGGCCAACGGTGTTAAATTGCTGCGCAAACCAGATAATCAACAAGTGAGTGTAAATCTTGTGCGAAAGGAGAAGGAGTCCGCATCCAACAAACCACGCAAGAATTTCACTTGGCCTAGAAACCCCAGTACCCATGTTGGAAGGCCGAATTGTTATTGTTGCGGATCCAATGCACATATGGCAACTAGCAAAGAATGTCCTGCGAGGGGCATGATCTGTCAAGGATGTGGGAAAATGGGACATTTCCTTAAGGTTTGCAGAACTTCACGTTCTAAGAAAATTTACACGGTAAGCGAGTCAAAGAACGATGTAGACTCAGATGAGAGTGAGCTACTGGAGAACCTGGTGCTGCTGGTCGCCATCATCAACAGTGAAGATGTACAAAACCAACCCAGGTGTGATGTTGGTGTGAATGGTGAAGATGTCGAGATGTTGGTGGATACCGGGTCAAGAATAACAATTCTGTCTAAGGACACATACAGCGGACTCAAGTACAAGACACCGTTGGAATCTAGCAGAATCATTTCAGATGCATAAGGCGGATACAAGATAAAATTAGAAGAGGTCTTCAAGGCGGATTTGTCGTTTAAGGGAAAGAACACCTCCACAAAGGTTTTTGTAGTGGACTACAATGTGAACATTCTGGGTTGGCTGGAACAACAAAAACTTAAAATGATAATTAATCCTTGTCAACCACCGTATGTATTCAGCATTCAAGAGGATGGCCTGGAGACTATTCTCAAGGAATTTGAGGGGGTGTTCAACGAACAATTAGGATGCCTAAAGAACTTTGAACATCAGATTATCCCGAAGAGTAAAGCATACCCAGTGAAACAGAAAGTCAGGAATATACCCTTATCAGCCTGCGCCGAAGTCAAGACAATCCTGGATTATTGGTGCAAGGATGGTATTATTGAACCAGGAACGGAAAGATCTGTTTGTGCATTGACCTTCGCGAGCTGAACCGCCACGTAGTAGCTGATTGCCAACCTCTGCCTTTGATTAACGAAATGGTGATGACGTTAGGTCAAGCGAAGATCTTCACAACACTAGACTTCAGCACCGCCTACCATCAAATACAATTGCAAGATGAATCAAAAAAATACTCGGCGTTCATCACACCAGAAGGAGCGTATCAATTCCGCAGGTTGCCCTTCGGATTGTGTTCGGCTTCGGCTGTATTTCAATGCATAATGAACCAGTTATTCAAAGGCCTGGAAGGAGTCAGATCATTCCAGGACGATGTTCTGATTAACAGCAAGACAAAAGAGGAACACCTGGTCATCCTGAGGAAAGTTTTTCAGAGGATTCAGGACAGTGGTCTTACACTGCAAAAAGACAAGTGCAAATTCCTAAAAGAAACTGTAGAGTACTTGGGACATCTCATCGATGGAAATGGGGTACGACCAAAACCCTCCTTGATTTCTGCAATTTCCTGTTCACCAAATCCAAAAAATAAGGATGAACTGGCATCTTTCTTGGGCATGTGTGAATTCCATTCCAAATTCATACAACATTATGCAGCCAAGGTCGAACCGCTTCGGAAGATGGCAAAGAAGGATGCGGAGTTCATTTGGAATGAAGAATGTGAACGAAGCATAAAGACCATTAAGATGGAACTTGAGCAAGCACCGTCTCTGCAGTCATTCGGCGAGAAGTTGAAAAGCACTGAAACAACAGACGCCAGCTGTTAGACCTGGCTCCATTGGCGTGAGTCTCCCTTCCATTTTTTCACTGTGCCTTCTCTGTTTTTTCTGGTGATAGATGGTCTGGGCGCTGCGCCACTGCCATTCAGTGCCGCAGCGCGGATGCTCCCTGTATAAAGATGACACATGGATTGGTGTATCCCTGATTGGCTTATTTGGTCTACCTATTAGTCCCTAGTAATGTGGCCTGTGTGTGCCCAGGGCTGGTAACCTAAGTGCTGCTGGTGGGCCTGCAGCGCTGATTTGCGCCACCCACAGAAGCAGCTTGTAAAGTATGTCTCAGGCCTGCCACTGCAGTGTCTGTGTGCAGTCTAGAACTGCCATGTTGGCTGTGAAATGCACCCACTTCCCAGCCCCTGAACCTTCCCTTGGCATCATGTAAGCCACCCCTATGGTAAGGTGCATTGTATGTGTAAGGTAGGACATGCTCTGATGTGTGTAGCATGTCCTGGAAGTGAATTACACCCAATTTCGTTTTTCACTACTGTAAGGCTACCTGTTCTCCATAGGCCAGAATGGGAGGTTTTGGCTATTACATTCTATAGTCCTAACTGACCCATAGAACATGGTAGAAAAACGAATTTAGTATGCCTGAGCTCAGAATATTAAAATACATCTTTTAGTGGAGGTTATTTTTATATCCTGTGTTTGAAACTACCACTTTTAGAATGTAGGTACTTTCTTGCCTAAGCCTTCCAGTGTGCTCTGCTATTATGTGTATTGGCTGTCTGGTTTTGGAGGGACAGGGCAGGCTGAGTCAGACCTAGGTTGAATAGAGAGATCTGCCTTGGAGTGAGGGGAGGGGTAGCTCCTGCACTTAAATAGGGCTGTGCCTGGCAAGGTGAATGCTGGCTCCACCTCCCACTGTGCGTCTGAGGGCAGGCCCCCTCTTTCTGAAAGGAAGGATGCAGCCTGGTAAACAAAGTGCTCCAGGGCTGGGCAGAACTGGTTCTGGCTGGGTTCAGTCACTTGTAGCTTCTAAGAACAAAGACTTTGGGGATATAAATATTTATGCCCAAACCCCTACAATTTGTATTGCCCCTTGATTTCAAGACGAACCTCTGTCCGTGGAACTGAGGAAAGCTTCGGGAGAGGACTGTCCAGGTGTTGTGTGCTGTTCCCTGGATTGGCCTGCAGTAGTTTTCATTGGACTGTAAAAAGGAGGGAAAAGGAGCTGTAAGAGAGCTTTTTAATCTTGACCCTGCAATCACCCAAGGGCTAGAGAGAGAACTAGCCTCCTGACTGAAGTCTCAGGGCCAGTAGACTTCATTTCCGTCGCTAAGGCCTGTTAGCGAGCTGCCACAGCCGAGGAGCATGAAGAAAATCATCGCTGCACTTGCTGAGTGTGAAGAAAATCGTCACATCGCTGCCGCTGAAGGCTCGCTGGCCTGATCATCGCCCGCACGTTTGCGGCCAGAAAATCATCGCTGCAACTGCTGAGCATGAAGAAAATCATCGCTGCAACTGCTGAGCGTGAAGAAAATCGTCGCATCGCTGCTGCTGAAGGCTCGCTGACCTGATCATCGCCCTGCACGTTTGCGGCCAGAAAATCATCGCTGCAACTGCTGAGCGTGAAGAAAATAGTCGCATCGCTGCCGCTGAAGGCTCACTGGCCTGATCATCGCCCCGCACATTTGCGGCCAGAAAATCATCGCTAACCCTTGTTAGCGAGCGGCCGTGACCAGAGCGTGAGGAAAAACATCGCTAACCCGCCGGAGCGACATTTCTTGTGGATTATTTGTCAACATCTCAGAACTGTGAGTAGAGGGGTCACAGAGACCACTGTCCTGAGCTGAACTTTACCTTACCCCTTGGAACTATTTTTGCAGCATCCAGAGAGAACTATTTTTGTACAGTATTATGATTGCCTCGTTATTTGGTCTTGTGATAAGTCTCTATAAATATAACTATTTCCTATGATAACTACCTGTGTTGTGTCCATTTGTAGTGTTCCTCACTGTATTGACTGTGTATGATAATCAACACTTTACACATTGCCTCTGAGATTAGCCTAACTGCTCGTGCTACGTTACCACAGGGTGGAGCAGAGGTTGTCAAGGGGGTGCAGCCCTTCACTCTGACTGAGAAAGAAGGGTCCCTGCTTGGACGGTGGCCATCCACTGCCAACCAGAGACCCCCATTTCTAACACCAGCCAAGTCGGTTGGGGGCTACGCTTAGCCAAATGACTGAGAACGTGGAGAAAATCATCACATTTGCGTCCAGGAAGCTAAGGGGCCCGGAGACAAAGTACTCAGTAATTGAATGTGAATTATTGGCTTGTGTTTGGGCTGTAACAAAGTTTAAAAGTTTCCTGTGGGGCAAGGAATTTACTATCCGCACCGACCACAAACCGTTGGTCAGTATACTTGAGGGAAACGGTTCTAGCCAGCCTTCACCAAGAATTGCAAAGTTGGCATGCAAATTGCAGGAGCATCAAGTTAAGATGGAATACATACCCAGCCGTGTGAATATATCGGCAGATTATTTATCACGTGCCCCGTGCGAGGATGATTCTGAATGCGAAATGGATGATGATGATGTACTTGTTGCATGCTTATTTGAAGGTCATGATTCAAATGGTACCATTACCAAATCAGAATGGTTAGAAGCTATAAAAGATAACACAGTGTTAGAAACACTTAAAAAATATGTGATCAAAGGTTGGCCACGCGAGAGGGCACTTGATGAAGCACTAAAACCCTACTGGAAAATTAAGGATGATATTGGTGTTGTTGAAGATGTCATTCTCCGGGGTGGAACTTTAATAGCACCAATGTCCATGAAAAGCAGGTTGGTGGCTTTATCCCACGAAGGGCATGTAGGAATGACAGGCACCAAACAGAAGTTGAGGGAAGGGTACTGGTGGCCCTCCATGGATCGTAACGTCGATATGTTTGTTACTCACTACTCAATGTGCAATGAAGCTGACAAAACTTTGACGACACGCCATTGCCCTATGACCTCCGTTGAACTACCAGAAGGTCCTTGGATCAAAGTCGGCATTGACTTCATAGTTCCCATGAATGCCTTGAGTCTAGAATTGTGTTATGCCATAGTGCTGATTGATTATTTCAGCAAGTGGGTGGAAGTCAAGTTTGTGTCTCAACCCACCACACGTGAGGTAATTAACTTCCTGAAGGAGTTATTTTGCAGAGCAGGTTTTCCTCATCAACTGGTCTCCGACAATGGAGTGCAGTTTGTATCCTCTGAGTTTGTCTCATTCTTTAAAAAAAATGGCATAGAGCATGTAAAATCCTCTTTATATCATCCACAGGGCAATGGTCAGGTAGAACAAGCCAATCGCCTGATTAAAAAAACCATCCAAATGGCCTTGAAGTCTCATATTCCTGTTGAGGCAGCACTACGCACCAGGTTGTGGTCATACCGTACCACCCCCATAGTACTACTGGTAGAATCCCATTTGAACTCATCAGGGGCAGGGCAGCAATCACACGTTTGCAACCTCATTGGTCATTGGCTTGGAAAAAATGGGAAAATGAAAACCATAAAGAAAATGAGAGTAAGATGAGAAGTCTGATAGATGAGCGCCAGAAGCGCATGCGCACAAATTATGACACAAGGAATGCTGTATGAATGATGTCCGTGAAAGAAGGTGACGTGGTGAGAGTGAAGTATCCCAGGAAGGGGGCCAACATGAGCAAGTATAGTGAACCCAGGCGCGTGGTCAAAACAAAGCATACTGCCGTTCTCCTAGACAATGGTCAATGGTGGAATGGGTCAAAAATTGCAAGAAGCAGGATATCTGAGCCTGTGAGCAGGCCCAGTGGCTCGCAGGACGATGGTCTGGTGTCCTCTGCTGAGTCGCGCCTGGGTGGAGCATGTGGGAAAAAAACGACTCCTGTGTCAATAGATGATATTCCCAGAGTATCTCTTCCTGGTGTGGCCACTGGTCCTGTTGATACCATTCGTGATAGGAGAACAATTGTTCCGCCCGTAAGATTCAAGGATTACGCAATGTATTAGCTCTTCTAGGGAAAGCATAAAAGTATGTGTTTCCTTTGCTTGTTTTGAATCTATGTATTCCAGAGTTACTTATGAAAAACGGGAGAAGATGTAACATGCTGTGACCCTTCCCTGTCTTGTCTCTTCCCCACCCCCGTCCTGCCCTGCTGTGTCTGTGCGCGTGTTCCCCGGCGCACGTTTAGAATGTTGTGGGGGCTTGTGCGTAAGCCGTTATTCCAACGGCATTCAGTATCTGCTATTTAATAAAGCTGGTTGCTTACTTCATTTCTCTCTGTCCTCCCGTCATTACACACGCCAGTTGGCGGGTACAGTGCACCTACCTCCCTGCCCTCATCCCCCGGGACTGCCTCAAAGCTCTCCTGTCTCATCTCTCCTAGGAAATTCCCCCTGTGCCTTCATTGTTTTATTTCAATATTGTTTCATTTCTCCTTCCCTTGCTCACGGCGTTTCCGGCAGCTCTGACTGAAATGGGGCATGCGAAATGACGGTCAAACCTTAGGCTCGGTTCAGAAAAAGAGTTCGGGAGAAAGGGAGAAAAAAATATATATGTGCTTTTCGAGTCTGTGTCTGCTGAGCCGCTGCCAAATCCAGGCTGTTCCATTCTAAGATCTGGGGGAGATCAATGAGAACCACGTCCTTGGAGACCCAGAGAGATCTTTTTTTTTTGCAGATGTATATAGAGTGATCTCGACCCAGAGTTATGGGAGCGCTTTACATGAGCACCAGTTACATTACACAAGGACACATTCATGTTTTTGGTAGGCATGGGGAGATTAAGTGATTTGCCCAGAATCACAGGATGCAGAGTCGACCCAGAGGCTCGAACCTTGGATTCCAAGCTCTAAGGTCAGAAGTCTAGCCGTAAGAACACATCCTCTTCCCACTCTGAAAACGCTCGATCTGACAAAGGCTGCGAGTCACAAGGTAAATGAAAATGGGTGGGAAGAGTAGAAGACTTGAAAGGAAAAGTCATTTTTACCAAAACAAAGAAAGGAAAGAGGGTGGGATGAAAACCTTTAAAAACATTGAAACTGAGGAACACACAGAGCAGTCTTTGAATGGCATGATTGTTTTCTCTTCATGTCAGACACAAGTGGGAGGGCTTGGACCCAACATTCTTGAAAAACAGCCACTCCTTGGGCAGCATGATCCAGGTGTGGTGCCAATTAGATGCAAATACAGGGCCAATAAATTGGCAAAGGATAAAGGGGCGTTCATATAAATTACAAAGTCTAGAACAGTGGTCTTCAAACATTTTAATTGTGCGCACCCCCAGTGGGGAAAAAAACATCACCGGGCCCCCCTCAGTATCTCCCAATTATTTTATTAAACTGGCAATGTTTAAATATGTATAGACTTATTTTAACATTGCAGTTAAGTCCTGTTACCGTTTTACAAATGCAATCAAATACATAATTGCCAAACATACCATTCTGGTCAGGCAGGTCTTTCTAACGTGTAAAGGTATTCACTGTTTATTAGAAATAGGGGTGGGGGTTTTAAAGAATATTTAGAGACCCTTTCCTTTTGACACCATCTCTCAGCCAGAACATAAATGACATAAATTGTTAGCAATGGCCCATTACAGAACAGTTTACTGATGCTCATTTTTTTCTGCTGAAGACAAAGGGCTATTATCAGCATAATGATTCTTCTGGCCTGATCCTGGTTCCCCCTCACCCCTCTGAGATCACATGAGGACCCCCTAGGGGGGCCGCCCCCCAGTTTGAAGGCCCATTGTCTTGAAAGTGCTAGTTATGGGCCATCAGCTGTCACACTTTAACTCTGATCTCAATCCACATTTAGTCAAATTGTGGCCAGTAACAGTTGCTTGATATGATTCTGTTCATTTAGAATGTTAATCACAGTATCGGTGTACGTTTGGCATATGCTCAGATGACATCTGGTAGGGAGTCCTGGTGGGATTCATTAGGTCTCTTATTGGCTATAAATGAATTGAACCCACCTGATTAGCTGGTTGAATCTTATGACACCTTAATTTTTGTCTTATTTAACTGGGTCCTTGGGTCAGGTGCTGCAGAAGCAATATTTGGAGTGTTGGGAGCACTAGCCTGCTGCACTTCCTTGCATTATCCTCAGCTCTGCTTGATTCAGCTGAGCTTCACAGCAATTGGATTGACTGTCGAGTGCAGATTGTGTAGCACAGAGGTTCAGTGGTTAGGTAGTTGATGGCAGCCAGAGTTTTAAACAACTAGGGGTTCTCTTCAAGGGGTGTCGCCTATATAAATAAGGGTGTGGCTTAAACATGCAAACTAAAAATCTGAGCTTCCATGGTTTGCCTCCTGACTGGAATTTTGCTGCTTGACTTTGCTTTCTATTACTGCATCCAGAAATATAACACAGGACATTGCTGGCGTCAGCCAAGATGGCTGTGTGAACCGGGAGCTCCGGTGGGCCGCACTGAAGGCCGGTGATATCCGTCCCAAATCCTTTCCCTGCAACGCAAAATCGCTAGCGGAGAAGCGGGACGCCGAGCGCTATGGCCCGGTGTCCGAAAACCGGAGCCACTCTCTACATGACAGCGAAGGTACGGCACCCGGCGGCCTGCAATTCCTGACCCTGCAAAGGGGGGGGCTGGCTGCAATTAATCCCCCCCACACCAACAGAGGGAGCCCCTACCACCGAGGGCTGTTGTGGAGGCCAGCACTTAACCCACAATACCCATGACGGAAACGGGCGCCGCCACTGCGTCCTTGAGCTGAGACGCCTGGGGCTCGCTCTGAGAAGAGGATCCCTACGTGGGACTGCCACCCCTGCTCCTGGGGTGCCCGATGATGCTGGACAGTGCAGGTGGGTAGCAAACTGGAGGACGGCTGGTGAAAGGATTTGCACCGGTGATCCTTTCAAGACAGGCCCGCACGGGTGGGGCAGCGGAGTCAGCCCCTCCCTGAATGGATGGATCAGGTCGGTAGGGCAGACACATACGAGAAGTGGGCCTGGTTGAGCTCTGAGTGGATACATGGTCCTCCTATTTAGCCAGTACTGCAGTTTACCCTGGCACAGTGAATCGCGACCAGCGGGACAACGCCTTTGACAAGGACGCTTGAACCGACGGCCAAGAGGTCCTTTACCCTGCGGATTTCATGGGGGCGCTTCTGCACTATCCCCGATACTCCATTATGACACCGGGGAGCCAAAGGGGCATTCATCACTTTGCCTCTATACTGAGGTCCTATCCGGTGTGCTATGAAGCCCAAGGGAGCCACACCGGTGCAGTCCAACAAACTGGACAAATATGCGGTTCCGAAGCACCCGCCCACAGAGGAGGGGATCCGTTGGGGGCCAGGAGGAGACATCCAAACCATTATTAAGCTCCATAATGGTGGCTATCCACGTTCTTGGAACGACACTGGAGACAAAGATTGATAAAGTTTCAATCGAAATGAACTTGATCCGTGCAGATAAGAACAAGACCTTGGAGTGGGTCACGACATTGGAGACGAACATAGCGGAGTTGCAAACCACCACGTGCAGGTTGGAAGAGCGGGTGCAGCAATTGGCGCACCAGCACATACAGGTGTCCCTGAAGCTGGAGGACCAGGAAGGTAGGGCCCGACGTAACAACATACGAGTGGTGGGGGTCCCGGGGAGGTCAGAAGACCCTAGTCTGGACTTTTTTTGGAAGACCTCATATTGACTCATCTCAAACCCAAACGGCTCGCCACCTTTTTTACAGTGGAGCGGGCCCACGGAGCTCTGGTCCCTCCGCCGAAACCTGGGACTCCCCCTAGGACAATTATTGCACGGATCTTGAATTATAGGGAACGGGATGCTATTCTGCAGGCTGCTCGTATACAGGGCGATCATGCCTACGAAAACTCAACTGTTATATTTTTGCCGGATTTCACTCTGAAGGTTCAACAGGAGCGCTGTACTTTTGATGGAATCAATTGTGCCCTGAGGGAGCAGGGCATCAAGTATATGATGTTCTTTCCAGCGAAATTGAAAGCCATCGACCAAGGCAGATCCTGGTTCTTCACGACCCCCTCAGAGGTGCAGGCATGGTTGGACGAGGGGAGGCCACAGCTACACAGTCACCGCAGGGAAGAGGGCTGGAGAGACACACGGGATCGTATGTCCGGCTCTTTCAGTGGGACCGAAAGATTAGAGCGGCGAGGGACACGACAGCGGCGGTCACAATTGTTAAGCTCAACGGCATGGTGGAGAATGAGACTTGGTGCATGAACATGGGGGTGGACGCGCTGCTGGCTGCATCATGTAACGTATAGAGAAGTACCAGTGTAAAGGGTCTTGGCGTTCGCCATCATGGGTGGCTCCGTGAACTGTGATAATGTTATTCAAGGGACCTGTATTGGACTCGGGCTGGATAGCGGCCCCTGGGAGATTTAGGGTGCTGACCCTAGGCAGCCCCCTTTTGTGTTCTGGGATTGTTTTCTGGGCGACAGGCGCTCTGCTCGTTGGGGATGTGGGTAGTTCTAGGCCTTCTAAGCAGGGTAGCAGGGAGGAGGGTTGTTGGTAATGGGGTTTTTCTTTGTACAGTGATGTTGAACTTACTTCTGAAAATTCTTGCCATTCGCAGTTTTCCACAATTGTTTTGGCTGTTTGAATGCATGGGCACTATCCTGGGCCTCTGACAACACTGCACTGCAACACAGATTGAGGGAGGGGGTGGTCTAGTATTGGGAGGGGAAGGTCGTTTTTAGGTTGCCACAAAGGGTTTTAAGATTTTGGGAGGGGGGTTGTTGGAAGGGAGTTGGATGGTCACGTTTCACACGACTGCTAGGGTTAGAACTCAGCTGCAGATGACGAATGACAGACATATATCACTTTACCCACAATGAGTACGCACTGGGACAAGAGCCTTTAGCTCCTGAGTTGGAACGTCAATGGGCTTGGAGACAAGATAAAACAGACTATAGTGCTCCAATACATCAAACGTCACTCCCCAGACATAGTCTTGCTCCAGAAGACCCACTTAGTCGGAAACACTTGCAAGGCCTTAAACAGATGGGGGTATAAACTTGTTGCCCACTCCGGGTTCACCTCAGGCTCAAGGGGAGTGGGTATTCTTCTCAAACACTCCTTCCCATTCTCTGTATTACACACTTGGTCTGACGAACTGGGTCACTACTCCGTCATCTCAGGACAATGGGAGGGTCGTACGCTGACAGTTGTGGCCGGTTATGTGCCTCCGGGACTACAAGGCCAGACATTCAAAGATCTAGGCACTCTCATGCTCTCACTCCCGGAGGGCCAACTGATTGTGGGAGGAGACTTCAACTCAGTGGTCTCTGGCCACCTGGATCGCTATCCACCTGAGAAATTGGCACTGCGAGTGGCTGGCTTACAAACTTCCTTGAGGCCCTTGGCCTCACGGATCTTTGGAGGGCATACCACCTTGAGTGCAACCAGTACACGTTCTATTCGGGGGCGCACAACACCTTCTCTAGATTAGACTACTTGTTAATGCCTGCTTCCCAAACGACGACAGTACGTGAAATACGACACATGGCGATTGGGATCTCTGACCACTCTCCGGTGTGGATACATCATGCCCTGGGTGAAAACAGAGTGGGGAGTGTAGCGCCTATCAACCCGTGGTACCTACGTAACCCTGCAGTTAAAACCGCAATTCTACAAGTTGTAGACCACTATTTGCAGGACAACGAAGGGTTAGTCAGGTCTTCCCTGACTCTTTGGGAAGCATTTGAAACAGTAATCAGGGAGCAGGCATTATCGGCTATAGCCAAAGTGCGTCAAGAGAAATTCAATGACATGGTCTGCCTCGAAGCAGATCTTCTCCGCCTTGAGGAAGAAATGGGAGAAGAGAACCGGCAGGAGGTACTCCATACCCTACATCTTAAAAGGGAAGAGTACAAAGCAATCGCTACAGATATGGCTAAGACCTTGGCAAGGGACAGGGATGGCAAACTGTACGATCAAGGAGATAAAGCAGGGAAACTGATTGCATGGTTAGATCGAAAAGAGAGAGCAAGTAGGCTGGTCCCATAACTACAGAGTCACTCCGGCGATATGCTATCAGATCCCCAGCCCATAGTTAAGGAATTCGCAGATTATTACAAAGTGGTATACACAAAAGGCTCGGACTTACCTGAGGAGGACTCTACAGCGCTCCTTGCTGATATCGCCTTACCTATCCTGTCAGATGATGAACGTCAGACTTTAGACAGTCCCCTTGCAGACGGCGAAATAGCACAGGTGATAGAGAACCTCCAACCAGGCAAAGCACTAGGCCCTAATAGGCTGCCCATTGAGTTATATAAATTAACCCAGACAAACTTGCCTCTCATCCCAAAGCCATGTTCGAGGAAAGTAGAAAACGGGGTCAACTCCCTCGCGACCAGAGAGTGGCAACGTTGGTCACCATTCACAAGGAAGGAAAACCAAGGGATGTATGTTCATTCTATAGACCAATTTTCCTCCTGAACGCAGAACCCAAAATCCTAACTAAACTACTGGCGAATCTGCTTGCTTAGGTCATATGCAAACTGGTGCATCCTGATCAATCTGGCTTCATGCCTCATCATAACACAGCTTTAAATTTACGTAGGCCTCATGGTGTTCTGGGAAGACTGGACACGATCCAGGAAGATGCGATTGGGATCTCACTGGATGCCATAGTGGCATTTGATACCATTGAATGGCCACACCTTTTTTCAGTACTTAAAAAGTTGGGCTTCGGCCCGGGCTTTATCGGATGGGTGGAGCTCCTCTACTCAGCCCCTCTAGTGCAGGTAGTAGTTAACAATAAGAAGTCGGATGTGTTCATCCTGGGTCGTGGCACTCGGCAGGGCTGCTCACTCTCGCCCTTGCTCTTTGCTCTATCCTTGGAACCACTAGCGGCATGAATACGCTGAGGCTCATCGATTAGAGGGCTTAAGTGGACAGAGGGGTGGGAGGACCGCATATCTTTGTATGCTGATGGCATTCTCCTTTATTTCACCTCCCCGAAAACATCACTGCGTGTGGTTCTTGACATCTTTACTAACTTTGGGAAAAACTCTGGGTATCAAATAAACTGGAGCAAGTCTCTAGTCTATGTCTTGCATGGGGATCCACCCACCCCACCTCGAGGTTGCCCAATCCAGACAGCACAAGAGGGCTTTAAATACCTGGTGATTTTTATCACCTCCGACGCTATACGTCGCAACAAACGCAAACTCCTCCCCCCACTGCAAAGAATAAAGCGCGATGCTGTGAGCTGGAAGGCGCTGCCGCTATCACTTCTGGGAAGAGCTGCGCTCTTTAAAATTATTTCCCTGCCAAATACTTTAAGGAAATAGAGAGCATTCAGAGAGAACTGCTGTGGGATGGTAGACCCTGCATTGCTTTACACAAACTCACACTTGGGTAGTATGACGGCGGTATAGGGCTACCAGATATTAGAAAGTATTATTGGGCTGCCCACTTGGCAGCAGTGAACCACTATACCTACCGCCTTGGAGATGACCCCAGGTACAGAATGGATAGATGGATACTCCCCGGTGGGAACTTTAACAGAGCGCTTCACTCCAAACCTCGCAGATACTTCCTTACGGGACCGACAAAACACTCATTCCAAGTCTGGCACACTGTGAACCGTAGCCTAGGGTGGGACCGAACACTCACATTAGCTACCCCATTATGGGACTCGGAACAACTGGGTACCCTGGGAAGGTCAAAGGGGTTCAACAAATGGGACCTTATAGGGATATCACAGATCGGCGACTTATGGGAATCAGGCAAAGTGGTAGAGTTTGCTTCACTCCAACGCACACACCAACTGGCAGACACTGAATATTTTAGCTACTTGAAAGTCCGACACTCTCTCCAATCAAATCTGCCAGAGGGAACTTCTCCCCCAGAATCCTACCCCCTGGAGGACAGATTGCTTGATGGTTACCTGGCAGATAAAGTAATCTCCCTTACCTACAAAAAGCCTTTCAACAATACTGCAGATCCTCTATTAGCACTACGGGAGAGATGGGAGAGGGACGGGTTAGAACTGGATGGCAAGGAGTGGCAGGATGCAGTAGCCTCCCCACGTGAAGTGGCAATCTCATCCAGATTACAGCTTGTCCAGCTGAAAAGTTTACATAGAGTCTACGTCTCCGGACTCATGTTGGCACATATGGCCAGGGCGACAGATGACCACTGCAAGAGACGGTGTGGTCTAGAGGGCTCTTTTATGCACATTATATGGGAGTGTGGGTACATCCAGAAATACTGGAAGGGGGTGCATGACTGTATGAGCGAAGTTCTGGAAATAGTGATTAGGCTGGAAGCAAAAAGGTGCCTTTTGAATGTGTGGGAGCCCACGGACCTCAACAGTAAATATAAGCTATGGGCAACCTTAGGCCAAATGGTAGCAAAAAGGAATATTGCACGACTATGGGGGGCAGCAACACTGCCGAAGATTAAAGCCTGGAAGGCAGATATGGACTGGTACATGATCAGGAAAAAACCTGTCTACGTGGCACAAGGATGCCTTAAAAAATGGACCGCTATCTGGGGAAAATGGAATGCTTATCGTGGGTATATCTGTGAGCCTCCTGTCCTTCCTTCCCAAGACGATCCAACATCACTGTAACTAGAATAACTTAGTTTATCTCAATGTAAAGGTGCTTTGTAAAATGTTTCTGTCATGTCCTCATAACTGTAATATTCATCTAAGTGACTGTCTGAAGCTGTGATCAACCATTGGTTAATAAATAAGATTTTTTTTTGTTTAAAAGAAAGTTAACACAACACACATCTAAAACAAGCAAACATCTTGGCTAGCTGTATGAGATAAATAAATACAAAACAATGATTTGTTGTAAATAATATTGAAAGTTTTTCAGTTCTAGAATTATGAGACTGTGAGAGGCATCTGAAAGGGCTAGTGATTTTCAGTGTTTCAATCAGATCTGTTCTTCCATTCAGACCACTTTCCTCTGTAGTCTCTGTTAAACACTTTTTCTTTTATCATCTTTCTGAAACCCTCCATCTGCATATCTGACACTTCAACCCAATACTAGTCTGCCCCCTCTTTGAATTTTCTCCTGAATTCAGTTCATCACATCAACTTTATTTCACCCCCCAAAACACACAACGTGCCCACTCATCTGTAAGCACTGCTTTTTCTCTTACTTCGCCTTGTCAACATTTTGACAACTGTGTACCTCCTTCTCATACATTTGTGCAGAAGCACAATTGCAACTGGCGCTCGTGACCATTGCTCTTGAGGGTCTGCAGAGATGCCATGGATTGGATGATCAACTATTCTAAACATCTTTCTGACCCACCGAGAGCCACTGTGAAAACCTCGCATATCCGTCAGCTTCAGCTCTTGAACTCTGATTTATGGCCCGTTGTAAACACCTTTAGGGGACTCAGTTCAAACTATGCATTATACAAGAGTAATATGCGTTACAAAAAATATACAGAAAGGCAATATTCAAGAAATAAACACTTAGGAAATGAGAGATTAAGTAAAACATGTGAAATAAAAACAGGGAGTAAATTGCTGTCTTGGAATACCTTTACATGTTTTACATTCATTGTTCAGTGTTCTGTGAAGTTCAGGACATGATTATAGGGCCCGATAAGGACCCGTTTCAATGTTTGCTTTCAATTACTACTGGGGTCTGAGACCTGGAGAAAGCCTTGATGGCAGCTCGAGTCACACCAAGCTGCACCATTGCCACTTTTGCTCCAGCCGAAGTCGCAGCTGGCCGCGTATGAGTGCATAGCCTTTGGCATTATTCCTGATCCACTCTGCTGTATTCCCTACCACTGGGATCTGGTGCTGGCTCAAAAGGCCTCTGGACTGGCAGGCCTGCCACTCACTGTCCTAGCAGAGGGACACAAGCATGTCCGCCGCTGCAGCAGTTCATCTGGAGGTGAGCTGTGCATACACAGCTATGCATTCACTAAATGAACACCAAAAGACCAATAGCTGTCCAACCGTAGCAAATTATTATAGCTTTTCGGACTAGCTGACAACTAGTCTAGTGGCACAAGGGTCTCTATTGTTCCCAATATGTCATTATCACCAGACAGGCCCAAGTTCGTCGATAAAAATCTGCCACTTTTTGGCTACATCTTGGACATAGGATTAGGGGTGGGTGGACCTAGGGGAGTTTGACTCTGCAGAATTCTGCAGAATTATATAGGTACTCCGTGAAAATCCACTGAGTTCCCCCCACTCTGTGGTTGTGTGGTGAGCGGAGCTGATTGCTTCCCAGCGTCTATAATTAGTGCAGTGTACAACAAGCAGGAGTGCTTGGATGGGGCAGGGAAGGAAAAGCTCCAGTTGGCATCCAGCTTGCTTGCCACCAAGGAACAGATTGCTTTAGCAGATGAGTGTTTCTGAGGTAGCGTGGGAAAGTGTGCCACAAGTAAAATGCTCTTATACACCTTTCATTCCCACTTAAACTGCTTTCCTCCAATGCGGCGCACAGCGGGCAATGGAGGCGAGTCTCACCCACCTCCCAGTGCTGCGTCCTATCTCCCAAAGCATGTGAGTTCCAAGAGCTCCCCTCGCCATGGGCTGTAAACGCAGGGCACTAGGCAGGTATGTGGCCTGACTCGCCCCTTCAGAAACAGAACTTGCCTCCTCGGCTGGCCCAATGCCTGAGAACCAGAGGTGGATAATCCTTCCCTCGCAGCCCTGTCCTCACCCCACTCCCCTCATTGACTGTCCAGCCCCTCCAGCTCTCTCCCTCCCTCGCTGTCCTGTCTCCCTCTCCCTCAATCACCGTCCAACCCCTGGAGTGCCCCATGCAGTGCACTCAGCCAGATCCGCAGCTGCAGGTTGTTGGCCTTGAAGTGGGTCAGAACTCCCTGTCACTCATGGTGCCCTAAAGCTCTAGGGTACTGGAGATGCCGGATCTGCGGACAAGTTCAACTTTGCCCTGGCCGGTGGTGAAGGCTCCGGTAGTCTTGCAGCTGCCCAAGACCAGGGCAGTGACCTGGTGAGGCTCTGTTCATCTCGGGCTCCCACTATCAGGGCCGGACTGACTGTTGCGGACAACGGGCGTTTCCCCGGTAGGCCGCCAGGGAGGGGGCCGCATTTAGGCCCTGGGGGCCGTTTATGTTACCGTCGGCTGGCAATATCGGCCCCCTGTAACAAAGCGGCCGAAATCGGCCATATCGAACAGCTCGACCGCACCCCCTTCTCACCCCCAGGGGGTCCGGCCGAGCTGATTGCCAGGGCTGGTTTTGTTTCCCAGTCCGGCCCTGCCCACTATGGACACATACCTTGGCCATTACTTGCTGCGGGGGCCCGAAGGCTCCATGGGCCTCATTGCTGCCTCCCGTCCTGGAGAGCACAGAGGCTGCTGTGCCTCCCCATGGATTGGCCTAGCAGAGCAGCAGTTCCTGTGGCGCTACCGAGCTTAGTGTGTCCTTGGACCTGGTGGATGGAGGTCCCACAGCTCAGCCACACTGCAGGGTACCAGCCCTCTTCTTTATTACACCTCCACTACGTATCAAGTTTGGATCTGCAGGATGGGGGCCCTGTTCCAGCCTTTCTTTGTCCCTCTGTAGTGTCACAAGCTCAGACCCATTTGCAGTTTGGTAGTTGAGGAGCAAAGTATTACAGGCTTGGGACGACTGTGCTGGGTAGTGCATGGAAGAACGTAAGCAAAGGCCAAAAAGGCAGCTCAGTCCCATTCTGAGTGGAGGAGACTGGTCCAATGGGGCAGTAATGATGGAACAAGATTGGATACAAATAAACAGGAGGGAAAAAACAGTAAATAAAGCATGATGTATATTGAGACCGGTTGGCTTTCTGCAACGAGCTGCATCACTCAGCTGCTGCAGAGTGGAGCAAAGTCTGCTTTAGTTATTACCCATTGCACAGCATTAGTTTTAGGAGAATGTAGGAGAATCACAGTGACAACTCTAAGTCCATAGGCCCCATCTTTGTATTTATTTCTAGTGCACAACAATTTTAAAACACGTAATACTCAAACACGCACACATGAGAGTGCCAGTAAACTCCACCCTGCCAGCAGCCGGTGAAGTTTGTGATGAGCTCTGTGCTCCAAGTGAAGCGCGGAGTGGCAAAACTCTGCAAACTCTGCCAGCAGAGCGGAGTTTACTGCCTACCACTACATTGGATGTAAGTGTTTGAGTGCATTTTTCCTAATCTCATCAAGATAAGGTATGTTCTGTTGTAGGAGAGTCATTCTTTTTGCCCCAATCACCACCATTGTTTGACGGATTTGGTGGTTACTAGCTCTGAACGATGTTTTATATGCTCTGGTAAGGAAAACAGCCAAAGTTGTTTTTCCCTGTTGTAGTGCTGTTAGCCCCAGGGGCTAACATGGTAGTCTAACTTTTGATAGGCGCTCGCTAGGCATATCATTCAAACTATCAAATTAATGATTACATAAAATCCAACAACTTGCCAACATAAGATTTAATATACCTATTACAGGAAAGTAATTTTAGAGCTTACTATTCTGAAGTTACCTTAAGCAGACCTGTAACAGCCTCTTTTGATTGGTCAGCCTTTGACAGCCTTAGCCAAGCTGCTACCCGAGTAGGTGTTGAGAAGCCTGGGGCTGCAACAATATAGCCAATTTGCAGGAGGTCTCCTTCCTGGAGAACCCAGGGAGAGGAAGAGGCCAGGAGTCTCTGCAGAAAACAGATGTTACAGAACCTAGACACCCTCATGTCCTTGATCTCCAGCCAGATGGGTGCCCCCTAGATTAGATTAAAAGAGGGACTGGAAGGGGAGTGATGTCAGTTGTTAGCCACACCTTTGAGTTGAGTTACAATGAGTTTTGGCCACAAGGTAGTTAAACTTAGTGATGTATATTAAAAGGTCTTTCAAACCATGCCATAAATTCAGTAATTCATTTTCATTTAAGTGAATGATCACGTTATGCAAAAAGTAGAGTCATGGTAGCTTTAACAGCTGCATAGGTATGCAAAATGGGGTCATTAGATTAAATTGAAGGAACATACCAATTTGTGGTATCCCCACCTAGCTAGGAAATTATAAAAGCACCCTTTGTCGCATCAGTTGAAAGAAATCTGGGGTTTGCAAAGAAAGAGTAACTGACATTTACTCATTAATGTCGCTAACATGTACTATCCCCATTGCACCTTTATAGATTAGCTAAGGGAACAGGGCTAAGTATCACTGCAGTTACGTGCAAATTTTGATCCGAACGTGATGTGGAACAGGGAGATGTAAAGGATGGATTTGAGGATTCCCCAACTTAAGCGGACTGAGAACTGGGTGAATTTCCCTCTGTTTGGACTCCCTCCACCGAGTAAAGCCAGATCTACTTCTCATGAATTGCTCTCTTAACCCACCGTTTTCCTTCATAAATTGCCGCCTCTCATTCTGCAGTGTATGTATTATGTTAATAAACTGGGTAGGTTCAGGAGAGACTTCCGCAAGAGCTTGACGTAAATCGTCAATGTTACATGGTGACGACATCGCCCAAAGGAACACTGAATGTTGTGGCTTGGCTTTTTGTTGCACGCATCTCACCTAAACTCCAGGCAGTTCAGATGGGGTGATGCCTAGTTCTAATCCCAGAGGGAGTGGCAATGAATAGACACACTACAACCACGTGAGGCCCCACGGGGAAGGGGGTTTTGGGATGAGAGAAAGAAAAGTGAATACCGGCACTTCTAGTAGTTCTGCTTCTTTACATCAGAGACTGGTGGTCTCCAGATGGGGCTGGATCTTGACTCAGAAAACCAAAGACTGGTTATTAAAGATTGCCTTTGTCCTGCAAAGGAAACCTCAGATTAAAAGAGTGCATTTATCTTCTTAATAACAAATATACTAACTTTAAATATTGTACGCAGAAAATACCCATTTCTCTTTTGAACAATTTTTCCAGATACATCTTCTTCTGTATCTGCATCTGCTTCTCAACAGACTTTCCTAAATCATAAAATGTATAGCAATCCTGAACCTTGTGCTGGTGTCTTTAGTCTTTTTTGAGTGGATTATAATTGCCTATTGCTCAGTTGATACACGAGCTTTTAAATGTTCCATTCGGAGAAACCTTTTCTCTTCTTTTTAGGGCGTCACTAACACAAGAAATATGATTTTCCTGTGTTTACTCACAGTCTCCAGAATGCATAATGTGCTTCCATTTTTGTGGTAATAGCGCTTACTCATGAAGTCTAGTCATAGGTTAAACAAGAAACAAAGTGTATACCTTTTTGTCTTTGAGAAAAGACTAAGCACAAGGAGTTCCGTGTTGCTCTGAAATACACTATCGTTTTCTCTTCTCTTACAGGAATTACAGGATGCTCTGAAGGCAGAGGACGCAGCGGAAGTATGGTGAAGAGACTGTCCGAACAGCCTACAAGCTTTCGCTGAGAAGGACAGGAGATGGGCTGGCGCCGTGCGGGACTCAGCAGGAGCAAGGGCAGATAAGAGCGCGGTGAAATACACGGGAGCCAGGCGAACTCGTGAAAGTCCAACGAAGCCATGCGGCTGGTCTGACAACACGGTTTGAAATTGGCGCACAGGAAGCGTCCTACACATCTGCGCATGTCTTGAAATTACCGCACAACTTCTGGGCTGAGTGGACGTGCATGTAATAATTTACCTGCTGATCATAGTCACGTTGTGACAGTGTACACCAGAGGTCTTCAAACTTTTGGATGCCGAGACCCCCCTGTCAACATTTTGAGGCGTAAGGACCCCCCTCCTGACAAAAATGTCTAAACCTGTTGACTAAATTGCGTGGGATGAAAATGTAAATGAGGTTATGTGATGCCGCGTATTTTGGGATAGCATTGCTTCATTATTTTGACATTTGTTACACACAGTAACACTGAGGAAAGATTTCACCCAATCCTTACCCATTTATAACCAAAATACAGCAATTATCATCAGAAAGATTTCAAGTCAACCTTTGTTAAGGGCCTTCTACTCTGCAGCAATACGTGCTGCCACATTAGAAGCTTACCTGGCCCTGACCGGGAGAAGCAGGGGTCCCTTAAAACCCTGGCGGTTTTGTGCAGAGTTAAGCAGTTTACCCATGCAGCTTTCCTCTCACCCCCTCCCTTCCATCCCTCTCTCCTCTCCTAACCCCGGATCCCTCTCTCACGGTCCATTTCCTTTCACCCCTTTTTACAACTTCTAAATTCTCCCCATTCAACCTCTCACTTCACCTTTAATCACCTCTTGCCATTCTGTCTTTTCACTGCCCTCATCTCCAACAGTCTCTCACATTTATCTCATGGCCTCTCTGGCCCTGTCACCTCCCATGCCCCTCAGCACTTCTCATTCACCTCGTCTCTCCATTCAAATTTTTGTCTATTTGTATCTTACCCCTCTCCAGTCCGCCCATTCCTCTTTCACATCTCCCCTTTGTTCTAACAGACGCCCTCACCTTTGGATCACACTCACTTCTTGCGTGTCCACACTTCTCTTTGGCAATTCACATTTCTCCTCATCCCTGACCTCTTCAATCAAATTCTCTCACTCCCTTGCTGTCCTCTCTCATCCTCTCATCACCAAGCATACGGGCCGGACCCGTATGCTCCTCTCGGCAGGTGCCACCCTGCTTATTGTTCCCCAATTCAAGAAGGCATGAGTTGTCTGTCTCGCTGTTTTGATGCAGGTCATGCAGTTATGGAACTTGCATCCTCCTTTGCTTCGTTCCACCCTTTAGGAAGATATAAAACCTTTCTCTATGCTCTGTAGGTTACCCCATTTGGCTGGTTCTCCTTCTCCTTCTGTGTGTTTCTCATTTGCCTTGAGGCAGTAGATAGTTATTAGCCCCAGGACATCTTTTGGTAACAGTAGCACACTACAAATGTAAATAATAGGCAGAAGCAGGGGAGCCACTAGACCAGAACTTCAGAGGGGGGGGGGCTAACACTCCCAGTCAGGGCTGGTCCTAACGCTGGTCGCACCCGGTGCATCAGTCTTTTTTGATGCCCCACCCCCGTTTCCTCCTTCTCCATGAATTCCTTCACTGCCACTCACCAACAATGCACCGCATCTATCTATAGCACCTTTCTGACAAACATTTCATTTTTTTAGAGCTCTACTCATAGTTTACTCACACTCATTTCTGGGATCTGCATGGTACATATTCTTTGTAGCAGGCACATTAACCCTCTGCACTGTGTGGGTGACAAGAGTGCCCATGTTAGTGCATGTTGAGCGATGCAACAGTGTGAGAGTAGGACAAGAGGAGTGACTGCAGGGTGAGTGAGGTGGCGTATGAATTTGGGTGCGGATGCAAGTTCAGAATGGGATGAATAAATGTATGATTACTGATGGGCTTGTTTGAGTGAGTTGCATATTGAGTAGTGAGGGGGACAGGTGAGTGAAGTGTCACATGAGTGCAGGATGAGTAGTGTACTCGTGTGACTGCAGGTTGAGGTATAGGGTGAGCAGCACAAGTGCATTGTGAGTGCAGAGTGATCACTGTGAGTGCAAGGTGAGCGGGTGAATGGTGTGAGTGCATGGTGATCAGTGTGAGTGCATGGTAAGCGGGTGAATGGTGTTAGTGCATGGTTATCAGTGTGAGTGCATTGTGATCGCTGTGAGTGCAGGGTGAGCGTGAAAATGAAGGGCGAGAATGAGGAATGAGTTGTCTGAATGCAGGGTGCATTCCCAGACCCATGAAGTAACTCAGCATGTTATTGACGGCGGCGTAGAGTTTAAGATGTAAGTTAAACTATTGCGGCATTAATCAGGGATCGAGGGTGAAGGAAATAAATAATGTGCTGATCCTGCAACAAAATTCCAGTCCTATGGTTAGGGTTGCCAGCAGATTATTTTGATCGCCCAGTCGGTACAAAAAAAAGCAATAACCTAAAGCGGTATTTTCAGCGCTTATCTGTGCATACTTCCAACAGCAAATATAAATAGAAAGCACTTTGAATTGTGTTCTAGGGCTGCCTCAATGATCCATGACTGAAAATTAAAGAGAACAAAGACAGAAAAGTCACATAACGAATGCATACATACTTTTTTATTTCTAAGTCTATTTAGTACCAAGAGGAGATCTTCACAGGCTCTTTAAACAAAACACGGCAGGCATTTTTCTTTTGGCAAGCCTACTTTGTATTCCTTTCCATGAAATGCATTCTCACTCTACAACAGTAAATGTAAAATACAAATGTAAGGAATAGGCTGAGTGGAACCAGCAAAAAAACCTAAGCCTCTGTAACCAGTTTGCAAAGGCATGTAAAAATGCAAATGGTCTTTAAAGACCTGTGAAAAACACAGGTGTGCAGGAGATAAGACTCCAGACACTGCCCTGACGAGCCCCCAGCAGCTCAAGTTTCACTGCAGCAGCCCGGGCTGAGACACAGGATGGGAAAAGTGGGGGGTGGGGGGGGCTGAAGACCTTGGGCCTGAGCAGATGTGTTGTGGTAAATAAAATAAATATTACCGGACTGAATTTCATGCGGAATCTTAAAATAAAGTAAATAGCTCAAAATAACGAGAGGCAGAATCCGTGGTATAAGAGGTTTTCTAATGGGCTTTATTCCATTCAAAATGGCCGACTCGAGTCGCGGCCCTCAGGTTCCGTCACCACGAGGGTTCAGGAAGTGAAGTACAATAATTTATTAACAGACATGTATTTTTATAATAAGTACATTACAATGAAACGAATGTAGAAGGCGTAACATTTGATAAGAAAAATGACGTGACAGTGACATAATCGAAACTAGGCGTAATAAGGAATAAAAGAAACATGATTGGTTAGAATTATCAGACATAGGTGGATCTATAAGATAATACTTGGCATAGATGCGCGCGCGGCAGCATGACGTGTAATTGACGTGCAACTAGGGGGTGAAGGGGACTTGACATTTAGCTCTACATGTGGAGACGAGAAGTCTGGGGTCAAGTCAACCTAATCCCAAATCATATCTAACATCCTATGTTTAAAGAACTATGTTATCCACAAGGAAGAGACTCTCGGACAGAATCAATTCTATACTGACTGTGTGCGTGTACAAGCGTCTAAGTGTCTATATGAGATGCGAGGGGCAGAAAACTTTCCATGGCAACAGGGCTATGAATCACTTGCAGGAGGACGGAAAGGCTGAGTCCTCTGCTTGTGAGCTAAAGGAAATGTTTACCTAAATCACTGGACAGGAATGCATCGGCTGGAGAGCAAAATAGATAATTCGAAGGTGAAATACAACTTCTTGGCAGACAGGCGAAAACTGGCCGAGGCAGGCACCGTTAGCTGCACAGGGAGTAGGACAAAGTTCATGGATACAGATGCGAGCTCAAGCTGAAGCTGTCAGAGACAGAGAGCAGGGAAAGGCTTTGAGGACAGAATCGGGCCTACTCGCCTGAACTGTAAAAATGAAGTAACTTAGCCATATAAAGTCGGTGGCCTTTCATACTTAGGAATCGAATATCCAGCCCATTGATGGCGGATCTGACAGAGAACATGTTGACGGTAGACACACATATGTTTGCGTCTTAGAAACTGGAACTGGAGGGAACATACATGTACTTGTAACATGCATATAGAACCGTTGGGGTCCAAGATAGGGGACATAACTGATCAGGAAAATCCACATTTCCACATTCCCTCCTTGTCCCCTTCTTGCCCTTCACGAGACATCAATCTTCATCATTCCATTGATTTGCTCATGGAGCATCATTTCTTCTTCCTTCCGGCATTCTGAACGAGAACTGTGATATGGAATGCATGATGTGGCACACAGACCACAAATCGCTGGTCCACATTGTAGGCATAAACAACAACTGAAGAGCATAAGAAGGCCAATACCTAGGAAGGATAGAACTCTCCATCCCCAGGCTGATATCACACTCCAAAACCACCCGGACCACGTCCAAGTGCCTGGATTCTCGTGTATCTGGCTTACAATCTTATGAAGGCGTGTTATAGCTTTATATACAGATGGCGAATTTTCTGGTATGAATATGCAGCAGCTGGATCCGATGACCCTGCAAGCTCCGCCCCTATCGGCCAGGATGACGTCAAGGACAAGACGATTCTGGAGAACAACAATTCTCATCACTGATTGTTCCTCTGTCAGATTGCCTAGGGCGGCTATAGTCTCGTTTACTACAGCTTCAAGAGTCTTGGTGAGTCTGCGTATCAGCTTACTATTTGATATAGTACCTATATAGGGAAAGATACCTTTATTGAAATCTACATACTTGTCCCATGCTGTCTCAGTATAATCGACAACTGGGAGATCTCTTTGCTCTCTATTGTGTACTAAATGAACATCTCGATAATAATCAGGGGGAGCTAGGAAAACAGGTGGCAAAAGGAATGCTATGTAACAGGTACCATCCCAATCTAGAGGCAGACGCATATATGCCGTCTGACCACATATGAAGTAAGAATGGCGAGAAGCTCTAAATGAAGATTTACCTTGATCACTATATTCTACTGTAATAACGCATTGGCTATGGCCCATATGTATGGAACCAACTTTTCTTACACATAATTCACCCTTTACTGGAAATACTGACATAGTGGGCAGAATTAGTTCAACTTCGGATTTGACATTCAAAATCATAAGATTAGGCGTAAAATTACCTAATTTATACACTTCATTTTCTAAATCAGTTCCTGTTCTACTGGGGTGACCCTCCTTATTAGGGTGACAGACTTTGAATAAAACTAGATTCAGATTTCCCCATATCCAATGTTGTTGATAAACTGCTGTGTCTGGGTCTATGGAATTTAATAAACTAAACCATGCTCCACAGGAGCCATTGTGTGTGAATGGATGTGGAAAGAAAGGCAGAACTCCTTTGTTATTCTGATAGGGAGGGAGTCGGCCACACACCCAACAATTGGTGGCATTACTAGTCTGATGGGAATGATGTAACATACTAATGAATGTGTTATTGCGCAGCGCAAGTCTATAGGATAATTCATGTGGCGGTAGGTCACTAAAAGAATGTTCATCAGTTATATTGAAAACACGTTTAGAAACAGGATAATACATATGCAACAATATACTTGCAGTAACTATTAAAAAACTCAAGGAAGACAAAATTAATAAAGTCACAATACAGTGGTTACGCAGTAATTTACAATAAGCATGTCGTTTCATTATGATTCTGGACTCTACATGATTCAGACCTAAGGGGTACATGTCGGGACAGATTCAACCGCTTCACCTTGGAGAGGACTTAAACAATCAAATCGTCCGACAGTTTAGATCTGGACCTGAGTTTCTGTTTATAGAGTTCGGTGCTACTGGCCTCAGCCAAAGGTAGCTTTGAGTCAATGGGGGAAGACACACGGGCAGTACTGTCTGTGTCAGGAGGAAGTCCATGAAATTTTTTGACGTGACTTGAATGAATCCACCCTTTTCGTCCCTCGATCTTCACGGCTGTTCTTGTGGTCAACAGGACCAACTTGGGTGCTTTCCACCTGGGCTCCAATTGACTTTTCCTGTCGAAGTTTCTCACAAAGACAAGATTACCCGGAACAACGTCATGGGGTTTCGCCTCAGTGTTGTCGGGAAAGGCTGCAGCTACCTGTGAACGAGAAGATTGTAGTGCAGACATCAAGGAAGCCAGGTAATCTGTCAGCATATTACAGTCAACATCAGTTATTTTACGTGGTATAGGCGTCCCCCACATATTCGGTGGTCTACCAAAGATCACCTCATACGGGGATAGCCCTGTTCTAGAGTGTGCTACCATTCTCATGTAAAAGAGTGCAACTGGTAATGCTACTATCCAGTCGACACCTTTCTCTCTACATATTTTGGACAGTCTGATTTTCAGTGTCTGGTTATGTCTTTCTACGAGACCTGCTGCCTCGGGGTGTCGGACACAGTGGAATTTCCACTGATATCCCAACAAAAGTGAGACATGTTTCATTAATTCGGATGAGAAAGGCTGACCGTTATCTGAATATACAACACGTGGTAAACCGTACCGTGGGAAGAATTCTCGAACTAGCTGCTTGGCAGTAGTCGGGGCAGTGTAATCTGATACGGGATACGCCTCTGTCCAACGGGAGAGAGCGCAGACAACTACGAGGACATATTTGAATCCTCGACAACGTTCCATCTGAATATAATCCATCTGGAGGACTTCAAAAGGATGGTCAGGAGGCTGAAATCCACCCTGCTCTACGGGAACACTCTTTCCTGGATTAAACTGACAACATATCATACAGGTACGAACTTTTTGTTTAGCTGCTGCTCGTAAATGTTTGTTGAACCAAATGTGCTGAATGCTGTCTAGCATAGCCTTCTCTCCTAAATGTGCTGGACTGTGAACTGTAGCTATAATGGCTTGAACCATGGAATCAGGGAGAAACCATACAGATTTCTCCTTCGTCATCCATCCTTGATCTGTCTGGATCCCTCCTAGTTCAGTCCACTTCTTTATTTCTTCTGCTGTGGCATGTGTCTGTATGTCAATTACGTCAAGTGCGGGATCCTTAATTGTCATACACTGTGTTGGTGTCTGAACTATTGGCTTTGTCATGTCTAATGTGCGATTCTGAGCAGTCTGTTTAGCTGTTCGGTCAGCTAAATCATTGCCTTGAGAAATGGTATCAGTAACCTTCGTGTGTGCTTTACATTTCATAATCGATATAGCAGTGGGTAGATGTATTGCGTCTAACAAAGCATGAATGAGGGGCCCGTGCTGAATGTGGGCACCATGGGACGTTAGATAACCTCTCTCTCGCCACAGCACGCCGAAGTCGTGTACAACTCCGAATGCATAACGTGAGTCAGTGTATACATTAACTTTCTTATTTGTGGCTTGAATACAGGCTTGCGTTAGAGCAATAAGTTCTGCTGCTTGGGCTGACAGAATATCTATACAATGTGTCTCAATAATTTCAGTGTCTGTTGTGACTGCATACGCGGCCACTAAATCTCCTGTACTTGTTCTCATGCATGATCCGTCTACATACAACGTCAGGTCTGGATCTAACAATGGAACGTCTGTCAAATCTTGTCTAGGTTTCGTCTTTATTTCAATGATTTCAACACAATCATGAGCTAGTGGGTCTGTTCCAATTACAGGTAATAGTGTAGCAGGATTCAATGTATTACACCGTCGGATCTCTATGTGTGGTTGAAACAATGTCAGTTCATAACCGGTAAGTCTTGCTATGGTCAAGTGTTGTGTTTGTGTTCGGTTCACAAGAATCTCTACTGCATGTGGTACTTGAACTGTCAATGGGTGTCCTAATACTATGGCATCGCTTTGTCTGATTGCTAAAGCTGTCGCTGCCACTGATTTCAGGCATGCAGGCAAAGCCTGAGCTACGGGATCTAATGTACTGGAAAAATAAGCACATGGCTTGCGTGATCCTGCTTGATCCTGAGTGAGTACTGACAAGGCAGTACCTTCGCGTTCTGTAACAAAGAGTGTAAAAGGTTTGCTATAACATGGTGTTGCTAAAACAGGTGCTTGACATAAAGCTTCCTTTAGGCTTTCAAAAGCTTGTGTATGTTCCTGAGTCCAAGGGAGAACAGTCGATGTGGCTGCCTCCTGTGTGGTTAACTGAATGAGTGGTTTTGCTAGAAATGCGTACTGAGGGATCCACTGCCTACAATATGAAGTGAGGCCTATGAAAGCCCGCACCTCCTTTTGTGTCTGGGGTATTGACATGTTAGCAATTAACTGGATGCGATCTGGTGTAAGCTGCCTTCCCTCCTTGGACAGCGAGTGACCAAGATAAATAACTCGCTGAACACAGAATTGCAGCTTAGAAGGGGACACCTTGTGCCCCTTGTCGGCTAGGAAATGTAAAACTGTCAGAGAAGCTTTTTCACATTCTGGCTCGCTTCTCGCGGTGATCAGCAGATCATCGACATATTGAAGCAGTGCAGTATTGACTGGCATGTGGATACTGTCAAGTTCTCGTTTCAGTGCTTGGCTGTAGATGCTGGGGCTTTCTGTAAATCCTTGAGGAGCGCGTGAGAATTTAAAGCTGCGCCCATTTAAACTGAATCCGAACAAGTATTGGCTTTCCGGATCTATTGGGACGCTGAAAAAGGCATTCTTGAGATCAATTACAGTAAAAAATGTTGCTTCGGAATCAATTGCTGTCAACAATGATGATATATCAGGGACCACAGGGAATTGTGGTACAATACACTTGTTTAGTTCACGCAAATCAATAACCAATCGGTACACTGGTGGAGCAGTAGGATCAGTTCGTTTAAGAATCGGAATTATCGGTGAATTACATACATTGGAGTCTGTTTCTACAACTACTCCCTGGGCAATTAGCTCATCAATGATTTTCAACAAAGCCACTACAGCATCATGCGGTAACTTGTATTGTCGCATTCGTGGTAGTACCACTCCTGCTTTCAATGTAACTCGATAGGGTGTAATGTTCATGCAGCCAACATCCGTAGGGCCTTGTGCCCATAGATGTACTGGTAAAATCTGTAGTCGGGGATCCATGTCTCTAGACACATAGTGACCTTTAAAATCACGCAAAAACAACCTTACTCCTTCCGGAGAACAACATATTATGGCTCCTAGTGCTTTCAGAGTTTTAATTCCTAACAGATTTTCTGGGCATGATTTAGTAAGCAATAAATCTGTAGTTCGTGTCAAAGGTCCTATCGTAAGTGGTAGAGGTTGTGATACTTCATTAACAATAGGTTTTCCTGAAAAACCAAGGGAAACATTTTGAGAGCCTGAGAGGGGTGCCCCTGGAACTTCACTACGTTTTATGGTTGTTCGACTTGCCCCTGTATCGAGTAAGAATTTTCTATCTTGACCTAATAATTCACTATGTACATAAGGTCCTTCTTGATCTACCGGAATCTCGATAAGCGGTAAGTCAACTTCCCTCTCTAGGCTGGTTCATGCGTAACGCTGATACTCAGGGTATTCATACTGTGCAGTCTGATACATTTGTTGTGTTGTGGTTTGTGTGGCAGTAGCAGGCAACGGTGGTGCAGCTGGCACAAACTGTATGGGTTGCTGTGAGGCTGGCATAGACTGTTGCTGAACTGGCACGGACTGTCCATGCTGCATAGCTCCTTTTTCATTCTGATCTTGTCTAACTAATCGTGGTCTCTCTTTTGCAATACCTGTAGCTATATTTCGTTTCAGGACTTGACAATCATGTACATAATGGCCTAGTTGTTTACAGTAATTGCAGGTTCCTTTTACAGGAACTGCAGAATCACCAGAATGTGTCACACCCTTTTTGTGACCATCTGCTGGTACTGTCTGAGAAACTAGCATTTTCATTTTTGTATCCTTCATGCGTTTATGCTCGTGTTCTTGTTCATCCCTAATTCTATTGTGATGATACTGTAACATTTGTAGCATTTGCGACGGAGTGTTACTTTGCCAGGTACTCTCGAATTTCAATATTCTATTCTTCACTGGAGGCAATGCATTTTCCACTAATTTTGTCACAAATAAATGTGGATATGAGTCACTACTTGCTTTTATACCACTATTTATACCAAAACATTTTTCAAATCGAGCATAATAATCGCTTGTGTCTTCATCTTGCTTTTGTTTACAGGCTGTGATTGCACCCCAATCTTCCTTTTTTGTAGTTAATAAACGTGGCAGTACCTGTACTAGTAAACCTGGTAATAGTTTAACTTTATCCCCGAGCCCTGAACCTGCGGCTCGGCCTCTTTCTTCCTCTGCTAATGCTGTCCAGTCTATCTTTTGGTCTCCCACTTCCCACTCTTTTTCTTTCAGTTTTTCATATATGCCAGCAGGCAAAAGCACCTTTAATATCGTCATAATATCAGGAAAGGTGTACTCTCCCATCAGTAACATGTCTTTAATTTCTCGGTGGAAACCCGCTGGGTCTTTGTCATGACTAGGTACTACTTTCTTCATTTCTAATAATTCCATTTTTGATATGGGTGTGTAAACAAATACACGGTGAAACTCATTGTCTTCGCCTTTTATTGGGTGCACTTCCCGTAAAGGATTTTGTCTATCCATGTAGTACGGTGCTCTTTCTCTGGGGGGCAGGGAGAGAGAATCTGGATTTACAAAAAGGACGTACTGCTTACGTGACACTAATATCTCTTTAATTAGCTTGTTACTAGAACCTCTCCATCTGTACGTGAGTAGTTCCGTTAATATATCAGGTAAAGGACCAGGGTCAGCATGTTGGCTCTTATATAATATGAGGAGTTGCTGAATCATATAGATTCCAGCTAAACGTTGTTCATCTGTACTGAGGTTAAAAAACGTGTGTGCTACGGTCTCATCACCGTATTTTTCAGGACTGTCAATCCAGTGAACGGCTGATCTGGCTAATTCTTGCTCATCCATGGAATCGAGGAGGTGGTAACCTCTTCGTTCTCGTAGTATTTTGTCTGCGGCTTGAAACGAATGTTCAGGAGATTTCAGATTTATTACAGGCGTCGGATACGTTCTGCTATTATTTGGACATACAGAGTGTATTGGATCAGAAAAACATCTAGTATTTTCACGAGATCTTCCTCTGCCTACATAGGCTATGGTCTCTGACTGTCTTGCAGAGTTCCCTGATTCGGACACTTCATCTTGCTCAAACTCGTCTGTTCCCAATCTTTCTTCATGAATACGCTCTATTTCTTTACGTATTTTTCGGCACATGGCTATTATACAATTTTGCTTATCGTGTCTCCCTTCTGATATATTCTGACTCCATCTTGTAAGAATAAGCATTGCATAATGGGGGTGGCAAGTCTTTTGGCATTTCTGTAACAGCCTTAGGTAGTCCTTCGGCTAGAAGGGGATACATACCATTCATAAGAGCATTTCTTTGTCTATTTACTTGTTCTGATTTCACTCGGATACCTTCCTCAATTAATAGATTTTCTTGAACTTTATTTGAACTTTCTTTACTCCTCTCTTCTTGTCTACGTGCTTTTTCTGTTCGTCTATGAGATTCTTTACGCCATAACTCAACAGCGTCTTTCTGTGACTGTCTGACCTTTCTTTTCCATAACTCTTCCTCCACTTTCATGATGCACTCTGCATCCCAGGTTCCCGCTATGGGCCACCTTTGACTTTCCGGTAATCCTTTGGTATAATCTACCCATAGATCAAGAAACAATATGGCATCTAAGCCATGTTTATGGTACATGAAATGTCCTGGAGTGTCTCTAGGAGGAATAGGAACTGCTTCTTCAAGCACCCCTTTTCTGGTAGTAATCTGTCTTAACTTCGAGAAGAGCGGCATATTGACAACTAATCTGATACTTACTCTTGAACTTACTTAATACGAGAAACACAATAATGAACAGTGAACAATGAACAGTCATTCATACCACAATATGCAAGACATTTCTGAATACTTTAAACATTAAACATTAAACGTTATAACAATGATCGACAATGATGACAGTCTGCCTAACTAATCACCACGCTGAATTCTTGACAATAACTGAATACTTCGGAATACTTGATATACTGCTAAACAGTACATATACACTGCTAAACAGTGCAGACCGGATTTGTGTACCCAAATCCGTCTTGACCGGCACAACCTATGTGCGCGTCAACACGCCTCCCCGGCGATGGTACTCACCGAGTAGCTCCTTGAAACGGAAGGCCTCAGAGAATGGACAGGACTCGATAACTGCGGACATCGGACCCTCTGGACGTCGGAATTTCGGAAAACCTGGTGGGCCTCTGTATACCTCGGATCTTGCTCTCTCAGCTAGGCTCTGGTCGGGATACTTCGCACTTCTCACCGCCTCGTCTGGGTTGATCGCAGCCTCAGTCGCCCCCGCTTGACCGGAGGGAGCTTACAGGAAATCCTGCTGGTACGCGTTTATGGTCCGTCCAGCTGTGGCAGGAGACCGGGCCTGCAACGCACCGCCGGCGCGTGAGATGAGAAAGTGTCCCTGTTCGGGCGCCATTATGTGGTAAATAAAATAAATATTACCGGACTGAATTTCATGCGGAATCTTAAAATAAAGTAAATAGCTCAAAATAACGAGAGGCAGAATCCGTGGTATAAGAGGTTTTCTAATGGGCTTTATTCCATTCAAAATGGCCGACTCGAGTCGCGGCCCTCAGGTTCCGTCACCACGAGGGTTCAGGAAGTGAAGTACAATAATTTATTAACAGACATGTATTTTTATAATAAGTACATTACAATGAAACGAATGTAGAAGGCGTAACATTTGATAAGAAAAATGACGTGACAGTGACATAATCGAAACTAGGCGTAATAAGGAATAAAAGAAACATGATTGGTTAGAATTATCAGACATAGGTGGATCTATAAGATAATACTTGGCATAGATGCGCGCGCGGCAGCATGACGTGTAATTGACGTGCAACTAGGGGGTGAAGGGGACTTGACATTTAGCTCTACATGTGGAGACGAGAAGTCTGGGGTCAAGTCAACCTAATCCCAAATCATATCTAACATCCTATGTTTAAAGAACTATGTTATCCACAAGGAAGAGACTCTCGGACAGAATCTATTCTATACTGACTGTGTGCGTGTACAAGCGTCTAAGTGTCTATATGAGATGCGAGGGGCAGAAAACTTTCCATGGCAACAGGGCTATGAATCACTTGCAGGAGGACGGAAAGGCTGAGTCCTCTGCTTGTGAGCTAAAGGAAATGTTTACCTAAATCACTGGACAGGAATGCATCGGCTGGAGAGCAAAATAGATAATTCGAAGGTGAAATACAACTTCTTGGCAGACAGGCGAAAACTGGCCGAGGCAGGCACCGTTAGCTGCACAGGGAGTAGGACAAAGTTCATGGATACAGATGCGAGCTCAAGCTGAAGCTGTCAGAGACAGAGAGCAGGGAAAGGCTTTGAGGACAGAATCGGGCCTACTCGCCTGAACTGTAAAAATGAAGTAACTTAGCCATATAAAGTCGGTGGCCTTTCATACTTAGGAATCGAATATCCAGCCCATTGATGGCGGATCTGACAGAGAACATGTTGACGGTAGACACACATATGTTTGCGTCTTAGAAACTGGAACTGGAGGGGACATACATGTACTTGTAACATGCATATAGAACCGTTGGGGTCCAAGATAGGGGACATAACTGATCAGGAAAATCCACATTTCCACAGTGTGACTGGGAAGGCGCGACCCCCCTTTGCATCACTCCACGGCCCCCCTGGGGGTCGCGCCCCACAGTTTGAAGACCCCTGGTGTACACCGATATCGAACCCTCCTTTAGACAGTTTACAGGAGTGCACAATCATGTTAGTAATAAACCTCACGTTGTTCTTTTGACGGTTTGAACGAGTGCACAATCATTGGCAAGTAATAAACAACATCAGTGCATCTGTTAAATCAAGCATTGGCAAGAACAACAATATATATTGGTACATCAGGTTTTCAATAAGCATTGGTAAAGTTACAAATAACCATGGGTGCATCAGTACATTTGGAAAGAACAGTATTTTGAATATTGTAAGGCAAGAGCGTTTCACACATGGGATCACAAAGTAGTGATTACACAATACTCATGTGGTTGTGCAGTATCATGCCAAGTGTAAAGAGGTTAGCATGGTGCAATGCTCATGACTGGTAGCTTTACCTCTATTGGGTAGAAAGTTGGTTAGAAAGTCACCTCTCCTGCCAGCCAAGAATGAAGGCTAAATATGGGAGAGCTACAGAAGCTCCTTTGAACACTGCCTGGAACAACAGAAGGACTGGCCTGCTGGACTATTAGACTGCACCACAGAAGGCTTGCACTCATAAGGACCGCACCTGCTGCCCTCACAAGGCTCCACAAAGAAAAAAAACGGTACCTGACTCAAAGAAAAAGGAGTGGACTCCCTGATCAGCAGCAGGTACAACAGAGCTGGAACAAAACACCTTCAAAGTCAAAGAGAGGATTCCCCCAGCTTACCAGTTGCAACAGATTTTTCCTGGACTGCACAGGCATATTTTGGGAAACTGAGTCCTAGTCCCCAAGAGGCAATTCAGAGTCTCTGAACCATCATCTGGAGCTACAGGACCCTTGTTTTCCACTGAAGGAACCAGGAAACTTCAAGAACTCAAAATATGGAAACTTTCCACAACGTTTTGCAGAAAAGCTCCAGGAGGAGACCGACTTGACGTCGAGTCAAGCAGTCAACATCGACTCGCCGATTGGATTGACCCTGCTGGTTCGTCCCACTGAAAAGCTCCAGGCGGATCTCAACCGCTTCGAGACTCTACTCTCTATCAATGCTGAGGACTTAACGCTCGTCTTTTCACCAAGTCACCGAGCTCCAGCAGGCTGCCATTGTTGACTTGAACTTCGGATCCAAGGAACCCGAGAACTCGTCGTCGAGAGAAAAATTCCAATGAAAAGACTAAAGGCTTGGTTACGAGTTTGGCGTACGGGTTCCTCCTTTGAAACGACATCCAATTCCATGCTGCCTATTTGCAGTCCACCCACCATATTAGCATGTTGGTGGTTTGTTGAATAAAAGACTGCCGGAGTACTGTCACCGGCAGCCATTCACAGACCGCCTCAACACCGGCAGTGGGAAAGAAGCTGTCAGGGGCGGTAGGGACAAGGTTCCCGCCATCCAGAGTATGAAGTGCCTGTCTGCCGGGCTGACCATGGTGGAGAGACTGACTGGTTTGAGTCGACGTAATTGAAGGACATGACGTGCAAATTAATACCCAGCCCTTACTCTATTGCGATTGGCCTAAAAAACATTGACTTTGTCCTGTTCCAGCACGACCAGTTAGACGCAAGTGGCCCTGTAAGCTTTTTGGCTCTAGAATGCGCAATTTTTTATTATTTTTTTTTTAATTCATATCTCCGGTTCCATTCCGTGGATATTTATCATTTTGATGTTGATTTACGATTTACAGCTACAAATATTCCATATTTTTAAAAAGTGGGCTTCGATTTTTATTGTATTCTGTCTTTACTTATTTACTGCTTTGGTGGTATTAAATGCTTTACACATACCCAGAACCACTTGAATTAAGTGGCAGGGAAAGGCAAAATGAAGGGGCGGGGTTGACTAAATTATGCCACACAGAAAGACAATTAACGCGGCGTATTGCGGCACATTTTGTAATAGCATTACTTAATTATTTTGTAATTTAACAATTGTTAACATTGTCTGGGCATAGGTTGCACTTCATTGGTAGGAGTTTAAAATTGAAATTTAGCAATAGGCAACAGAAAGTTGACCAGTCAACTTTTGGAAAGAGCCTCCAACTATGGGACAACATGTGTCTCTGCGTTTTTCGTACCTTTTGAACCGTTTAAGCTAAAAAACTATTTTTGTTCTACAGATTATGCGGAAGATGATGGATAATGTGGCAAGTGTTGCACAACCATAAAAACAATCAAAATGCTGCAGCCACACTATCACATAATTCCAGTGACCTTGCACATACCTGTTTCCTAAGTTAAGTCTGACTGCTTGTTTGCTAAACTACCAAGTGCTGAGCAAGGATTAATTTACTGAAACTTGACTGGACATATTAGTGATTGTTGTAATATTAGTAGCTAAAGGTGTATACCCCCACCTACTAATAACCAATTTTCCTACATCTGTGTAGGAAATTATGGGGCAGATTTACATATTGACAGTAAGCATACTTCAGCCCAACGGCGATGGAGTATCCTTACACCAATATAATTGTTCACCCACTGAATTTATATGCAGGCAGCCAGAGTTTGGCACCAGCAGAGACCAATTTAGATGGCTGAAATATAAGCTCTTTTTTTCTATCTGTCACCGTCAGGAAAACCATGGCGGTAAGGGGCAGTAAAACAATAAAAATGCCCCCTTGCTGAAGGAGATTACTTCCATGATGAGGGTGGCATTGTTTTTCTTTTTAAACTCAAAAAAACACATTGGAGTCCTGTTTTTGAAAATAAAGAAGTTTTGAAACCTTACTGTACGGCTTCAGCATGTTGACAGAGCTGTACAGCAAAATTCCAATACATTGACTTGAACCTCTTGGATGGTGGTTCGTGTGAATGGTAGAAATCTTCATTTGGCTGACGGACCTTTCTAAATTTGGTAGGCGGGTACTCCATTAGAATGATGGAGTAATTTACTCCATTTCCCTGATGAAATACAATGTGTCCGCCACACATTAAATCAGCCCCTTGAGTTGTATCAACTTAAAGTGTGCATTTCTAGAAACATGATGGGCCTTATCACGCTGTCAGGTGGATGCATCTTGGTGTCAGAACCGATTGACTATAGGCCGGGGGTTTTGCACACTGGATTTCAATGCAACCACACATGGGGCCTCATGTAGGTAGCGAAATACCGGTCGGTAACGGCCGATTTTCGGTAAATATGCCGTTACCGACCGGACAAGTGAGATGTAGGAGTCCAAAAACCACTTTTCGGTAAATATGAGGCGGTAAATACCGATTCATAGTTACCGAATTCTAAAATACCGATTCATATTTACCGAATACATAATTAACGAATCGGTAAATATGAAGTGGTAAATATGAAGTGGTAAAAATTTAAAATGACATGTAGGAGCAGTCGGTAATTAAGAAATCCAGGAAAATCGGTAAATAAGAGTCGGTAATTAACACGGATGGAAAGCAGGTGGTAACCATCAACAATGCACATAAGCAATCCCAAAATGCAACAGCGTGGACAACATGGCTGCCATGTACGTCATTGCAAGGCGCCTACGTCTACAGGCAGCAGGACTGAGGGTGTGGCGACGGGAGGAACAAATCTACAGACAGCGCATCACACTATTCCAGCTGACTGATGCAGAGATACATGAGAGGTACAGGCTACACCCCGAAACCATCATGGACCTGATAAGGGACCTGCACCCACTCCTGGACCAGCCAACAAGAAGGGCGCACGCCATACCACCACATGTGCAGGTGCTCTGCAGCCTACATCTACTGGCATCCGGCAGTTATCAGGTGGTGACAGCTGCGGTGGGTGGTGTATCCCAGAGTTGCCTGTCCCGTTTCTTCAGGAAGTTCCTGGATGCCATGATGCAGAGAATGCACCACTACATAAGCTTCCCAAACACACAGGCTGCACTGCAGAAAACAAAAACAGACTTTTATCACATGGCACAGTTCCCCCATGTCATCGGCTGTATTGATGGTACACACATCCCAATCTGTCCACCAGCTGATACAGAGCACATCTACAGGAACAGGAAGTCCACCCATTCCATCAATGTGCAGGTGATCTGTGATGCAGGGAACATCATCACAGATATTGTTGCAAAGTTTCCTGGGAGCACCCACGACTCTTACATCTTCCAGAATAGTGGGATCTACACACGACTGAGTGCCGGCGAATTCGGAGAGGGATACCTGCTGGGTAAGTAACAGTGACGCCCCTTGAAACCTGCAAATCAGAGTGTATAGAGGCATGTAACTGATGGTTCCCTTTTACTCATCCAGGCGACAGTGCATATGCATGCCGGTCATTCATCCTCACTCCCTACCTACACCCAGCAACCCAGAGTGAGAGACGATACAACGTGGCCCACAAATCTACACGCAATGTGGTGGAGCGCACGTTTGGACTACTGAAGAGCAGGTTCCGCTGCCTCCACAAGAGCGGAGGCGCACGCCAGTACAAACCCATCACCTGCTGCAAGATAATTGCCACTTGTGCAATGCTGCACAACCTTGCCACGAAAAAAGGTACAGATGTGGAACTAACATATTTTGAGGACAACGAGGATGAGTCAGGCCAGCCAGAGGGCAGCGCAGCTAGAGTGCCAACTGCAGTCGATGGGAGAGAGAGACGGGCAGAGATCACATGCAACTATTTCTGAGTAAGTGAGGGGACACAGCGAGTTGTGAGAAGTCATGACGTAGTTTAATGTGGCACCACGCCATGAACACATGAACAGGCCAATCTGGCAATATGCCATCTATACAATGAGTATGTCCAGGGTTACGTCACCCAATGGCAAGTGGATAAGCAGGGCCACATCAATGTTTGCGCATACGCGCTGCAGTGGTGGATTGCACGGCCTGTGCATCCTCACTAGAGCCAACCCCAAGCCGCCTGCTGCTCCTGCGTGCTTCGGGGACGGGGGGTGTGATGCTGCTGCTGGTGTCGATGCTCTCCGCAGCATCCCCTGCAGCAGTTGTCGACGCCTGACTACTCAATAGCACCCCTAGTGCACTTGTCACCTGCACCATCCCCCGAGACAGGTCGCTGCAGCACTGTGTTAGGCCCTCCTGCATCGTCACAGAGCGCCGGCAAAGTAGGGAAGTCGCAGTTGCCAGACGGTTGAGTGCCCTGCTGGTAGTGTCCCTTCGCTGGCGTTCCCGGCGCCGTGCTTCGATGTCAGCATCTAATTTGCTGCACAACTGCTGGATTGACTGGGACATGTCCCGAATGCCCGCAGCCATGCCGCCAATGTTTGTGTCCATGTTGACTAAGCTTGTCTTCATCACCCGCATGTGCCTCTGGACTGACATAACTGCCTTTGATTGCAGGCGCTGTTGCTTCAACATTTGGCCCTCGAGCCCCAAGAAGACACCATGGCCGTCAGTGGGTGCTGGTGGACTCTGGACACGCGACCTGCGGCGCCCTCTTGCTCCCGTCTGTGCTGCCTGTGAGGTGTGGGGCACAGTGGGATGGCTCCCTTCCTGGGGCCCGGTGCGGTCTTCTGGGCCCATGCTGTCGTCTGACGAGGTGTCTAAGGCTCGTAGCCTGGCTGCTGGACGCCTCCTCATTCTCACACCTGCAAGCGGAGATGTGGCCGGTGAATCGAACATGAGTGGCGATGCTGGCTCTGGTGGTGGTGATGCTGGCTCTCGGTGAGGTGATGCTGGCTCTGTGTGCGGCGAGGCTGGCTGCGTAGGTGGTGCGGCTGCAAGTGGGCCTGCTCCCTGGTCTGAACTCGTGCTGGCTAGAGGTGATTTTTGTGGCCGGTGTGCCGTCTCCCCTGCAGCATGCCCTGTACTGCATGATGTCACATCTGTGGACAGAAAAACAACATTGGCTCAGTGTCCCCGAAGGGCTGCATTGCAAGCGTCACAATAAATCATTTCACATTCCAATCTGTCCTCTGTCTCCTTGTGCCTCGAGTGCGTGACATGCCTTGTTGCCCTGTGACATTTACGTCATGGTTAGTGTTGCCCTGACTACATCTCCCGGAATGCATTGCCTGTCTGCACTGACACGTGTGGACTGCAGTGTGATTCTCGTTTCACAATGGGGGATGTGGGATAGGGGTAGGGGAGGCTACATTGCTGTGCTTTCGTCTTACCTTGGTGTGTTGCGGCTCTGGCAGAGCTGTCGGCGTCCCCAAGACCCACGACGCTCTCTTGCTCGAGTGTGGCCGCCACCAGCTCCTCCAGTTCGGTGAGGGCAGGTGCCCTGTTGGTTCCACCTCCGGTCTGGCTGGCCTCCTTCTGGATGTCGCCCATCTTCCTCTTGGTCACAATCCTCAGGTCATACCAGCGCTTTTTGAGGACCTCAATGTCCCTGTGGGTCACTCCCACAGCATTGACCTGCGCCTGGATGGCCAGCCATATGTTGCGCTTTTCGGCCTCAGGCACTTGCAGGGATTGCCTCCCAAACAGCTTCTGGTGCTGCTTCACCACCTCCTCCACCAGCACCTGGAGTTCCTTGGGGCTGAATTTGAGCTTCCTCCTCCTTTCCCCTCCGTCTTTCTGTGTTCTCTGGCTGGACATGCTGTTCGTTTCCCGCTCGCACATGCAACTGCTCCCTGCCTCTCCTCTGCACTCCAGGCCTCTCCAGGGTCGGCTAATTATGTACACCTGCCTGGGTGTGGCCACTTCGGCTAATTGTGTACACCTGCCTGGGTGTGGGCAGTTCCTGGTTGGGTGGGCTGTCGTTGCACAGGATTAGCTGTTTCGTCAAGTCATGTGATGTTATTTACCGAATCCGTACGTACCGATTCGGTATTTTCCGAATCGGTAGATACCACCTCGGTATTTTCCGATTCGGTAGATACCACCTCGGTATTTTCCGAATCGGTAATTATCACCTCGGTATTTACCGAATCGGTGAATTCCGATTCGTATTTACCGAATGTTACCGAATCGGTAACTGTTACCGAATTTTTACCTACATATAACTTACCGATTCTAATTTACCGATTCGGTACGGCTCGGTATTTAAGAACCGGTAAAATTTATTTACCTACATGAGGCCCATGGTGTGGTCACAAACTCCCATTTTACTATGGGAGCTTGTGCGGCGGGCAGAAACTACCCACAGCACTAGCTCCCATAGAGAAATGGGAGTTTATTGCAATCCCTGCACCGTATGGCAGGCACCTCACGATGTGATGTGATTCAAGACAGTTTGTCAGGAATGTAACCGTGTGCACAGCAAAAGAAAAATACACTTACTGTACGAATTTTCACGAATGTTTGTACAATTTTATACCACATGCAACAAAAACCAATGGTCTCACAACGATATCACCATTAATTGTCATTTACTTTCATTGAACCAAAATTAGATATCGTTCAATATTCGCAAATGTGGTTATCATTGCTTCATGATAATCAATGCATGGCAAATGTTTAAAAGTTATAACATTAGAGCAATATGAACAGAGAGGGGCCGATTCCGATCCTGTATTTTTTTTTCCCGTACGACTCGTATCCGTATTTTTTTACGTACGAATCGTACAAGTACCGTACAAACGGCGAAGTATGAATCGTACGGGAAAAATACATACAAATCGCCTCGGGAAAAGTCTACGAGACGTCCCCGGACAGTTTTACGTACGATTTGTAAAACTGAAGTCCGAGCGCACAAGTCCGATCCGTACCGGCGTTCCGAATGCACAAGTGTATGGAAAACGTCCCGTACGGAGCAAACTGTGTACGACCCCTACCCCGGGTACACTTGTGCCCGGGGTATGAGTCGCACAGCCCCCCCACCCTAGCCCCGTATGTACGCGCTGTACCCCCACCCCAGCCCCGTATGTACGCACCATACCCCCACCCCAGCCTCGTATGTACGCGCCGAACCCCCACCCCAGCCCCGTATGTACGTGCCGTACCCCCACCCCAGCCCTGTATGTACGCGCCGTACCCCCAGCCCCGTATGTAAGTGCCGTACTCCCAGCCCCATATGTACGCGCCGTACCCCCACCCTAGCCCCGTATGTACGTGCCCTACCCCCAGCCCCGTATGTATGTGCCGTACCCCCACCCCAGCCCCGTATGTACGCGCCGTACCCCCAGCCCCGTATGTACGCACCGTACCCCCACCCCAGACCCGTATGTACGTGCCGTACCCCAAGCCCAGCCCAGTATGTACGCGTCGTACCCCCAGCGCATATGCGGTATGGCTTGTACATACGGGGCTGGGGGTACGTCGCGTACATATGGGGCTGGGGTGGGGGTGCGGCTCGTACATATGCAATGTTGGGGTACGCACCGTACATGATGACACGTACGATGTGGGTGACGGCGTGTACGTCACGTAGCGGGCCCCTTTTTCCTCATGCATCGCGGCGTACTTAGCTTTTCCTGTATTTTTTGGCTCCCGTAAAAATATAGCCGTGCGGAGTGCTGTGGGTACGAATCGTACTTGCTGGTCCGTAAAACGCTGCCTGATTCCGTGCGGACGTCGTGTACACGCTGTCCAGGATCAAAATTGTATGTATTTTTTAGCCGTACGGTGTTTTTTACGATTCGTACGGAAATGGTATTTCTGTACGAATCGTACTTGCTGGTTTGTACGGTGGAATTCCCGGGTACGAGTCGTACGGAGAAAACGCTCCGTACGACCATTTGTACCCGTGTTTTACAGGATCGGAATCGGCAACAGAGAGTGGCGATTGATGTCCTTCGCCCGATGCATTTCAGGACCTCGTGTCCCTTCCTCAGGGGCCACTGTAAATGACAAAGCAAACATATATATACATTTTAATTTGGCCAATACAGGAAATTATACAGTGATGTTATCAAAACAATGAGAAGCCATCAAATTCCAGCTACGCCCCCAAGTTGTATGTGTCAGAAAAGAGATGGAGATTTACACCCTGTGCGTACAGGGTGTATATCTCCATCTCTTTCATTGTTTTGATAACATCACGGTATAATTTCCTGTATTCACCAAATTAGAATGTATATATATGTTTGCTTTGTCATTTACAGTGGCCCCTGAGGAAGGGACACGAGGTCCCGAAATGCATTGGGCCGAAGGAAATCAATCGCCACTCTCTGTGTTCATATTGCCATTCATTGATTATCATGAAGCAATGATAACCACATTTACGAATATTGACCGATGTCTAATTTTGTTTCAATGAAAGTAAATGAAAATTAATGGTGATATCGTTGTGAGACCAGTGGTTTTTGTTGCATGTCTAATAAGATTGTACAACATTTGTGAAAATTTGTACAGTAAGTGTATTTTTCTTATGCTGTGCACACGGTTACATTCCTGACATACTGTCTTGAATGTTATGTTATCTGCACTTATTACGTGCGCAGATACTCCGAGGAGTGTCCCGGCGCGGCCCAAAAGGAGACAAACTATAACCAGACCTTAAGAAAAGAGGTGTGTCTTTAGCAATTTCTTAAAGGCACCAAGATCTTCAACAGTGCGAAGCGAAAGGGGGAGCGCATTCCAAGCACGTCCTGCGAACACCACCAGAGAACTGCCCCCTAGCCGATGTCGTCGGAAACTAGGAATCTTCATCAGTCTGAGAGATGAGGAACGTAAAGATCTCCCTGGCAAGTAAAACAAGAAGCGTTTCTGCAAGTAGCCGGGGCCTTGCCCATGTAGAGCGCGATGGGCTATAGTGAGAGCTTTAAAAGTCACACGTGCCTTGACTGGTAGCCAATGAAGGGAGCGGCGGTAATCGTGAACGCTCTGCTTGGGAGCCAGGCCACCCAGCATACGGGCCGCCGCATTCTGGGTCACCTGAAGCTTATTAAGAGCATAAGCTGGGATCCCAGCATAAAGAGCATTAGCATAGTCAAGTCGGGACAGGATCAATGCCCGCACTACCGATTCCCTGGCCGCTTGATGGAGAAGCGGAAGGAATCTTCTCAGAATTCTGAGGAGACCGAAACAACAGCCTGTCAGACGCTTGACTTGACTGGCAAAAGAGAAATTACAGTCAAAGTAGACCACCAGGTTCTTCACGGTCTGACTGATAGAGGTAGGCAGAGGGAATTCTGGAGGCCAGATAGCCTCTCTAAACCCTAGGGGGAAGTCGCCGAACATCAGAACCTCGGATTTATTCTCGTTACACTTTAATTGGGCCGCTGCCAACCACTTAAAAACCGAGGAAAGACACCTCTGCACAAGGTCAACCGAGGCCCGCTGCTTCTCCCAGATAAACAGAAGTTGTGTGTCATCTGCGTAGGCGATGACCTTAGCCCCCATCCCCTCCGCTAGAGCCACCAAGGGAGTGAGGTAGATATTAAACAAAAGGGGGCTGAGGGAAGACCCCTGAGGCACCCCCGTACTCACTTGAAGAGGTGACGAGGCCAGCGGAGGTATCCAGACTTGTTGGAGCCGGCCATCCAAAAAGGACTTAATCCAACCCCAAGCGCGGCCGGACACCCCGATCTCCGATAGTCTACGCAGCAGCAGTGAATCACATTACATGTTCATGTCTCATGAGGGACTGGCAGCCCTCTCTCACCGTGCAGCACGCTCCAGTTTGATTTAATTTTGCGAAAAACATCTTTGTCAACTTTTTGGGACAATTTTTTCTGTAACTTCTTGGTGTGCAAGTGACAACCCCTTATCTTGCAGGCACCTCACGATGCCTGCCACACTTTGCAGGGATTTTCAGGGGGGCATAGGTGCCACCCACAACTGTAGACTGCAGAGGGAAAGGGGCCCTGCTAAGTGCCCCCAAAGTCACTTTTTGACAGGGAAAGCCTGTCGGAAAACGACATCATAATCCTGAGGGCGGAAATGCCTTCCCATAGGAATTATGTGTGGCTTCCGACTAGCTGACGGACTCCTTGAGCCCGTTGGAACCCAGCCGCTTTGACCGGCCAGTCTACACTCCAACCGCCAACATTATAATTCGGTGGTTGGAATGTAAATCTACGTTGTCGGTCGGTAAGACTCCGACGAACGGTTATAGGCTTACCAACCAACATCGTGATGAGGCCCTAAGTGTTAGTGTGTCAGAATTTAGTGTGTCAGGAAACCAGGTCGGAGGGCCCCTAGGAACACAATGGTACTGGGCTCTAAGGTCATTTGACACTAGTGTCCTGGAGACCCTGTGCTGGAGGACCGGTACTTAGGCACCAAGTATCCCTTGTAGCACTTCGCTGTTAGGGTAGCTAGACAGAACAGTCCAAGATTTAGTCACAGAAGGTTGTGTGGGCTAGAGACTCCGCAATGCAACAAAAAACATTTTAAAAAAGCTAAAGGACTTTAAGACATACACTAATAAATACTGGGCACAAAGTTAAAAATATGTACAGGATAGGATGTGTAAAGGCATGTGAATACACACTCTGTAAGGTATTGTTCACTACAAAGGAACACACAAAGTAGGCAATCGCTACACGTATTTTGTACTCTCTGAGCTGGAGGCTTCCCTATCAGTCTGCGCACCAGTGAATCCTGAATCCTAAAAACACAGCACCCCCATGATCATAACACAACATCATCATAAGACAAAAGTCAGGTCTACTGGCCTTGTCATGGTGTCACCATAATAATTAAAGGCAGTCATATAAGGTCGAAGCATAATGTAATCTACATCAAAAATGTTGCATGATGTACCATATTTCAGTGGCATTCTGCAACATAGTCAATGATTTACAGTTAATAGTAATACTGACAATACAGTTTGCATTGTTCAATATTATGCAATGTGTAAGTTTTAAAAGAAACCATGGGACCTAGAAACAGAGGTCCCTGTATCCCAGAGTCCCAAGACAAAAAATCCAGCTCAAAGAGACCTTGCCATACATTCTGCTGAGTCATCAATTCCTTTCTCCAGGACACATTCTTTTTTAAACTGGGCTCCTGAGATGGAACTGGGAGCACACTATTGCTCCTGAGTGCCCCACCTATCAAACCTACTCGGTTTGTGGTGCCCTCTAGGGGCACCACGCTCCAAATAGACACATTTTTGTGGTCCCACAGAACATTTTGGGGAGCTCCTTTGACCTGATGTCTTCTCTTACATTGGCACTTACGGCATGTTTCTTTTTCTTTTTGTGTTCATTAAAACAAATGTTGTGTCTTGTGTGAGTACCCTTTTTTGTGGGGCATCCATAAGCTTTCTTTTTTGGCTATGACGATGCACCCGACGCAGGTCGTCTCCTGTTCGGGCACACTCCTCTTCAGCCAGCGGGGGAGCTAGCTGCCTTCATTTCCCACCCAATTTTGTTAGCAAACTCCTGGGTCTTCTGCTTTTCCGCTTGCCACCTGCTGTCTCCTTCCCATGCCTCATTGCTCAGCAAGGGTGAAGGGATTAATGTGCTACTCTGCCCTGCTAGAGCCTTAGGCGCTCACTGCTCACACAGGCCATCTCCTCATTGTCAAGGGTTTCCCCTAGCATGAGTAGCTACCCAAACTGTTTTCCCTTCCTGTGGAAGTGTTACAAAATGGCAAGATGGTGCTGATGAGCTTCACCAGTCCCCCATGTTATTGGCCCACTGTTACATAACAGATTGCAGCAGGTTAAGCACTATGTACTCAGGAAGGCAATTCCTCTGGTGTTCTGGCCCTCGGCTGGGAATGGTTAGTAATCCACTAAAACTATTAAAGATGTTCTAGGCTGGCTACCTTGTGGGCCTGCTGGTTAAAAGTCTCCATGATGATGGCTTCTCTGGCCCTGCATATTTCTATATGGTTTGGTGCAGTTTACACCTGATGGTGCCCTCTAGCTAAGTTCAGTTTAGCCCTTCTGGCCTTTAAAACATTTGGACTTTCACCAATTAGCTTTTTGAACTTCCCTGCATCTGATAAGCAAGAGCTGAGGACTTCTCATCCTATTATTTTAACTCTTCAGCCTGGTATTAAGTTCCATTTCCAGCTCTAGCCCCTAGCTGCCTCCTTCCAGATGTAGGGTGCTTAGCAGGATCAGGATCTGAGCTTCTGTGTAGGCTCCTGGTAATCCAATCGGCCTAGGTATTTCATTAGTAGCACTCCATATCCCTCAAAGTGGGTTACACTCCATGCCTGCACTCCCCAAGCCCTACTGGTCATTTACATAGTGCCTGTGTGTGCAGGAGAAGTCAGCGGATCCCGCTCCAGAACTCTCTCCTCCAAGGTCCCATCAAGTGCACCCTCTATTGTCCCTCAGAGGGACTAGGGAGGCCAGTCCAAGTGGGTACAAGGGGTTCATCAGTGAGAGGTCATTTCACCCCAGTCTTCTACATGTTTCAGTGCTTTCTACTATGCGGATAACACACAGTTGATGCTAGCTTTTCAACAACTGGTTGACACCATGGTGGGTCACTTTCAAGGTTGCCTCACGCCTGTTGCAAACTCGATACACAGCTGCTGTCTTAAGCTGAACTCTGATGAAACTGAGATATCGGTTTCCACTAGCTCTTCCCCTTTGAACCCCAGAAGGTTATGGACAACGGGGTTTGAGGAACCCAAAACCCCAGCATCTGCAGCTAAAAACCTAAGGGTGAAATTAGATCCAGATCTATCTTTTAAGTCACAAGTGCAGTCCATTGCAGCTAGCAGCTTTTAGCTACTTCAATCTGTAATAAAGACTATTACATTTCTCCCTATTATTACACAAAAAGACATTGTACTTGCTCCTACTATGACTAGATAGGATTATGCCAATATTTTATATATAGGAGCACCCACTGAATTTTTAAATATGCTGCAACATATGCAGAATCCAGCTGTGCCACTAATATTGCATATTCCCAAATGGCAGTCTATTTTGGGTGGGGGTGGGAATGAACTACATTGGCTTCCTATCAAGCAGGGTATGGTTAAGGCACTAATTATCACTTTTAGGGCTGTAGACAAAAATAGCCCCCTCTTATCTGCAAGAAAGGGTAAAAAATACATGACCCACAAGGCACTTCGCTCAGTTAATCAAAAACATAATGTACTCCCAGAGTAGGCAAAGTCTCGGAGCAGGAGAAGATCCCTCTCCTTTATGGCGACTAGGCTGTGGAATTCCATGCTGGCCCACCTACAGGCAACTGTAAAGGAATCCGCATTTAAGGCTAGCCTGAAGGCCGTTCTCTTCAGAGAAATGCAGTGGTTTTGTATTCTGTGAGCTTAGCACCGTGACACTTCCTTGGGAGCAGCTGTTCACACTTTAGACGTTATTTTTCCTTCATTCATTCCACCAAAATGTCAAATGGACCTCCTGGTGAGAACAGAGCTGGAAGTCTAGCTATTCCCCTATTGATTCTTTGGGAAATTAATGCCCAAGGATATCAGTCAGTGTGAATGCAGTTAACCTATTTAGATTCAGTCCCCATGTTTCTTTCCCAGGGAACAGCCTTAATATCAACCAAATGGGAAGGCTATGATCTACCTGCTAGTGAGTGGAGTATTTAACTTGGCCTTGTAGGGTAATTCAAACCTGAGTCTAATAAAGGGCTGAATCTGAGAAATATAACCAAAATCCAAAGCACAGAAAGGAGTGCAATTATGGTCAGATTAATAATTGTGAACCTCCAGAAGCAGCTGTGAAAAAACCTTTCTCTGGGCTGAGCCAAAGCAAAAAAACATTTTGGTGCAGAATCACCTACAGTGTGAATACACTAAATCACTAAAGACCCAAGCTGAAGCAATGCAGACCACACAATAGTAATAAAAGAAATGGGCACATTTCTTTTTGAATGGCAATTAAATTATAGAACCCATGCATGCCATAATCAGTCTATTAGGGGTCATATCTGTGACAGGCTACATGTGTCAAGATAGCAGACTTATGTAGACAATAGTCCCACTCACTCAGCTTCCACATGGGTGAACACACATGTGCACACATGAACGTCTATAACCAGCCCAGAGCCTCTTACCCCAGCGGTGCTGCAGCATACCGTATTTTAAAAGGTGGGCACTGATGGTTAGCACTCAAGTATATTTTTCCAAAGCTTACAATAAGTTACACTCAGTTAGTATCTCTCACAGCAACGATCCAAAATCCAGATAGCACTAAAGCAAAACAAAAGTAATCCTAGGGGTGTGGGAATAATTCAGTTCAGAACCCCATTCACCACATGGTGCCACTTTTCTTCTATGCCCCTTTCTATATCTATTACTCATTTATCCTTGATGTCCATTAGTGAGCACTACATGCTACCAAGTGTTTTGCAGTCTGGTTGCTGCCTTTCCCCCTGAATCCAAATATTAGCCACTTTTTCAGCACAGAACGAGAGGTCTGATCCCTGTCCTCTCCCCAGATCCATTTGCCTACAGCTAGGTCCTTCAAATATGTAAGGAGGAATTGCCCTGGAGATAGGACAGTGTTTTGTAGAACGTTCTCAAGGGATCTAAGGGTCCTTGCTTCCTAGAGGTCTCTTCCTCCTATAAGTTATCTGGCTGAAAACACACATCTTCTCCTTGAAGCCAAAGTGGCTGTTGCTGTTGCCGAGCGCTTCACAGGCACTTGGGAGACGTACAGTGTTCCAATACTTAGGGGCACATGTTTATCAAAGCAAAACAGTATTAGGGTCCGATTCTGATGCGGTTTGGAAATCATTCTGACCGAATCAGTTTGGGAATGGTTTCCGACCGACTCGGATCAGAGAGTCCGACCGACCGAGTACAATGCATCCAGATGCTTCCAGATACGATTTGGATGGACTCCCATTGACTTCAATGAGATCATATGTTTCCGACCGAATACATAGGCTCCCATTGAAGAAATGGGTGGTTGGGGAAAATCGGACATGGCTGGTAGGGGGGGGAACCCATGGGTACCCCCACAGGCCTGATTAGGAAGGCTCCGGGTACAGGGGGGCCTGCTATGGACCCCCAAAAGTCTAATTCAGACTGCTGATTCAAGTTGAATGGCACCATTCGGAAAGGCTGTCTGAATCCAGCATCGTAATTGGTCGATCAGAAACGCGGCCGGAAGAGATGTACGATTCTGCTCCGTATGACTCGATCATTCTGAATGCCGTCGGATTCGGAGTGGGATATTCCAAACACCTAAATCGCAACGTACTCGGTCGGTCAGAAACCTTCCGATTTGGTTGGAAAGACACTTTCTCGATCCGATTCGGATGGAGCAAATGCCTTTAGGAGGCCTTCCTAACCGCTTCAGAATCGGGTCCTAAATCTAAAGAGTACTTCAAATAAAAGAGATGTAGTAAAATCCTCAAAATGCATATGGAACCAGGTAACTCTACTCATCACTTAGCACCTATAAAGTATAAAGGCATATTTGCCATGGCAGCATCATGCTGTACATGTTGTAAAGAGCCTCCAGCGGGTCCATCAAGGATACTTATAAATGAGTAATCCAGTATTTAATTATGCAAAACACACAACAACCTGTGCATATAAGGAGAAGCTCAAGCACATACAGGGTGAAGACTGCTTTACTGATGGTGGGAGAGTAAAGATATAGGCAGTGACAAGTAAGATAAACGGAAATCATTAAAAACAATGTTAAAAAAGCAAGTTCTGGCATTAACATACTAATGCATTCAAAAAGAGTGGCTTTGACAAAGCTTATATCATATTTTAGCTGGGACTCAAATCTCACTATTCGATGCAATATGGTGTTCATGAAAATAAGGAAAATGTGATGCTGACAATATTGCCAATTTTATTTAGGGCTGAGCAATCCCAATCAACGCGTTTTGGTAATCACAGCTACCTTGTCCAATATCTATATATATTACTTATCGGCGGTCGCCAGTAGGTAGTTATAGTTAGGACCTACCTTCCATAGTAAGAGCGTTTTTCATTTGCCAATAACATTGGCGTTGTTTGACGAAGCCTTGCAAAAGATACACAACTAGTTTGCCACTCACTTCCAGCTGCTGTCTTATAAATTTCAGGGTGATCCGTCACGCAGGGGCCGCGTAAAAGTGGGGGTTCCAAAACGCATTTTCCCCATGTTAATTTCCATAGGAAACTTTAGATACGGCTACAACCTGAACTGCTGAATGGAATTACACCAAATTTGGCAGGAAGGTAGCTGTTGGTCCATTCAGTAGTTGCATAGTTATTTAAAGGTTTTTCAGAAAAAGGAAAGGGGGCAGGTTAGAAACACCCTGACCCACTAGACCTCTTGGAGTGGTCCCACAGGGAGCCGGCAGCGCCAAAAAAGCCTTTTTTTTTATATGGTAGCATCGCACTGGATCTGCAAAGCCCTCCCTCCCACAAAAAAGTGTGGGCTCCTGCACTTCACTAATTATCGGTGGTTAAGGTCCCGGGGGCAATATGCAAAATAAAAGAGGGGGCACATGGGTCCCCCTCCTGGGGCTTATTATGCCCCGGGGATCACCACCTCCCGGGGAATGCTTTGTCTATGGGGGAACCTCCCTGCCCCCCCCAACCCCAGGGACTGCCACCTCCCCGGGGCTTAATGTTTACAAAATGTGAGGGAGCCACGCTGACCCTCTCACATCCGCAGGGGCCACCACCTCCTCGCTGCTTTAATTGTGGTTGATGTGGGGTCCACATGGACCCCCGCATCTCTGGGGATCACAGCCTTCCCGGACAAAATTGAATCAAGGAGGGGGGCCGGGTGACCTTCTTCCTGAGCCATAGATGGCCCTGGGGACTGCCACCCCTAGGTCTGGCTCCTGCTATGTCATGGAGTGCCCACCCCTAGAACATAGCTGTTTGCTATGGCTTGGTGGGAGCTTTACTGCTCCCGCCAAGCCATAGCAAACTTGCTCAAAGCAGAGCACAATTACTTTGAGGAAGAGGGAGCTGCATGTCAGCAGCTCTCTCTCTGTCATAGCAAGGCCGGTTCCCACAGGAGGCTGGGAGCTGGTGGAGACTGCAGTGACCTTGAGGCTCCCCCCGCGGTTCCCCACAGAGTGGGTGCCCTCAAACGTGTAACCACAATGGGCAGCAATTCTATATTCCCATTTATTTGCTAATTTCTTTCCAAAATCATAAACTGTTTTAGTTTTGGATTGGAAGGGTTTTGTGTCCCTGGAGGTCTCCGAGCTCCAAACCCTGTTGTGTTGCAGTGACTTTTGCCTTCTCAGCCAGCCCCTCTTCAAACAGGGAGTGATAGAGCGCTGTCACTCTTGCATCACCCTTAGGTCATTGGTCATTTGAGATGTGCAGCCCCTGAGTCTAATACTTTTGTTGAGTGAGCATCATCTCCCCTACTAGTTATGAAGGTAGTGTTGGCCTAGTGCTCTCCCTGCAAAGACTCTGGGGGTATACTTGGTTAGGGGTTAAGCTATGCATATGACTGCAGTTTGTGCTTACAAATTTGTCGCACCATAAATATCTGCATTAGTTGTATGGAACAATTTGGTTTATTGAAGCCGGTAATTGAAAACCAATTACACAGCTATCCACCCACAACCGATGGGCATTACAAAATAATGAGGTAAGCCATGGTAAACCAAAGAACCTGCATACAGTTTAATATAGAAAACAAAGTGGTCCTTATGGTCATATCTTAGTCACAGCAAAAGAGTACAAAAATGCATTACTCCATCTGCGAAGTCAATTGGTCTTTGTGTGAGAGAGATACCAATCCATATTTCACCAGGGGAAACAAAGGACAAAACTTCATTGTAGAGATCAAATCAATATTCTTTATATTTTGATTTTAAACAATAATGCATACATCCATCGAAACATGAACTCTGCTGGTTTCTCAAAGAGAGTGCATAGGAAAGTGTTTGTTTTAGGGCGCTTTTGTGCAAGGTGAAAAAGAAAAAAGAGTGAAAGAAAAGTAAACAGTTCAATTTTTTGATCAAACACTGGCTGATTTGACTACAAGGTAAGGTGCCAGTGTAGTAGGCCTGTTTGAAGCGAAATAATCTTTTTTATATTTATTTGAGTCAGTTTACAGGGATTGGTGATCATGGATTTCAAACTCACCTTCCCAGGAGGGCTAAGCAAGTCAATAAATCCCAAGATATTGGGAAAGTGTGTGGTTGTGGGGTTTATAGGAATAAAGGGTAGGAAGTAATATATGTTAAATTAATTAATAATTAAATGTTAATGAATATTAATGAATTGATAATTAAAAATTGTAATTGTATAATTTGTTTAGGTGCAGGTTGTGGGGTTATAGTGGTAAAGGGTGGGAATTAATTAATTTTTGATTAATAATTAGTTGATTGATATTAATTGATAATTATGTTGATTGTGTAATTCTTTTAGATGCAGGTTGTTCGGTTATTGGGGGAAAGAGTGGAAAGTAATTTAGTTTTAATTAATTAATAATAAGTTGTTCATTAATATTAATTAATTGATTGATAATTAATTATGTTAATTGTGTAATTCTTTTTAGGTGCAGGTTGTGGGGTTATAGTGGTATTGGCTGGGAACTAATTTATTTTTTATTAATTAATAGTTGATAATTAATATTATTTAATTAATTGATAATTAATTATGTTCATTGTTTACATTTTGTTAGATGCAATTTTTGGAGTGATAGGGGTAATGAGTGGGGAGTAAATATTTTTACTTAGTCTATAATTAGTTGTTAAATATTATTAGTTATTTATTTGAAAATTAATTTTAATTGTGAAATTATTTTTTTTTAAGTTTAATTTTAGGTGCGGGTTGTGGGGATTGTATGGGTGAAGATGGGTGAAGGGTGGGAAGTTAATTAAGTTTAATGATTATAATTTGGTTTCTAATAAAAATTTGTTTCATTGATCATTTATTATGTTAATGGTGTAAATATATATATATTTTTACATTTTGGAGTGGGTTTTGTAGGGAGCAATTCAATAATTGTTTTTAAATTAACATTAATTATAAACTTAATAATTATGTTAATTGTGTAAATAATTTTTTGTTACATGTTATAAGTGGGTTGTGTGCTTTGTGGTGATTTATTGAGGGAAGTATATTAATTATAATCAATTCATAATTAATATTTAATTAATGAAAATTAGTTTGTTGAGAAATATCTATATTAACAGTGTAAAGAATTGTTTTGGTGCCGGTTGTGAGTTTTGTGGTGGTATAGAGTGGGAAGTAACTAAACAAAATGTATGTAATAAATAGGTGCCGATTCCGATCCGGGTCGGAAAGCACTCCGACTGAGCTGGATCCAGAGTGTTTTCCGACCGAGCCGGAGTCCTGCAGTCCGACCGAGCGAGTACGATGCGGCCGTATGCTGCCGGACTCGGTTCGGTCGGACTCCCATAGAAGTCAATTGGAGCCGGTCGTACAACGCGTACATGGGCTCCCATTGACTGAATGGGTATGTCTCGTGCAAGGGCGCCCCCTACAGTGGGTACGCGTCGGTGCCATCCGCACCATACATGCCTGTGCTGGGGGGACCCTTGGGTCTCCCCCTGTGTCCGAGTCGTAGGGCTGCAGGTGACAAGGGGTCCAACGCAGACCCCCAAAGGCAACCACCTGGACGATTTGCGAGCCGGACACTCCGGCTCGCACAGGCTGTCCGATGCGTGCATCGTACTGGCTCGGTTGTGAATCGCATCCATTGCACGCCACGGTTAGCTTACAAACGAGACGTACGGAGCGGTTCGGACTAGGAAACGACTCGGTCGGTGAATTTCATGTAGCTCGCATCGTACTTGCTCGCTCGTACAGCTGTACGAGTCGGGCGAAAAACATGTGTACAGCTCGTAGTTTTTCCGTCCGGATCGCGCTCTGTGCCCTTTCGACCCGGATCGGAATCGGCCCCTTAATGTTTTTAAATAATGAAGAATGTTTAAGTAAAAATATTTATTTGTATGAAAATTATTTTTGTATTTAATTTGTAATAATATTTGTAGGTATTCATGTTATGTATTTAAGATTGTGATATGTTTTTATTCTTTAAAAAGTTTAATATTAAATAGATTTGTATTTTATTTTTCAATATATTTATATATTTTTTATGAACTCTGTTTTTAAAATAATTTTATTTTATTGAAGATATTTGGTTTGTTTTTTAATATTGAACAGATAGGAGTGGGAATAGTAAATTGTACCCATCCACTATCCAACACTTTCCCTACTGTTGACCTTATTGGAGTGGGAATAGTAAATTTTACCCCTCCGCAATCAAACATTTACCCTACTGTTGGAGTAGAAATAGTAAAGTTTACCATTCTCCTTTCCAACACCTTAACTACTGTTGCACTTATTGGAGTGGGAATAGTACATTTTACCCCTTTGCAATCCAACACTTTCCCTACTGTTGCACTTATTGGAGCGGGGATAGTAAACTTTACCCCTCCGCAATCCAACACTTTCCCTACTGTTGTACTGACTGGAGTGAGAATAGTAAATTTTACCCATTCGCTATCCAACACATTCCCTATTGTTACACTCATTGTGTGGGAATAGTGAACTTTACCCCTCCGCTATCTAACACTTTCTCGACTGTTGTAGTGATTGGAGTAGAAATAGTAAATTTATGCCTTCACACTCCAACAGTTTTGCTACTGTTTTACTGGCTGGAATGGGTACAGCAAATATAACTTATCTGCATTGCAACTTTTTTTACTTCTGTTGCATTTATTAGCGGGAGATTTGTAAATGTTAACCAGTTTTATTATTTTTGCGTTGTCTGATATGTGAAAAGTAAATGTTTTATATATTAATTTTAATAGTTTGTGTAGTTTGGTATAATTTGTTGTAGGAACAGTATATGTATAACATTTTATATTTTATAATTTATTTTATAATGTTATAATTTATATTAATATGTTTTTGTTAATTTAAAATTATAATATTTTCAGTCATTAATATTTTGTATGTGGAAAATACTTTTTGCTACATTTAAAGAATTTAAAGTCGTTTAATTTTTTTAATTTAATTATAGCGGTTTGTTTTTTAAAGATTAAGGGGTCGATTCCGATCCTGTAAAAAGGCCCTACGAATAGTCGTACGGAGCGTTTTCTCCGTACGACTCGTACCAGGTAAACTCATTTCACAACCTAGGAAGTACGATCCGTACAGAAAGCCTTTTTCTGTACGAATCGTACAAAAGACCGTACCGCAAAAAAAATACCCACGATTCCGATCCGGAAATGCTTGTACGCGACGTCTGTACGTATTTCACCAGCGTTTTCCGGCCCAGCAAGTACGATTCGTACCGACGTCACTCCGTACGGCTCTTTGTTTACGGGAGCCACACACAGCCGGAAAAGCAGTGTCCGACGTGAACCGCTACACCACGGAGCCCCGGTACGTGACATACAGCCATGAACCCCATCGTACGTGTCATCCCGGTCCTCTTGGCCTACGACCTGGTGCACCACACCCGACGCACACGCCGCAGAAGGTGAGAACAACATGCGTGGGTACGGTACGTACCACACGTGGGGAACAACCATTACAACGCAACTTTTACAACGCACTACCAGTACAACGAAACTGTTACAATGCAAATGCATTGACAACGCATGCCATTCCAACGCAAGTCTTTACATCGACTTGCACTAGATGGCGTGCTAACATTAAAAATAGTGTAGTTTACTATCCAAACACCTTCCCTACTGTTACGTGGACTGGAGTTAGAATAGTAAATTACACTTTTTTAATGTTAGCACGCCATCTAGTGCAAGTCGATGTAAAGACTTGCGTTGTAAAGACTTGCGTTGTCACTGCATTTGCGTTGTAAAAATTTCGTTGTAACAGCATGCGTTGTAAAAGCATGCGTTGTAACATCATACATCCACCACACGTACCCCTACGGCGCCATGACATCAGTGGTACGGACCGTACCCACGCATACATGCGTGGGTACGGTGCGTACCCCTACGGCCCCATGAGTACTCAGGTACGGACCGTACCCATGCATACATGCATGGGTACGGTCTGTACCACATGTACCCCGTTACGGCAGCAGGACAATTTGGATACGAGGTGTACACACGCCAGTAATGTGGGCATAGGGGACTGGCCCAGCATGTTACCTCCAATTTGTTGTGTGTGTAGGTCCTGGCCAGCAGTGTACAGCTCCAAGGGGGTGCGTGGGTGGGTGCAGAGGCCTCCCAGCAGTGGACAGACATATGAGGGGTGGGTGCAGAGGACTCCCAGCAGTGCCCAGACATATGAGGGGTGGGTGCATATCACTACCAGCAGTGGACAGACATATGAGGGGTGGGTGTATATCACTACCAGCAGTGTCCAGACATATGAGGGGTGGATGCAGAGGACTCCCAGCAGTGTCCAGACATATGAGGGGTGGGTGCAGAGGACTTCCAGCAGTGGACAGACATATGAGGGGTGGGTGCATATCACTACCAGCAGCGCCCAGACATATGAGGGGTGGGTGTATATCATTACCAGCAGTGCCCAGACATATGAGGGGTAGGTGCAGAGGACTCCCAGCAGTGTCCAGACATATGAGGGGTGGGTGCATATCACTACCAGCAGTGTCCAGACATATGAGGGGTGGGTGCAGAGGACTCCCAGCAGTGCCCAGACATATGAGGGGTGGGTGCATATCACTACCAGCAGTGTCCAGACATATGAGGGGTGGGTGCAGAGGACTCCCAGCAGTGTCTAGACATATGAGGGGTGGGTGTATATCACTACCAGCAGTGTCCAGACATATGAGGGGTGGATGCAGAGGACTCCCAGCAGTGTCCAGACATATGAGGGGTGGGTGCAGAGGACTTCCAGCAGTGGACAGACATATGAGGGGTGGGTGCATATCACTACCAGCAGCGCCCACACATATGAGGGGTGGGTGTATATCATTACCAGCAGTGCCCAGACATATGAGGGATAGGTGCAGAGGACTCCCAGCAGTGTCCAGACATATGAGGGGTGGGTGCATATCACTACCAGCAGTGTCTAGACATATGAGGGGTGGGTGCAGAGGACTCCCAGCAGTGTCCAGATATATGAGGGGTGGGTGAATATCACTACCAGCAGTGGACAGACATATGAGGGGTGGGTGCAGAGGACTCCCAGCAGTGCCCAGGCAGATGAGGGGTGGGTGCAGAGGACTCCCAGCAGTGCCCAGACATATGAGGGGTGGGTGCATATCACTACCAGCAGTGTCCAGACATATGAGGGGTGGGTGCATATCACTACCAGCAGTGGACAGACATATGAGGGGTAGGTGCAGAGGACTCCCAGCAGTGTCCAGACATATGAGGGGTGGGTGCATATCACTACCAGCAGTGTCCAGACATATGAGGGGTGGGTGTATATCACCACCAGCAGTGTCCAGACATATGAGGGGTGGGTGCAGAGGACTCCCAGCAGTGTCCAGACATATGAGGGGTGGGTGCATATCACTACCAGCAGTGTCCAGACATATGACGGGTGGGTGCAGAGGACTCCCAGCAGTGTCCAGACATATGAGGGTTGGTGCATATCACTACCAGCAGTGGACAGACATATGAGGGGTGGGTGCAGAGGACTCCCAGCAGTGCCCAGACATATGAGGGGTGGGTGCATATCACTACCAGCAGTGCCCAGACATATGAGGGGTGGGTGTATATCACTACCAGCAGTGCCCAGACATATGAGGGGTGGGTGTATATCACTACCAGCAGTGTCCAGACATATGAGGGGTGAGTGCAGAGGACTCCCAGCAGTGCCCAGACATATGAGGGGTGGGTGCATATCACTACCAGCAGTGTCCAGACATATGAGGGGTGGGTGCATATCACTACCAGCAGTGGACAGACATATGAGGGGTGGGTGCAGAGGACTCCCAGCAGTGCCCAGACATATGAGGGGTGGGTGCATATCACTACCACCAGTGTCCAGACATTTGAGGGGTGGGTGTATATCACTACCAGCAGTGTCCAGACATATGAGGGGTGGGTGCAGAGGACTCCCAGCAGTGTCCAGACATATGAGGGGTGGGTGCATAGCACTACCAGCAGTGGAGAGACATATGAGGGGTGGGTGCAGAGGACTCCCAGCAGTGTCCAGACATATTTGGGGTGGGTGCATATCACTACCAGCAGTGGACAGATATATGGGGGTGGGTGCAGAGGACTCACAGCAGTGCCCAGACATATGAGGTGTGGGTGCAGAGGACTCCCAGCAGTGTCCAGACATATGAGGGGTGGGTGCATATCACTACCAGCAGTGTCCAGACATATGAGGGGTGGGTGCAGAGGACTCCCAGCAGTGTCCAGACATATGAGGGTTGGGTGCATATCACTACCAGCAGTGGACAGACATATGAGGGGTGGGTGCAGAGGACTCCCAGCAGTGCCCAGACATATGAGGGGTGGGTGCATATCACTACCAGCAGTGCCCAGACATATGAGGGGTGGGTGTATATCACTACCAGCAGTGTCCAGACATATGAGGGGTGGGTGTATATCACTACCAGCAGTGTCCAGACATATGAGGGATGAGTGCAGAGGACTCCCAGCAGTGTCCAGACATATGAGGGGTGGGTGCATATCACTACCAGCAGTGGACAGACATATGAGGGGTGGGTGCAGAGGACTCCCAGCAGTGTCCAGACATATGAGGGGTGGGTGCAGAGGACTCCCAGCAGTGGACAGACATATGAGGGGTGGGTGCAGAGGACTCCCAGCAGTGTCCAGACATATGAGGGGTGGGTGCATATCACTACCAGCAGTGGACAGAGATATGGGGGTGGGTGCAGAGGACTCACAGCAGTGCCCAGACATATGAGGGATGGGTGCAGAGGACTCCCAGCAGTGTCCAGACATATGAGGGGTGGGTGCAGAGGACTCCCAGCAGTGGACAGACATATGAGGGGTGGGTGCAGAAGACTCCCAGCAGTGTCCAGACATATGAGGGGTGGGTGCATATCACTACCAGCAGTGGACAGAGATATGGGGATGGGTGCAGAGAACTCACAGCAGTGTCCAGACATATGAGGGGTGGGTGCAGAGGACTCCCAGCAGTGCCCCACTCCCAGGAGGATGGATGTCATTCACACACTGCATGACACACCACATGTGGATGTGAGGACATACAACACATGCATACCCACCCATGGCGGATGCCCCACAATACACACCCTGATTTAATGCCAACAGACTGTATAGTCATGGAAATGCATACTAAAATAAGTTAGCCAAGGGGAACACACACTGTCACGCACATCACAGGAGTGATAGGAATGTCCAGGTGCTGTTCCAGCCACCCAGATGTTGTCTCTCATGTAAGGAATAGGGTTCACTGCGACTAGATACAATGCCCACAATTGTGAGTCAGGTGCCCAAATACCCTGCATTACACGTGCCATTTGTGTGTTAGGCCGTGATTACACACATGCATAGTGCTGAAAAGGGGCAAATGGTCCCTGATGCTATTCCTACATACACAAAACACAAGTACAGTGACTGGCAAGGATGGCACAGACGATTTAGCAGGAGACATCGGTGAGCATGCATGGCCATTGTTAAAGGGATCCGTCACCAACAAAGGATATGTTGACACAGGTCAGCACAACAATTGTGCAACTGTTTGCAGGGAACATGTCAGGTGCCACAGAGGAAGGAACACTCCTTGGGACAATGTCTCACAATCCAAAGGAACACACACTACCAATTAATATTTTCACAGACATTGTGATGGCACACAGATACCATGGTCCCCCTCATGACCATCATACTAAAACATTTCTCAGAATCCTCACACATTACCAGAACACCAACTTTATGGGCCTCATCACCAACATCAAGTACCTGAAATGCAATAGTGTGGAAACTAAAAGAAAAGGCTTTATTCAGCACACAAAAAACAAAATTGTTATAATACACTATTTACAAAGGCCAATGGCCAGTCCATAGTTCGAGTCCAAGGGTGGACGTATGCGACTGTGTCCACCCCTACCTTGCCTGCACAAAGTCACCTCAAGGTTTGTCGACCGGGGGGGGCATCATCAGTGGGAGTACCAGGCACCGCAGGGACAGGAGTGGGTTGGGTAGGTGTGGTGGGTGCAGGGCTGGACGTATCTACCACAGGGGGTGGGGGAGCGCCAAAGGTGGTGGTGAACAGCTCGCTGCACACTGCTGCCAGGGCATCCAGAGGAACCCCTGCACCGGAAGGAACACCAGGGCCAACGGAGGGGGGGTGTCCAAGGGATGGGGTGCAGCACTCTCGGAGGAGGTGGTGGACATGGGGGGGACTCAACTCCCCTGGCTGGAGACTTCCTCAACCGCTTGCGGGGTGGTGTCACAGTGGGGCTGAGGGACAGACTAGCCATGTAGGTCTCTTTGGGTGACATCTTGGGGGGGAGCTCAGGGGAGTGGATTTGGAGGACGTGGGTCGTGAGGACTGCGGACTCTGACTGTGGCTGTGTGTCTGCCGTTTGCCCCCAGACCCTGTGGGTGTGACTACATCCCCCTGAGTGTGCGGGCCCGGAGGTGTGCACTGTGCCTTAGTTGGGGGTGTGCTGGATGTGTCTGTTGTGGTGTGTGCCTGTGACTGTCTGTGTGTGCTTTGGACCGGCATGGGAGACGGCAGTGTGGATGGGTCCAGGGTAGGGGGGGGATGGAGCGCCGCAGGAGAGACACTGCTTCCGTCAGTGAAGAGTCCATGGACCATAGAAACCTGCGTTGCTCAGTCATCGTTGATGACATGCCCTCCACGAACGACACCAACTGTGTGAGCAGTCTAGTGTGTTCATGGAGGACATGCAGCATCGATGCCTGACCAACCTGCAACTGGTGCAGTGTGTCCACAGACTCTTCACTGAGGGCAGCAGGGGTGACAGGGGCAGGGGCTGCGGTGCCTGGTCCGAAGGAGACACGTGGGACCGTGCATGGACAGAAGGGACGGGAGCAACTGGGAGGGCGGAGATGGCAATGGAGGAGGCGGGTACAGATAGTGGGATGCTGCCAGATGTTGTTGCATCCTCCACCTCCTCAAGGTTGTCACCCTGGGACCCGTCGGTGTCGTACATGCTCTCGCCTCCGGACATGTTCTCCGACTGACTCCCCTTGCCCTCCGTGCCACTGTCTCCTGCTGACTCCACAGCACTGGTGGCACTGTCGCTGGGTCCCTCCTCAAGTTCCATGCCGGTGTCTCCCTCGCGTGTGGATGATGATGCTGTGGGCAAGGAGAAGAAACCAGAAAGCATCAGTCACCTGTATACATCTGACACATGAGCACAAGAACAATTGGTCACAGTGCATATCAGGCAATGCATCATGAGTAACAGCTGGATTACTCCGCACATATGTAAGCCCTGTACTGCCCAGTTGGTAGACCCACCATGCCACTTTGACACCAGGAAACTCAATACGCAAAAGGCCACAACTTGAATGAGCAATACACTGAGAAGCTAGTGTCTGTGAACCGGTGAGCACAGCAATACAATGAAGTCATGACACCTCTTGTTTACCCTGAAAGAAACAGGAGTGGTGCACTCAAGTTTAACTAACACACCTCAATACTCAAGGTGTCACCACACTCAGAGACCTGTAAGTCCTTCGGAACACAAAACGAACAAATGTTGGTACCTTGGGACTCACAAAACTTTAACCAATCTACATGTTTGGCATGTGCCAATTGGCCATTTTGCGAAAAGAACACTGATGTGCCTGCATGCAAGATGTTGCACAAGGCAGTGCACACAAAAGTACATTGACACTGTCATTGAAGAAGCTGGCACCTTTTCGGAGGAGCCACTGTTAGAAATTGATGGTGTTTCAGAAAGTACATATACATGGGCCCACGGAGGTCTGGACATCTTGACACTCATTAGTTTGTATCACCGACAACTAATGAGTCCCACAAAATCAAGACCACCGTGGGAACATGTATATGGAGAATCTGCAACAACATTTATTTATAACAGTGGCTTCATTGAAAAGGTGCTAGTTTATTCCATGACAGTGTCAATGTACTTTTGTGTGCACTGCCTTGTGCGACATATTGCATGCAGGCACATTAGTGTTCTTAACACAAATCAACAGATTTCCACATGTGAAACATGAACAACTGTTGACAGGTGCTGTGAGTGCAAGGTACAATTCATGAAGAGTAACAACTTGAATCATGTCAGTTGTCACCAGGCCATCCGTCACCTGATTACACAGTTGGCTACACATATGACCTACTGCCTGTCATCTGGAGTGGCACACATGTCCACACCCAGGACAATGCATAAGCTAATGGGCCTGCAATTGGGTGGTAAAAAAGACCAGCTGTACTGTGGGGACACCCTCATGGCAAGCCTGAATGTACACACAGATGTCAGCACACAAAGTCCAAACTGCGTTGCATCTGAACCACACACATGCCAAAAATGTATGAGCAGGATTATTGTTGCTAAAAAATGACACAGGCTGCAAAGCACGTACATTAAGCACTGGCCATCACAGGGGCACTGCCCAGTGTATTTTAGTCCAGGCAATTCTCACACACAAGTCAGACCTGGCACTGAAAAATCAGAATTGCACATGTATGCCTCTCCCGCACCCCCCTCCCCCAATACCTGAGTCAATGTGATTTATACAGATCAAGAAGTGACACCTCTTATTCAGGGTTACAACAACTGTGCTTGAGAAATTGCTTCATTGACACCACATCACCTCGTGGGGCTGACAACACATATTTGTGACAAACAACCATCAACAGATTGTTGTGAATAGCCACACAGGCACTGCTCAGTGTGAGTATGCACACGCAAAATGTTGCATCCCTGTCCAGTGGACACATGTAGCACACATTAACCAAATCAAACTAGGCCAGGGAACAATGCCACAGAGGCAGACCTATGCAGCACACACAGAGAATGTGCACAGTGTTGGATGACACACATGATTAGGAGGCCAGGGTGTCTCAGGGGACTGTAGTGGGCACACTGCTCCATGGTCCTGGAATGAGCTGACTCTACCATGTACAACCGTCATGGCACTATGCATATCTCAAACTCATGCACATCATGTCTGAGGCCACAAAATTGCTCATGCATGCTGCAAGGGTGTCCAGTTGAAAGCTCACACTCCTATGTTGAGAATCAGCATCAGTGACAACAACTATGGACCCCCTACATAGTGAACAGGTCATGGCACAGGCAAGGTACCAACACAAGTCACAGACCACCCTCCCACATGATGCAGAAAGCAATGTGCACTTAGATGTACTGGCAGCCTAGATGACCATGTGCAAATGTGATTACACACACACCAGGGGACATATATCAAGGAGAGGAAGGGATGAAAAAGATCCCCAGGTGACATTTGGGGACAGAAAATGCACTTCACATATGAACTCCGGGAGTGTATTCATGCAAAATAGCACTTCCTAAAGCTGATGACACATAACACAACAAAAAGCCATGTACCTACCCCCTCCTTGCTGCAGTCTCTCCTCTAACTGCCTATTGAGGTTAGGGAAGACCACCGCCAGGACACGTTTCATGTGGTGGGTCAGGTGTCAGCGCCCGCCGTGGCGGCAAGGTGGAGAGAGCTTGAGCTCGACCCGGGCGATCCGCCGGGTCCATCACCGGATGTCCTGCCACCTCTTGCGGACCTGGGCCAGCTGCCGATCACACCCCCCCGCAGACCTCACAGCCCTGACGACGTTGGTCCAGATGACCCCCTTCTCGTAGGCAGTTACCTGTCAGAATGACAAAGTGACACAACATCAATACACCTGCTCCATGTCCCAGAGACACACATTAAAACATCTTTTTTTTAAAATTTTTTTTTATTTTTATACTTTTTATTGAAGTTGATTGGTGTCATACATATACTGATGATAAAATACGAAGTATATACAATGAGAGCCGAAATGAGGCACAAAAAAAAAAAAAAAAAAAAAGCCTTCACATAGAAAATATCCTGCTTTCATCAATGAATATACACAGATAATAAATTTACAATTAACCATAGTACAGAAACAGACAAAATAAAAAAAAAAAAAAAATAATCAATCAAAAAAGGTCCCCCAAATTTTATCAAATTTCCTCCCCCCCCAATCCTCAGAGCGTAACTTCGTTCACTCCTCTTAACTCTTCGCATTTTAGAGAGCCATTCATATATGGATGGAATTTGATTTGTACGCCAATTTTGAAGTAGCAGAGATCTAGCAACGGCCATGCAAATATAGACTAATTGAGCCAGTGATACAGATAGATTAAGGTGCAGATCAAAACCATAAAGCATCAAATTGACATTGACGGATATCTGAATATAACAATTAACTCTTAAGAAAACGAAAATTTCATCCCAAAATGTTTTAACCAAGCTACAATCAGCGATTACATGAGTCCAGTTTGCAGGGGCGAAGTTTAAACAGCGAAAACAGTTTGGAGAATAAGTACTATACATTTTGGATATCCCCGCGGGAGTGCGATACAAAAGCCATTTTCCAAAAAATAGCATTCTACGCCAATTGGCTCCCCTTAATGTAGAAAAATTCAACTTATTAATAGTACGCCATGTAGACACTGTCAAAATGTGATTTTCTTGCTCCCACCATTTTTTTACAGCTATGGAACCCAGATTCCTTTGTCTTGCTTGAGCAAGACAACGCTTCCACTCTCCCGAATTCCTTACAAGGTTATAATTAAAAAAAAGATCGTTATTTAATGGGGAGATTTGAGTAAATAATGTGGGAGCATATCGCTGCAAAAGTTGATAAATATGATTATAGGAGCCGATTAACAAAAAGTTTTTGGGAATGAGTAATCGCATCTCCGTCGGGGATATCCATTTTGCGTTTTGTAAAAAATCACCCACTGTGCTAAATCCAGCTTTAATCCAGTGGCCCATTAAATCAGAGCCAAGCGTCTGACCATCAAATGACAGTAGATTCATCAGCGGAGACGAAGAATGAAACAAAGATAAAGAATATCTTTTTAACATGGCCGTGCGTTTCCTAAAAAAACAGGCAATTATTTTGTACCTGACCAATTTAGGGGATTTGGTAACCTGGAGAGGGGGGGAAATCTGACTTTCCGAAAAAATTAAATCGGCGAAAAAACTAATAAAAACGTTGGAATTTGACCTTGGAGATTTAAATCGGGTCAAATACAGGGCAAAGTAGGCATCGTAATAATCTCTAATATTGAGTAATGCGAGACCACCATTATCCAAATCCTCATAAAGAGTATTCAACGCAATACGAGGCGTTTTATGTGCCCATACAAAGCGCGAAAATATCGATTCAACTTTAGAAAAAAAAATTCCCGAAAGAAAGCAGGGAATCGTTGAAAACAGAAAATTGAACAATGGTAAGATTGACATTTTAATCAGAGCGACACGGCCCAAGATTGACAATGGTAATTTATTCCAACGAGAAAGCATTAAGGCAACTTTCTGAAGAAGGGGTTCAAAATTAAGTTTGAAAAGGTCTTTAACAGAGGCTGTAAAGAAAACCCCTAGATATCTTTTGGGCTTATTATTAATACAACTCCTGGTGTACTGTGGGAGGAGGACGTCCAGCAGGGCCTGATTCTCATCCAGGGTGAATGGCTGGGCCCTCTCCACAGCACGAGACATGGTCCAGGGAAGCAGAGACAGCAGCAATGTTGTCGACAGGAAAATTGTGCAGGCAAGTGCCCTCTCATGGCTTCTGGCTGCCTTATATCTGTCTTGCTGAGGGCCATTCATTTTGAGGAGTACATAGTGATTGGTCAGAATCATTTGCATCTTACGTTTACTCCAATCCCTTTAAACATACACCAGTGACAGCATTTGCATCGTTCAAATTTAGAGCATCATGTCAAGTCAACGACCACTTTGCAACATTGTATTTTGCGGCCAACTGACTTTGCCAGGACACCTGATGGAAAAATTTGAAGAGAAAACTCGGTATCCATGACAACCTGCATGCATTTAGGGCCTAATACTTGTCCCTTATGTGTCCTCTATGTAATTTTGAAAGCCACACACAGGTACGGTGCGTTTCACACGTACCCCTACGGCACTAGTTGCACAGTGCGTTTGACATGTACGTGTAGGCACTGGTAGTACACGTACGTGTACTACCAGTGCCTACACGTACAAGTACAAGTACGTGTGCGCACTAGTTGTTCACGTATGTGTAGGCACTGGTAGTATACGTACGTGTACTACCAGTGCGTACACGTACCTTTACACGTACCTGTATGCACTAGTTGTACACGTACGTGTACTACCAGTGCCTATACGTACGTGTACTACCAGGGCGTACACGTACTTGTACACGTATGTGTACACACTAGTTGTACACGTACGTGTACTACCAGTGCCTACACGTATGAGTACAAGTATGTGTATGCACTAGTTGTACACGTATGTGTAGGCACTGGTAGTACACGTACATGTACTACCAGTGCCTACACGTACGAGTACAACTAGTGCGTACACGTACGTGTACAAGTACGTGTACGCCCTGGTAGTACACATACGTGTAGGCACTGGTAGTACACGTACGCTTACTACCAGGGCGTACACATACTTGTACACGTACGTGTACGCACTAGTTGTAGACCTACATGTACTACCAGTGCCTACACGTACGAGTACAAGTACATGTACGCACAAGTTGTACACGTACGTGTAGGCACTGGTAGTACATGTACGTGTACTACCAGTGCATACACGTACCTGTACACGTATGTGTACGCACTAGTTGTACACGTACGTGTACTACCAGTGCTTGCACGTACATGTACTACCAGGGCGTACACGTTCTGGTACACGTACGTGTATGCACTAGTTGTACACGTGCATGTACTCCCAGTACCTACACGTATGAGTACAAGTACGTGTACGCACAAGTTGTACACGTACGTGTAGGCACTGGTAGTACACGTACATGTACTACTAGTGCGTACATGTACCTGTACACGTACGTGTACGCACTAGTTGTACACGTACGTGTACTACCAGTGCCTACACGTACGAGTACAGGTACATGTACGCACAAGTTGTACACGTACGTGTTGGCACTGGTAGTACACGTACGTGTACTATCAGTGCGTACACGTACCTGTACACGTACGTGTACACACTAGTTGTACACGTACGTGTACTACCAGTGCCTACACGTACATGTACTACCAGGGCGTACACGTACTTGTACACGTACATGTACGCACTTGTTGTACACGTGCGTGTACTACCAGTGCCTACACGTACGTGTACGCTCTAGTTGTACATGTACATGTAGGCACTAGTAGTACACGTACGTGTACTACCAGTGCCTACACGTACGAGTACAACTAGTGCGTACACATACGTGTACAAGTACGTGTACACCCTGGTAGTAGACGTATGTGTAGGCACTGGTAGTGCACATACGTGTACTACCAGGGCATACACGTACTTGTACACGTACGTGTACGCACTAGTTGTAGACCTACGTGTACTACCAGTGCCTACACGTATGAGTACAAGTACGTGTATGCACAAGTTGTACACGTACGTGTAGGCACTGGTAGTACACGTACGTGTACTACCAGTGCGTACACGTACCTGTACACGTACGTGTACGCACTAGTTTTACACGTACGTGTACTACCAGTGCCTACACGTACGTGTACTACCAGGGCATACACGTAGTTGTACACGTACGTGTAGGCACTAGTTGCACACGTACGTGTACTACCAATGCCTACACGTACGGGTACGCATTTCACACGCTTACAATGGTGATACAGCCGTACACATGCCAGGAATGGAGGGCTACGAGTCGCACATGGATGTCCATCAAGTACTTGTCATTGCATACTTTCATGTGCAGGCCCTAGGTGTGTTAGCCAGTGATATTGCACAGGTCCTCTCATCTAGTTGCATAATTGATGTGTTCTGACCTGTGGACACATGTCATGTGTGATGGGGCATGATGTGGCACACATCACCTTGACACTTGCCACATGTGTGTCTGTAGTCCAACTGTGTCATGCATAGCAGCAGTGGGTGGCACAGTCATCAACACCCGCACCTGTCTCCTGATGCCAGGGACACTTTATCAACTGACCTGTCACGATCAGCGTGCCTCTTTGGGACTATGTCGGCTGTGTGTCATGTGTTCACATGAGCTTCATGTCAGTGTCCCGTCAACGGCATCTGCTGTTGGTGCATCCAACAGAGGTCTGTGTGGAGATGGGCATGTAACACATCTACGCACACCATGCCACATGTGGATTCCCAAGGCTGTAGGGTCTGTGTGCATGGGACATCATATATTTTCAGTCATACATGTGTTTGTTGTCTCAATGGCTGTGTCTTTGTGTTGTCACGTGTACCCCTTCATCACACTGTGTTTGAAATGTACATTTGACATTCCATGTGACCTGTGCGTGTGCCTTGCAGTCAGCTGTCTGGATGAGATGACATCCTTCAAATGCAGCTAGGTGGTTGTGTGTCACTCCGGTGATATCTGTGGCTCATCACTCAGACTGGCCCCCAAATCTTTTCAGGGCATGTCATGTTGACTTGACAATCAACAGGTGTATCAGGCATTTTGTAGGAGTGCCAGTAAGGTGCCATCTGTGTCCTGCATGTATTGCACACACCCGACTCCATAGTTACATGATGTGTATTAGCAGTGTAGCATGTGCTATGTTCATTGACATTGATGTTTGCCGACTCTCAATCTTCATTCTTCAAAACTATGTTTTGCAGGGCACCACCTGTCCCAAGACTAATGCCAGACTTGGGTGCCATGAGGGAACGTGCCTGCATCCGCCGTTACAGATTCACTCAACAGTTGATTGAGGACCTGACAAACAAGCTGGCACCACACCTCCAACCGCAACACAGGTATCCTACTGCGCTGACCCCCAAGTTGAAGGTGATGGCAGCCTTACATTTTTTTGCCACAGGTACGTTTCAATTGACCACAGCTTATGTGGGTGGGATGTCCCAGACTATGTTCAGCCGTGTCCTGCGTGATGTTTTAGCAGCCATGTTGGAGCACCTTGATGAATTCATAACATTTCCGAGTCCAGAGGGGTTGAGGGATGTCAAGGGGGGTTTCTATGCCCTGGGTGGGATGCCCCATGTAATTGGGTCCATTGATGGTACACATGTGGCTTTTGTACCACCCCAGGCACAGGAACAAGCCTATCGCAACCGCAAACATTACCACTCGATAAATGCCCTTGTGGTGTGTCTTGGTAACATGCTGATTTCCCATGTCTGTGCACGTTTTCCAGGATCAGCACACGATGCCTACATCATGAGGCAGAGCAGGGTGCCACAAATGATGCTGCGGCTGCACAACGAACGAGCATGTCTTGTTGGTGGGTATATTCTTTTGGTACTGTGTGTTGCGGTATCTTTGTCTCTTACGGCATCTCGTGACCCACCTATTTACTTGATGTTTCCATGTAGGGGACTCTGGCTATCCCAACATGCCATGGCTGCTGACACCTCTCCGCAACCCAAGAACAGCTGCAGATCACCGGTACAACGATGCACACGGCCAGACCAGGTGAGTGATTGAGAGGACGTTTGGACTCCTGAAGAGCCGATTCCGGTGCCTGGACAAGACAGGCGGGTCCCTCCCTTATGCCCCGGAGAAGGTCTGCAAAATCGTAATTGTGTGCTGCATGCTGCACAACATGGCAGTTGAGAAGGCAGTGCCACTCATCCAGGAGCATCCACCCGTGGAGGATCAAGGGCTTGGTCACGAGGCTAGTGATGATGAGGAGGAGGGGGATGATATCCGGAGTCAGCTCATACGCAACTTCTTCTCATAATGGTGAGTCACTGGCTATGAGTGTGCAAGCTTGTAGCGTTGAGTGGCATGTGTTGCAATGTGTGTGTCCAGCTGACTGAATGCAAAGTGACTTGGATATGTGTTCTGATGTGTCACTCGAGTGATGATGTCATGCAACACAGTTTTGCCGAGAGACTTGATTGGCAATTTACATATGTCCAACATTGCTCCTGTTTTGTACACTTCCATGTGTGCGTTGAGAATTTTTTTAGGTGACTTCTCGTGTGTCTGTCATTCCCAGGTATTTGGCACCTGTTGTCTGGTCGTGTCATCATTGTCCTCCTGCTATTCCTCGTGTGGATTGCAACGTGTGCTGAATCAGCGTTCCATGCACGGACATGTGGAAATGTCAGTTTGGGTAAGTATTGCAGCAAGGCTTTTTGGTGGTGGTACAGGTTGTGAATGTGTGGTGACTGCTTCTGTGCATGTTGTGGTACCATGCATACATGTCTTCTCACCATGGAGCATATGACATGTAGCATCACTCCCATGCCATGATAGTCAGCCTTCTTGACAGTCATCTGTAGTGGAATATGGCGTCTGATGAAGGCATCAATGTGTGTGTACCTTGGCTCTGAAACATTGCAGATGCTACGGGTGGACATAGTGGTGGACATCACAACAACATGCTCTATGGGGAATTGCAGCCTCTCCGTGTGCAGCAGGATGTCTTTTGCTCATCCCCTTACCTTGTGTGCCAGTTCATTGGGATTGACATCATCCGTGTTGTGAAGGGGGGGTCCAGCGTATGTCCCACATGTTCTGTCAACTGACCTGTGAGTCTGTTAATATGGAGGCATATCCCTTTGTGTGTGTATGTGGAATAAAGGTTTTCAGCACAATCCAAAGTGCCTCATCTCGGTCACTGCAGATCTCTTACCAGTTTGCATGCGTCATCTATGGCATAATTGACAAAGATTGAGCATATGAGTGTATGTGTACTTTGGCAACATGCATGCAGTGCTTCATGGCTAATGATCTCTATTGTGCATGAAGTACCTGGTCGCGTATGTATTTGTGCAGGTTGCTGCCCACAACGGGACGTAAATGCCTGCTGATGGTGTGTCTCCTTTGCGCATCTCCGCATTTTGTTGCCTGACACAGTGGCTGTCATTAATGGTGATTGAGCATACACTTTCTGGGAGTGACCCATGAGTGAGCTGACACTCCTTCCTTGACATACACCTGTTGCACTGTGCCTTGCAGACCTCCTTGTCTTTGTGTGTTGATTTTTGCATGATTTCTAACCCCTTCCGCCTGCTGCTGCCTCACCTGCAGCCCGCCACTCCGAGTGCCCTGACTCTGCAACCCCCACGCCTCAGAAATTCTCAGCCCTTCCCCCTCCACCCATTTTTTAATGCAGCCAGCAGCTTTTCTGTGCCACTGTAGCCCCAGCGCCGTGCCAAAGGCCGGACCGTCTGCGCCTGCAACATGCACAGTACACGACCCTCTAGTCTTTGCATGACCCACGTCACACAACAGGCTCATGCTGCAGCCACTCTCCAAGCAATGTCCTCGTGACAATCATCCTCCTGCCATCAGGCAACCCCTAAGCACACACACGACACCTTTGCATGCTGAGTGTGCTACTCCAACTGCCTACACAGCGCTGCCCAGCCTACCAGACACTGTCATTACAACCAGGTTATGTGCCTCCTACTCCACACCCGCTCCATCCACCAGCACGCCATCGGACTCTGTTACCTCCTCAACACTACAGCCCCACACATCACCTTCATGACAGTAACCTGGACAAAAGCATCCTCAGCACATGACGTCTTCATTGCCATCTCAGACGGATCCAAGATCACCCGCAGGGACGCCAACACCAATCCCGGGGGCTGAATTGCTAATTGTTCACAAGTACACCCTCAGAGTCACAAGTCCGGTTTCGCAGCAACTCCCTAGCAACCCTCGGAGTAACACTCATCTACAGATCTGCAGGCCTACATCCACAATTCCACTAAGCCATCAACATGTACATCTGCACGCATGCCCTCACCTCCACAGGCTACATGTGGCTGGGGGCCAGTAACTTCTTGCTGGAGGGGACACACACCACCATCCATCATTGGTCCATCAACATCTGAATCCACGTCTCCAACAAGCAACACAGTGCCACTCACCCCACTACCGATCCCTCAAAGATGCCTGATGTAAGTCACCACAGACAAGCTGTGTGGGACACTCAAAACAACCTTCAAGCTTCAGTTGCACCAATCAAAATTGAGTGGTGTCCCCCTTATAGCACAGCCTGTAAAGGCAACAATGTTGCAATAATTTAATCAACGTTGAGGCTGTACTTTGAAAATGAACAATTTATTGATGATAATCCATCCGTGTTATAATCTTCATGTAGTCATGAGATTATTGTATTTAAAAAATACAAGTAATTCAATACTACAGAGAAAAGATAATCCTCAATGCATTTCGGGTACAGAGTTACCCTTCGTCAGGAGGAGTCCTGTGAAAACATGATACATGGTAGAGATGTAACGACCTATTCAGTGAAATAATGATCAAACGAACTAAAATGACATTGAGATTTAAAAAAATCAAATGTATGTTAGCGGTGTGCTAAAAGATAAAAACAAGGTCAAAGAGTCTGATTAATAACGACCTAATTAGTAGAATCGTGATTCGTCAAAACAGACCGTGGTGACGTAGAAGTATGGAAAGATCAGATCCATTGTGTGTTGGCAGTGTGCCAAAAGATAAAAATGATCCAAAAATAATGAGTTAAGACCATGCACCATATAAGATTGTTGAAAAATTTATAAATGCGTGACTCACAGAATAACGTGATGTATCCGCGAAGAAAGCGTGCTGCAAAGCGGAAAGATTAAACTCCCCGTAACTAAGAATTAATGAGTGACTCATGGAATGACGTGGTGTCTCCATAAAGAAAGCGTAACCCGAAACAATACAATTAATCACCCCGCGACTAAGAGGTAAATGAGCAGTATAAACTGGAAAGAAACATACCTCGGTAAAGTTTAACAAGGAAAATCAACGTGTTCCCGTGAAGCAAACACCTGAAAGGCGTGGCTGATAAATCTAAAAAAACTATAGACACTGTGTCGGCTGTCAGCTTTATTAACACGATTCTCCCTGTCCAATATGGCCGCCACGCCGATTGCTCACATTTATAGGTTCCTTCCTCACTTTTTACCACCACAATCAGCCACGCCTTTCAGGCACACAGCATTTGACAAACACACCTCCCTATATTCCAAAGAGCTGAGTAGTACTAGACCTCAGACCCCTGTTTTAACTTTGAACTGAAGCAGACACTCAATAACTTCTTCCTTCTTGCTGTGTGTTGAGGTAGTCCTGCAGCTCCCAGTCACACCCTGAGTTCTTCTTCCATGATACTCCTACAGTTCTGAGTGACTCAGAGTAAGCCCGTACCATTTCAGAACCAGACCAGTCATCATCATCATCATGACTCTCGAGGACCAGAGCAAGGTAGACATGGAGTGCAGTGCACTGCTGTTGAAGAACAAGTAGAGAATGAAGTATAAATTGCAGTATTTTGCATATGTTTTTGTTTGATAACTATGTTGACTGTTCTTGTGTCTGAAGAACCAGAAAAAAAGCATAGTACCCCTGCAATTAACTAAATCTGGCAAAGTGTGAAAGGGCTGATCATCATCACCTACAGGGAAAATAAAATAGGCGCCCATCATTCAGACCCCAAACAATGCAAATCAATAATCAATTTCTGATATTAAAGTTCAACAACACACACCCTCCCTGAGTGTCTGCTACCACATGAATCATCAATCAACTTAAATCATCACTCACGCAATCAGTCACTCACTGTTGCAATAGTTAGAGTTACTTCATCAAATCCAAGGCAAGCACAGGTAGCTCAGGTATTAGGTATTCAATCATCTTTGATGCAAACAACACATTGGAATTTGGTATTGGCAGGTGGTCCTGTACATAATAAATGATTTTATGGGGCAGCCGTTCCTGTATTAAGTGATGTGAAAAGGGATAGGCGTTAGGCAATAGGCATGCGAGGGGGCAGACATTGTCCCCAATGTCATGAAGGAATTGTGGAGGTTTCTTGAACGCACACCGATCCAACTGCAATCCAGCAATAAATATGTGACTCATAAAAATAGTGTGGAACAGCATAAATCTGACACCAAAGTATTATGTTTCCATAGTAAATGTTATTGTTTTTTGCACAGAAAAAAATAAGTTCAACTAGAAGACTTGAAAAGTTCTATGGGGGCACAGGCATACTTAGTCCGGGAAGTAGAGGTTATCCTCAAACTGAGGTGGTTTACCCAGAAGTTGGTCAGATAACAATGTTGATTCAATTTCAGACCAATCACCCTCTTCCTCCTCCTGTGCTGCTGTTTCAGGAACTGTAAAATTGTACAGTATAAAATGTTGGTTCATTTTGATCACAGTCAATCTCTCCACATTGTGAGGCAAGAGACTGGTTCTTCTCACTGTGAAGACCGCACCGGCTGCACTGAACACATGTTCAGCAGACACACTGGTGACAGGACAAGCCAGATACTTTATTGCCAGCCTGCTGAGCTCTGGCCATTGGCACATCTTCCCTACAAATACACCAATGGATGTTGATCCACATAGAACTCTTTTAGATCATCCATATACTCCTGGAACACCATGTGGATGGCCATTGGTGCTGCCACTTGCTCTACCTGTTTTGCCATTGCCTCTGCACTAGACTTGAGCCCTGCCTATTGAAACCAATAGAATGCAGAGGTTGGGTCCAGTCCTTTTGTTGTTGTTGCTGGTGTTCTGGTGGATGGTGTTGTTGGCTTCTGTGAGACAAGACTGCCCTCTCTGGAAGTTGAATGCGGCACCCCAGAACTGCGGCGTGGGACTCGATGTTCCAGCTGTTCTTCTTCCAAGTCTCTGGCTTGCTCTACAATCCACCACAGGGCTGCTTTGCATGAAGATGTCACCTTCTTCTTCCTCATTATCACCTTCCACCGTGATAAGACTTGTAGCTGATGTACACCGGCTCTCCCCACGACCACGTTCAGCAATGTTTTTAAGGTGCTCCTCCCACTTGATTGTGTGGTGTTTTTTCATATGGGTCGTCTGGCCTCCAGTATCCTAATGTGTAGCAGGCTTACCTTGACAAACATTAGTGTGGCAAATGGTGCATACTGCACTGTGTTCCACCTCTTTGCTAACTGTAAAAAAGTCCCACACTGGGGAGGAGTACTTTTTACTGGCCCACTGCCAATACCTGAAGAGAGACCTGGGGTAGGTGGCCATGTCATCGATTGCCTCTCTGCTTATCCTGAGGAAGGGTTGGTGCAGGTCTCAGCTGGGGCGTTGCAAATATGTTAGCTGTAGTACACAGTGTTCATTCCTAAAACGGAAAACTACACCAACATAAACGTTCATGGTGACTGTACACTGAGGAAGGATTAGAAAGAGCAACAACAACAAAACAATACAGCTGTAACTGTTTGCTTTATATGCAATGCATCACATGGGATGTAGCACGCAGGGAGGTGCAGCTGACAAATGCATTGACAATTGCACGGCATCAGGAGGGACCACAAAGTGGAGGCGCATCACCCTTGATAACTGTGTGACTACAGGGGGTCCCCCTCTTCCCTTGTGACAGTTCTAGCGATATACACAGTGAAACTTGAGCCTAATAGGAGTATGTTTACTGGACCTTACCACTAAATACAGGTGGAGTAATCTGGAGAAATCTGATTTACTAGTGGTATATTGGCAGTAAGGGAATTTAGCATAAGGATCCGACAGTCCTGATGAATGCTGGTAGTGACATGGATTCCAGCAGACACATGTCGACCTTTATGCAGAACGGAGAGGTGTTGGGTCCCAAAAATACCCACTTCACCACCATCCTAGGGTATTAATTACCTTTTTAATCCTGACAGAGGAGTCCAGGAATAAAACTATTATGAGCATATCCCTTAGTCAGTTTTCGACTTATAATCTCCACTATTTCTTCTTGGATCCTTTTCCCTTCTCTGTGTGTTTGTTATTGTCTTTCCCACCCTATTGCTCTGCCTCAAGCGATGGTTTGCACTGAGGTGTTGCAGCAGTCCTATGATGAAGCATGCCACAATTTGTTGTGGGTAAGGGCAGTTTTTACAAAGTATTGTACTTTGCTACACCTTTAACTTAGATTATCACTTAATTTGTGACGTCAATAGCCTTACTTCTTTGTGTGTGTTGATACTTACCCTGAGGAGATCGAAGTAAGGTGCTTTCCTCCTCCCCCTTCTTTCTGTGTAGAATAACGTTGATTCATTAATGCCAGACGCTATGAAAATGGTTGAAAAAAAAACATTGTTTTAAAAATATCCAAAATAATATAAATATTTAAAAACTGAAATTGAAAAAAAAATAAGAAAATTATGAATAAGTGACATTTTCCTCAAGCATATCATTTCTTTTTATTTATTAAACTGCTATCTCATTGCTCAACCTTCCATGCAAGCATCTGGCAAAGGGCCACACTGGCTGGACACACAAAATGGCTGCCTACCATTGCCACATGGTGAACCAGCAAGCAAGGAGGCTTGGCTCCAACATAATGATAGAAGCACAACACATGCAAACCTACGGCAAAAGCGCACTGGATGCCTATGCAGCAAGGGGGAATGGCTACAAACAGAGAAGAAATGGAGGCCTATGGGGAAAGTACACTAGCTGGCTACACAAAATGGCCGCCAACCACATGGTCACAACAACAACAGCAAGCAAGAGTCCTGGAAAACAAAGAACACATGCAGGTCTAGGGTGGACACAGACTAACTATACAAAATTGCATCTGGCCACATGGTATACTGATTCTTGAACAACAAAGGCAAATGGTGGCCTATGTCAAACACACACACACACACACACACACACACAGCTGACAGACAAAAGAGGCATGGTAACAAAAGAACACAGCATTAATTCAGCAATGCCAAAAACAAAAAGTAACAGGGCTAAAAATGTTCAAAACAAGACACATCCTCCAAATGTATTACCCCACCTAAACTCTGTTTGCATGGAAAAAATGTGAAAAACCACAACAGAAAATGCACATTTTGTATTTTAATCCAATGCCATCCATGGTGTACATGATGTTTTAATTCTACAGACACCAGAGAAACATTGAATTGAACAGGACCTACTGGCTGGGAGGCTCTTTGGCAAACTAGGCCACATAGTGAATTAATGTTGAAAATGTATTTAAAAAACAAGAAAAAAGAAAATGTGCTGAACTGTGCAACATTTTTCCTTTACAAAAGAAGGTAAATTTCATGCACAAAAAATCTAAGCCCCTACTAAAACTGCAGGCCACCCACCACTATAAATTTGAAAAATTGAAAAAAAGTACAGATAAATCCAGGTGCATGCCCCCAGTCAAGCAAACAACACCCTTGAACACCAGTTTTTCAACTTACTTGTGATATATCTCAAAAAACAAAGTCCCTAAATCCATTGGTATATATGTAGCAGACAAGGAGAGTGATCCTTTCAGCCCCAACTCCCAATGAAAAGTGACCAGGAGAGGGACAAAGCACTGGGGGAGGCTGCTGCACAGGAACAGGAAGTTGGAGTCTTTGGGGCACTTCATTATGGTTTAAAAAAAAGTTTTAAGAGAATGGCTTCTTCCACAAAAAAACCCAACTCCAACTGCCAGTTTGAGAAGAAAATCCACTCCAAATGCCTCTCACCTGCATTGTCAAGCAGAAAAGCTTCTGACTGCTCCGTTTGCTATCACGATCAGTGTAGTCGAGGCTGGAAGTCGGTTGAGTGAGCGCAAAGTCATGCGGGAGATCTACTGGTGTGAGAAGTCTTGCACAAGCTTGTAAGTGGCCTGAGAGTGTTGGCACTTGCGGTTGAGCGCTAAAAAAAGACTCGAGCGCGAACAAAAAAAAACTCAGCTCACGCCCGACTGGTGGTATTCCGCTACGGAGCGAGTGGAGCAGAGTTTACTGCACAGGGTTAATAGAAATGGTGTTCAACCCCTCTATTCCCCGATTTCCTGCTTATACTATTCTAGGACTGCTAAACCCCCTGATCTTTCCTTTACAATCAAACCGCAGCAGGCAAATGGCTCTGGCACTAGGCGCAGCATGCTAGGTAATCCGTTTGCTGTGAGAAATTGATACAACTCCTGACCATGTCTTATGGTTACACAAGATATGATTCATACTTTGGATGGAACGTATGTCTCTTGCTATGGATGACAGAGCCATCTCCTATTCAGATCTGTGGGCTCCCTTTATCCGGATTCTTTCTTAAGAATTTTGAGAATTGACGTGCACAAAACATTTTCGGCTACTACACTTGATTTCCCATGAACCTAAGGAAGGGACCTAGGATTCCCTCACTTGTACCACCTTTGCTTGTTTTTCCCGGTACACTGACAAAATATCGACACTCAAACTATCCCCATTCAGTAATATTGTGACCAAAATTTCAATGTCAAAATATCGACATCCTATACTTATAATGGTAAGTATAAAAATATTGAGAATTTTTTTTCGATGTCATTGATATAGTTGTATTAAATATCGTTTTTTAAATATATATAAGATAGAATAATAAATATTAAATACATTGAATAGTAACATTAATAAAAAAATTAATGCAAAAAACTATTTAATATATATCTTAACAAATATAACAAATAAATGTCATTTAAAAATGTAAACACACATAAATGATAATTAAAAAATATTAACATATATCTACTTACAAAAAAGTTATTAAACTAATAATGCAAATTTATATTATAATTTAAAAATAATATAAAAACAAATAAATATATATATATACAAGTACCATTAACATAAAGGGGTCGATTCCGATCCTGTATTTGTTTTTCCCGTACGACTCGTATCCGTATTTTTTTCCGAATGAATCGTACAAGTCACCTCCGACCCGTGAAGTACGATCCGTACGGGAAAAAGTACATACGGATCAGCCCGATCAGTACGAATTGTAGCGGGAAAATTAGTACGAGACGGACCCGGACACTTCTCCGTACAAATCGTAAAAATGAAGTCCGACCGTACTATTACGTTCCGGACCGGCGTTACAATTTACGATTCGTACGGAAAACGTCCCGTGCACTGGGAATGACTTTGCCCACCATGAAGCGAAGTTTGTACACACCGTACCCCAAGCACGAATGTATGGTGCATGCGCGTAGGTACGCACCGTACCCACAGTGCGAATGTATGGTGCGTACCCCCAGCGCGTAGGTACGCACCGTACCCCCAGTGCGTAGGTACGCACCATACCCCCGTACGAATGTACGGTGCGTACACCCAGCACGTAGGTACGCACCGTACCCCCAGCGCATAGGTACGCACGGTCCCCCCGCATAGGTACGCACCGTACCCCCAGCGCGTAGGTACGCACTGTACCCCCAATGCGAATGTATGGTGCGTACCCCCATCGCGTATGTACAGTGCGTACCCCCAGCACGTATGTACACACCGTACCCCCATTGCGAATGTACGGTGCGTACCCCCAACATCACGTATGTACGGCGGATCTTCACCCACTATCTCTGTGGGGACTTGAACATCTATTTTGGTAAAAATGTAAGCAACTTATCAAGCTCTGGGTTCCACTTGACCATATTCCTTGGTTCCATATGTTAATTTCTTTATTTGTTAGCTCCCTTATCTCCTAAGATTTTAAGCACTAATAAATAGATTAAATGCAGCTTTAAGTGTCTTTCTTTAAGCATAATATGATATTTTCTGGCACATTAACATAATCTATCTTTAATGTATACCCCTAGTATATAAGCAGCTATTCATATATGAATATATTATAATGTTGTTTGTGTATATTGTTGATAAAATAAACATTTAGTCATGTGCCTTCGACTGTATTCAATCACAACTAGTGTTACAGACTAGGTCCCCACAAGGATGGTAGCACATCTTCAAGTCCCCAGAAGGATGGTGTTGTGCACACGATTAAATAACAATCTATTTGCAAATTTGAAGCAGGATCCTGTATCATGAATTTTTCTTAACATTTTTCTGTTATTAGTGTGTTTTAAAAACATTGGGAAAGGTTAGTCCCCACAAGGCAGGCATTCACACATAGTCCCCACAAGGATGGTAACACGTGTATGTGTGTGTGTGTGTATGTGTGTGTGTTGGACTTGTGGGAAAAGAGAAACTTTAAGCGTCCCCTTATGTTTTTATTTTTTGCTCTGAGTCTTCTTATCTCAATACACTCCTCATGAAGCTTACCTTCTTTCTGTCCTTCTCCACGACTTAAAAATACAGTTTCTCTTTTACAGTCTGCGGGCCTTCTGCTCATCTCCTTCTCAAACAAAAGCAAGTTGAGCTCAACAACACTGCTGGTTACCTACCAGACCAGTGCAGAGAGGCCACAAAGTGTGAGCATTCACGGGGAGAATGCTGACACACCACCCAATATTGCAATGCAGTATCATTTTTCTTTTAACAATCATATTAACTAAAAGAAATGGGTCGGTGGGTTCACTCCTTAACCTAGAAGACAAAACATTTGGATTTATGATAAACTGGGTCTCAGCCCAGGGCAGAAGGACTGTTTGCAATGCATGTATCTGTACTCTGTCATACTCATTCCTTTGTTTCCTTCTAACAACAGATTGATGGTGAATGATGTGCTTCTGCTTATTGCCAAGATGAATGTTGGCATTTTGTTGTAGTGTTTGTCTTTGTCAAACCTTTCCCGACATCCCATTCCCCATCCATTTATCAAACCCTAACTCTCTTCCCCCGAGCTGTGTGATTTATTGAGCTGTGGCTTAAAATTAAGCCACCAATGGATCATACACTTGGTAGGGTGGATGTGGTGAAAGCAACACCAACTTACTGTAGATTCTTAGAAGCAGTAGCCCACACCAGCCAATTGCCAACCCACGCATTAAACATTATGCATACTTTTTAGATATAGAATTAAGAACATCAGTCGTCAGCAGCATAATCATGACTAACTGTAAACGCCTAACCTAAGCTTGTCGACTTCAGACTTTGGGCCCGATAATGATGTTGGACGGACCGGAGTCCGTCCAACATCGTTTGGGAACTAGAACTGAACAACCTCCCGTCGTCAGTTCCAGCCAGCAAGTAGGATATCCTATACTTAACAATAGAAGCATGCATTCCGAACGGAATGCATGCTCTCATTGCAAACCGCAGAGGTGCAGTCCATCTGGGTGTACTCATGGGGGCCCTGCTGGGGGCCCCCAAAGACTTTCTGTGTCGGAAAGACCAGCACAGAAAGGCTGTGGGAATCTGCCATTGTAATCCCTTAGCTGGAAAGAGCCTGCCGAGGGATTACTGAAGGCTTTCTGAATGGCGGACAGGCTCTCTGAGCCTGTCAGAGGCCATTCGGAAATCCGATTCAGATTCCCTTCTGACTGACCCCTGTGCGCTGAATCTTACTGTGGAGCCGCATGCACCAGCACACCATCCCCCAGTGCCGCATATGCTCCCGTAGGCAGTAGCTGCTACCGGGCACAGGGGGGAGTTGGTGCTGCACAAAAAAACTAGTGCTGCCACCTCCTCCTCTCCAAAGATTGCCCGGGGCTGGACACCTGGGTGGCGCCACCGCCCACATGGGTGCCATCCCTCTGCCATGGCGCTGGGTGGGGAAATCAAATAAACTAAGACAGGAAAGGAAGAGAAAGTAAAGAAGAAAGAAATAAGGAAAGAAGTAGCGGGAAATAACCTAAATCAAAAAGTCACAAAAACACGCACAAATTTAAGTAAAAACATAAAAATACACAAACACAAAGATGCACACTATTGTAAAAATAAAAAATAAAAAATTAGGGGTAGAAAAGCGATAAAGGAGTAGGAAGATTAACGACTGATAAAAAATTAGGCTGATCACCATAACAGAGAGCTGAAAAACAAGATGGCCACCCCCATGCGAATTCCGTGGTGCTATTTGCCTGTGATTTAGAATGTGATCACACTTCAGGACCGTGTAGCGCCGTTCCTGTGCAATTTTGTTGCGTGCTGACGCACTCTGTGTCCCAAACGCAACAGGAGTGTGCGAGCCGGCAAACTCCACCCGAATGCGGAACTCAGCATAGCTCAGCTGAGTTTTTTTACTTCTCCACGGAATTCCACGTAGTAGGACTCCAGGAACTCTGCCCACTCCTAATATCTATATAATTTAAGAACTGCATCCAAATTCCAGATAGCTTAGGACAATGCCATAGGAGATGGAGAAGAGAACCTGTTTGTCCACAACCCCGCCAGCATTCTTTAGCCACCCCCCCCATATTTCAGCTATGTATTAATACTTTGTGAGATACCAATGGGAGACCACCTTGTAGGCTGACTCTGTGCTACCCATATTGTGTGAAGTGTGGTGTACTCTCTAAAAAACATCTTCCCACACTTCGGGAGTGGGAACTCATCCTAATTCCATTTCCAGGGTAGCTGACCTTTGGACTTTGGTATGGGGCCCTTACCAGTAGGTAAAACATATAGTTCATTAATGAGATATTTATCATCAACCTTACAAAGCAGCAATTTCTCAAAAGTGATTAGGGGTCGGGATGACGCAGTCCTATAACCCAACAATGTCACCCAGTGTCTCAGCTGTAAGTAAGCACTAAGAAGTGACCTAAGTTGGTCCTAAGTTGGTCGAAGGGGATGAACCCAATTTTGAACAAAAAGGGAGCACACTCACTTGCACTCCCCATCGGTTAAAAACTTTCGAGTTTTATCCCGGGGTAAAGTCAGGGTTATTCAGGATCATTGTCATTGGGGAGGGAAACCATGCTTAAGGGCTACGGAGTCCCACACTTTCATAGTCGAGCTTTTCACAGGCGAGGAGTACAGCACCCAACCGCGATGTTTGCGAGGGAGTCAAACCTCTGGCCAGATATTTGAGCCAGCAACTGCTTGGTTCATTAAGGACAAATGTTTTTCAGAGAGTGAGCAATTCCACTCTACTATGTAGCGAAGCTGTGTAGCTTGGTAATAGCGAGCAATTAAAGGAAGCCCTAGACCTCTGTCCCGATTCTGGCAACATAGCAATTTGTGATGAAGATGTGGCTTCTTGCTATCCCAGATAAATCTATTAATAGCTAATTGTAGTGAATGAAGAGTCATGGCAGGGGCGTTAGAGGAATAGTTTGAAAGACAGAGTATGTGCTGTCATTTTAACAGCTGTAATAAAACTAGTCAACGTGAGATAGAGTCGGCTCCAAGAAGATAAAGTCCTGTTCGTCTGGGAGAGAAGAGTATTATAATTTAAGGCCAAGGTCTAAGGAAGAGTTGCTGCCACCTGGATTTTTTTTAACACAAACTTTATTGAGTTTTTTAAGTTGTTTACAGCTGTGAATACATTAATCAATCAATCATAGCATTTATAAAGTGCACTACTTACCCATGAGGGTCTCAAGGAGCTGGGGGGTGGGGAATGTTGCTACTGCTCGAAAAGCCAGGTCTTGTGGAGTCCTCTGAAGGTCAGCAGGTCTTGGGTCTTCCGTAGGAGGATGGGGAGGGTGTTCCAGGTCTTGGCGGTGAGGTGGGAGAACGATCTGCCGCCGGAGGTCGCTCTTCGGATGCGGGGGACTGTGGCGAGGGTGAGGTCGGCGGAGCGGAGCTGTCGGGTCAGGGTGTAGAAGCTGAGTCGTCTGTTGAGGTACACTGGTCAGGTGTTGTGGAGTGCCTTGTGTGCGTGAGTGAGGAGCTTGAAGGTAATCCTCTTGTTGATGGGGAGCCAGTGCAGATCTCTCAGGTGGGGTGTGATGTGGCTGCGGCGAGGGATGTCGAGGATCAGGTGTGCAGAGGTGTTCTGGATGCGTCGAAGCCATTTCAGGAGTTTGGCCGAGGCTCCTGCGTAGAAGGCGTGTGTTTCCATAGTCCAACCTGCTGCTGACGAGGGCCTGGGTGACTGTTCTTCTTGTTTCAGTGGGGATCCACTTGTAGATCTTGCGGAGCATGCGTAGGGTGTTAAAGCAGGAGGAAGAGATGGCGTTGACCTGCTTAGTCATGGAGAGGGTGGAGTCGAGGATGACCCCTCGGTTGCGTGCGTGGTCGGTGGGTGTTTGGGCTGTTCCCAGTGCGGTCGGCCACCAGGAGTCGCCCCAGGCCGAGGGGGTGGATCCGAGGATGAGGACATCCGTCTTGTCCGAGCTCAGCTTCAGTCGGCTGTTCCTCATCCATTCGGCGACGGCCTTCATACCTTTGTGGAGGTTGGTTGTGGCGGTGTGGGGGTCCTTGGTGAGGGAGAGGATCAGCTGGGTGTCATCGGCGTAAGAGATGATGTTGAGGTCGTGCAGTCGGGTGACGTGGGCGAGCGGTGCCATGTAGGTATTAAACAGCGTTGGGCTGAGGGATGAGCCCTGGGGTACGCCGCAGATGATCTCGGTGGCCTCGGAGCGGAAGGGGGGGAGGCGGACGCTCTGTGTTCTGCTGGAGAGGAAGGAGGTCGTCCAGTCCAAGGCCTTCTCTTGGATCCTGGTGTCTTGGAGGTGTGTGCATAGTGTGCGGTGGCAGACCGTGTCGAAGGCGGCTGACAGGTCCAGGAGGATGAGGGCCGCGGTTTCTCCATTGTCTAGCAGGGTCCTGATGTCATCAGTGGCGGCGATGAGGGCAGGTTCGGTGCACTGGTTGCTGTGGAACCCGGACTGGGATGGGTCCAGGATGCTGTTCTCCTCGAGGTAGTGGGTCAGTTGTTTGTTGATGGTCTTCTCGATGACCTTCACTGGGAACAGGAGCAGGGAGATGGGCCGGTAGTTTTTGAGATCCTTGGGGTTCGCCTTGGGTTTCTTGAGTAAGGCGTTGATCTCGGCGTGCTTCCAGCTCTCCGGGAAGGTTGCTGTCTCGTAGGAGATGTTGATGGCTTTCCGGAGGTGGGGTGCGATGGCGGTGCTGGCTTTGTTGAAGATGTGGTGTGGGCATGGGTCTGACAGGGATCCGGAGTGGACGTTGTTTATGATCTTGATGATGTCGTCGTCATTTATGTTGGTCCAGAAGAGCAGGCGGTTGGTGCGGATGGTGGTCGTGGGGGCAGAGGTCTCAGTGGTTGTGGGGTCCGCCGTGTCATTGAAGCTGTCGTGGATGTCTGTGATCTTGCGGTGAAAGAAGGTGGCCAGTGAGTCGCACAGGTCTTGTATACATATGATCATCTGCATCCTTCGAATCTAAGGTGTACCAACTTATATGTTAACAGTGAGAAGTACAATAGTATTATCCTCTATAGTATCCATTTGTGCACAGTGATCGCGCATACAATAACAGTGGAAAAGACTTTGAGAGATGTCATATCTAGCTAAGTGTCATGCAGGCTACAATCATATATGCAATATCTAGCCACAGAAATACAAATAATAAAGCTGAATCATGTACAACAAAAAATTAACAATAAAGAACTGAGCTACAACGAACTGAGTGTCTGCCTCCTATATCTGGCAAGAAAGGCAGGGCGGCGGGCCGCCGGACTGGGCAGAGGTGGGAGGGGGAAAAGCCGGGGTGGGGAAGAGAACAGGGGGGAGGGAGAACACAGTCTATGCCCTCAATGATGCCTCATTCATCAGTAAGGGTTGTAGATTGTATTTTGAAATGTTCTAATAACTGAGCCCAATCCATTGATATTGGTTTCTTTCTTAATCCTCTATAGATTTGCAGCTACCTGGATGCCCTAGTAGATGATAGCCTCATCTGTCCTAGTGAAGGGGAACTGAGAGCGTAGACTGTCTGTGAGAAGGAGAGACCAAAAGATTTAAGATCAGTAATTTGTTTTGGAGATTGACCTTGAAGCCCGAGACATCTCCAAACAGATGAAGTTCAGCTATTAACGCTGACAACGAGGTCATCAAGTTAGATAATGAAAAAATAACATTGTCAGCGTGAAGGCTAATAGGGTGTTTGGTCCTGCCAAAAGGAATGCCAATAGTCTGCAGGTTGCCCCTTAGTCTCTGTGCCATGAACTCCATATAGAGAGTAAAAAGAAGCGGGACAGGGATATCCCTTCCGTGTTCCACGTGCAATATGGAACGTGGAGGAAGACACGCCATTGACCTGCACAATGGCATGGGGAGCACTATATATGCAAGGAACCCATCTAATGAATTTGTCACCAAATCCAAATTGTCAAAGGGTCTCAAGTAGATATGGCCAGTGAACACTGTCAAACGCTTTCTCCGCATCTATGGAAAGGAACAGGGCTTCTATCTGTGACGATGGGTTTTGTCTTTAAGGTGCATAAGAATTTTGGTGTTGTCACGACATCGCCTTTTGGGAATAAATCTGGATTGGTCCGGATCAATCAGACCCAGCATAAGTGGGTTCAAGTGCTAAGCTAAAACACCTGTGAATTGTTTGGCATCTATATTGAGAGGAAAGATTGGACTGTATGACCCGTAGTTCAGAGGATCCTTGGCCAGTTTGAGTATAACCGAGATGGATGCCTCCAACATAGAGCCAGTCAAGGAGCCCATACCAATTAATGAATTAAAAGCTGTGTCAAAAGGGGTGCCAGTTCTTGAAAAAAGGTTTTATAGAATTTGGCAGTGAATCAATCGGGCCGTGGTGATTTAGAGGTCTTAAAGTGGGCAATAGCTGCAAATACTTCATGTAACTGCTTGGCTTAATCTAGTAGGGTTGCGTCCGTTGATGGTAATTGAGTCAGAGCTACTCCATGTAGATATTGGGAGGGATATCTGCCAGGGCTGTCAGAGGAGGAGTATAGGGATCCTTAAAAAGCCGGGAATGATGAGGGGATTTCCGCTTATATGTAGACTTCCGTGTCATGGTCGGTGCGTATCATCTTCATGGAGCCAGAGTAGATTTTGTTTCGGAGATGATGAGCTGACATGCGTCCACAGCGATCACTACCCAAATAAAATGTATGTTATAGGCACAGGAGGGTGTATTCTCCCCTGTCCAGATCCAGGTGTCTCAAAAGAAGTATTTTCTACTCCAGCTCCTGCTAGACTATGGGGACACCTAAGCGTTTATGTATCACATCGAGTTCTGAAACAGACTGTTCCAAGAGCTGGTGTTTTTCCATGAATTTATGATTTTCAGGTGCAGAGATGGTGCTAAGTTCACCTCTCATCACAAGCTTCAAAGCCTCCCAAACCAACGACAAAGACACCTCCCTGGTATCATTAATACGGAGGTAATCTGTCAGGACAGTGCGCAAGGAGCTGACCGTGTAGGCAGATTACAATATCATGTCTCGAAGTCACCAGCGAGATGAGCGGGGCTGGGGACATATAATCCAATAGTCAGGGAGATTGGTGCATGATCTGAAAGCAACCGGGGTTTGAGGACTGCTCCTTTTAGATGGCCTGCTAGAGATGAGGATGTTTAGAAGTGATCAATGCGGGCATATGTTTTATGTGTAAAAGTTGTAATCTCTGGATAAGGGGTGAAGGTAGCACCATATGTCGCACAACTGTTTGACTGGAACGTTGGCTGGGGCAATCTAGGTTTGGGCCCATCAACAAGCTCAGGTCTCCTCCAATCAGTATGGCCGTATCAGTAGTAGTGTGGTCAGAAGATAAAAAGTTCAATTAAAGGGGTTTTGGTGTTCGTTCAGAACGTAAATGTTTACCAGGGTAAAACAAAAAGTGCCCCTTTGTATTCAAACTACAAGCAGACAGCCTAAATTTCACAATCATGGATAGTACTTTGCCACAAAACCTCAGAGAAAGAAAGATAGCTACCCCATTCTTCTTGGAGGGGCCTGAGGACCAAAGCTGGTGAGGGAACCAGCGTGACTGCATGCAGGGGGTGTCTTTAGAGAGTAAATGGGTTTCCTGAAGTAGACATATGTCACAGCCAGATTTGTCCAAGCGTGATAGCACTGCAGACTGCTTGACATGACTGTTTAGGCCATGGACATTAAAACTAAGAACCTGGTGATCCCGGAATAGGCCACAGGGACAGAAAAAGCCACATATTACACCAAACCCCTAAAGTCTATAGTAGGTTCAAAGCGTGATGGTGACCAGGGATACCTGGTAAACGTACATGAAAAAACACTAGGCAAAGAGTGTGCGGAGGAGTAAAACAGAATTAACCCCTAGAAAGGAACACTGTAATATCAACAAGTAAGGAAAAACACCAACAAACTGACATGAGTCTGTCAAAGAGATACATCAAATGAGGAACATGAGCCAAGCAAGGAAGGGCAAGTTTGTTTGTTGACCACAAAGGAGATTCCTCCCTACCATCGTGGAACCTTCCTGCCTTGCAAACGTATTATCAAGTGTTGGTTACCTTGGTATTAAGACACGTTGGAGGGGTCGGTGTCCCCAGAGAGCGTTTTAAGTATCCATTGTCTTTCCTTGGCCACGGTCGCAGAATTTGGTTTTGCTCTAGTAGAAGGGCCCTTACTGCGCTGCCCTTGAGATCTCTTGCGTATCTTGTTTTCCTGAGGGCTGTCGTTGCTGGCCTCTGATGTGGGTTCCGTGATGCCAAGTATAGAGGAGGCTTCTTTAAGAGATCCTGGTTGAAGCAATTTGCTGTTAAGGCGGAAGATATCTGAAAGGGGTGGCCCCAGGAATAAGCTATGCCAGTTTTGGAGTGGGTAACAGGGTGGACGTCACATCGCTTCCAGAGGATAATCACCAAAAGGTCTTGAGGGAGCCTTGGTGAATGGCCCATAAATTGAACCTGGTGAGATTTCCGGTTTCTATGAAGGATGCTCTCCTTCTTCTGAAAGTCATGCAACGCAGACCAGAATATCAGCATGGGGGGCCTTCTCAGGCCTCGGTGGTCTTACACTTTGTACTCAATCAAGTTTTAAGTCCACTTCAGTTTAAAGACCCCAAATGAGTCGAAAAAGGGCCCCAGCATATTCTCTGAGATCTGAGTCCTACACCTGGGTCGGTACCCCCCTGATATGAACATTGTTCTGGCGACAGCGATTTTCTAGGTCTTCTGCAAGAAACTGTAGATCGATGTGTTGGTCCTTCAGACGAAGAACATCTTGCTGGAGCCATTTGACTGGCTCATCTCGCCTGGTTTCTTGGTTCTCTATTGCAGCCACCCTTTCTCCAACCTCCTTTAGGCCATGGCGAGCTTCTCGAAGGTCTGCTGAATGGTTAGTTTTCATTCACTGCTGGTCCTCTCTAAGGGAAACAAAGAGTGCCTCCAAGAAGGGTTTGGTGACTGGACCCTCCATATCCTCTGGTTCTGAAGGGTGATCTAGAGCAGTCGTGGGTGGCATAATGTCTGCTAACATCCCTCCCAGCTTTGTGAGCATATCCCTGAGGGAGCGATCCTTTTTTTATCTGTTTGCTCACATGTTGTGAACCACTTTGAGGCAGACGCTGATGGAGAATACCCCAATTGAAGTACAGAAATCGTCCAAGCACTCTTATGACAGTTCCGGGGGACCACAAGTCTACAAAAGGAGAAAGCGAGGTCTGAGAGAAAAGAAGAAGCCCTGTCTCGCCTTCCAGGATCCGTGGGGTGCTCAATTTATTCTCAGGGGTGTAAGTGATTGCCTCAGGTGATAGTAGAAAGAAGCTCAGGGTGAGTCAAGCAGCTGGATGCAAAACCCAGGAATCCAATTAAGGCACCCCAGAAGAGGCCAAGTCAGCTCCCGTTCCAGAGGCAATAGAGAACTGAATGCAATTCAGACTCCCAACCAGAATAAACGTTCAAAGCTCACCAAAGTACCTATCTCCTGTGAACAAAGTCTCACCTTCATGGGCGAGGGGAGAGCAGGTGACGCCGTGATAGTAGGCAGCTAGGAGATCCAAATCTTTATCAAGCCTCAAAGTTGATGTATCAGGTTGAGTCATTAGGACCCATTGATCCCCGGGCATCTAATCACAATGCCGGGGAACTAATGCGGTTACTGAGCCACGCTAATCAGGCCCAGGCAGTCAAGGAGCCCCATCGCAATGCCTGTGGTGAGGTGGGAATCCGCAGACTCACAAAGAATCAAGTTCGAAGCCCAGAGCTGGGGAAGGCCTCCTTTAATAGCATAATTCCAGAAGAGAGTGGATGCAAGTCAGCCTCTCCACAGAGATGCAGCCCACATGTCCCTCCCGTGGCAAGCTTAAGCCCCATGTCAGCAGTCAGGCTTGGAAACTCCAGGCAACTACCTTCGGTTCTTCGGCTTACCGGGGCCAATGCCGCCACCGACTGAAACTAGTAGGTGAGAAGAACATGGGGGTAACCTTACAGCCACAACCCCCCCGCATAGCAAGAAACAGGCCCAGGCTCTCCACCAGTCACCATGAAGGGAGCACACCAGCTCACCACCCCCGCTCCTTGGGTCCACAAGGAGCCCACACTGCCTCTCCGCAGTGGCTGTGGAGTGAAATAAATGGGGGACCTCACAACTACCGCCCTTCCCTTGTGGAAACCCCGTCCCACGCTCTGTCGCTCTCCTTCCATTCGCTTGTCTGCCCCAAAGGGCTTGCCAGTCTGGCTTGCTCTCACCACAGCCTCTAGGTGTCCAAGACAGGGAGAGTACGAGGGGCAGCTTGCTGTGCAAGATGACCACAGCCATCTCTGTTGATGAGGGCTCTCCAGTGAGAGTCTTGTTGCTCCACTGGCACTGCAGGTGGGCCCCAAATCACGCCATTGCTTCCTAGGCCACAATTAACTCAGCAAGGGCGGCCGCGTAGGTTTTTTTACCGCAACCTTCCTCCACAGATCTATGGCCAGAAGAAGGATCTGGCGGGATCCACTAGCACCCGATCGCATTGGACTCTTCTGTAGCCTCTTGGGAACCCACCAGAGCAGGCAGGCAGGGTGCTGAGGAGCAATAGAGAAACAGTGGGACGGAGAGACCAATGAATGCATCTTATCCATCCGCCATCTTTGGCCCACCTCTGTATTTGTTTTAGAGGGGCTATTCATGAAATGCAACACAAGCACTTTCCATTACCTTTTATGTTGCAGCACCTCGTGGCACTCCTTAAGGAGGCCTAGCTTCAATCAGCACATTTTTTACTGATGTTGCAGGGCTACCTGCTTCCAAACTCCAGGCCTGGGTCGAGTTATACCACCAATTTCTAGAACACTAACATGTGGTCCATGGACCTCAGTCCCCGCTACAAGCACTGGCTAGAATGTGCATCCTGCTCCTTCCCATCTACTGCCTCTGGCAACAGGATATGTATCTGCAGCTTGTCAGCACTACTTGCTCACCAGCTGCACCTGTACAGCTTTATTGGTCCTGTTGTTTGGCTGAACTTGCAATGCAGAGGGGCACCACTCTCAATGTCGCCATTGGCAATCAGGCACCCAACTGCGACCACCACAGAAGTCCTCCTCAGTTCAACTGTTTGCCTGTCCTGGTGACTGGTCGGCCATCCAGTTTGATTGATTCTCACATTTCGTTCTGGCTTGCTCATTCCACAGCAAGCAGCAGAGCATCCTGCATCCAAGTGTAATCTACTCTGGTGCCAGCTTGTTTTAATGCTTTTTATGTGCAGGCAACCTAGAAATATCTAATCCAAAATGGTCGCACACTGCTGACCTACCTGCGTGTTACCCCAAAGAACTGTGGTCCCTGTAGTCAGCGTCGGCGAGTACACCTATGCTCGTGTCGTGAGTGCAAGTGTGAATAGCGTGTGCCATCCCTGGACACGTGTTTCGAGGTTGTTGCCTCTCGTCAGCAGGGAGTAGGAAAGAGTGCAGGGTTGCTGTGTAGGCTGCTAAAATCATTATCAGGTATGTACCTCTCGTAGCAACGCAGGTGCGTAACCGAAGCCCGTCGGCTTCCCGGCTCAAAGAGCCACTAAATAACTAATCCAAAATGGTCGCACACTGCTGACCTACCTGCGTGTTACCCCAAAGAACTGTGGTCCCTGTAGTCAGCGTCGGCGAGTACACCTATGCTCGTGTCGTGAGTGCAAGTGTGAATAGCGTGTGCCATCCCTGGACACGTGTTTCGAGGTTGTTGCCTCTCGTCAGCAGGGAGTAGGAAAGAGTGCAGGGTTGCTGTGTAGGCTGCTAAAATCATTATCAGGTATGTACCTCTCGTAGCAACGCAGGTGCGTAACCGAAGCCCGTCGGCTTCCCGGCTCAAAGAGCCACTAAATAACTAATCCAAAATGGTCGCACACTGCTGACCTACCTGCGTGTTACCCCAAAGAACTGTGGTCCCTGTAGTCAGCGTCGGCGAGTACACCTATGCTCGTGTCGTGAGTGCAAGTGTGAATAGCGTGTGCCATCCCTGGACACGTGTTTCGAGGTTGTTGCCTCTCGTCAGCAGGGAGTAGGAAAGAGTGCAGGGTTGCTGTGTAGGCTGCTAAAATCATTATCAGGTATGTACCTCTCGTAGCAACGCAGGTGCGTAACCGAAGCCCGTCGGCTTCCCGGCTCAAAGAGCCACTAAATAACTAATCCAAAATGGTCGCACACTGCTGACCTACCTGCGTGTTACCCCAAAGAACTGTGGTCCCTGTAGTCAGCGTCGGCGAGTACACCTATGCTCGTGTCGTGAGTGCAAGTGTGAATAGCGTGTGCCATCCCTGGACACGTGTTTCGAGGTTGTTGCCTCTCGTCAGCAGGGAGTAGGAAAGAGTGCAGGGTTGCTGTGTAGGCTGCTAAAATCATTATCAGGTATGTACCTCTCGTAGCAACGCAGGTGCGTAACCGAAGCCCGTCGGCTTCCCGGCTCAAAGAGCCACTAAATAACTAATCCAAAATGGTCGCACACTGCTGACCTACCTGCGTGTTACCCCAAAGAACTGTGGTCCCTGTAGTCAGCGTCGGCGAGTACACCTATGCTCGTGTCGTGAGTGCAAGTGTGAATAGCGTGTGCCATCCCTGGACACGTGTGTCCAGGGATGGCATTTTAACTATATACTCGTGGCATAGGTGTACCCGCCGCTGTCACTACATCCTCCAGAATCCTATGGGGCTATTTGCTAGTATGACGAGCGGTGTGCGACCCACCTCGCATTTTGTATTTAAGCTCCCTGAGCCATGGGTTGACGAGCCCGGATCCCGCACCCGCGCGCCGTGAGAGGTACTATACCTGATAATTTTTTGGCAGTCTACTTGGCACCCCGCATACTTACCTGCTCCCTGCTGACGAGAGGCAATTACCTCGAAACACGTGTCCAGGGATGGCATTTTAACTATATACTCGTGGCATAGGTGTACCCGCCGCTGTCACTACATCCTCCAGAATCCTATGGGGCTATTTGCTAGTATGACGAGCGGTGTGCGACCCACCTTGCATTTTGTATTTAAGCTCCCTGAGCCATGGGTTGACGAGCCCGGATCCCGCACCCGCGCGCCGTGAGAGGTACTATACCTGATAATTTTTTGGCAGTCTACTTGGCACCCCGCATACTTACCTGCTCCCTGCTGACGAGAGGCAATTACCTCGAAACACGTGTCCAGGGATGGCATTTTAACTATATACTCGTGGCATAGGTGTACCCGCCGCTGTCACTACATCCTCCAGAATCCTATGGGGCTATTTGCTAGTATGACGAGCGGTGTGCGACCCACCTCGCATTTTGTATTTAAGCTCCCTGAGCCATGGGTTGACGAGCCCGGATCCCGCACCCGCGCGCCGTGAGAGGTACTATACCTGATAATTTTTTGGCAGTCTACTTGGCACCCCGCATACTTACCTGCTCCCTGCTGACGAGAGGCAATTACCTCGAAACACTTGTCCAGGGATGGCATTTTAACTATATACTCGTGGCATAGGTGTACCCGCCGCTGTCACTACATCCTCCAGAATCCTATGGGGCTATTTGCTAGTATGACGAGCGGTGTGCGACCCACCTCGCATTTTGTATTTAAGCTCCCTGAGCCATGGGTTGACGAGCCCGGATCCCGCACCCGCGCGCCGTGAGAGGTACTATACCTGATAATTTTTTGGCAGTCTACTTGGCACCCCGCATACTTACCTGCTCCCTGCTGACGAGAGGCAATTACCTCGAAACACGTGTCCAGGGATGGCATTTTAACTATATACTCGTGGCATAGGTGTACCCGCCGCTGTCACTACATCCTCCAGAATCCTATGGGGCTATTTGCTAGTATGACGAGCGGTGTGCGACCCACCTCGCATTTTGTATTTAAGCTCCCTGAGCCATGGGTTGACGAGCCCGGATCCCGCACCCGCGCGCCGTGAGAGGTACTATACCTGATAATTTTTTGGCAGTCTACTTGGCACCCCGCATACTTACCTGCTCCCTGCTGACGAGAGGCAATTACCTCGAAACACGTGTCCAGGGATGGCATTTTAACTATATACTCGTGGCATAGGTGTACCCGCCGCTGTCACTACATCCTCCAGAATCCTATGGGGCTATTTGCTAGTATGACGGGCGGTGTGCGACCCACCTCGCATTTTGTATTTAAGCTCCCTGAGCCATGGGTTGACGAGCCCGGATCCCGCACCCGCGCGCCGTGAGAGGTACTATACCTGATAATTTTTTGGCAGTCTACTTGGCACCCCGCATACTTACCTGCTCCCTGCTGACGAGAGGCAATTACCTCGAAACACGTGTCCAGGGATGGCATTTTAACTATATACTCGTGGCATAGGTGTACCCGCCGCTGTCACTACATCCTCCAGAATCCTATGGGGCTATTTGCTAGTATGACGAGCGGTGTGCGACCCACCTCGCATTTTGTATTTAAGCTCCCTGAGCCATAGGTTGACGAGCCCGGATCCCGCACCCGCGCGCCGTGAGAGGTACTATACCTGATAATTTTTTGGCAGTCTACTTGGCACCCCGCATACTTACCTGCTCCCTGCTGACGAGAGGCAATTACCTCGAAACACGTGTCCAGGGATGGCATTTTAACTATATACTCGTGGCATAGGTGTACCCGCCGCTGTCACTACATCCTCCAGAATCCTATGGGGCTATTTGCTAGTATGACGAGCGGTGTGCGACCCACCTCGCATTTTGCAACCTAGAAATATGTTTATCTATTTAGCATGGTCATGTTGGAGGGAACTAGGTTGGCAGTGTCTCACAAATCGCTATCCCAGACCGCTATATTGGCCACACCCCCCTAGACAATGATGATGATGGTGAATAGGGATTTGTTGAGTGCACGGCTACTCAAGAGAGTGTGCCGGCACTGCAAGATATGTAAGTGAAAGAAAAGCAAGCATTATTGATTACTCAGCGAAAAACCAGACTTTGCATTTTTTCATAAAAGATTCTTCATCCTCCAGTTGGCAAAGTTCTAAGCTGAGATAGGTTTAGCCCACTTGCCCCAGAAGGGAGAAGAACCACCCTGAAGCTTTGGCAAGACAGACCTTTGGAACCTGACCAGGAAGTTATTTGTGGAACACAGTTTTCTATGAGTGTTAAAGAGGAAAATCCTGGAGGACAAGTAGCCAGGACCATACTGATGAAATGCTCTATGCATCAAGAGAAGGGTTTTAAATAGAATCTGCTTATTGATGGGAAGGAAGCCAATGTAAATTTCAGAGATGTGGGGAGATGTACTCCCATCTAGGGAGACTGAGAGCAAGCCAAGCAGCCCCATTCTGGACAGTTTGTAGTTTCTTCACCAGATACTGTGGCAGGCCTGCATTTAAAGCATTGGCATAGTCCAACATGGACATGGCCAAGGCCAGCAGCTCAGTCATGCTTACCAGATATGAGAGGAAGTGTAAACATTTGTTTACCATACGCACGATGAACAAGCATGTGCTTACCACTGATTGAATTTGGCAGTGAAAAGACATATGTTTCTCAAATTTGACCCCCAGTGTTTTGCTGTTTCAATTTTAACATTGGGGAGGGAAACCTCTTCCAGTCAGTGAACTTCCAGGTTAAGGTTAAAATTGTGTCCATCCATCACTGAGAAACTCTTTCTTTTTGGTATGGCACTTAAGTTGGTTGAGGTTCATCCAGCAAAAGACAGCAGAGAGATGGGCATTGACAGTATCCTGCTCTATTGGCTCCCCTTTCCCAAAGGAAAAGACAATCTGAGTGTCGTCATTGTTTTGCGATTAATTTTGAAGGTATATGCCAGGGACTTACGGGGAGGCCATGTTCTCCAAGCAGCCTGCATTGCAGCCTGCCTGGAGAAGATCAGAGTGCGCATGACTGGTTTGGGCGGCCCCAGAGTGCCGACCAAACTGTCATTGCGCCCTCAGGAGTGGACACACCACTCCTCCTCTGCCCTGGCTGGCATAGCCCACCCGCTCGTCCGCAACCAAACATTAAATGGTAATAACCTTCAGTTATTACCATTTATTGTTTCTGCTTCTCGCACTGCGAGAAAGCAGTGGGCAATGCTCCTCCGCCCTAGTGGAGGAGCCGCCCCTGGTGCCCACTCAGGTAGTGAGTGACGACAGTGGAGGAAGTACTCAGCACCTGCAATGGCTGTGAGATGTGACACTCTACTGTGTGCCTGGGCACATATGTTTTTTAAAAATTACTGCCCTTGGCTTATACCACGCAGCCCCAGAGTCATTGCTTTTGCCTCACTAATTGTAGCCATGTTTATACCGCCAGGTTCTAAAACCTGTCTTCCATCAGCCTCCAATTAACATACTGCTCACTACAAAGCATGTTGGGTTTGACTTGCTCTTTCTATACCTATAATGTTCATTGTTAAAATGCCCCTCGAAGGCGGAGCCTGTGCTTTATCAAATACCTTACAAATACACCAAACGACCCTGGAGAGAAGTCAGTACAGCACAGGCAACTCTTAGATAATGCCTGGTCTCTGTGGATGCTGTAGTTCCATTGTTTTACTCCACACCATTATAAGTTAACCAGAAAAGAATCTGCAACACATTTTCCAAGTCTGGGAAAAGCAAAAAAATAACAGTACAGGAACTAAAAATGGTTCTTTTGTGTTTTCTCTGCTCGTTGATCTTCCTTAAGGACCTCACTACAATCTATCCTCAGTTTACACTCTGCAAGGGCATAGCTATCTTAGCATACAACACTACGTTTACACAGCTACACACCTTCCTGAAATGTGAATCTGAGCAGTTCCTGGCCGCATGTTTGTCCTAAATCGCTGTCCATCTCTGTCCGTTACCTCTAGGCATCTGATTGGCTAGTACCAGTTCTCTTGAGAATATGTGCTCATGTTATAGTTCTTCTGAAGACAAAGTTACAGTTATGAGCAGTTCAGGCGAGCCAGACACTGCTAAGTATACCATGGATGCTGATACCGCTTCTACTTTGTTAAGAAAATAAATGGTTTTTTGAGCAGCAGCAGCATGCATTATCATGTGGAGGCTAGTCCAAATGCTACCTTGAAACAGTGCTAACAAAAAACATATGAAACAAGCATTAGCTGCCAGCATTTTGACTGTGGCAATTTTCGTGTTGTTCTGTCATGGGTTTGCACACCTTTACTGATTTGAAGCCAATGGGTCCTGAGCAATCATAAAAAAACATGCCTAAGTGTAAAAAACATTTTTGGGTAATTTGTGCTAAAAAAAGCACGCATTACCATAGTAGTCCTGGGCAATGGAGATAACTCATTTGTGTTTGGACATGCTCCTTGAGAAAGGGCAGCCTGCTGTAACTCAGTGAAGTCAACCAATGGATAAAACGGGCTGACTCATAGCCCCACGACACATGCTTGATTGGGTGAAAGAACATTGTGAATGACACAACATCAGACTAATGTATGATGTCCGACTGAAAAACATGATTTTAGGGAAAACAAAAGTTCTTGGTTAAAACCAGACCTAATAAACACCAGCATTTCTGGCATTGGCTGCCGACCTCTTACATTTGCTAATGCCTATTTTGTAGTGTTTCTGTAAATCTTTATTACAAATAGAAAGAGTTGAAAAGATAGAAACATTGAAATCCTTTCAAAGAGAGATAGATAGAGATGGATAGATAGAGATGGATAGATTGATAGATAGATAGATAATATATAGATGTTGAACCATATATAGATTGATTTGCAAAGTGAGTTACAAAGATAGATTAATAGAGACAGAACAATAGTTAGGATCGCAAAGAGACAGAGTTGCAAAGATAGATAGGCAAAGAGAGATAGATGGACAGTTAGATGGGCAAATAGACAGGTAGACAGAGGGACAGATTGATAGATGGAAAGGTAGATTGACAGACAAACAGATAGACTAGTAGATAGATAGACCAACAGGTAGATAGATGGAAAGACAAACTGAGAGATATGGTTGTAAAGGTAAAGGTAGATAGATAGGACACTGTGAGAAATTGTATTGTTGGTTGAGTGGGATGTTAACCCTGCTCAAACAATAGCCACACTCCTTGTCACTGTGAACGGCAAAAGTCACTATATTCACTTGTGCTTAACCCCTCAGGTAGCTTGGCACAAAACAGTCAGGAATAACATTGAGGCATTGTATAAAGTATTTCCGCAGTCACAAACAGCAATAAAGTGAAAACACAGCATAAGAATAATAAATTTAGAGAAATAAAGTAAATTTTGATAAATTATTTGACACTAAAATGACAAAAATCCAAATAGAAGAATCGGAGTTCTAAATATTTTTAAGTTTAACGTAAAATCTAGGATCTAAAAGATCAAAGTGCCAACTGAGGACATCTAGTCCCGCAAGATTGGGTTAAAGTTGAAAAATATGACCAACCCTGATGTCGCGCGAGCCAGATACAGAAAGTGGTTTGGCCCTGTTGACGTTTACTTTTGGACTCAGAAGAAATTTCAGCAAAAAGTTGTCTGAGAAGTTAAAGTTCGGCGGGGGAAGACTGCAGGTGCTGTCAAAGGAGGCAACATCAAATCAAGGAGCCGCTGGATGAAGTACTGTAAAGATTTCTACATTATGACTTAGTCTCTTTTATTGAAGTCAAGGGCAGGTGAGGGAAATGCCTTAAAGGACTACTTATGTGGGTGGCTCAGTCAGTGCTGTAGACCCGCTAGAAGCACTTGATTTATAGGCCCTGGGTTTTAGGCCCACCACTTTACTAGTAAATTAAATATGCCAATTCGGTGTTAGCCAGTTTTGCTATGTTTTAGAAAGAGAGCAGAAGCACCTTAGCATTGGCGTTGTAAAGTGCACAGAGTCCTAAGGACAACAACAAAGAAATTCAGCAAAATAGGAGGATGAAGGCAAAATATTTTGGGGAAGACCATCCTAAGGCTGAGAGAGCTAACAGACACAAAATGTAAATAAATGGCACATCTTCCATTAGTAATATAATAGTTAAATGTCTCTATAAGCAAAGCATACAAGAGCGCTGAAAGCAATTGAGAAAGCCATACAAAGAGGACATACAGACTAAATTGGTTTTCTAATATACCTATAGTCCTCAATTAAAATACATACCAGCATCACATATAAGAATGCGCTTAAAAATAACAATCATTGCATGCATACTAAAAAGACCATTACTCAATAGAGAACAGTTTCATTCAGGTACACTGTGAAATAGTAGCAGTCAGATAAAAAGGCCACTCCAAAAGGAATATAAAACACTGTTATCAAGAGACAGGAACTGACGAAGCTGGAATGTACAGTTTGCTCCCATCAAAAGCAGTATGAAAAGATACTACAAAGCATCCTGCTATCACATCAGGATCTAAATACAAAGGGAACACTAAAGCAATAATAAAGTAAAAACAAAAACACTACCATGTTCTCTATGTTTTTGATTGAAAAAATATCATATTCCTATGACACTACAGGAAGAGTGGCATTGGTTCCAACTTGTGGCAGAGAATCAAAGTCCATATTCAACCCACTGACCTCTAATCATGGTAGAAAACGTATGGAGCATGCATGCTGCCATCCACTTGAAGTGCTTCAGCTCCTCTTTAGAGGTATGAAGTGCTTCATGAAAGCAGTTGTCTACGGGGGGGCGTGGCTAGCCTGCTAAGATGGCGGACGCGAGTCTTTAGCGCTCCGTCCGTGATGCACCGATTAACCTGAAAAATCACCGGGTGGTCCTGCCCCGCTGTGCCAAAGACTGGTGGAACCAATTGTGGGTGTGCCAGTGAAGCTGCTGCCCGAAAACTAGAGACTTTTACTACTGCACACGCCACGGCAACGGGCGCACGCTCTGCTGCAGGCCGGGACAAAATGGGCGCAAGCACACCCCATTGCAGCAAGTTGTGGCAGGAGGTGCCGAGTGCGTGTGCCCAAAAACATCAGCCTACCACAGATCGGTGGAGCGTAGGGCTGGCCAGAACCTGTGCAGTGAGCAGGGCGCCAGAGGAGATCGGGCACTGCTGATGGTGAGCCCCGGACTGGACACAGAGGCGATCAGGAAGAAGCTCGCCAAGCTGCGGGACCGCACGCGTGGGCGCCGGGCAGCCCCGTGGGAGAGTGGGGCACCGAGACATGACACGGGAGCTAGGCACACACTGGTGAAGCAAATAAGAGCGCAATGCCCCTTGGTTAACCCCTTCAGTGCCCATGACGAGCTGGACTCGTCATGGGCCGCAGTGGCGCTGTGCCCATGACGAGTCCAGCTCGTCATAGACCCCGCCCGCTAATGCAACGGCTGGCACTGGGCGGGGAAAGGGGCGGGCACTGAAGGGGTTAAAGGTGCAGCCCACAGCAGCTAGTACTAGCACGGTCAAAGTAGCAGCCGACTGGCTTCCAGTGCACACGAAGGCAAGGCAGCACTTGGGGGGCTGGATGGCGGCCTGCCCAACACAAAGAAGGGCGCATGAAAAGCAGGCCCCCAGTGAAGCGAACTGAAAGTATATTAACAGTTGACCTGGGGGACCCCAGCATGGCAGTACAGGTATGAGGAGGGGCACATGGCCTACCTGACGCAGTGTGGCCCATGACTGAAGACTGGGTAGTAGAGGCACAGCGTGCACAGCACACTGCGATGGACCATCATAAGGCCAAGAGGGCGGGCATGGCAGGCAGAACTCCGGCAAAGTGGGGTGCTGGTTTAAGTACTTTGTGCTAGCATGCGCGGCAGGTGGAAGGTGTGTGCCCTCGGAAGAGCGCGATCCTACCTGTCCCCAACTTTCCCACAAGAGACAAAGGGCAGGTGTACTCACATCAGCAAGGGCTAGCGCCTGGGTCTGCTTGCCACTCTATGTACTGACCCACAGGAACACCATAAATAGTGCCAAACTACGCCATTGACCCAGCTGGGACCCGGCTGGGGATACTGCCAGGCCCTGACTGCATGCGCCTGATCAGGCAGGCAGTCTCCTGCCCCAGACTGGCATGGGGACACAGTTAGGTGCATTGGCTGACTGACCTGAATACAACATGAGCACACCCAGGGAGTCGTCAGGTGAAATATCCCCTGGGAAGCGGCCCTCGCTGGAAAATAGGGATGTCCTGCTCACAGCCGCGGCCAACACGGCGAGTGTGGCCCTGGTCCCTTGAGAGAGCAAGCAAAATACTGGAGGCACAGTAGGGAGCGTACAAAAGCAATTGGAGGACCTGGAAGACAACAACCTGCGCTGGGCTCTCAAATGGGTGCCCCCTCCCTGGCAAGAGGCGGCGGCCCCCAGTGGGCACACAGTGTCTTAGACGCATCCAGCCAGTGAAGCGGATGCTCCTTTCAGAGATAACAACAGGGACTGGACAGGCCAGACACTCACGGCACACTGTCGAGAAACGTGCGGAGAGTGCCTAGAAGCAGGGTTGAACTCCCAGCTAAGCGGCACCCACGGGCAGCTGCCAAACGCACTGTGAATGCCCTGGGTTCCGTGCGGGGTTGTCCAGCCCAAGCCCTCAGCTCCTCACATAACTGTCGACTGTCGACCCTGAACTGCATTCGAATGCCCACTGCACAACAACTGGCCAGGGGGACCCTTCGAAATAACACATCACACGTGGTAGCACAATCAAAGGCGCAAGACACTCAGCACATGGAAGCTATGAGTACAGGCGGGTCCCCAAACACAGCAATCTTAACAAAACTGGACACAGTGTTGGCCGCAGTAGAAAAAATCGGCGAAGCCTAGAAAATACTCGAAGTTCACTGGAGGCAAAGATAGACAAGGTCGCATCAGACTTTACTTAACTAAATGGAGACCACAGAAAACTGGCAGAGAAGGTCCAAACAAATGAACAAGCCATGGCAGAACTGAAGCCCGTCACACATAGCCATGCATCAGTGCTGTAGGATCTCATGGACAGAATAGACATACTGGATGATCACTTGGAAGACGCGGAGGGCTGCTCGAGGAGTAACAATGTGCACGTAGTAGTCCTTCCCAAGGGAGAAGAGGTGCAAGACCCGGTGGTATACGTGGAGTAGTGGATGCGTGACATCCTCTCAGACAACGTGCTCTCGCCACGATTCATAGTAAAGCGGGCCCACAGGGTGCCGGCCGGTCGACCACCCCGGGAGCTAGACCTAGACTGCTACTTTTCAAGCTCCTTAACTACAGGAACAGGGACACAATACTGGGGGAGGTGCGTAAACTAGCACGGGTACGAGTGCAAAACCAACTGGTAATGATGGTCACTGATTATACTATCCAAGTCCAAAGACGATGGGGCTCATACCTTGAAGTGAAGCAGCAACTATGATCCTTAAACATACGCTACTCTCTCATGTTCCCTGCGAAGCTGCAGGTCACCTGTGAGGACCAGACCAAATTCTTTGCTGTCCGAGGTCTGGGACTGGCTAGAGGAAACAGACCGGCGACAAGACCTAGACAATCTACACAAGGGCAGTCACCCCGGCAAAGCAGGAAAGGCCACCGCCGTAGAAGGGGGACAGATCCCAAACAGCTTCATCCACAGGCAGCTATACCAGACATAGAATAGAGGGAGATGGAACGTCGCAGAGCTCTTCATGCAGTGGCTGCCATGCAAGCTTACTCTCTGACCCATGATCGTGAAACACGCATGTCTCAACCCAGCAGCTCGATCGGATCGTGTCCGGCGAGGTCCAAAGACCGCGACTCCCTCCAGCTACCAGACATCACCCCGCTAACAACCAACGAGATCATTTTAACATTGGACAAAGACTTGTTGTATAGTATCCTGTTATTGAGTAAACTGACAATAGCGCTCCATCATCCATACACAATCAAGCGATAAACGAGCAACCTAACAGACTACACAACTGCTGCATGATGTGACCAATAGATATATTTAACACAAAAACTACTACCCTGCTTCCCTGTTCACAAGGAAGGCTACACACCATACTCGTGCTTCGGGGCGGGACAAGTCACCATAATGCTCTCTCCCTCGCTAGACATCGGGGCAAGCGACAGAGTACACAAGCGCACAGCACACAACCCTGCAACTAAGCATGTTACGCACACCAATTGCCACTGTTTGGCCCCACAGTTTGGGCAAGCAACGACTACGTACTTGCTCCTATGATGTTAAGCTTCCTATTTACGTGCCTTTAGCCCCTTTTCAGTTTATCCCAACCCCAAAAACCTTCGACATTGCGGATAATTCCAACTTCCCCATATAGAGGGCCATACCATATACTCATGGTGCAAGTTAACACAATAACCTGAAATGTGAGGGGCAGGCACTCACCAACCCGTAGGTACTCAGTAAATGCCTACCTACAACACGGGTGGGCACAGATTGGTTTCCTGCAGGAAACACAGCTCACCAATGCAGAAGCAGAATGCCTCCGAAAGCGCTGGAAAGGTCAAGTGTACAGCACAAACTACTCATACCAGGCACGGGGGCACTGATATTGGTTAAGGCGGGCATCCTTTATACGGTAGAAAAGGTGGCAATAGACCCAGAGGGGAGGTACGTCTTCGTGAAAGGTTGACTGAATTGGCAGATGCTGCTCATTGGTTCGGTGTATGCGCCAAATGTAGACCAAGCTGCATTCCTCCATAAACTTATAGATGTGCTTGCTAGATGGAGTGGACTCCCATGGATTTTAGGGGGAGACTTTAACGCAGTTCTGGATGTGCACCTAGACAGGTCATGCCCGCCCCTGACGTACACACAGGCAATCTCCAATGCACAAACACTGCTGGACTGGCTCACAAACTGGACCTTAGTAGATATCTGGCTCACACGAAATCCCACAGAGCGCATATACTTATTTCACTCTGCTGTCCGCGACCTGCACGTCAGACTTGACCGGTTTGTGGGGTCGCCTGCCCTGCTCCCACTCATCAAGCACACTGAATATCTGGGGAGAACACACTCAGATCACAATCCCCAACTACTACAGCTCACATGGGACATGGGGCATCCCCCAATACCTACGTGGCGTCTGCAGCCAGCGGCCCTGGAAGACCAGGTATTTCTCTCTTCACTGGGGACAGCAATATTAGAACATTTTGAGAACAATGAGCACTCTATGAAAGACCACCTCCTTGAATGGGACGCCTTTAAGGCAGCGCTCAGAGGTCACTGCATGGGGGCTAACTGGAACATGCGTATACAATTAGCTGCAGCGCTTGGCAAAATAGAAGGGAAGTTATTGATGCACGAGACACAACAGCCAGAAGGGAACAGAAATACGTGCACCTCAGACTCCTTATGAGCGGAGCATGCGGATCGGCTCGAGAAACTCTGATGCCACAACTATGCAGCGCACTCAGCGTGCATGCATGCTAATGCAGACCACGCAGGTAGAACACTTGCATGGCTGCTGCATCAAGACCAGGCGTGACACTCAAATAATGGCCCTAAAAACAGACACGAGATTAATGGTATATATGCAGCACGAAATACACAGTGCAAAGACACAGCACTATGCCGAACTATACCAATCCAGGGCGTCCCAGATAGAGAGTCAAGTCACCACATTCTTAGAGTCAGTCCACTTGCCCGAAGTCACCCTGGAGCAAAGTGAGGTGCTTAACAAGTCCCTCACGCCTGAGGAACTTCGTAGTGCCATTATGGCGCTGGCGATCAGAAAAACTCTAGGCCCAGATGGGTTCCTGGCGGAACTCTATTAAGCTTACGCCACAATTCTAGTTCCCTATTTACACGCACTCTACACAACAGCCATAAGCGAGCAGCGTCTCCCCCCATCCATGATCAAAGCCAACTTAGTGTACCTGCCTAAGCTTGTTAAAGACTTAACAGAGCTAGGCTCATACAGGCCGCTCGCCCTACTCAACGTAGATAATAAAGTACTAGTGAAGCTCTTAGCCGACAGATTAGCGCAGGTGGTCCCCACCCTGGTTCATTGCGATCAAAACGAATTTGTGCCCTCTAGAAGCACCTCCTTAAATCTTAGGCGTTTTCACAGGATAGCTGCATACTCACAAACCCAATGGCTGAGAGCCGTCTACCTCATATTATACCTAGAGATAGCATTTGACTCTCTGGAGTGGGGATTCTTATTTGTGGCACAAGACAAATACCAATTAGGGAACGCCTTCATAAATATGGTGAAGCTGCTATACAGTGCCCCTACCATATGGGTGAAAACAGGCCCCTATATATCCAGCCTCGTGGAAGTACACAGAGGGATTAGGCATGGATGTCCCCTATCTCCGCTGCTCTTCGCCTTGGCCATTCAGCCACTAGCAGAAGCAATACGAATGGAGATTGTGGACAGCATTCCATTGGGGGTTGCCACGCACACGATATCCTTGTACGCAGATGACCTCCTTCTGTACATGCGAGACATCCTCTGCATTCCACAAAGATTAGAAATCATACTGGAACACTTTGCCTCCATATCAGGACTTCGGGTAAATGCAGCTCAATTCTGCCTATACTCCTTCAACGAAAAGTGCGGAGACCCAGGGTACATACTCAGCGGCACAAGAGTCCGCTGGTGTGTGGATACATTCTGCTACTTGGGCATCCGCATATACAGAAGTCCAAAAGACTTGCAGGATGGAAACCTGGGCAGGGCACTGGCCACAATCCGTTCCCAGATGGCTTTTTGAAATACGCTCCTGCTATCAGTAACAGGAAAAATAGCCATAATAAAGATGGTGATGCTGCCCAGGCTTCTATACTACTTTACGAACCTCCTGCACTATGTTCCCCTGGCCTTTTTCTGACCCCTGGAAAACTAGTCAAAGACTTTATATGGGGAAATTTCAGGCATAGGGTGGCGATCGGCAACCTCTACCTGCCTGTGGATCAAGCCAGCCTGGCAGCCCTAAACTTCGAGCAGTATTACTTAGCGACCCAACTACAATGGGTTGCCAGATGGTTCGCCGACCGCCACAGAGGGGACACAGCAACAACCCAACCCCCCCTGCAGTCCGCGGAGCTGACAATGATTTTCCATCCCTGCTCAAGGTCCAAGCCACCAGACTCACTATTGCTGAATGTGGCTTACAAGTGCTTCCGCAGAGCTCTTTATATCACCCGTTCAACCACACCATACGCACTGGCTCTGCCTCTGGAGGGCACGCCCAGAGGGAATGCAGTAACCACAGCCATGGAGCTCAGAACCTGGCACATCGCCGGAGTTCAAGACATGGGAGACCTATACCAGGAGGGCACCCTACTCCCATATACGACATTAGTAGAAGAAGATGAACTGCCCCCCCGGCCAATTTCTACTGCACTGCTCCCTACTAGCATAATTTGCAGCCAAATGGGGGATATGTCCACTGAACCAGGGATGCACCTTACCATACAATATTTGCATATCATGGGGAGGGGTGGGCACCTCACCAAATGGTTTGCAGCCTCACATAGACATCACACCGCAGCAAACCTATCGTCCTCCGCCAGCACAGGGAGGCAGACATGGGACGCCAGCTTACAGATAAAAAAAGGGAATCGGTACTGGCAAGCCCAACTTATGTCCCCAGAAATACGCGCATGTGACAAATACAATTCTACAATACTCACCATGCATACCTTACGCCCGAAAAGGTCAACAAATACTTAAGACGCCAAGTGTCCCAGATGCATGCAGCTAGACGCAGATATACTGCCCATGCTGTGGGGGTGCCCCACATTGACAGAATACTGGTCAGCAGTCGCGGACGCACTAATGCAAAGCTCAGGCCACACACTCCCCTTCAAATTGCACATATACCTTCTACACTTACACCGATGACCCCGCAACAACAAAGCCACAGCTAGATTTTTAGATCAGGGGATGGCATTGGCGAAAAGATTAACCGCGATACGATGGAAGGACCCCGGTCCACCACACATAATAATGTAGAGACACTCCATGCTCAACTGGGCCAGGGCGGAGAGCACAGCACTCAGGCAGGAGGAAACCCTTGGGACCCGGAGTTTAACCCTCGTGGCCAGCTGGGACACAATTCTAAGAGCACTGACCTGCACACAAGAAAGCAACCCCTCCTCGCAAACCCTAACATAGGGCGAACCTTCACGATGCTCATCATAGAAGTGGGCACACGGGGGTAAGCAATGGAGTGGAAGTAGAGCAAAAGACATTAACTCACTAAATAGGTGCAGCATTGACTGTATCCTGAACCCATGCAGTGGCCACTGTCAGTAAAGCAACAATTGGCACCAACGCAATTGTCCCCCAATGATATTGTGCGCCAGCCCCACAGTTCAGTCCCTGTTCCCGTTAGGTATTATTTTGTCACTGTTTCATTTATTCACCCTCCTCCATAGTTGAGGGACATAACGTACCCAGCGCACACACAACATAACGCGTAACATAACGCACTGTAGCGAAATCAATGGTAAACGCCACAGACACACATGTGTTGTGTGAAACGGATAAGTTGTCACATAAAAATATGCAACATGTCACGGAAATCAAATTATTCTGCTGGACACAAATAGCATATTTACAGAATTGCCCCTTGCTACTGTTAGAAATTGTAATATGCGGAAATATCACAAACTAACGCATGCCATGTATCTGCCGAAGATGCAAAAATCTCCTAGTATAAACAGTGGTGGCAAAAATTAAAACGCTGAAACCCAAAGTTACGAGTGACTAATTAGTTCTGAAAATGTGACTGTTTTCTTTGACACAGAACGGATATCGCACCCCATGCACCAGTCATTCCAAAACCATGTTATGTACCGATTGTAACCATGATTATCAATGCTTAACATTTTGTTTGCATGTAATGTAACATAAGAAAATATAAATTAAAAAGTTAAACAAAAAAAAATGAAAGCATTTGCCTATTTTGGAGATGAAAACACTAAACAGCAGAAATATCAGACATACATCAGAAGCCAAAAACAAAGTAACAGCAGACCAGCAGAGAGGAATATTACAAATGGTTAAGTTACAAAAGCATGAAAGAAAAGCAGGGGATATTGAATGGTAGGTGACAGCAAAGGGAAGGCAACTCCAGTTTGCTATTCCTCATCTCCGAAAAAAACAATGTAAATGAATCTTTTTTACATATTTGAGATCATGATACTTACCCTGCGGCCAGATGTACAAGTTGATTTTGCAGTCGCAAACTCTGTGATTCATCATCATCATAAACTTTATTCAATTTTGCAATAAAATCATACAAGTACATTAAAAACCATCATGACAAAAACACGATGAAAGATACACAATGACTAGGATGAGCTTAACATGAATATTTCATCAGTCAATGTCTTTGTGAGTTTCCCCTAATGTGCTGCTTTATGAACCACCACAAGAAACGCTGACACTATGTGACAAATTACATGGGAAGCTAAAAGTTGTAAAAATAAAAAGGCTAGCCTGACCAGATAAAAACCATAAGTTAAAAAAGAGGTTTTAAAAACATATGGCGAAGATGTGCATACAAAGGACATAGCATAACAATGTGCCAAGTGTCGCATTTAAAAGGCAAATTAGAAGTGCAATATTGAGTATTGTTAGAAATGGGTGTCTCTAGTTGGCAGAGGTATGCACCTTGTTCAAGTACGGACCCTTCCTTCTAGTCAGGATAAAGGAGTTACACACCTAGATAACCCCTGTTCACCCCCTTTGGTAGCTAGGCACAAGCAGACAGGCTTATCTTAGAGGCAACTTGTAAAGCATTCGTACATAACCATACATTCAGACATTAAAAACACTCCAGCTAGGGTTATTACGGCATCGTGACTAGCACAAATCCAAAGTATGGAGCCAACCGCGGAGTGCACGGCCGGCCACGGAGTCAAGGGGAGGTGAGGCTTTGAGTCCATTAGGAGGCAAGGCTTTAAGTCCAGTCTGGCAGAGATGGAGAGGTTGCGTCCGCGATGAGTCGTCGGTTCCATTTGGCAGGGCCGTGTCGAGTTTGGGGAGTCACCCAAAGTGGGTATCAGCTCCACAATGCTGAGATGCAGTCGCTGGCGGTGACTGAAGTACATACGAGTGCTGGTGTCGGGGAGGTCGATAACTTACAGGCATCTGCGGGCATCAAAGTTGCAGTGCAGGTGGGGCGAAGCATTGTGCACTTCACAAGCAGTTCCTATGGCCTTGGTGCAGGTCGCAGCTTCACTCAGACGGTGTTGTTTTTCTTGGATTGCTGCATGAACCACACAATTCCACAGGCCCAGGGAAGGAAAATGGCACCCTTGGCAATAAGGAGTCCAACAGAGGAGTCCAGGTGATGTTTAGCAAGTTACAATGAAGTCTTTGTATCCCTAAGGCTTCAGAACAGGAGGCAAGCTCTACTCCAAGGCCCTGGAAAATGTTCTTAAGCAGGATACCACACCAAGGCAAATGTTCCAGTCCTTTCCACTTGCCCACAGACAGAAGCAGCAACTGCAGGCCAACCCAACAAAGCAAAACACAGCAAAGGGGCAGTACTCCCCCTGACTGCACTTTAGCTCTTCTTCTTCGCAGGGTCCTCTTAATCCAGAAGTATTTTAAAGTTTTGGGGTGTTAGGTCCACTACTTATGCCTTGTTTTCTCACTGTAGTCTTTGTTACCAGAGTCTCTGAGCTCAGTAAAACCAGGTCTGTTCTCCCTGGTCAAGCTTCACTATAGGAGGTGGATGCAGCATTGTCTAGAGCAGACACAGCCTATTCAGGTGCTAGTGAAAACTCCTCCCAGCACTCTAAATGCAGAAAGGTCTATTCAGCCTGGCTATGAGTCGTTCAGGAAAGGCAGGACACACCTCAATTCCCCTTGTGACTGTCTAGAGTGAATGTATATCTCTAGTTCCTATCACTCCACAACCAGATGGTGAGTGCATAAACAGACAGAGGAACACAGGATAAACAAGAAAATGCCCCCTTTTTAAAAAGTGGCATTTTCGAACACACAATTTAAAAACCACCTTCACTAAATGGTGTGTTATAAAACCCCAAATCTCTAGCTGTTCCCTATTGAAAGTTACACTTGTGAAAGGTTACAAGGCAGACCCACTGTTAGCCTATGGCAGAGCTAGTCCTTGCAATAGTGAAAAACAAAATACAAAGTGTTTCACTATCAAAATATGTAAATCATAGCAGTACATGTCCTACCCTTAACATACATTGCACCCTGCCCATGGGGTACCTTGGGCCCACCTTAGGGGTGACTTACATGTAAGAAAAGGGAAAGTTTGGGCCTGGCAAGTGGATGCATTTGCCAGGTCGATAGGGCAGTTAAGAACTGTGCATGACACTGCAATGACAGGTGTGAGACACATTTGAAAGGCTACTAATGTGGGTGACACAATCGGTGCTGCAGGCCCACTAGTAGCATGTATTTACAGGCCCTGGTGCACACAGTGCACTTTAATAGGGACCCATAGCTCCATGACACATGGTTTAATAGGGACCCATAGCCCCATTAACCATCACACAACAACAGACTAATGTATGATGTTCAGCTGAAAATCAACATTTTAGTTAAAACAAAAGGTCTTGGTTAAATCCAGACCTAATAAAAACCAACGTGTCTGGAATTAGCTGCCAACCTCTTGTCTTTTCTAATGCCTATTTTGTAGTGTTTTTGTAAATCTTTATCACAAATAGAAAGCGTTTAAAAGATATAAAAATTGAAATCCTTGCAAAGAGAAATAGATAGAAAGATAGATAGATTTTCAAACATATATAGATTGATTTGCAAAGAGAGTTACAAATAGATTTATAGAGCCATAGAACAATAGTTAGGATTGCAGAGACAGAGTTGCAAAGATATATAGGCAAAGAGCGATAGATGAACAGATAGACAGAAAGGTAGACAGACAGGTAGACAGAGGGACAGATTGATAGATAGAAAGGTTCATAGACAGGCAGATTGGTAGATAGGGTGGTAGATAAAGGGCAGATAGACAAACAGATAGACTTGTACATAGATAGAAAGGTATATAGATGGACAGACAAACTGAGAAAAATGGTTGTAAAGGTAGATAGACAGATAGGACACTGTGAGAATTTGTATTGTTCGTTGAGTGGGATGTTAACCCTGCTCAAACAATAGCCACAATTCTTGTCAATGTGAACGGCAAAAGTCACTATATTAACTTGTGTTTAACTCTCAGTTAGCTTAGCACATAGCAGTCAGGCTTAAAATTAAGGCACTGTGTAAAGTATTTCTGCAGCACACACACAGTAATAAAGTGGAAACATAGCATAAGAAAAATCCCAAACCAATCTAGAAAAACAGATACAATTTAATAAATTATTTGACACCAAAATTACAAAAATCTAAATAGAAGAACTGTAGTACTGAAGTGTTAAAGTTTAAGGTAAAAACTAGGGCTGAAAAGATCAATGAGCCAACCGAGGGCACCTAGTCGTGCAAGAATGGGTCAAAGTCGAAAATGATGGCCAACTACAATGGTGCGCGAGTCAGATACAGAAAGCGGTTTGGCCCCGTTGACGTTTTTCTTTTGGACTTGGAGGAAATTTCATTAAAAAGTTCTCTGAGAAGGTGAAGGTCAGTGGGACAAGGCTGCAGGCGCTGTCTAAGGAGGTGGCATCAACATCAAGGAGCCATGGGATGAAGTGCTGGGAAGATTTCTATGTTCTAACTTAGTTTCTTTTATGGAAGTCAACGGCATTCCAGGGACATGTTTTAAGGGGCTACTTACTTGGGTGGCACAGTCATTGCTGCAGACCCAATAGTAGCACTTAGTTTACAGGTCCTGGGTTTAAGGTATACCACTTTACAAGTAAATTAAATATGCCAATTAGGTGTACTTTCCAAAAGCGGCAGTTGCACATGCAGAATATAAAGACAACCACTACTACCAGATGCACGTTAATATTTGGAGCGGAAGCATATCAAATTCGACTTCCCTAACATGTTCCTTGGTACTACTAGGACTACACCGGTTCATCAGTTATTTTATAATAAGGAGCATTCGCGCTGTGTCACTGAATGGCAGTGGCACAGCGCCCAGAACATCTAACGCCAGCAACCGTGAAGGAGACATAAACAACAAAAATGGAAGGGAGACCTACGCCAATGGTGCCAGGTCTAACAGTGTGAGAAGAGAGGGTGAGGTCAAATGGAAGTGCCTGTGAGCCCCTCTTTATATATATTTTTTTGTAAGTTATTGTTAGTTAGGGAGAAATGCAGGTACCATCCCCTCACTCTGGGTTTGTGGACAGCCCAGGCGCCAACTCGACACACTTTTGTTTGAAGACAGCCCCCTGTTAGTAAGATTGTGGTTGAAAAGACCCTCTTCGTGTGGGTGTTAATGAAGGGAGAATGTCTGTGAATGTATAAAGCCAGCATTACATAGGGAACACAGTCACTCAGGGTCAGTAGAAAGACCCAGGCGCCAAAGTAAAAGTTGTCCGCATTAATACATTGGAAGGCTAAAAAGGTGCTCATGTTTGCAGATTGGGGGCGCTTTTAACTTGTTAAATACTACACATTGTATAAATAAGTGTGTGGCAATGTATGGAAGACTGTATGGATTTTATCTTGCTGCAGGCAATGTTTGTTTTGATTCAAATAAATCAATATTAACAAGTAAAATGAAACTCACCTAGACATGCACATATAGACGCAGCGATGTAAGTAAAAAGGCACGCATGTTTTCGTGAAGGAATTTAGCGTTTTAATTGCGAGGTGGAATGACAAAGCGCTCGCGTGCGACGCTCATCCTTGATGTCTCGGCGTGCGGCCTGTGGTGAAGGAGGAGGAGGGAGTTGAAACGCAAGCAAAACAGAGTGGCAGAGCGAGGTGCGTGCGCGTGGGAGAGCGAGAGGAAAGCCAGATGGCGCCTCTGCTCGTAAGCGCGCGCCAGCGCGTAACCGCAAGCTCTAGGCCGGCTATGGTAGTATTTTCTTACTTACTAAAAGTCTCGCCAGCTCAGCGCATGCGCTGGCTCAGGCGAGACCTAAAAAAGGCCACTCCAAAAGGAATTTAAAACACCATTATAAAGAGAAAGGAACTGACAAAGCTGGAATATACAGTTTGCTCACATCAAAAGCAGTATGAAAAGCTACTACAAAGCATCCTGGTATCACATCAGGATCTAAATACAAAGGGAACACTGAAGCAATAATAGAGCAAAAACAAAAACACTACCATTGAAGGGAACTACCTTGTGTACGGATGTGTTCCTTGTAAAAGAGCAAAATGAAGTCACTCGAAGTGGATATAGCCAGTGGCTTAAATAGGCTGACCCATGCTGTAGGTTGTAGAGGGCATAAGCCACATGTAAATGACAGAACTACAGACAAATGGGTGAAGAGAGCTGGCTGAAAGCCCCTTAAAGAAATTTATTATATGTATACTTTTGGTAAAAATCAAAGAATCTTGACTTATGCCAGACCTAACAATGAAGCTGCTCTATATTTTTGATTGCTGGTGTTACACAAAAATTGTATATCCCTGTGCCACTGCAGGAAGAGTGGCATTGTTTCTAACTTGTGGTAGAGATTAAAGTCCATATTCAACCCACTGACCTCTAATCATGGTAGAACACGAATGGAGCACACGTGCTACCATCCACCTGAAGTGATTCAGCTCCTCTTTAGAGCATGAAAGCAGTTGCCTACTTAAGAGATGAAAACACTAAACAGCAGAAATATCAGGGGTAAATCAGAAGCCAAAAACAAAGTAACAGCAGACCAGCAGAGAGGAATATTACAATTTGTTAAGGTACAAAAGCATGAAAGAAAAACAAGGGCTATCGAATGGTAGGCGTTAGAAAAGGGAAAGCAACTCCAGTTTGTTATTCCTCATCTCTGAAAAAAGACAATTTTAATGAAGCTTTTCTACATATTTGAGTTGATGAAACAGAACCTGCGGCTAGATGTACAAATTGATTTTGCAGTCGCAAACTCTATGATTCACAAAATCACTCAACTTTGTAATGTACAAAACCAAATTTGCGAGTTGGAAAACTTTGTCCAACTTGTAAAATGGGTTCCGTGACCCATACATAATCACATTTAGGAAAGGGTGTGAAAGAGACATTCCTTCCAAATTGTGATTTGGTGTGGTATATTTCAATGATTTGCTGCCACAATTCAGGTCACAAACCACTGAAACGTTACTAAATCTTCGAAGGAGTCAAAGGAGGTGGTGACTGACCCTCAAAGGAAATCCATTTCGGGATCTGAGTGGCAGCTTCACGAGGATGATCAGGAAGTAGTCACAGGGTTACTGCCTGCTTTGCCGGGGGTTTTCCAAAATGAAAAACTTTTATTAGAAGCAGCATCTTTTCAGGAACACAGGCTGCTTTAAAAATAAAAGATTTTCAATTATCGATTGCAATCAGGCCACCGTCACTGTAATTTGAACCAATCACAGAGGGTTGCAAATTGCACCCTACCTAATGTATATTAATTGGGCAGGTCGTTCTGTGATCTCCTTCAATTTGGTATTTTGTACACTGACCTCTTAGCACAGAGGCCAGTTTGCAAGATCCGATTGTGTTCACCAAGAGGTATTGTGCAATTTGCAACTACTTCTTAGGAATGGATAATGTGGGCATTTCAAGAAAGAAACCCTGAAAATTAAAGACCATGGCCTCATTCTATTGAACAATATCCCTCATATGTATAATAGGACTATAGTATCCACTGCCCAAAACCGTCAAACCACCTTAAACCAATATTTTTAGACAGGTTTCTTCACCCCCCCCCCCTGGTGGTTAAGTTGTCTAGTGGCTTTGGGGCTTATGTACCAAGCCCTTTTCCTGTTCGCAAACGGGCCGATTCTCACATTCGGCCCGTTTGCGAACGGGAAAAAGCCTTTTGGGATGTATCATCCCAAAAGGCCATCGCAAAATAGGGAATGGCAAAATTTGCGATTCCCTATTTTGCAAAGGCATTTAAGGAATCGCAAATTATGATTCCTTAAATGCAATTCTGGAAGCACCCAAGTTGTGTGAATTTGCCTTAAGAAATCGCAAATTACAACCAACTTCAAGTTGGTGGTAATTTGCGATTTCCTAGAAAAATTCACTTTTTAGCATTTTTCAAAGTGCCATGTGGCACACATACATGCCCTATGTGCTCCACATGTGCACACATGCATATTTCAGGGGTGCAACAGGGTGTCCTTTTGACACCCTTGCACCCTTGAAATTGCATTCACAATTTGCGAGTTTCTTATGGGTACCCGCAAATTGCAAATGTCTTCCCCTTCATTCCTATTGGCCTCTAGGCCCATAAGAATGAATGGGAAGGTATTCCTGAATTGCGAATCGCTATTTGCGATTCACAATTAAGGAATATGTAGGAATCGCAATTAATATTGCGAATCCCACATACATTGCCTTTTGCGAGTCCTTAATAGCGAATCGCTAAAATTCGCTATTAAGGCCTCGCAAAACGCTTTCTTGAGACATATGCCCCTTTGTCACTAGAATTTAACAAGGCTCTTTCACAATTCTCGCCTGCACCACCAAGAGTGACAGGCTCCTCTTTTGGCATTTGGTTGAAATCGAACACATTTTTACAAAAGAGCCAGCATCTTACCCATGAAAAGTATGCCAATAGACTTCTTTCATAGAAGGTGTAGATTCCAGTAAATAGACTCTGATTGCGGCCTAACTGCTATGGTACATTACACACTTTTGAAGGGATGCCCGCTGAACACTGCTATTAAGATTACGGATTGAAACCCACGCCAGTGAGTGAAACCATTCCCGACCTTCCCCGCTGCAGGTGCCAGCTCCCTGGAGCCTACTTGTATCATTCAAAAGCTCTGCCTTCTCAGGCCGCAGGTTGCATGCAATCACAACGCGCTCCACACATCAAAAGAAGCACACACATAACCAGTTTAAAAAAGCCAAGCAGACCTGCGACTCCCCGGAACCCGAGGTCCTTAACATGGGTCCTACTTTGGATTTTCTGGATATTTTTCTTTTCTTTGGTGGCACAGCACAATAGAAGTGGGCATCTCACGGTATGATGAATAATCCACATATGACTTGCACAAGCTATTTCCTTAACATTTTTGGAAACGCTTAACTACAGTAAAGCCTCTTGACTCATTACAACCTTGCATACATCCCCCGCCGCCCCTAGATGGCATAGCTTTGCCCCAACGCACCTTACCTGCAGTAAAGGCAGATGCCCTCTTCCTCCAAGTGGAGGAGCTACTGAACGCTTAAGCCAGGCTCGAGCTAGGTGCCTGCCCTGGTTCAGCTCGAGGTCCTTGTGGATCCTCAAACCCAAAATCAGCTGAGTTTTCATGTGGCCTCTGCTGCCCCCAGACTCTAACCTGATGCTCAAAGAATTTAGGAGGAAACACTGACCTTTGATGTAAAACAGGAGCGAAAACCAGAGATCCATCTAGGAGTCGAATTGCACAATGTGAAACCAGAAAATGTGGGCTCAATCCTGGCTTCACCAATTGACCAAATTGTGTGACCCTCAGCAAATATTTTATCTCACCAAGTTTTCCTTCGTGAGGTTAGTATGTCTGCTGTGCAAACCCCTCTTGTGTTTGATTTATAACGATCTTTCAGGCATCAAAAGAATGTAGGCCACATATAATGTAAACGTGACAACTGATTTGCCTCTTAGTTGACTAGTGGCCTTGTCATGGTGGAGGTGTAAATGTTTCTAACTTCATTGTTTAAAAAATATCACCATCACTTTTAATAAATTCATTGAATACAGTGATATCATTGGTTGTTCTAGGTGAAATGCTTCCACATGACAAAAGAAAGACACTTTTCAAGATGTCGTTTCATATCTGACTTATTGTTTGTGGTATAAATTACATGCTTATTGCTTACAAGGCTCGGCTCGTGCACGGGCTCTTAAGGCCAACCCAGACCCTTGGCACCTCTGCTTGGGATCTCCATGTTAATCTGTTGGCTCACTCACCTCTAGGCCTTTCAAACCCGCACCATTAACCCAGAGAGAATGGCGTCTTCAAAACAGAATACAGTTGTGTTGTGACAGTGTGGAAAAAGCAGACCTGCACTTAGGGGACAGAGAGGCCTTGCACTTGCCACATGTGAACGCTAGTAAGTGCGCTTGTCAGGCTGGCAACTACACATGAGCTATGGTCAGGGTTGGATTGGTAAGGCAGGCACTCAGGAAATGGCTGAGGGGCCGGTATCCGAGTTCCAGCTGTGGGCTGCTTTTTTGGGCAGCCTAGGGCCGATTTGGGTGGTGTCTGTGTTATTTGGATGCCGCCAGCGGAAAAGTGGGTGCCTGCGTGGCCTTTCTGGAGGCAGATGGGTGTCTATTACCTGCCTTTTATCAATGGGCACAGGTGTCACTCCCTTTCTCTCGCTGGGCCGGCCCATTATTGAATGCATATTGAGCGGGGGCGGGCTGAGCAAAAGTGGACTCACTTGGTTTCAATTTGAACTTATCCGTACATTTTTTAGCTACCATGCCTCTCTCAGGGACCCTCCCTTCTTTTTATAAAACTTTGCCAAAGCAGTGTTTTGCAGAAAGGCAATTTGCAAATGTGGGACACTTTTTTCTTAGCGTGCCAGGGCCAATTTTTAATCCCAATCCAAACCTGGCTATGGTGGACACTGCAGACGACACTCGCGCATGCAAGCACACTCACAGTGACATTCAAGCACTCGTGCACACATGCAACAGTCAATACATTTACATATGTTTACATTCACTGGTGACCGCTCTGTTGTACTTTGATTCCCACTGCTTGCTGTGCCTCATCACTACCACCACCGTCCACCTCAACCTGGCGGTGGCTACAAACAAAAAGCTGACGCACTCCATGCTATCACATAGTTTTCACTTAGATTTGCCATGGGTCGCGAGACGTGGCAGTGAGCAGGCCCTATGTCACATAACCATAGTGTGACTGACTCCACAGGGCCTGATTGAACCTCATCAAACTACCCTGCAGCTCTAAATTTATGCAAACGAACGGCTGCTTAATTCAGCAGCAGCACGTACAAGGGTGGATTGGCACTCGATTGTCAGAGTGCTGCAAGAAAACCGCACATTTAAAGCACTGTGGGCCCTATTTATGGGGAATTGGCAGCTCAGCGAGTCACCTTGCTGCACTGCCCTCTGTCAAAGTGAAAGGGCAGGAATGTACCGTATTTATCCAATGTGGTGCATTCCTGATCTTTACCCCTGCACTGGTGCTGTTTCTGCAGCCTTGTGCCATGGTGCAATCGTGCCTGTGTTGGCGGAAGGATTGTTTTTGTGTAGGAAGGTGCACCTTCCTGCACAATAGCAATCATGGGAGGCTTTTTCCACGTTCTAACTGCGCTGCAGAGTTCAACATACATGGAAAGAGGAAAAACACTAGGAGAAATAACGTTGTTTCTCCTCGTTGCGCCTCGCAGGGGAGTCGGAAGGTTTTGATGCATCCCCAGGTTCACATGGTTTTGTAAATTTGGGTCCGTGTCAAAATCAATGGGCGTTGCGTGCGAACACCCACCGCAACGTCCATGGAACTCTTCCCTAGCGCAGAGTAAGGCAATGCAGTGATGTGCGCTGCCTTGCCTTACCCCATATCTCTGAAGCCATTCAAATCTATGCAAAGTGGCTTTGCGTTACCTAAGAAATATGATTTTGTAGTTTGCACCGCTGAAAAGTCACAAAAGTGACGCTCTGGCGGCGCCAGGGGCTCATAAATATGCCCCTTTGTTTGATGTGAGGGGGTCTTGGCAGCTTGTGCTGCACTGAGACAGTCCTTTCAAACCACCACATGCAGAACACTGATAACTGTTGTCGGTGACTAGGGTTGCCACTCAGACGGTCTTATACGGCATAACCAGTACTTTATTGTCTCTGCCGGTACAACCGAGAAGAAAATCGCCTACAGCACACATTTTTTCCCCTCATCTGTACAAACTTTAAACGGTAAATATGAGAAGAAAGCTGTTCAAAATGCGTTCCACAGATGCCCTTTGGACCCCTGACAGATGATTGTATTGTCTGCTTTTATGAAAAGCTGTTTAAAAACCAAACCAAAAAATACTTTAACTTTGTATGCACCACATGTGCCATTTTAGAAATTTCGGCGGTTGCCACCTGACCCCAAAATAAATGTATATCGCTCCTTTCAGCAGGTTGCATAAACAGAGGAGGCGATGGAAGCTTGGAGTTTGTGCCTTACAATGCTCGCATCGTTGATCTCAGACTCTGCAGTAAGAAGTCAAGAAACCTACAGAGGGGAGGAGCCTAGCGCGCAACCAAGATGGCCGCGTAGGTGCGAGGCTCCCGAGGACCTCCGCGACCTCCTGAATAAATCCTGGAAATATCCTGTCCTTGTTAAGGGGACTGTGTCGGGGAACCCGAGCTGAGGCACTACCCGTTTTTTGGGCTCGAATCGGACCCCGAACACCGGTGGGAACATCGACTGAAGGTTGCGGCCTTCTCCTCGCCGGCCCCCCGGATTGGAGTAGTGGCGCGATCCGGGGACAAGGTGAATAACAGCGGCGAGCGGGGCTGGGCGACTCGCGCACCCCGCACTTTCACTTTCGCTTTTGCGCCCTCCTTGCTCTCTGGCGAGGTCGGGCTGCGGAGCGGGGTGCGGTGGTGTGGCCTTGTCCAGGTGCCCAGCTGGCCCGCCGGCGGTGGGTCGACCCGCGGCTCTGTGGTCGCCCCCTTGACACCCGTGATCTGGTGTGACGGCCCGTTTGGAGATCTTGGCACGACGGTGGAAGGGCCAGCATGGCCACCAAACAAGATGGCGACCGGGCGAAGGTGAAGACGACCCGCCGTGGCACGGCGCACCAGGCCAATAGTATGGACCGCTACACGCTCCAAAAGGGTTCTCCGGAGACAACGCGGTCATCCCCGGTGGGACCGACGGAGACACCTGCCCATCCAGTGGATCTAACCCTCCGGGACGTCATGGGCGCCATCGCTGAACTGAAGGCCTCAGTGGACCAGCGTTTTGATACCTTGTCGCAAAAAATTGACTCGGTCCTGGTGGATGTGGGCCTTGTGAGGGCGGACTTGTCAAAGACGAACGACCGAGTCGATTCCCTGACCCACACCACAACGAGCCTCACGACTGACGTGGTGGCCCTCCAGAAGGAGGTGCGCCGGCTTGGCCAGGCGAGCGCCCTGATGGACCGGCGACTGGAGGATTCCGAGGGTCGCGCCCGGAGGAATAATATCCGCATTATTGGTGTGCCGGAGGGACGTGAGGCGGAGGCGGCGGATCTCTTCGTGGAAGACTTGATCCTGACCCATCTCCAGCCCCGGGGGCTGAGTAAGCTTTTTGCGGTGGAACGTGCCCACCGGGTCCCCGGGGGCCGCCCTAAGACCGGTGCCCCGCCGCGGCCCCTTATTGCCCGAATCTTTAATTTTCGGGACCGAGATGCCATCCTCCAGACCTCCAGGCAACAGGGACCGGTCAGGTTGGACAACATGGACGTAAACTTCTACCCAGACTTTACCCCGGCGGTCCAGAAGCAGCGGCAGAGCTTTATTGGCATCAAACGTCGTTTAAGGGACCTAAATCTTAAGTACTCAATGCTCTTCCCGGCTAAGCTGCGGGTGGAGGTGGATGGTCGCACGCACTTCTTCGACCGGCCCGAGGCGGCTGGGGACTGGTTGGACACCTTGCCTGGGGATCGGGGCCGGGGGGGTGGGGGGAGCGCAGCTGGCGAGGAGGGCCCGCTGGATCAGAATTGAGGGGTGACTGTATTGCCTTACTCGGGACATTGTTCCTTCACCACATACTGCTTCTGTAGGTTCCCCTCCCATGGAGGTCATGTGGGGTCTGCTGGGGGCTTCCCTCCTCCTCTGGGGGACTAGTTAGTATTTAGCTATGGGGCGACAGGCACACTGCACTTTGGGGGGGCTGTCTGGGCTCATGCAGGGGTGCAGGGAGGGGGGAGTTTTGTTGGGACCGGGGGGTGGGGGGGGTGTGTTGTTTGTTCGTACCGCAAGGCAATCCTGCAACTGTTTTGTTGTCTTTAGACTGCTCGGTGGGGGACGACCGATTGTTTCGACGTATGATGGGGGGTAGGGACTTGACTGTGTTGTCATGGAATGTTAACGGCCTGGGGGATAGGATTAAGCGTGGTGTGGTCCTGCAGTATTTAAAACGTATTTCCCCAGATGTTGTCTTTCTGCAAGAGACGCACCTTATAGGTAACACCTTTCATGCAATGAATCGGAGGGGATATCGTTTGGCGGCCCACTCTGGCTTCACCTCAGGCTCGCGGGGGGTGGGTATTATGGTTAGGAACTCGCTCCCGTTGGAGATTGATGAGGTGCACCACGATGAGAGGGGACGTTACACTGCTCTGGCGGGACGTATGGAGGGTAGAGTGTTCAGTTTTGTGTCGGTGTACGTCCCGCCTGGGCTACAGGCCACTACATTTGCGGACCTGGGGCGCCTCCTTCTGGAACTTCCGAGCGGCCTATTGGTGGTTGGAGGGGACTTTAATGCGGTTGTTTCTGGATCTATGGATCGCCATCCCCCTAGGGACCTCCCCCGGGCACAGGCGTGGCTGCCTGGCCTTTTAGACACACTGGGCCTGGTGGATTGTTGGCGCCTAAAGCATCCCGTATTGCAACAATACACCTTCCACTCGGGGGCCCATGGTAGTCTTTCGCGGCTTGATTACATCCTTGTCCCAGCGGCCCATGCGGGGAGGGTGGGAGAGGTGCGCCATCTGGCACGGGGTATTTCAGACCACTCCCCATTGTTGTTGCATTTCGATGTCTTCCCGAGGGGGGATGGCAGGGTGGCCCCGATTAACGCCTGGTATCTGCGCGACCCCACCATTCGTGCCGACTTGATCACATCCTTGCAGCGCTATTTTGAGGAGAATGTGGGGTCGGTTCCATCTGCCATCTCCCTATGGGAGGCTTTCAAAGTGGTTCTTAGAGGGGAGGCCCTCTCCTTTATTGCCAGTGCCCGGCGGCGTGAGCGGGAGGAGGTGACCCGGGTGGAGGCCGAGATTGCGGAATTGGAGGGTGACCTGGGGAACGGGGTAACAGACGCCAAGTTACATGTTCTGCAGTTAAAGCAGGCGGCCTACCGGGCCCTCGTCACGGAGGCGGCCAGGGGCCTTGGTAGAGAGCAGCAGGGGCGCTTGTATGATGTGGGTGATAAGGCCGGTAAATTGATTGCGTGGTTGGATAAGAGAGAGAGAGCGAGCCGAGTGGTGCCTTTGATTGAGAGTGTGGATGGTGCGTGTGCCACGGAGCCGGAAGCCATTGTCTCCTGTTTCGCGGATTATTTCCGCGGAGTCTACTCCCCTGCTTCTCCCTGTTCAGAGGCGGACTCCCGTGCCCTGCTTCGGGATATTGCACTCCCCTCCCTTACGGCGGAAGACAGAGATTCGCTGGACGTCCCTCCCACCTCGGACAAAATTGCCTCGGCTATTCGCTCGATTTCATCCGGCAAGGCCATGGGCCCCAATGGCATTCCCATTGAGCTATATAAGTTACGCCCGGATGTGCTGGCACCCCACCTGCGTGCGATGTTCCTCGCGGCCCACTCGCAGGGCTCCCTCCCGCCGGACCAGTGTCTGGCCACAATTGTGGTAATCCACAAGGAGGGGAAGCCCCGTGAACGGGTCACATCCTATCGGCCGATTTCGCTTTTGAACGCGGAGCCCAAAATCCTCGCCAAGGTGTTGGCTAACCGGTTGGTTGGCGTGGTGGGCGATTTGGTCCATCAAGACCAATCGGGCTTTATCCCACACCGCAACACGGCTCTTAATCTACGGCGCTTGCACGGCGTGCTTGCGCGTGTCCCATTTGTGCGGGAGCCAGCCATCTTGGCGTCCTTGGACGCCACCATGGCGTTTGATACGCTCGAATGGCCATATCTCTGGGCGATGCTCGCGAAGTTTGGGTTCGGCCCGGGTTTCATCAGCTGGGTCAAATTACTATATTCGGGCCCGATGGCGCAGGTGGTGGTGAACGGGCGTGTGTCGACCCCGTTCGCGCTGGGGCGGGGCACGCGACAGGGTTGTCCCCTGTCGCCTCTTCTGTTCGCCCTGGCCCTGGAGCCCCTGGCGGAGTGGCTGCGGTGGCACCCTTCCATCCGTGGTCTCCGCTGGACCCCCGAGCACGAGGACCGCGTGTCCCTCTACGCGGACGATATCCTTTTGTATCTCGCCTCCCCGCGCAAGTCCCTGATCGTCCTAGTTGATGTTTTGCGCTCCTTCGGTCGCAACTCAGGCCTAGTCATTAACTGGGCGAAATCCTGCGTCTACGTGCTTTCCGGGGAGGCTCCGGTCCTGCCGCGGGACTGCCCGATCCAGATTGCCTCCCAGGGTTTCCGGTACTTGGGTATATATATCACTCTTGACCCGGAGGCCCGCTATGAGCGGAATCTGCTGCCCCCTCTCCAGCGTTTGAAGGAGGATGTGGTGCGCTGGCGGCGTCTCCCGCTCTCGCCGCTCGGTCGAGCGGCCTTGTTTAAAATGATGTCCTTGCCGCGCTTCCTCTACGCCCTCCAGAACACTATGGATATGGTCCCGGCACGCTACTTTCGTGAGGTGGAGGGCCTTCAGCGGCGCCTGTTCTGGGACGGGAGGCCGCGTATTGCTCTGGCTAAACTGACGCTCCCGTGGTACGATGGAGGGGTCGCCCTCCCGGACATTAAACGGTATTACTGGGCCTCCCAGCTAGCTGCAATTAATCATGGCCTTTACGGGCCCGCCCTGAACCCGGCATTCGAGATGGACAAGATGCTCCTGCCCGGTGGCGATTACAATCGAGCGCTGTACTCTGGCGCGCCTGACTCCCGTCTGACGGGACCGACGCGTGTAATGGTGCGGGTTTGGCACGCGGCTAATGCAGCTATGGGGTGGAAGGACCGTTTGACCCGGGCGTCTCCACTGTATGCCTCCGAGAGACTGGGCTCCCTGTGGACATCGAAGGGCTTCGAGAAGTGGGACACGATCGGAATCAGCACAGTGGGGGATCTCTGGACGAGGGGGGGATTCAAAACTTTTGAGACGCTGCAGGCGGAGTTCCAGCTGCAGGGCAGTGAGTACTTTCGGTACCTGCAGGTCCGCCATGCGCTGGGCTCCGTCTTCCCGGATGTTGCATCCATTCCGGAGTCTTCCCCCCTGGAGGACAGAGTGCTGGATGGCCATGTCCCGGACAGCACGATCTCCCTCATATACAAGAAGCTGATTAATGATAGATCGTGCCTGTTAACTAGTCTACGCGAGGCTTGGGTGGCCGACGGGCTGGAGCTGGACGACGAGGATTGGATGTCCGCGGTGGCCTCTCCGAAAGAGGTGGCCATCCCGGCTCGCCTTCGTTTCGTCCAGCTCAAGATTCTTCACCGGGTCTACGTGACGGGGCCGAGGCTTCTACGTATGGGTTTTGCCGTGGACGGACTGTGTAAGCGTGGCTGTGGTGCGTTGGCGACTTTTATGCATATACTGTGGGAGTGCCCGAAGGTGGAGCGATTCTGGCGTGGTGTGCATGAGGTCCTGCGTGTGGTCACGCGTGTAGCGCTGCTGCCCGAAGCGAGGAGGTGCTTGTTGAATGTATGGGAACCGAATGACTACTCGGTTCCGCAGACGCGGTGGGTGACTCTGGGATACATGATAGCGAAACGTGATATTGCTCAATTGTGGGGATCCCAGAGGCCCCCTGCGGTGTCGGCCTGGAAAGAGCACATGGATTGGTGTATGTTCCGTGAAAGGGTGGTGTATGTGGCGAGGGGTAAGCCTGGGGCGTGGGTGAAAATCTGGGGCCCCTGGAACGCCTACCGTGGGGGCATTTGTGAGCCACCACAGCTGCCGGCTGCCTCGCCTGCTCCGTCTCCCTAGCTGGACCCTCTTGCTCGGCCGCGGGCACGCGGCCCCCCAGTCCTTGATCTCCTCCCATCCCCCTCTTCAGATCTTTCCTGCCAGTCTGGATCCCCCACTATGGAGCAAGTGTTGTCATCTTGAATCTCGGGTTGCCTTGCGGTTGTGGTTTTTTGTTGATGTTGTTAGTCCTTAAAATGAAACCGTACTCTGTGGCAGGACGCCGTGAGGCCTGCACCGTTGATTACTCCTGTGTTTCTACTGTACACCGCTGAGAGACCTCTACTGTCTGTATGTACTATATTTGTGATGCTTTAGCGGCCGGCCGTGCGGTTGTAGGCCCATACCTGTAACCTTTTTATGGATGCAATAAACGGTTTAAAAAAAAAAAAAAAAAAAAAAAAAAAAAAAAAGAAACCTACAGAGTCGTGACATGCTTTCAGACACTTTGTCAACACGTCAATGAACAAACACAGAAAACCTCAACTGGGCTGGTTTGAATTTCAGAGGTGCATTTTGTGCTGACTTTTAGGCATCAGATAGGTTTTACAAGTTCATTGTTGTTCCACCATTTCCATATTATGTAGATTTCACAGATGGAATTTTGTACCTACATTTTCACATTACATGGATTCTCCACTGATATTTGGAAGACCTACCAGAGGAAAATATATTTCTAATTGGGTCAGTCAGTGCAAATCTATATTTGCAAAAGCCAAGTGTTGTGTTTATTGAGCTCTAATAGGAATTACATCTACTTTTTGCGAGGAGTGATCTTTCATCTCCAGGTCTGCCGTGATAATCCTGTGATAGGGAACAGAATGCTAGACTTGTACTGCCGCTAGACATGATGAGCTAAAGGTGATGCTTGAATTTGTCCAAGTGGATTTTAAATGATATTGATTGAAACACTCAGACATAGTGGACTGAATACAAGCTACAGTTTATGGCTTCTAACAGACAGAAAACATGTACTGTACTTTTCCACTCTTAAAATGGATATTTCATTATTTTGCATTCAAGAGCTAAGATAAGAAGTTGTGGGTACTTACACTTTCAATGTGGTTTCTTCTTCAGAGGATCAGGAAGGATCATGGGAACTGGGTTATTTAAAGTCAGAGTTTTTGATTTCTGAGGCACTACTTCATCAGCCTTACTATATTCTCTCTCCAGATTTCTCTTGAGGCACAACTTCGTCATCTTACATCATTGTCTCCCAAGCTTTCTCCACACCTCCCCTCCCGTTTTTTCGAATCCAAACTTTACAGACACTCGAGGATAACAACACATGGCTCAGAGGTAATTTGCTGACAGCTTTGAAAAAAGGATTAATTTAAATGCAGAAGTGCATCTAGTTATAAAACAAAAGTTACGAACAAATTCAGAAACTTTTTACAGATACATTCCAGATTTGGCTAAAACATACATGAGGTGTACCGGGTGCATAGTAAAAGTTGTAAGGCAGAGGGGCTAATGGACTGTGAAGTTTCCCTCCATTGATAGATAATGGTCAACTTAAGTGGAACTGCAGAATAGTATGTTAATAATGGAGTGTAATAAGATACAAGTTTAAGTTATCAAGAGGGCCATGTCAGAGCTAGTCCATTCACAGTCAAGCATTTGAGGCTTCTTAGTGTCATTGACAGTTACTTTCTATGTAGGATAAGCTTGTTTGATGAACACCCCCAATATTAGGTAGGAGGACAGTGATAAATGCATGTGTTAGACCTTGCAGTTTCTGCAGGGTCATCTCAGATTTTTTCCTTCCTCTGCTTTCCTTTACTAAACTTGTTTTTGCTGGCTTTTAGCACTCTGTGCAGTTTCCCCCTGCTAACCAGTGGAAAAATGCTTGTACTCTCTGCCTTAAACATGGTTTCATTGGCCTACACCTGATTGGTGCATTTAATTTACTTGCAAGTCCCAGGTATATAGGACTACATGTGCCCAGGGCCTGTAAATTAAATATATCTGCACAAAGGCTTTTGGGAAATATCCCCGTGCCAGGAGGGTTAGAGAGATAAGAAGGAGTATGTCCTCCCTGGGCAGAATTTTTATCACAAAAGATACTCCATTAGACCAACTAGTGGTCAGTGGGGTTTAGTTGACTAACTCCACATGGAAAAAACAAAGAATTATGGAAAAAAAATGGGGGAAGGAAGAGACTATCAAGAGCCTCTCTAGTGGGAGGTTGTACCTAACTCAACCATACATATGGGGGGGAAACATAAGCATTTATTTAGTTACCCTCACACACCCTAGTGGTGTCATGCTTCATCATCGGGTCACCCCGACTCCTACAAGTCGGGGTGGGCTCGACCACAGTATTGGGAGCTCTTATGATAAATGAAGGTCAGGGGGGCTTAAATGCCTCTAGTGGGCTGTAGCATTCATTGTGCCACCCACTAAAGTAGCATTTTAAAACATGTCTCAAGCCTGCCACTGGAGCCTTTAGTGCAGGTTTAATTTCCCATACACCTTGGCAAAATAAATCCTTTGTCAGGCCTAAACCTATTTTGTTAATACATGTAAGTCTCTTCTAAGATAGATTCTAAGGTCTCATAGGGCAGGTCCATGTTATTTAAAAACTAGAACATGGGGGTTTCAGTTGTACATGTCCTGACAGTGAAAAATTCCTAAAGTCATTTTTAACTTTTGTAAGGCTACCACTGGATTACCTTCTTACACTTAATAAGTGCTAACTTCAGATTGGAGGCAGGTAGAGAAATAATGTTTTTTCTCAAATTAATTATAATTTACAATCCTCTTTGATGGGGAAGTCATATTTTAAGTTACAATTTTGAAAATGCAAGTTTTAGAAAGTTAACATTCTCTTGTCCTAACCAACCATGCCTCTCTGCCAGCATTCTGAGTCACCTGACTGTTTGTAGCTCTGTTGTTGAGGTTTGTGTATTGTTACCGGACATGGGGAACAAAGCAGACTTAGATGTGAGGGGAGTGTGTCTTCATGGTAGGATGGCTGAGGACCAGCTGAACTTTGCCCTGATTACATTTCAAAGTGCCTTACCTGCAGCACACACAGAAATTTGACTTCAGGCCTGCCCTTGCCTTTGTTACCTAAGCAGTTTGGAGCCAGGACCAGGTGAAATGAAAGAAATGACTATTTCCAGCTTTGGGCTAGAGCAGGGAATTTCCAACATAAAGGCTGACACCAACTATAAAAGTTGGTTCTTCAGAACCTCTCATCAGAACATGCCTGGAGCTGTAGAAGATTTCGAAGAATGACTGCCCTACTGCCAGAAGGACTGCCCTGCTGTTTGAAGAAGGAAGATTGACCTGCTTGCTTTGATCCTAGGTTATTCAGACTGATTCCGAGGGTCAGTTGACTGATTACCTGTGTGAGCTGAAGGAACACAACAAGCTTCCAAAGGCCTCCCTTTAACTGCCCAGCTGACCAGCACCAACGGGTCCTGCCTGCGCCCTGCTGCTGGCCTCTGCTGGAGTGAGTCTTGATCCCCTAGAGGTGCTCCCAGGTGTTGGGCCCTTGGCTGGTATCAGTGTGAGCTCCTCCTCAAGAAAAGGTGCAAATTCTGATATTTGGGCTCCTCACAAACATGAAGTAACACCTTTGTGCTGAGAATCAATCACCCACGTCGAATGTCAATGCAAAGCTGTAGCAAGACCTACTCTTTGTCCCTAGAGCGACTACCCGTGACTCTTGCAATGCGGGACCTGCACTTTCCACCAACAGCGACTGTCCACGCCAATCAACCAATGCGGAGCTCCAGCAACAGACAGCTGTTCCCGCTACAACAACAACCGTCCACAATGCTTTACCTGCTCCTTGCACTGAAAACCTCCTACTTGCAGCCTCCTCCAACATGAATGGACCTCTTTGCACTGAACCTGAGAAGGTAGCTCTTCAATGGACTAACGCGGTCCCAGTATCTGACCCACTTTCCATCACGATCGGCCTGAATTTGTGACTTTCCCTCGGACAAGTGCAGCCAGATAACTGCGAGTGGCGCTTTGTTCTTCTTGGTGCTATTTTTACCTAAAACATTAAAACAAATATTTCCAGTTCTACTGATTGGATTTTTGATAGTTTTGGTGTCATGTTATTTATTAAAATGTACTCTATTTGCCTAACTTGGCTCGCAGTTTTTCTTGTTCTGTCTTTTATTTTATTCCTGTTTGTGTGCTGCATAAATACTTTAAACATCACCTCTAAGTTAAGCCTGACCTCTTTGTGCCAAGCTATCAGAGGGTTAAGTACAGTTTACTTTAGTCGCTTTAGTGGTTCACCCCTACATGGATTGTGATTACTATTTGAGTGGGCCGCCAACCCTTTTACTACACTAGTGACCTCTCCTCATAATGGCGCTGGCTGATATATGATGGCTCCTATGAAAGAAGCTGTACTTCAAGCATCAGTCATCACTAACTATTGTATATCACAAGTATAAGAACCTTAGGTCATATGTGCAACTTTGGGAGGCAAGAGACCTGAGATGTTCCATTGCAGTGATCTTAAGTCAAATAAATTAAGTAAATTCAAAGTAAGTTCAGTTCGTTGAAACAGTCCACAATGCAACATTGGGCCTTGACAAACACTATTCTAGGCGCAAAAGTGGTCGGCATGTAACACTGCACTTCTCCCTCTCATTAACGGCAAATCTACTATCTCCCTACTCTTCCCCAGTGACCTTTCTTTACTGTCCTCACTGAGCATGTTCCTGTTTTAGCCTTTCAGCCCCAGATTTCCGTACCCAACGTGTCTCCGCCTTTCCAAGCCACTGACCACTTGAGGCAGTGTGAGGCCCTGGGCTTTTACTTACACTTCAGGTCCATTATCTAAAGGGATCAAGTCTTGAGCCAACTCCAAACAAAAAGAAATGTGTGTAAACCCAGATTTGCACAATGTTCAGATGCCAATCTGTGCCATTTCACACTCGGTGGACAGCATTCCAGCCCCTGATTTAGAGTTTGGATGGCAGACATCCTGTCGAGAGACTTTTAAGGTGTGGCCCAAGGAGGCTCTGGCCCTGGACCCCAGACACTCATGGTGCACCAAGAAGGTCATGGCCCCTTCTCAGCTGCCTGAGTCGCCTGTATTTTGCTGACAGTCCTGCCCACAGAGCCTCTAATGCTGCTTCAACATATATTATTCAAATACCATTTTAATTTATACATTTTTGGTAAGTGGAGGCTAGGGTAAATTTTACAAAAATGTACCAATCTTTTATAGAGCCATGCAACATCTATAAATAGTTGTTGATGAAAACAGTACCTCACTTAAGACTGATGGGACAGAGCCACAGAGATTATTTGAGATAACACTAGTTACCACAGTATTGAAAAGGCTGGTACCACCATGCTGCCTTCTTAAATATAAACACATTTAGAACAAGGTCCAGTATGTCACAGATATTTTTATGTTTTTGCATACTCACCTACTTTTTAGGTCGAGCCTAGCAGCAGCGCTCATGCGTTGCTTGTGCTGCAAGACTGCTGTAGTAGAGTATGGGAGAGAAGCCGCACCCACTCTCTGCCCATATTTCTCATTGGCTTGTGTCATTGTCTTTTGTAAATGCTGCCTTCCGATTCGTTCATAGGCTTGTTAGTCCCTCCTTAGTATGTCCTGGTCTTCATTTGTAACCTCCCATGGCTACTGTCTGCTTTATTTCAGTTGTTACACGGGACCTGTTCTTTAGTAAGTCTGTAAGCACTATTTACTTTATTGAGTTTCTCTTACTGCAGGCCAGACGGGCGCCCGCTTTTAACCACTTTAACTGGGCATTATCTTGTGTCTGTTGCAACCCCCTTAGTAAAATGGATTTAGAAACGATTAGCGAATTAAGTAATATGAATTCCAGGTAGCTCATAATCGTGTGCTAATGGGCTGAAGCGGACAACAGCACATCTGTGTTAAATGTCATCTGCACAAAAACCACCTGACGGGTTGTTTTCAAAAGCCTGTTTCATTAACAACAACACCACCACCACCAATACCACCACCAATACCACCAACAACACCACCAATACCACCACCACCAATACCACCACCACCAATGCCACAACCTCCACCACCATCAATACCACCACCAATACCACCACCACCAATACCACCACCCCACCAATACCACCACCACCAATGCCACCACCACCACCAATACCACCACCACCAATTGAATACCACCACCGCCAATACCACCACCACCAATACCACCACCACCAATACCACCACCAATACCACTACCACCAATACCACCACCGCCAATCCAATACCACCACCTCCACCTCCACCACCAATACTTCTGCCAATACCACCACCACCAATCCCAATACCATCACCAATACCACCACCACCAATACCACCACCACCACCAATACGGATCAGTGACTTAATATCGAGAGACAAAATATCGACTACACACAATATCGACGACAAAATATCGTATACCACAATATCGACCACCAATACTTAATTAATAATACACCAAAATATCGAACCCACTATATCGACAAAACAAAATATCGTTTCTAACATTATCGAAACACAAAAAATCGATTATACAAATATCGATATACATACAATTAACTAACAAAGCACCATAATATCGAAAATCAAAATATAGACAGCCTACAATATCGACACAAAAACAAAAATGGGTGTCAAGGGAAAGAACGCGCAACCAGCAAAATTTCACACCATTAGTAGTATTGATACACAATTATCCTAGTGCGGTGCTTTCAACTTGAGGATAGGCACCCTAATCCTCAAAACAACAATCAAATTGATTCATGTATTTTCTCGTGTCGAAGCACTCACAAATTAACCAACAACGTTTCCTGTTACTGTCACAAAACTAAATACACATTGTAGTGGGCTTCTCTTCTTCTTTTATTTTCATTTGAATCACCAAACTTCTTTTATTCATAACATTCTTCCACTCCCAACGCGTTTCGTCGATAGGGATTAACCCATGCGACTTCCTCAGGGCTGGAAGCAATAAATAATAAACATTGGAGTATAAAAACTCACTTGTTTCATATTCCATAGCCCACATTATTGCATGTGCAAAGGAAAAACATGCTGCGTGACAAACCATTAATATAATCACATATACATATATAATTAATACATTAAGGAATTCGACCCATCAATTTGAATATTCAATCTAAAAGATCATCCACCATTATAACAGTGAAACGCTATAAACAATCGTGATGGCACCATTCTCCCAACAGTGAACCACACCAATTAATCATGCCTCCAAATAAAGCCAAATGTTACCTTAATCTTGTGTAACTGTCTCCTAAGTTCCAAAAAAGTATAAAAACACCTAGTCAAACACACTGCGATATACATGAGGCAAGGATGGCGAGGGTAAACACCAAATATTCATTATTGATATCACATACCTTAAAGCACTTTGAAATCAATAATATCCGTATCTCCTTCCTAATGGTCGTTTTGTTATCCAACAACACCTACAATACAAATTTAACTGTAAATGACCCTGCACTAAAGATATTATGTCAGTCAGGCCACATGTCTTAACAGACTTAAATATAGTCTCACCTGATATCACTGAACACTGTACGTGACCATTAGCGCAATTGTTTAAGCAGTAATCCTCAAATTTGTGTTCCAAGTCTCTGAAGTACGGAGACCTATAAATCACAATGAACACCAAAATTTAATAATTGTCCTAACATTACTACATGGCATCCCCCAATAATCTTTTGTAACTCTCCCATCTTACTTACTTTTAGCAATAACAACGTCCCCGGATAAGGAACCGTCTTCGTGTCTAATCGCGTCGCGTTTACTAACCCTCTTTATCACTAAACTCAACATAAACGAGGTGACTACTCCGTCGTTTAATGAGCGCCATTTTGGATAGGTTTAGGGAGACCACGAACACACTCCTCGGGCGCCATTTACGAAAAGTTACGAACAGAACACTGCAAATCGAATCAGAACTATCTTTTAATTAGGAAAATAAGGCGATCCACGAAACTAATCGAGGCCATAATTATTATTAGTTATACCCCGCCATACCTATGATTTGAGTTTACAAATTCCCCATAAACGCGTACCATAATAAGGTCTGAATAATAATGCCATTCTTAACAGGGCAACCTTAAAGCCTTGCCGCAGTAAATCGATTCTATTGTTATGGCAAAAGAAAGATAAAAAATGGTGTCTCCAAGTACTGAATTAAATCAATCCATTAAACCAAGCTTTCACACAATAAGTGACAACTCCACCGTCATCACTAATTAATAGAACCTGAACATCTTTGTTTATTTAATTCTTTGCTAATACAGTATAACATGGAATAAGTACCTATGCAGAAAACACTAAGAACTGCACGAAACATACAGCTAGAAAATAGCTACCAACTAAAGGCAACATCGCAACTCCAACAAGCCAACACTAGATCTGCTTATCGATCACTCTTTTACTCAAACTGACCAGTCCATTACGTTCTCATTCCCCTAGGAAATACTGTAACTCACGGTCATAGTTAAGACCATCCTCCACGGCCCTCAAGCGCATGATCCATCTTGCCTCATGCCTCCGCAGTGCGAGTTCTCTGTTACCTCCACGCGCTTCCCTCTTAACATGCTCAATGCCACAAAATTGAAATGATTTATGTGAAGCACAATAAGGGCTCTTAAAGATAGGATTGCTGAACATTGGAGAGCTGTAAAGAATAACGATCAAAGGTATCCAATTGCGGAACACATACATAACTGCACTTCGCAAGGTTCACATAAATCATTTCAATTTTGTGGCATTGAGCATGTTAAGAGGGAAGCGCGTGGAGGTAACAGAGAACTCGCACTGCGGAGGCATGAGGCAAGATGGATCATGCGCTTGAGGGCCGTGGAGGATGGTCTTAACTATGACCGTGAGTTACAGTATTTCCTAGGGGAATGAGAACGTAATGGACTGGTCAGTTTGAGTAAAAGAGTGATCGATAAGCAGATCTAGTGTTGGCTTGTTGGAGTTGCGATGTTGCCTTTAGTTGGTAGCTATTTTCTAGCTGTATGTTTCGTGCAGTTCTTAGTGTTTTCTGCATAGGTACTTATTCCATGTTATACTGTATTAGCAAAGAATTAAATAAACAAAGATGTTCAGGTTCTATTAATTAGTGATGACGGTGGAGTTGTCACTTATTGTGTGAAAGCTTGGTTTAATGGATTGATTTAATTCAGTACTTGGAGACACCATTTTTTATCTTTCTTTTGCCATAACAATAGAATCGATTTACTGCGGCAAGGCTTTAAGGTTGCCCTGTTAAGAATGGCATTATTATTCAGACCTTATTATGGTACGCGTTTATGGGGAATTTGTAAACTCAAATCATAGGTATGGCGGGGTATAACTAATAATAATTATGGCCTCGATTAGTTTCGTGGATCGCCTTATTTTCCTAATTAAAAGATAGTTCTGATTCGATTTGCAGTGTTCTGTTCGTAACTTTTCGTAAATGGCGCCCGAGGAGTGTGTTCGTGGTCTCCCTAAACCTATCCAAAATGGCGCTCATTAAACGACGGAGTAGTCACCTCGTTTATGTTGAGTTTAGTGATAAAGAGGGTTAGTAAACGCGACGCGATTAGACACGAAGACGGTTCCTTATCCGGGGACGTTGTTATTGCTAAAAGTAAGTAAGATGGGAGAGTTACAAAAGATTATTGGGGGATGCCATGTAGTAATGTTAGGACAATTATTAAATTTTGGTGTTCATTGTGATTTATAGGTCTCCGTACTTCAGAGACTTGGAACACAAATTTGAGGATACTGCTTAAACAATTGCGCTAATGGTCACGTACAGTGTTCAGTGATATCAGGTGAGACTATATTTAAGTCTGTTAAGACATGTGGCCTGACTGACATAATATCTTTAGTGCAGGGTCATTTACAGTTAAATTTGTATTGTAGGTGTTGTTGGATAACAAAACGACCATTAGGAAGGAGATACGGATATTATTGATTTCAAAGTGCTTTAAGGTATGTGATATCAATAATGAATATTTGGTGTTTACCCTCGCCATCCTTGCCTCATGTATACCGCAGTGTGTTTGACTAGGTGTTTTTATACTTTTTTGGAACTTAGGAGACAGTTACACAAGATTAAGGTAACATTTGGCTTTATTTGGAGGCATGATTAATTGGTGTGGTTCACTGTTGGGAGAATGGTGCCATCACGATTGTTTATAGCGTTTCACTGTTATAATGGTGGATGATCTTTTAGATTGAATATTCAAATTGATGGGTCGAATTCCTTAATGTATTAATTATATATGTATATGTGATTATATTAATGGTTTGTCACGCAGCATGTTTTTCCTTTGCACATGCAATAATGTGGGCTATGGAATATGAAACAAGTGAGTTTTTATACTCCAATGTTTATTATTTATTGCTTCCAGCCCTGAGGAAGTCGCATGGGTTAATCCCTATCGACGAAACGCGTTGGGAGTGGAAGAATGTTATGAATAAAAGAAGTTTGGTGATTCAAATGAAAATAAAAGAAGAAGAGAAGCCCACTACAATGTGTATTTAGTTTTGTGACAGTAACAGGAAACGTTGTTGGTTAATTTGTGAGTGCTTCGACACGAGCCTACAATATCGACCCTACCATAATATCGACTAATTATAAAACACATTACAACATATAAATGCATATAAAACTGACTTTTTCCCAACATAAACATACATAATACAATTAATTAATATAAATACATTTTACAAACACATAAAAACCAAATAAAATACCTTTTACTAAAACCACTCATAAAATTGTAAATAGATATACTAAACTAAACAAACACCAACATATAAAACATCAAATTACTTATAAAAACATTCAAACAATAAAATATAATTTAAATACATGACTACTACTTAATTAGCATCTTCCATATATGGAAACACCAAGAAAAAAAAATTCAAACTGAACACAACAACAAATCAAAATCGAAGACTAACTAAACCAACCAATGAAACAAAGTAACCAATTAAGACAACAGTATAACAAAAAATATATTTACTCTTTTCCACTTCAAAACTACAAGAAAACAGAAGAAAAACGCTACCAGATTCTTTCCTAACAACAAGATATACTAAAGAAACAAAACCTCTAACAGAAACAAGTAAGTAAATAATGTTTGGTAAAACGTTAATTGTACTAACTATTTGTCAAAAATGCATACAATTTATATGTAACTAAAATACACTTTCATTTACTTATATCTCCACTACAGATACTTCCAAGTACAAGAAAATTCCTCTACAAATAAAGAAAGACAGCTAATCAAAAAGTAAGTAATTTTTTGTTTATAAAACATTAATAATGGAAAAAAGTCGTAAGAAATACTATGAAATTAAAATAAACTATAAAATGCTTTCATGTATTTATATCTCCACTACAGACACTTCCATCAATCTCCAAAATTATCTACAGCAACAGAAAAAATAAAGCTAATCAAAAAGTAAGTATTTCAAATAATGACTTTAAAATAAATAGATATTATAGATAATTAAAACAAACCCTTTCCCAATTCCCCTATCACCTACAACAAATAATTGAAAATGTATTAATATTACTTTTTATTTATCAACAGATATACCAACTCTATATGAAAATTAACAGCCAACAACCACCAAAAGAAAAATCTTTTCCACATCTACATCAAAATTGTAAGTATATATCAACAAATATATATCTTTCTAACACATTATTTCATGACATGATATTAACTTAATTATATCTACATTTTCTTTAGAAATAAAGACATCACCATGACTGAAGGCGCAGAATTCATCCAATCACAAAAAGGAAAAATGCTCCTATGTTACATGGGTTATGTCTATACGCAAGAAAGACAGAAAGATTTAAAAGTCTTCTGGAAATGTAGCAAATACTATGCTAACAAATGCTACGGAAGAGCCACAACTCAAGAAACTACTGTATTATCTGTCAATGAGCACAACCACCCCCCAAATATTACTGAAATTGAAATTAGAGGAGCAATAGAAAATATCAAAGAAGCAAGCACTAGCACAGAAAAACCCACTAGTGAAATATTAAAAGAACAGCTACTACAAATACCCCAACATGCATCTGGACAATTACCATCCATTGATGCATTAAAAAAAATGATCATTAGACAAAAAAAGAAAACCACAGCTCCCATACCTATCCCTAAAACTTTCCAAGAAGTAAACATCCCACAAGAACTAAGCATTACCCATAATAAAGAGCCATTTATTTTATTTGACAATAAAAACAGTGAAAAACGTATTATAATGTTTGGCACTGCAAATAACTTAACAAAACTCCAACAATGCAACACCTGGATGATAGATGGCACATTTAAAATATGTCCTAAGCCATTTTATCAACTATACACAGTACATGCTATGTACCAAAACACTAACATTCCCTTCATCTACTGCTTACTCCCAAATAAAACTCAAAGTACCTATCTAGAAATTCTCAACAAAATAAAATCAGAAATTCCAAATTACTTCCCACATAAAATAATAATGGATTTTGAAATAGCCATGATTCATGCTATTTTAAAAACATACCCCCATACATCTATACAAGGATGCTACTATCATTTTAATCAATGCCTCTGGAGATTTCTCCAAAAGTCAACACAAATTGCGTCCGGATTTTTTACCGTACGAATCGTAAAAGTAGCGTACAAACTGCCAAGTACGATTCGCATGGGAAAAAGTCCATACGAATCACATCGGGAAAATTTCCCCACACGTCCTCGGGTCGGAAAATGTGTCCGACACATCCCCGGACGATTTACCATACGAATCGCAAAAATGAAGTCCGACCGCGTAAGTACGATCACTCCCGTCCTTTCGATTTTACAACTGTATGGAAAAAACACCGTACGGACCGAACTCCCATAGCAACCATGGAGACATGTGCCCGCATACACGCCGAACACCCCACCACAGACCCCGCATGTACGCGCAAAATGCCCCCTGGCCGCGGATGTACGCGCCGAACCCCCACCAGTGTATGTATGGAGCGTACCCCCACCCGTGTATGCATGGAGCGTACCAACTCCCCACCTGTGTATGTACGGACCGTACCCACACCCCACCTGTGTATGTACGGACCGTACCCCCACCCCACCAGTGTATGTACGGACCATACCCCCAGCCGTGTATGTACGGACCGTACCCCCACCCGTGTATGCATGGAGCGTACCAAGTCCCCACCCGTGTTTGAATGGAGCGTACCCCCACCCGTGTATGTACGTATCGTAACCACACCCCACCCGTGTATGTACGGACCGTACCCCCACCCGTGTATGTACGGACCGTACCCCCACCCCACCAGTGTATGTACGGACCGTACCCCCACCCCACCAGTATATGTACGGACCGTATCCCCACCCATGTATGTACGGACCGTACCCCCACCCCACCAGTGTATGTACAGACCGTACCCCCACCCGTGTATGTACGGACCGTACCCCACCCGTGTATGCATGGAGCGTACCAACTCCCCACCCGTGTATGAATGGAGCATACCCCCACCCGTGTATGTACGTACCGTACCCACACCCCACCTGTGTATATACGGACCGTACCCCCACCCGTGTATGTACAGACCGTACCCCCACCCCACCAGTGTATGTACGGACCATACCCCCACCCCACCAGTGCATGTACGGACCGTACCCCCACCCGTGTATGTACGTACCGTACCCACACCCCACCCGTGTATGTACGGACCGTACCCCCACCTGTGTATGTACGGACCGTACCCCCACCCCACCAGTGTATGTACGGACCGTACCCCCACCCGTGTATGCATGGACCGTACCCCCACCCGTGTATGCATGGAGCGTTCCAACTCCCCACCCGTGTATGGATGGAGCGTACCCCCACCTGTGTATGTACGGACTGTACCCGCACCCCACCAGTGTATGTACAGACCGTACCCCCACCTGTGTATGTACAGACTGTACCCACACCCCAATATGTACGGACCGTACCCCCACCCCACCAGTGTATGTACGGACCGTACCCCAACCCGTGTATGTACAGACCGTACCCCCACCCCACCAGTGTATGTACGGACCGTACCCCCACCCCACCAGTGTATGTACGGACCGTACCCCCACCTGTGTATGTACGGACCGTACCCCCACCCCACCAGTGTATGTACGGACCATACCCCCACCCCACCAGTGTATGTACAGACCGTATCCCCACCCGTGTATGTACGGACCATACCCCCACCCGTGTATGCATGGAGCGTACCAACTCCCCATCCGTGTATATATGGAGCGTACCCCCACCCGTGTATGTACGGACCGTACCCCCACCCCAATATGTACGGACCAAACCCCCACCCCACCAGTGTATGTACGGACCGTACCCCCACCCGTGTATGTACAGACCGTACCCCCACCCCACCAGTGTATGTACGGACCGTACCCCCACCCCACCAGTGTATGTACGGACCGTACCCCCACCCGTGTATGTACGGACCATACCCCCACCCCACCAGTGTATGTACAGACCGTACCCCCACCCCACCAGTGTATGTACGGACCGTACCCCCACCCCACCAGTGTATGTACGGACCGTACCCCCACCCGTGTATGCATGGAGCATACCAACTCCCCACCCGTGTATGTATGGAGCGTACCCCCACCCGTGTATGTACGGACCGTACCCACACCCCACCAGTGTATGTACGGACCCTACACCCAGACCCCCTGTATGTACGGTGCGAAACACCACCACCGATGGACGGTGCGGACCAACACCCTGCCCGTGTTCGTATGCACCCTACCCCAGGCCCACATACCAGCACCCTCACCCAACATCGCGCATGTACGAGTAGTACTAAGCCATAGCAAAGGACAGCACTGTACAACAACATGGCCCATGTACGCACCGTAAAGACGCAAAAAACACTCGTACTGAACCAGGACAAACCAAAAAAACACAAGGAGAGTCAATTCGATGCACACAACACCACAAAACATATCCAACAAGCCCAAATACATCCTATACACTGACCTGCAACTGACAAACAGCTAAACAGAGGCCCAAACCACTACCACTCCTTATAACACACCCACCCAAAGTTCAAACACAGCCACACCCACAAATGGACCAATAAAAAGGCCCAGCACACACAAACCATGATCCTTTGCAACAGATCCCCTACTGCCAGACCACAGAGACAACGCACTGCACCATACTACATACATCAATACACCTTACACTTGCACTCCTTCACACAACCACCATCACAAACACGCCCTCATCACATTCACACACACACACCTGCACAACCACACTCACACACCCACAACCATCCACACCCACACCCCCACAACCATCCACACCCACACCCCACACCATGCCCACTAACAAGAATCCAAAGTTCACAAAGGAGGAGCTGGAGGTCCTTGTCGATGAAATCGTCAGAGTCGAGCCACAGCTCTTTGGAACATTGGTCAGACGGACCAACATAGCCGAAAAATCTGCCATGTGGGAGAGGATAGTCAATTCTATAAATGCTGTTTGGTCCACCAGATGGACCAGGCATCAGTGCCAAGCCAGGTGGTACGATCTGCGGAGGACGGTCCGCCGCAAAATGACAGACGACCACAACCAGGCCAACATCACTGGAGGAGGTCCGGCCCGCAGACCGGTATACTACCATCCCTGGGAGGAGAAGGTGATGGACACGCTGTTGCCGGTGGGAGTAGACGGACTAAAAGGAGTCCGAGAACCTGGTGAGTACACAAACAACTCACCTCACATGGGGGGAACGCCATATACAACCCAAATACCAATCATGCACGCAACCCCCCAAAGCCTGTACCGTACACAACCACACTCTAAAAACACACACATGCCACTAGCGCCTCCATGCCCCAAGCAAGGCCATGCCAAGTCACAGGCCACACAAAACACCAACACATGACAGGATGTCCCGATGCTGGGAGGGTGGGCCTCAAAACTAACATAGAGCAACTCTGAAGCACACAACAATGCCCTCAGCCCATATGGCTTAGGGCACAGCCATACAAACAGTGTGTCCCCACACAGTACTGTTTTGCCTGCTAATGGTGGCCGCGTTGCAGGACGACATGGGTATGAAGGCACAATTTGCACATAACAGCAGCTAATGAAGACGCATCACTCTGAAAGAGTGTCAGCACACACTGCCACAGCAGCAGCGCAGACTCAGACACTCCGCCCAATGGGTGCCCGCAGAGAAGAAACAAACCCACATGAACAAGCCAATGGCCTTTGAAAGACCTGCAAACTGTGTGTGCCCAGGAAGCTGGGCTGAGGTGACAGAGGGTGACACACAGAGGGAGGGAGAGGGGGAGAGAGAGGGACGGAGACAGAGATGGACACAGGGAGACAGACAGAGGGAGGGAGGAGGCTGACAGAGGGAGGGAGAAAGGGAGACAGAGGGAGACGGACAGTGGGAGGAGGCTGACAGAGGGAGGGAGAAAGGGAGACGGACAGAGGGAGGAGGCTGACAGAGGGAGGGAGAAAGGGAGACAGAGGGAGACGGACAGAGGGAGGAGGCTGACAGAGGGAGGGAGAAAGGGAGACAGAGGGAGACGGACAGAGGGAGGAGGGTGACAGAGGGAGGGAGAAAGGGAGACAGAGGGAGACGGACAGAGGGAGGAGGCTGACAGAGGGAGGGAGAAAGGGAGACAGAGGGAGACAGACAGTGGGAGGAGGCTGACAGAGGGAGGGAGAAAGGGAGACAGAGGGAGACGGGAGGAGGCTGACAGAGGGAGGGAGAAAGGGAGACAGAGGGAGACGGACAGTGGGAGGAGACTGACAGAGGGAGGGAGAAAGGGAGACGGACAGAGGGAGGAGGCTGACAGAGGGAGGGAGAAAGGGAGATGGACAGTGGGAGGAGGCTGACAGAGGGAGGGAGAAAGGGAGATGGACAGTGGGAGGAGGCTGACAGAGGGAGGGAGAAAGGGAGATGGACAGTGGGAGGAGGCTGACAGAGGGAGGGAGAAAGGGAGATGGACAGTGGGAGGAGGCTGACAGAGGGAGGGAGAAAGGGAGACGCACAGAGGGAGGGAGAAAGGGAGACAGAGGGAGACCAAATAACCCTTGGGTGGTGTGGCCATGTCCGCTCGTCAGCAGGTGGACTGTGTGCATGTAGACAAGGTTTGGCAGTGCGTGAACCCCCCCCCCTTCAACCTTTGATAAACACTGGGCCATGTGTCAATCTGTGCACGAGTACATCCGTGCTGCAGGCACAAACATGACCTTACACCCAGTATACCCACCCACTGTGTTTGTCAGAACCCTGTCACAAATGGTTAATTTACCTACCTGCATTCTCAAACAGCATGGAAAAAACACCATTTGGCCACGTACAGTGCAACACGTAAGGCGGCTCTGCATGGCTTGCTACGCCCGCTCACTACACTGCTGACTGCGTTCCCAAAAGATGCATCAACTAAGATTGTGTCACACATAGGTAAAGTGTCGAAAGCTGTGGCCAAGGGACATACCCATGCACAAGTGCACTGTGAGAGGAATGCTAGCCAAATCAAACCACCCAGAGGAACTGTGCCAACTCAAAAATGAATGAAACATGGATGTCGCATGTAACACAATTAACACTGTCTCTCTCACACACAGGTCAACGTCGTCGATCTCCCCCCAACACTGGGGGGGCAGACTCACAGGACCAGGCTCTGCGTGAAGAGGACCCCACCGGCAGTGACGACTCTCACCACTCCGTGGATGACCCAGACCAACCTGGCCCCTCTGGTGTCCAACCACCTGCAGCACCTGCGTCAGGTACAACTGTGCCAACCACCACCCCCATTCCTGCCACATCCCAGGAGACACCCAAGAGCCCTGCCCGCACACAACAACACAGCCAGTCTGTCCACGAGGGACAAGGTTCTCCGGGCACCCAGGAGGAGGCAGGCGACACCGCAAATGCCATCCCTCAGGGGTCCCGGAGACCCGATGTGCCCACAATGGCAGGCCAGGCGCAAGTGGGCAGGGGTGGTGGGAGTGAAGGACGGTGGAGGCGCGAACCTGACCAGTTGGCTCAGGAACCGGTAATGTCACACGTCAGCAATATCCTCGACTCATACCGGCGTGACGCCAGGGGCATGGTCCAGATTGCGTCCACCCTCACAGACATCAAGGGGACCCTTGAGGAGATGAAGACCCTGCAGGCCGAGCAACATGCCTGTCAACAGCGACACCAAGGACGGATGGAGGCAAGACAGGCTGAGCTCGTGGCGGTGCAAACGGAAATGACCCGTGTACTCCGTCGGATTGCCGAAAACATGGGCAGCCCTCCCTGTGCCACCAGGCGAAGAACATCACCACCCACAGGGAGGGATCAGGAGGAGGAGGATTCATCCGACGGAGCATCACAAGCATCGTCATGGCCTGCTTCTGAGGGTCCCCGCAGGAGGGTGGGTCGTCCACGCAAAAGACCATGAGAGTCAGCGGAACATCACCATCTCCCAGGTCACCTGGCCTGGCACCTGGCCCTCTGGCCCAACAGCAGCACATCAGCAAATGACATTCTCTTCCACATGGCCTTGCTGGTCACTGTCTGACCAATGTAGATAAAGACTGTGGCATAGACTCTGATGACTTTCAATGGCAAGGATACCAACTCCCCCTGTGAACTTTGGATTCTACACTCCCGCCAAGCACCTCTTGTCATCCCCCCCAAACACGTGCCCCACCACAAATAAAAATCTTCACAATCACCAGATGATGCCGTCATTTAGCATTATTCCACTACATGTGTGTGTTGTAAAGTCAAACCATGCCTGATTTCAGTAGTAACTCCAACCATCCATACCCTGGGGTCTGAGTCTGGCACAGGACACACATCGGTCACAATGTATCATCCAAGACAGACATGGAGCACCATACTCACCCGTGATGGGCCCAACCAGCTGAGGGGGTGCCCGCACAACTGTGCCTACAGACCTATTTAGAAGAGCAACAGCCATGCGCAGAGGTCAGGGATCATGTGGAGTGCCCTGGGGTGGGAGTCCCAGGTATGTGTAGACACATGGCAAAACCATGTCCTGCATGCTTGAGTCAGGTGGATGTGGAGAATGGTGGGCCGACCAAGGTTGGATGCATGGAGATGGCACAATTGGGTGTTGGATCACAGTGCCACAAGGTTGTGTTGTGGTTGTGGGCTGCATCCTGAGTGTGTGCGTGGATTGAGAAGGTCATCCTGCAGCTGGCAGTGATCCACTCCCCCCATCTCTGTTGGACGTTGATGTGGCCTGGTCGCCGGATGTAGTAGCAGAGCTGTGCAGATGCACCCAGGATGTGGACAAGTATCATGGGATTTCTAATGCACATGTCCGTAGAGTGCAGGGTAGGATTAGACACGGATGTCGTAGTTGACCTGGGGGATGGTCTCCCTCTTGCCTTGAGGTTGATGGAACTGGGGATCTTGTGCACAATGCAGAGTGTGCTGCCGCATGACGCACAGATGCTGCTGATCAGCATAGCACATGTCAGCAAGCACTCCATGATGAACACCAGCTCGTTTGCGTGGACACTGGGTGCCCTTGCTGCAGGGCCTGCAGCAGCATGCGCCATGTCAAGAAAACAATGCCACAAGTAGCACACAAAGACAAGGATCTCAGGAAGGAACTATGCAAAAGGTTATGTCAAGGAAGGAATGTCTGGTTCAACATTGCACACACACACACAATGGATTCACATGCAGCACAGTGGCCGTCGTGGAGACTGAGATGCCACAATACCTACACAGCCATGGACATCATGCACAATAAAGAATCTAATCCCTGACAAACAGCTTGCATCTTGCTACTCTACACATAGACTCATATGCACCATCTCTGAGAACAATGCCAGACATGCCGCATGCACAGTGGCAACAGACCACCATTGACAGAGATGAGGCACCTTGGAGGCAGAGGGATACCTTTATTAGTCGTGTGTGTCGGAATGCTAATGCAACTCTGTCAACACATACACAGGTCATGTGGATGAACACGTGGGACCAACACTGGCACCCCCCTTTGCACCACAGATGCTGGAAATCCATAGCACTGGCACACAAGTGACGGGTTACAGCTAAACACCCCCTGCTGCTCACGGAGAGGCTGCTATACACCATTGAGCCTCTAATGGGGAATTCACACACCATGTCAACCCGGTGCAACCCGTATGTTTCCGAGGGCAGTGTTACACACATTGATGGCTTCATCACAATCCACAATCCCATTACAGATAACTGTCACCAAGTCTGACCATTAATTCAGGTGAATTCAGCTCCATGTCATGTGCCCCATGGTGATTCTACATGTATGTAAAGTATCCAAACATGACCAGGAGCAGTGCACACACATTCAAAACAAATACCACTCTCAAAAAGCCGTGCTGCATCCCTTACCCTAAGGAGATTTTCAAACTTGTCCGTGCATGTAACGCTGATTCAGCACATGTTGCTGTGTTCATGAGGAATAGCAGGAGCACAACAATGCCACCAGCAGACAGCATGCGCAAGTACCTGTGGATGAGAGACACACCAGAAGACACGTCTAAGGTTGTCAACATGCTAGGTGACAATGATGACTCTGGAAAAACATTCTTCTATTGCACCATCACTCGAGTGACACATCCAAACACACCTCTGACTCACTTGGCAGACATTCAGATGGACACACACATTGCAACACATGCCACACACGGCCCAATGCGTGCACACTCAGACACTGGAACTCACCACTAAGCAAAGAAGTTGCGTATGAGCCGACTCCGGATGTCCTCTACCGCCTTCTCCTCCTCCACATCACTTGCCTCGTGACCAAGCCCTTCATCCTCCACGGGTGGATGGTCCTGCTCATCTGGATCCAGGATGAGTGGCACAGCTTTCTCCACTGCTATGTATGTTGTGCAGCATGCAGCACACGAGGAATATCTTGCAGACCTTCACCGGTGCATATGGGAGTGCGCCACCGGTCTTGTGGAGGCAACGGAATCGGCTCTTCAGGAGGCCAAAAGTCCTCTCTATCACTCGCCTGGTCCGCCCATGGGCGTTGTTGTAGCGGTGATCGGCAGCCGTGCTGGGGTTGCGGAGAGGCGTGATCAGCCATGGTATGTTGGGATAGCCAGCGTCCCCTACATGGAAACATCATGGACAACAGTGGGTCAGGAGAAGCAGTAAGACAGGAAGATGACGTTAAATACAGGACTGCCAGAGTATACCCACCAACAATACATGCTCGTTCGTTGCGCAGCTGCAGCATCATTTCAGGCACCCTGCTACGCCTCATGATGTAGGCATCGTGTGCTGATCCTGGAAAACGAGCACAGACATGTGAAATCACCATGTTGGCAAGACACACCACAAGGGCATTAATGGAGTGGTAATGCTTGCGGTTCCTATACGCTACCTCCTGTGCCTGTGGTGGTACCAAAGCCACATGTGTTCCATCTATGGACCCAATGACATGGGGCATCCCTCCCAGGGCATAGAACTCACGCTTGACACCTGTCAACTGCTCAGGAGTTGGGAATTTTATGAACTCATCCAGGTGATCCAACATGGCCTCTAAAAAATCATGCAGAACACAGCTGAACATGGTTTGGGACATGCCACCGACATGGGCAATGGTATGTTGAAAGGTACCTGTGGCCAAGAAATGTAGGGCTGCCATCACCTTCATCTTGGGTGTCAGTGCAGTAGGATACCTGTGTAGCGGTTGGAGGTGTGGTGCCAGCCGTGTCGTCAAGTCCTCAATCAAACGTTGGGGGAAGCGGTTGCGGCGTATACAGTCATGTTCCCTCAGGTCAGCCAAGTCCGGAATTGGTCAAGGGAGAGGCGGAGCCCTGCAGTGAATTAGAAGGGACAACGAAGAGTGAGTACAGTACACCACCAATGTCAATGTACTGAGCACATGCTCAACAGGCAATACACATATGCTACATACAGAGTCAGGTCTGTGCAATATGCCCTGGACACGTATGCCAGGCATGTGACACTCCTACCAAGAGCCAGCTACAAACGTTGATTCTCAACCTCAATATGCCATGCCATGAAACTAGCTGTGGGCCAGTGTAAGTGAGCAGGCAGACGCATTACAGGAGTTACAGACATCCAAAATGTGCAGAAGAAGGATGTTTATTGTACAGACAGGTTGCGGAACACTAGAGGCACAGGTCACATGTCATAGAAAAAGGACAGACCACACACCTTGCCATGAAGAATTACATGTCAAGACTGATCACACATACATTGAGAGTATGCAGATATGTCCTTGTTTTGAAACTCCGTGTCGATGCATACATACACACCTTACGTCGGATTACACATGTGTGCTGGTGTGCGTAACAGTGTGCCATGCCCATCTGCACACAGACACATGTTGGTTGCAGCAACTGCAGATGCATTTGACCAAACACCTACAGCAATCCTATGGGAACACATGACACACACATGACATAGTTACAGCGTGCAACGCGGGCATTCACTTGTCAGGGGTAACATTCTGTGTACCTGGCATCAGGGGACATTTGCGGGTGTCGGTGACTGTGCCATGCCAGTGACGCATGGCTCACCAAGTCTGTACTACATGCACACATGTCAAAGGAGTGAAGGGGATGTGTGGCACATAGGGCACCATCACACGTGACATGTGTACACAGCTCATCATACTTTAATTAGCCTCACACCTCAGGAGTATAGTGCCACATCACAGCCTGACCCACCTGTGCCCGACACATGTAGTACTGCACAGACAATGCCTTGATGTCCAGCCTTGGCCAGGTATGACAGCTCAATTCCTTCCTGTGTGCCGCCTGTCACCACTGTCAGGTGTGAAACGCACCGTACATATGCTCTGAGGGCGTGTGTAGGGTCCCTATCACTATGGGAGTGCTGGCAAATGCGTACGCCACAGTGATACGGACCGTACACGCGTGTGTAGGGTCCCTATCACTATGGGAGTGCTGGCGAATGCGTACGCCGCATTGATACAGACCGTACACGCGTGTGTAGGGTCCCTATCACTATGGGAGTGCTGGCGTATGCGTACGCCACAGTGATACGGACCGTACACGCGTGTGTAGGGTCCCTATCACTATGGGAGTGCTGGCGTATGCGTACGCCACAGTGATACGGACCGTACACGCGTGTGTAGGGTCCCTATCACTATGGGAGTGCTGGCATATGCGTACGCTGCAGTGATACGGACCGTACACGCGTGTGTAGGGTCGGTCCGTATCACTATGGCGTACGCATTCGCCAGCACTCCCATAGTGATAGGGACCCTACCAACGCGTGTACGGTCCGTATCACTGTGGCGTACGCATTCGCCAGCACTCCCATAGTGATGGGGACCTTACACACACGTGTACGGTCCGTATCACTGTGGCGTACACATTCGCCAGCACTCCCATAGTGATAGGGACCCTACACGCGCGTGTACGGTCCGTATCACTGCATTTGGGGTGCCCTAGGGCCATGGAACGGACCGTACCTGTGTGTAAATCTTGAAATAACATAGGGGACACATGAGGGACAAGTATAAGGGCCTAAATGCATGCTGGTTGTCATGGAGACCGAGTTTAAAGTTTGAATTATTGAATCAGGTGGCCAGCAGAAGTCGGTTTGAAAAGATATACTTTGTTGCAAAGTGGTTGTTGACTTGACATCATGCTCAATTTTTAAACCATGCAAAGCCACTCACTGGGGTAGGTTTACAGGGATTGGAGGAAACGTAGGATGCTAATGTGACTGACCAATCACTCTGTACTCCTGTAAATGAAACAGGCCAGCAAGGCAGATATAAGGCAGCCAGGTCCCATGAGAGAGCACTTGCCTGCACATCCTTTCATTCCACAACACTGCTGCTGCTCGTGATTCCTCTGGCACCATGTCCAGGTCTGTGGAGAGGGCCCAGCCATTCACCATGGAGGAGAACATTGCGTTGGTGGATGTGATCCTCCCACAGTACCCCATGCTGTATGGTCGACCAGGGGTGCAGGTGAGTGCAGACTCCACTAGCTTAGACTGTGCCCCTGTTTTGTGACTGTGACTTCTGGCATTGTGTCCCTGTGTGACAGACATGCAATGTTGTTTGGAGTGGGTCACAGGGTGGGGAAGGCCTCATGTCTCCCATGCAGAGCATGCTGTGGTTCCTGTGTGCACTCCTCACTTGCATTGTGCTTACTGTGACAATCAATGCATGGTGCATGCCACATTCTGCCTGGCTACTCCTCCTGGGAATGTTGTTGCTACAGTCCTGATGTGATTCTGTGGTCCCCCCAGTGTGACAGGTGACAGTACCCATAGATGTGTGTTTGTTTAGTGTACCTGTGCTGTGAGTGTACAAATGATGTGTTCGTCCCCTGGACATTGGTGTGTGTGTAAGTCCCCTGTCATGTGGGTGAGTGCATATGGGGAGTGTTGCACACCAGCTGCATGAGGGATGGATATACCCTGCCCATGTGATGTGAGCAGGGAGCAGTGCTGTGTGACTGCGGTGCTGAGCCAGCCCCACACCTGTGACACCCCCCAGTCTAGTGGCACATGGGCAGAGTGAGGTTTGTACCCGCAGTTGGCAATGGCAGGTGATTGTCCTGTGCCTGTGTGTGTCTTTGTACTCTGCTGAGGTAGCGTCAGTGGGCTGGGACATGTGACTGCTTTAAGGTGTTGTACATAATCCTTGTGTAGCTTGTGATGCACAGTGTGATCCAGGATCATTTATTGTGTGGCACCCCTCATGCCACCTGTGTACCTTCAATGCCACGTAGTGCATTTTGCCTTCCACAGTGGATTATGTCCCTATGACAAATGTGCAATGAGTTGCCTGCATACCATGGCCTGTTCAAAGAAGACAATTTGTTAATATGTGTGTCTCTGTGTCATTGCTCAGGTGAATTAAAGTATTCTCACTTTTGCATCCTCACAGGTAGGCGTCCATGCCAAGGGGGAGATATGGAAGCAAGCCGTCAGTGCCGTGAGGAATACGGAGGGTCGGAAGCGGCGCCTAGCCCAGGTGAGGAAACGCTAGCAGGATATCCGGTGCTGGACGAGGAGGATTGCACGGGTCCTGCTGGGGGACTCACCTGAGAGCCGGAAGAACCGTGGGCGCCGGCGTCTGACCCACATCCAGAAGCGTGTGCTGGCGGTGGTCTTCCCCGACTTGGATAGGCGCTTACTGGAGAAGCAGCAGCAGGAAGGGGGTAGGTACATGTGTGTTTGTTGTGTGTTACCAGCTTTTGGAAGTGCGCAGTTGCATGGATACACTGCCAGGGTTTACATGTGCAGTGCATAACCAGTTCCCCAAAGTAAACCGGTGCTGTTCTTCCTCCCTTCCCCTCCTTGCCATGTGTTCCCTGGTCTGTGTGTAGTCACTCTTGCACAAGGTAATCTAGGCTGGCAGTAAATCCAAGTGCCCAATGCTTGCAGCATCATGTGTGGGGGTGGAGTGTGACAGGTTTTGGTACCTTGGCTGTGCCCTGGCCAGTTCAGTCATTGTGGGGTCCATGTCAGTTGGCACTCATGCTGAGGCCCAACATAGGAGTGTGTCTTTAAAGTGTACTGCCTTCCAGCATGCATGTCCAATGTTGTGCCCTCTGACATGATGTCCATGAGTGGGATTAATGCATAGTGCAGGGACGGTTGCTTCAGTTGCAGTCATATCCATCCAGGACCATGGAGGTGTGTGGCCACTACCGTGCCCTGGGGCACCTTTTCCTAGGTATCATGTGTGCCATCCAACTATGTGGACATTTTCTGTGTCTTCGGCATAGGTTGGGCTCTGTGGCATTGTACCCTGGCCTCATCTGTATTGACGTAAACTGTGCTACATGTGTCCACTGTACAGTGTGACCCAATTTTGCTTGTGCATACTCACAGTGGGCAGTGCCTGTGTGTCTTGGAACGACAATCTGATGATGGTTGATTGTCAATGATATATGTGGACAGGCGCACCAGGGGTAGTTTGTGTACAATCAGGATTTAGTGCAGGCCATGTGTTTTTATCCCAGAGTAAGAGGTGTAAGTACTTCCTCTGTCACAATCACATTGTCTCAGGTAGGGGGTGCTTTGTGCGGGCAAGGCCTACATGTCCAAATCTGAAGTCTCCCTGCTAGGTCTGGCCTGTGTGTGATGTTTGTCTGGACATACACTCAAGGTGCAGTGACCCTGTCATGTTGTGCATGTTTTTATGTATTGGCTTTGCAGCATGTGCAAAAAGTTAATAGACATGGTTCCTGCTCATCCCTTTTTTGTCAACGCTGTGTGGTACAGATGCTGTGCACGATTGTCCCCAGAGCCTGGCTCCTCTGTCCTATTTGATGACAAGTAATTTGCTGTTGGGTCATGCTCTCCATTGTTTCTCAGTGGCATGGTGGGTCAACCAGCTGGGTGTTGCAGGGCCTACATATGTACCTTGTGTTGTAGATGCTACTCATGTTGCTTTTCAGGCTATGCACTGTGACCTATGTCGATTTGACTCATGTGACATATGTATACAGGTGTCTGATCATTTCCTGTCTCTTCACCTTGCCCACAGCATCGTCGGGGGACTCCGAGGGAGACACTGGCACGGACCGTGAGGAGGGAGCAGGCACCAGTGGCAGCAGTGCTGTCTTGTCTGGCACATCGAGTGGCACGGAGGCCGAGGGGAGTGAGGCGGAGGACCTGTCCAGTTACACCACCGACTATGATGCTGACGGGTCCGAGGCTGCTCCCAGAGGGGGCAGAGGCTGCTCCCACAGCTGACAGCAGCACTCGATCTCTACCCGCCCCCTCGATTCCCATCACCGGCCTCCCACTTGCTCTGGTCCCTTCCCGCCATGCTAGGTCACCATGTGTCTCCTTCTTGCCAGGCCCCGCCTCCTGCCCCTGTCTCCACTGCTGCCGCCAATGCTGAGTCTGTGGACATCCTGCGCCAGTTGCAGGTTGGTCAGACTGCGATGCTTAATGTCCTCCATGGCCACACACGAGTGCTCACCCAGATGGAGGCATACATGGAGGGCATCTCAGCTGCGCAGTCTGACCAACGCCAGTTGCTGAGGTCCATTGACTCGACACTGACTGCAGCAGTGGGTCTCCTGCAGCGCTACGTCCCCCCCTACCCCTGCACCATCCACACTTCCCACTCCTATGCCTGTCCAAAGCACACTCAGACGTAGCCATGCACACACCCCACCAGACACAGGCACCACACCACCAGGGAAGGCCAAGCGCACACCTCCTCTCACGCACACACAGGGGCAAGTAGGCACACCCACTGGGTCGGGGGGCAAACGGAAGACACGCAGCCACGGTGGGAGTCCACATTCATCCCAACCCACTACCTCCAAATCCACTCCCCTCAGCTCTCCTGGCCAGGATTCCACCAAAGACTCCTTCATGGCCGCTCTGTCCCTGAGCCCCAAAGTGACACCACCCCGCAAGCGGTCAAAGGAGTCCCCGGTCAGGGTGGTTGTGTCCCCCCCTGTCCACACCCTCCCCCAGTAGCGCTGCGACCCATCCCTCCGACCCACCCCCCTCCTTGGGGCCTGTGGTTCCTTCGGGTGCAGGGGAGACGCTGGGGGGCCTTGCAACCATGTGCAGCTCCATTCTGACCTCCACCTTTGGCACTGCCCCACCCCCTGTGGTAGAGTTCCCCGTCCCTGCACCCACAACACCTACCCTTGCCCCTCCAGTCCCTGCGGTGCCTGGTCCTTCCCCCCCACATGATGTTGTAGCACCAAATCCAATGAAAGAGAAGGTCAAAGTCCATCCAGGTGTCGATGTATCCCAAACAACATTAAATAAGCCCAAAAAAAAATGCAAAAATGCAAACATGTCCAAAAACAATTCCTCGAATCGATAAATCCAACTTTAAATGGCATAAAAAACCCGAAAAAATATGAAACGTAAAAAACGCTCCAAGAAAATGGCAAAAATAAAGACTGTGTTAAATAAAGATTAGCTTACAAAACGAACACACACCTTGTCCAAAAAAAAAACAGCAACTGATCCAAAAAAAAATCATTTGGCGATAAATCCAATTGGCAAACCCTTCAAAAACCCGAAAATGCTTACAAAGTAAAAAACACTCTATGAAAACGCGAAAAATTAAGAGTGTGGATGAAATGGACATGTGAACTGTGCAGGCAAGTTAGGGGACACACGTCCCGATGTGTACCCCCCAGGACTTTGCTGATGGCCTGGCCCATGGGCCTTGTAAATAGTGGACATTTATAACAATTTATTTTGACTGCTCAATAAAGCATTTTGTTTTTCTTTTGCACACTACTGCTTTTCTGGTATTGCTGTTGGTGGTGCTGCTCCATGTTTGGGGTGGGGATAATGTGTTAGGTGTCTGGCAAATGTAGTGGTGTGCTGCTCATGGGATGGACCCTGGTATCTGTGTGCCATCACAAGGTATTTGTGAAATAACTTTGTTCATGTATGCTCTTACTGCATGGTGACACTGTCCCAAGGTGTGTCCCTTCCTCTGTGGACCCTGACATCTTCCCTGCAGGGTGTTTCCTAAATGTTGTGCTGAGCTGTGTCTACATATCCTTGGTGTATGACGGATCCGTTCTACTTTGGCCATGCATGCTGGGCAATATCTCCACCTGCATCATTTGTAGCATCCTTGGTGGTCACTGTACTTGTGTGTGGAGTATATTGAAGTTACTTCATGTGGACATGTTCCCTTTTACACACTATGCATGTGTGTACTCCCAGCCTCGCATACATGTTACGTGTTCTGCAGGGTCTTTGAGCACCTGACTGACTATTGTGGGCATTGTATCTGTGGGTACTGCACCCTTTTTTTCCATGGGCACTGCTGGGAGGACTCTGCACCCACCCCTCATGCGTCTGGGCACTGCTGGGAGGACTTTGCACACACCCCTCCTGTGTCTGGGCACTGCTGGGAGGACGCTGCACCCACCCCTCCTGTGTCTGGGCACTGCTGGGAGTGATAGGCACCCACCCCTCCTATGTCTGGGCACTGCTGGGAGGACTCTGCACCCACCCCTCCTGTGTCTGGGCACTGCTGGGAGTGACGGGAACCCACCCCTCCTATGTATGGGCACTGCTGGGAGTGATAGGCACACACCCCTCCTGTGTCTGGGCACTGCTGGGAGGACTCTGCACACACCCCTCCTGTGTCTGGGCACTGCTGGGAGTGACGGGAACCCACCCCTCCTATGTATGGGCACTGCTGGGAGTGATAGGCACACGCCCCTCCTGTGTCTGGGCACTGCTGGGAGGACTCTGCACACACCCCTCCTGTGTCTGGGCACTGCTGGGAGGACTCTGCACCCACCCCTCCTGTGTCTGGGCACTGCTGGGAGTGATAGGCACACACCCCTCCTGTGTCTGGGCACTGCTGGGAGGACTCTGCACACACCCCTCCTGTGTCTGGGCACTGCTGGGAGGACTCTGCACACACCCCTCCTGTGTCTGGGCACTGCTGGGAGTGATAGGCACACACCCCTCCTGTGTCTGGGCACTGCTGGAAGGACTCTGCACCCAACCCTCCTGTGTCTGGGCACTGCTGGAAGGACTCTGCACCCAACCCTCCTGTGTCTGGGCACTGCTGGGAGGACTCTTCACCCACCCCTCCTGCGTCTGGGCACTGCTGGGAGTGATAGGCACACACCCCTCCTATGTCTGGGCACTGCTGGGAGTGATAGGCACCCACCCCTCCTGTGTCTGGGCACTGCTGGGAGTGATAGGCACGCACCCCTCCTGTGTCTGGGCACTGCTGGGAGGACTCTGCACACACCCCTCCTATGTCTGGGCATGTACGGTCGGGCCATACACGGGTGTGGGTACGCTCCGTACATACACTGGTGGGGTGTGGGTACACTACATTCATACACGGGTGGGGGTACGCTCCATTCATACACGGGTGGGGGTACGCTCCGTACATTCACGTACCCACGATTTGCAGGCCTGGGTATGTACCGTACCCAGCCCTTCAGAGCGTGGGTACGTTTCGTACCACGCCCACCACAACAATGGCGGTACGGCCCGTACCCACGTTCTAAAGGCCTGGGTACGGGCCGTACCAGCATTGTTGGGGTGATGTAGGGGTACGCGTGGTACGACCCGTACCCACGCTCTGAAGGGCTGGGTACAGTGCGTACCCCTACGGCACCCCATTGGGGGTCTGCACCATACCCAGGCCTTTAGGGCGTTGGTACGGGTCGTACCACGCCCACCCCTACGTCACCCCAACAATGGCGGTACGGCCCGTACCCACGTTCTTAAGGCCTGGGTACGGGCCGTACCAGCATTGTTGGGGTGATGTAGGGGTACGCGTGGTACGACCCGTACAAATGCTCTGATGGCCTGGGTATGGTGCAGACCCCCAATGGGGTGCCGTAGGGGTACGCACCGTACCCAGGCCTTCAGAGCGTGGGTACAGGTCGTACCACGCGTACCCCTACATCACCCCAACAATGCTGGTACGTACCGTACCCAGGCCTCTAGAACGTGGGTACGGGCCGTACCACCATTTTTGGGGTGACGTAGTGGTGGGCGTGGTACGACCCGTACCCACGCTCTTAAGGCCTGGGTACGGTACGTACCGGTATTGTTGTGTTGCCGGTTCGCGTCAACATCCACATCCGTTGTGGCGGACACTTGCGTTGCTGGACACGCCCCCACCCCCTCGAGGTGACCAGGTCCTGCAGGTCAGGTTTGTCCAGGGCATGTGTAATTTGTGACTTGGGTGGGAGTTATGTGTCCTGCCCCTGCCCCCCCCTTTGCCCCTGGGTGTTATTCTGACCTTCTGCGGCGTCTGCGTCGGTGCCTGTAGAGCAGGTGGACTGCTATGAGGGCTGGGATGACACGTAGGTTCGGGTCCATGGCTGTCCATCGCGTACAGGTGCTCCTTGTACGCGTCGTCCTGGTTTCCCGGCAGTTTTTGGCAGGCGGAGAATTTTTTCCGTGCGGGGTGACGTCAGTGCGGATCGTACTTCCTGGTTCGTGAACCGCAGGCTGAATGCGTCCCGACGTCACGTCGGCGCTGTCTCGGATCACATTGGTATGTATTTTTTCGTCGGTCGGTGTTTTTTACGATTCGTACGGAAATGGTGTTTCCGTGGGAATCGTACTTGCATGTTTGTAATGTTTATTTCCCGGGTACGAGTCGGACGGAGAAAACGCTCCGACCGACGGTTCGTACCCGGTTTCTCCAGGATCCGAATCGGCACCTGAGTGTAGAATACGTCACAGATAGCACCTTAGCATACAATATAAAAAAACTAATAGCCCTAGCCTATGTCCCTGTGACTGACGTACCAGAACACTATAACCTATTAATAGAGAGTCCATTCTACAAAAGAAATGAAGAAAAGTTAAGTCCACTACTGGATTACTTTGAGGACACAAGGGTAGGGAGACTACACCGATCAGGCCACAGAAGATTACCAAAGTTCCACATACCATGGTGGAACGTGTACCTCAGTACCCTAAACAAAGAAGCCAAAAGTAACAACGCCGTTGAAGGATGGCATAACGCCTTCCAGGCAACAACAGAGAGAGGTACACCCACACTTCAAAAACTACTACAAAGTATTCAAAAGGAGCAAAGCTACCAAGAACTAAGGATACAACAATCCATTACACGAATTAAACCAAAAGTAAGTAAGCAAACAAATAAAATGTATGAACTTCTCCAAAGCCAAGTTACACTCTATCCTACAACTCGAGGCTTAGAATACTTATCCCTAATTGCAAAAAGCATCCTTTAATTCCAATTTAAACATAAATGAAAACATTGTCATTTAAATCACAACATATGCATAAATAAAATACTTCCATATTTTCATGAAACATTATTAATTTGTCAAATATATACAATTGATAAAATATTAAAAATATATTGACAAAATAATAATATTTAACAAAATACAATACATAGCAAAACAGAAATAAATGACATTTCCCTCCCACATACCATTAAAACAATTACTTACAGTTGTTGTAGCACCAAATCCAATGAAAGAGAAGGTCAAAGTCCATCCAGGTGTCGATGTATCCCAAACAACATTAAATAAGCCCAAAAAAAAATGCAAAAATGCAAACATGTCCAAAAACAATTCCTCGAATCGATAAATCCAACTTTAAATGGCATAAAAAACCCGAAAAAATATGAAACGTAAAAAACGCTCCAAGAAAATGGCAAAAATAAAGACTGTGTTAAATAAAGATTAGCTTACAAAACGAACACACACCTTGTCCAAAAAAAAAACAGCAACTGATCCAAAAAAAAATAATTTGGCGATAAATCCAATTGGCAAACCCTTCAAAAACCCGAAAACGCTTACAAAGTAAAAAACACTCTATGAAAACGCGAAAAATTAAGAGTGTGTTAAATAAACATTAGTTCACTAAACTAATACACACCTCTTAAAAAAAAAAAACGGCAACATTCTCCAAAAAGCGACGTCGTCAAAGAGAAACCTGTAAAACAAAAAAACACATACCCACCCACACAAAAATACATAAACACAACTTCTAAAAACGTTTAATGACATTTAATAACAATACACATAAAAATATCTACAAACACTACTACAGAAACACGAGTCCTAAAACACGTAGCCTACTCGAAAATTCTCACAACGTAACACACACCTAAATTACACCAGAAACACAACCACCAAACTCTAAATACACTACAAACCAACAAACTACATCCAAATTACCTTTAAACCTAATTTAAACAATAATAAATAACTCTTACCTGCCTCCAAGCGACACAGCTCCCAACCGCGATCTCATCCCGGCAAAATAACCCAAAACGACACTAAGCGGTTACAAAAATAGTCCCCTTCAGCAAAAAGGATTGAATAAATAAAAAGGTTAAACTTAAATATAATAAAACATACAGTAAACTTACCGAAACTTTTACCAAAATATTTTCTAAAAGGTTAAAAAAAAAAGATTCATTTCCCAAAATTTCGTAAAACTAGTACAACATTAATAATAAATATTATAACACATATATTAATTTTTATTATTAAAAATCAATAGGATTATTAACTCTACATATCAAAATATAAAATAAATACATAAGTTGACACCAAAATACAAAACACTTAAATAATGTAAATATTAATATTATTAAAAAAATATTAATAATATTAATTCAACATATCTACTATATATAAAAAATATACTATTAAAGTTATATTATGTTTTGTTAAATGCAATTAAATGAAAATGCAATATTCCTTTTACAACAATAATGAAAATATAACCAATGTATTTATTAATACTATTAATAATACACATATTAATAATATTAATACTCTATTAATTATATATATATTTTAACTGTTAGATGAAAATATGATCATTTTCAAAAGTACAATATAAAAATGCTATATGGTATTAATCAATACTATTCCAACTCCACTCAGTATTAAATCATGGAAGGTACTGGATAGTAAATCTATATAATTTACTATTCCAACTCCAGTCAGTATTAAATAAGGGAAGGTGCTGGATAGTAAATAAATATAATTTACTATTCCAACTCCAGTCAGTATTAATTTAGGGAAGGTGCTGGATAGTAAATAAATATAATTGACTATTCCAACTCCAGTCAGTATTAACCCCTTCAGTGCCCATGACGAGCTGGACTCGTCATGGGCCGCGGTGGCGCTGTGCCCATGACGAGTCCAGCTCGTCATAGACCCCGCCCGCTAATGCAACGGCCGGCACTGGGCGGGGAAAGGGGCGGGCACTGAAGGGGTTAATTTAGGGAAGGTGCTGGATAGTAAATAAATATAATTTACTATTCCAACTCCAATCAATATTAAATCATGGAAGGTGCTGGATAGTAAATAAATATAATTGACTATTCCAACTCCACTCACTATTAAATCAAAGAAAGTGCTTGATAGTAAATCAATATAATTTACTACTCCAACTCCAATCAATATACAGGTGCCGATTCCGATCCTGGAGAAACCGGGTACGACCCGTCGGTCGGAGCGTTTTCTCCGTCCGACTCGTACCCGGGAAATAAACATTACAAACATGGAAGTACGATTCCCACGGAAACACCATTTCCGTACGAATCGTAAAAAACACCGACCGACGAAAGAATACATACCAATGTGATCCGGGAATGCACCGACGTGACGTCGGGACGCATTCAGGCTGCGGGTCACGAACCAGGAAGTACGATCCGCACCGACGTCACCCCGCACGGATTATATTTTCCGGCTGCCAAAAACTGCCGGGAAATCAGGACGACGCACACAAGGAGCACCTGTACGCGACGGACAGCCATGGACCCGAACCTACGTGTCATCCCAGCCCTCATAGCAGTCCACCTGCTCTACAGGCACCGACGCAGAGGCCGCAGAAGGTCAGAATAACACCCAGGGACAAAGGGGGGGGGCAGGGGCAGGACACATAACCCCCACACAAGTCAAAAATCACACATGCCCTGGACATACCTGACCTGCAGGACCTGGTCACCTTGAGGGGGTGGGGGCGTGTCCAGCAACGCATGCGTCCGCCACAACGGAAGTGGATGTTGACGCGAACCGGCAACACAACAATACCAGTACGTACCGTACCCACGCCTTAAGAGCGTGGGTACGGGCCGTACCATGCCCACCACTACGTCACCCCAACAATGGCGGTACGGCCCATACCCACGTAATAAAGGCCTGGGGACGGGCCGTACCAGCATTGTTGGGGTGATGTGGGGGTACACGTGGTCCGACCCGTACCCACGCTCTGAAGGGCTGGGGACGGTGCGTACCCCTACGGCACCCCATTGGGGGTCTGAACCGTACCCAGGCCCTCAGAGCGTTGGTAGGAGTCATACCACGCGTACCCCCACATCACCCCAACAATGCTGGTACGGCCCGTACCCAGGCCATCAGAACGTGGGTACGGGCCGTACCGCCATTGTTGGGGTGACATAGTGGTGGGCGTGGTACGGCCCGTACCCACGCTCTTAAGGCCTGGGGACGGTACGTACCCAGGCCAGCAAACCGTGGGTACGGGAATGTACGGAGCGTACCCCCACCCCACCAGTGTATGTACGGACCGTACCCCCACCCGTGTATGCATGCAGCGTACCAACTCCCCACCCGTGTATGTACGGACCGTACCCCCACCCCACCAGTGTATGTACGGAGCGTACCCACACCCGTGTATGAATGGAGTGTACCCCCACCCGTGAATGCATGCAGCGGACCAACTCCCCACCCGTGCATGTATGGACCGTACCCCTACCCCACCTGTGTATGTACGGAGCGTACCCACACCCGTGTATGAATAGAGCGTACCCCCACCCCACCAGTGTATGTATGGACCGTACATGCCCAGACATAGGAGGGGTGGGTGCCTATCACTCCCAACAGTGCCCAGACACAGGAGGGGTGTGTGCAGAGTCCTCCCAGCAGTGCCCAGACACAGGAGGGGTGTGTGCAGAGTCCTCCCAGCAGTGCCCAGACATAGGAGGGGTGTGTGCAGAGTCCTCCCAGCAGTGCCCAGACATAGGAGGGGTGGGTGCCTATCACTCCCAGCAGTGCCCAGACACAGGAGGGGTGTGTGCAGAGTCCTCCCAGCAGTGCCCAGACACAGGAGGGGTGTGTGCAGAGTCCTCCCAGCAGTGCCCAGACACAGGAGGTGTGTGTGCCTATCACTCCCAGCAGTGCCCAGACATAGGAGTGGTGGGTGCCTATCACTCCCAACAGTGCCCAGACATAGGAGGGGTGGGTGCCTATCACTCCCAGCAGTGCCTAGACACAGGAGGGGTGTGTGCAGAGTCCTCCCAGCAGTGCCCAGACACAGGAGGGGCGTGTGCAGAGTCCTCCCAGCAGTGCCCAGACACAAGAGGGGTGTGTGCAGAGTCCTCCCAGCAGTGCCCAGACATAGGAGGGGTGGGTGCCTATCACTCCCAGCAGTGCCCAGACACAGGAGGGGTGTGTGCAGAGTCCTCCCAGCAGTGCCCAGACACAGGAGGGGTGTGTGCAGAGTCCTCCCAGCAGTGCCCAGACATAGGAGGGGTGGGTGCCTATCACTCCCAGCAGTACCCAGACATAGAAGGGGTGGGTGCCTATCACTCCCAGCAGTGCCCAGACACAGGGGGGTGTGTTCAGAGTCCCCCCAGCTGTGCCCATGGAAAGAAAGGGGTTGAGTACACACAGAGACAATGGCCACAATTGTCAGTCAGGTGCTCAAAGACCCAGCAGAACACGAAACACTTGTGTGCGAGGCTGGGAGTACACACATGCAAAGTACGGAAAAGGGAACATGTACACATGAAGTCCTGTCAATATACTCTACTCACAAGTACAGTGACCCCCAAGGATGACACAAATGATGCAGGTGGAGACCTTGGCCAGCATGCATGGCCAAAGTAGAAGGGGTCCGTCACACACCCAGCAAATGTAGACACAGCACTGCACAAATGTCTTCACAACACCCTGCAGGGAAGATGTCAGGGTCCACAGACGAAGGTACACACCTTGTGACAATGTCACCATGCAGTAACAGCTTACATGAGCAAAGTGTGATAGCAAATATCGTGTGATGGCACACAGATAACAGGGTCCACCCCACGAACAGCACACTACAACATATCCCAGACACCTAACACATTATCGCCACCCCAAATCATGGAGCAGCACCACCAACAGCAATGCCAGAAAAGCAGTAGTGTGGCAAGGAAAATAAAATAGCTTTATTCAGCAATGTTCTAAAATGAATTGTACGAAGAGTTCAAAATGCACAAGGCCCATAGGGCAGTCCATAGTTCCAAACCAGGTGGGGGCCACATTGGGATGCGTGTCCCCTAACTTGCCTGCACATTTCAGACTACCTTGTCATCCACAGGGGGGGACATCATGTGGGGGGGAAGGACCAGGCACCGCAGGGACAGGAGGGGCAAGGGTAGGTGTTGTGGGTGCAGGGACGGACGACTTCAACACAGGGGGTGGGGCAGCGCCAAAGGTGGATTGGAGCACGGCGCTGCACACTACTGCCAGGTCGCCCAGCGTCTCCCCTGCACCCGAAGGAACCACAGGCCCCAAGGAGGGGGGGGCGGAGGGATGGGTCGCAGCGCTACTGGGGGAAAGTGTGGACGGGGGGGGACTCAACTCCCCTGCCGGTGTCCTGCCTCCACCGCTTGCGGGGTGGTGCCATACTGGGGCTGATGGACAGACTGGGCAGGACTGACCCTGTGTCCGACTCTTGGCCAGGAGAGCTGAGGGGAGTGGATTTGGAGGGTGGTGGTCGTGAGGAATGTATACTCCCACTCTGGCTGCGTGTCTTCTGTTTCCCCCCCGACCCAGTGGGTGTGCCTACTTCACCCTGTGTGTGCGTGCCAGGAGGTGTGCGCTTTGCCTTCCCTGGTAGTGTGGTGCCTGTGTCTGGTGGGGTGCGTGCATGGCTACGTCTGGGTGTGCTTTGGACAGGCATGGGAGTGGGAAGTGTGGATGCTGCAGGGGTAGGGGGGGACGTAGCGCTGCAGGAGACCCAATGCTGCAGTCAGTGTCGAGTCTATGGACCTCAGCAAGTTGCGTTGGTCAGACTGCGCAGCTGAAATGCCCTCCATGTATGCCTCCATCTGGTTGAGCACTTGGCTGTGGCCATGGAGGACATTAAGCATCGCAGTCTGACCAACCTGCAACTGCCGCAGGATGTCCACAGACTCGGCATTGGTGGCAGCAGTGGAGACAGGGGCAGGGGGTGCGGTGCCTGGCAAGAAGGAGACACGTGGTGACCGAGCACAGCGGGAAGGCACACAAGCAAGTGGGAGGCCGGTGATCGGAATGGAGGGGGCGGGTAGTGATGGAGTGCTGGTGTCAGCTGTGGGAGCAGCCTCCGCCCCCTCGGAGTGCTCAGCCTCGGACCCGTCTGCATCATAGTCGTTGGTGGTTTGACTGGACAGGTCCTCCGCTGCACTCCCGTCGGCCTCCGTGCCACTCGATGTGCCAGACAACTCTGCACTGCTGGCACTGGTGCTCGCTCCCTCCTCACGGTCCGTGCCAGTGTCTCCCTCGTAGTCCCCCGACGATGCTGTGGGCAAGGTGAAGAGACAGGAGAAATCAGACACCTGTATACATATGTCACATGAGTCAACTCTACATAGGTCACAGTGCATAGCCTGAAAAGCTACAAGAGTAACATCTACAATACATGGTACATATGTAGTCCCTGCAACACACAGTTTGTTGACCCACCATGCCACTGTTAAAATATGGAGAGCATGACACAATAGCAAATAACTTGATATCAAATTGTACAGAGGAGCCAGGCTCTGGGGACAATCTAGCACAGCATCAGCGACACACAGCGTAGCCAAGAAAGGGATGAGCAGGAACCATGTCTAGCAACTCTTGGGACATGCTGCAAAGGTAATACTGAAAACCATGGCCAACATGACTGGGGCACTGTACCTTGCGTGTTTGGCCACACAAACATCACACACTGGCCAGACCGAGCAAGGAGACTTCAGGTTTGGACATGTAGGCCTTGCCCGCACCAACCCCCCCCCCTACCTGAGACAATGTGATTGAGACAGAGGAAGTACTTACACCTCTTAGTCTGGGATGAAAACACATGGCCTGCAATTAATCCTGATCGCACACAAACTACCACTGGTGCGCCTGTCCACATATATCACTGACAAACAACCATCATCAGATAGTTGTACCAAGACACACAGGCACTGGCCCCTGTGAGTATGCACCAGCTAATTTAGGTCACCCTGTACAGTGGACACATGTAGCACAGTATACGTGAATACAAATGAGGCCACGGTACTATGCCACAGGGCCCAAACTATGCTGAAGACACAGAGAATGTCCACATTGTCTGATGACACACATGATACCTAGGAAAAGGTGCCCCAGGGGACTGTAGTGGCCACACTACTCCATGGGCCTGGATGGATATGACTGGAACACAAGCCACCATCCCTGCACTATGCACATCTCACACTCAAGTACATCATGTCAGAGGGCACAACATTCGACATGCAGGCAGTAAGGCAGTACACATGAAACACACACTCCCATGTCGGGACTCAGCATCAGTGCCAACTAACATGGACCCAACAATGACAGAACTGGCCAGGGCACAGGCAACGTGCAAAAACCTGTTACACACCACCCCCACACATGATGCTGCAAGCATTGGGCACTTGGTGTAACTGCCAGCCTAGATGACCTTGTGCAAGAGTGACTACACACAGACCAGGGAACACATGGCAAGGAGGGGAAGGGAGGAAGAACAGCACCGCTTTACTTTGGGGAACAGGATATGCAATGCACATTTAAACCCTGGCAGTGTATCCATGCAACTGTGCACTTCCAAAAGCTGGTTACACACAACAAACACACATGTACCTACCCCCTTCCTGCTGCTGCTTCTCCAGTAAGCGCCTGTCCAAGTCGGGGAAGACCACCGCCAGCACACGCTTCTGGATGTGGGTCAGACGCCGGCGCCCACGGTTTTTCTGGCTCACAGGTGAGTCCCCCAGCAGGACCCGTGCGATCCTCCGCGTCCAGCACCGGATGTCCTGCCAGCGTTTCCTCACCTGGGCTAGGCGCCGCTTCCGACCATCCATCCTCCTCACGGCACTGACGGCTTGCTTCCAGATCTCCCCCTTGGCACAGACGCCTACCTGTGAGGATGCAAAAGTGACAATACATCAATCCACCTTATCAATGATACAGAGACACACATATTACAAATTATGCATGTTTGAACTGGCCATAGTATGCAGCCAACTCATTGCACCTTTGCCATAGTGACATCATCCTCCTGGGAATGGGCGAATGCAGTAGGTGCCATTGAAAGTACACAGGTGGCATGAGGGGTGCAACACAATCAATGATGCAGGCTCACACTGTGCATCACAAGCTACAACAGGAATCTGAACAGTGCCCCTAAGCAGTCACATGCCCCAGCCCACTTACGCTACCTCAGCAGAGTACACAGACACACACAGGCACTGAACAATCACCTGGCATAGGCAACTGCCGCTACAAACCTCACTCTGCACATGTGCCACTAGGCTGGGGGTGTCACAGATGTGGGGCTGTCTCAGCACGGCAGACATCCAGCACAGCTCCCTGCTCACATCAGATGGCCAGGATGTATCCATCCCACATGCAGCTGGGGTGCAACACTCCACATATGCACACACCCACATGACAGGGGACTCACACACACACACCAATGTCCAGGGGACGACCACATCATTTGGACACTCTCACCACAGGTACACTGAACAGACACACATCAGTGGGTCCTGGCACCTTTCACCCTGGGGGGAGCACAGACTCACATCAGGACTGTAGAAACAACATTTCCAGGAGGATTAGGCAGTCCAAAAGCGGCATGCACCATGCAGTGATCGTCACAGTAAGCACCATGCTAGTGCGTTGTGCACACAGGAACTACAGCATACTCTGCATGGGAGACATGAGCCCTCCCCCCCCCTGGGACCCACTATGAAGAACCCTGCATGTCTTTCACACCTGGACACAATGCCAGAAGTCACAGTCACAAAAAGGGGCACAATTTAAGCTAGTGGAGTCTGCACTCACCTGCTCCCCTGATCGACCATACAGCATGGTGTACTGTGGGAGGATCACATCCACCAACGCCATATTCTCCTCCATGGTGAATGGCTGGGCCCTCTCCACAGACCTGGACATGGTGCCAGAGGAATCACAAGCAGCAGCAGTGGTGTGGAATGCAAGGATGTGCAGGCAAGTGCTCTCTCAAGGGACCTGGCTGCCTTATATCTTCCTTGCTGGCCTGTTTCATTTACAGGAGTACAGAGTGATTGGCTCAGTCACATTTGCATCCTACGTGTCGTCCAATCATTTTACCCCAGTGACAGGCTTTGCATGGTCTTAAAATTGAGCATGATGTAATGTCAACAACCACATTGCAACAAAGTAAATTGTCTCCAACCGACTTCTGCTGGCCACCTGATGCAAAATTCAAACCTGAAACTCGGTCTCCATGACAACCAGCATGCATTTAGGCCCCTCATGTGTCCCCTATGGCAATCCTATGTCACAACACAGGTACAGTGTGTCCCACAGCCCTAGGGCACCCCAAATGCATTGCAACGGACAGTACACGCGTGTGTACGGTCCCTATCACTATGGGGATGCTCGCGTATGTGTACGCCTTAGTAGTCCGGACCGTACACACGCGTGTGCGGTCCCTATCACTGTGGCGTACGCATACGCCAGCACCACCATAGTGATACGGACCGTACACGCGTGTGTACGGTCTGGACTACTATGGCGTACACGTACGCGAGCACCCCCATAGTGATAGGGACCGTACACACGCGTGTGTACAGTCCCTATCACTATGGGGGTGCTCGCGTACGTGTACGCTTTAGTAGTCCGGACCGTACACATGCGTGTACGGTCCCTATCACTATGGCGTACGCATACACCAGCACCACCATAGTGATACGGACCGTACACGCGTGTGTACGGTCCGGACTACTATGGCGTACATGTACGCGAGCACCCCCATAGAGATAGGGACCGTACACACGCGTGTGTACGGTCCGGACTACTATGGCGTACACGTACGCAAGCACCCCGGACATCAAGGCATCGTCTGTGCAGTACTACATGTGTCGGGCACAGGTGGGTCAGGCTGTGATGTGGCACGGTCCGGACTACTATGGCGTACACGTACGCGAGCACCCCCATAGTGATAGGGACCGTACACACGCGTGTGTACGGTCCCTATCACTATGGGGTTGCGCGTACGTGTACACCTTAGTAGTCCGGACCGTACACACACGAGTACAGTCCCTATCACTATGGTGTACGCATACGCCAGCACCACCATAGTGATAGGGACCCCACACACGCCCTCGGAGCGTATGTACGGTGGGATTCACACCTGACAGTGGTGACAGGCGGCACACAGAAATGAATTCAGCTGTCATACATGGCCAAGGCTGGACATCAAGGCATCGTCTGTGCAGTACTACATGTGTCGGGCACGGGTCAGGCTGTGATGTGGCACGGTCTGGACTACTATGACGTACACGTACGCGAGCACCCCCATAGTGATAGGGACCGTACACACGCGTGTGTACGGTCCCTATCACTATGGGGTTGCGCGTACGTGTACGCCTTAGTAGTCCGGACCGTACACACGCGTGTATGGTCCCTATCACTATGGCATACGCATACGCCAGCACCACCATAGTGATACGGACCGTACACGCGTGTGTACAGTCCTGACTACTATGGCGTACACGTACGCGAGCACCCCATAGTGATAGGGACCATACACACGCGTGTGTACGGTCCCTATCACTATGGGGGTGCTCGCGTACGTGTACGCTTTAGTAGTCCAGACTGTACACATGCGTGTACGGTCCCTATCACTATGGCGTACGCATACGCCAGCATCACCATAGTGATACGGACCGTACACGCGTGTGTACGGTCCGGACTACTATGGCGTACACGTACGCGAGCACCCCCATAGTGATAGGGACCGTACACGCGTGTGTACAGTCCGGACTACTATGGCGTACACGTACGCGAGCACCCCCATAGTGATAGGGACCGTACACAAGCGTGTGTACGGTCCGGACTACTATGGCGTACACGTACGTGAGCACCCCCATAGTAGTCCGGACCGTACACACGCGTGTGTACGGTCCGTATCACTATGGCGTACGCATATGCCAGCACCACCATAGTGATAGGGACCCCACACACGCCCTCAGAGCGTATGTACGGTGGGATTCACACCTGACAGTGGTGACAGGCGGCACACAGAAATTAATTGAGCTGTCATACATGGCCAAGGCTGGACATCAAGGCATCGTCTGTGCAGTACTACATGTGTCGGGCACAGGCTGTGATGTGGCACCATACTCCTGAGGTGCAAAGCAAATTACAGTATGATGAGCTGTGTACACATGTCACGTGTGATGGTGCCCTATGTGCCACACATCCCCTTCACTCCTTTGACATGTGTGCATGTAGTACTGACTTGGTGGGCCATGCGTCACTGGCATGGCACAGTCACCGACACCCGCAAATGTCCCCTGATGCCAGGTACACGGAATGTTACCCCTGACAAGTGAATGCCCGCGTTGCACGCTGTAGCTATGTCATGTGTGTGTCATGTGTTCCCATAGGTTTGCTGTAGGTGTTTGGTCAAATGCATCTGCTGTTGCTGCAACCAACATGTGTCTGTGTGTAGATGGGCATGGCACACTGTTACGCACACCAGCACACATCTGTAATCCGACGTTAGGTGTGTATGTATGCATCGACACGGAGTTCCAAAACACGGACATATCTGCATACTCACAATGTATGTGTGATCAGTCTTGACATGTAATCCTTCATGGCAAGGTGTGGTGTGTGTCCTTATTCTATGACATGTGACCTGTGCCTCTAGTGTTCCGCAACCTGTCTGCACAATAAACATCCTTCTTCTGCACATATTTGGATGTCTGTAACTCCTGTAATGCGTCTGCCTGCTCACTTACACTGGCCCACAGCTAGTTTCATGGCATGGCATAGTGAGGTTGAGAATCAACGTTTGTAGCTGGCTCTTGGTAGGAGTGTCACATGCCTGGCATACGTGTCCAGGGCATATTGCACAGACCTGACTCTGTATGTAGCATATGTGTATTGCCTGTTGAGCATGTGCTCTGTACATTGACATTGGTGGTGTACTGTACTCACTCTGCGTTGTCCCTTCTGATTCACTGCAGGGCTCCGCCTCTCCCTCGAGCAATTCCGGACTTGGCTGACATGCGGGAAAATGACTGTATCCGCCGCAACCGCTTCCCCCAACGCTTTATTGAGGACCTGACGACACGGCTGGCACCACACCTCCAACCGCTACACAGGTATCCTACTGCACTGACACCCAAGATGAAGGTGATGGCAGCCCTACATTTCTTGGCCACGGGTACCTTTCAACATACCATTGCCCATGTCGGTGGGATGTCCCAAACCATGTTCAGCCGTGTTCTGCATGATTTTTTAGAGGCCATGTTCGAGCACCTGGATGAGTTCATTAAATTCCCAACTCCTTAGTAGTTGACAGCTGTCAAGCGTGAGTTCTATGCCCTGGGAGGGATGCCCCATGTCATTGGGTCCATAGATGGAACACATGTGGCTTTGGTACCACCACAGGCACAGGAGGTAGCCTTCCGTAACCGCAAGCATTACCACTCCATTAATGCCCTTGCGGTGTGTCTTGCCAACATGGTGATTTCACATGTCTGTGCTCGTTTTCCAGGATCAGCACACGATGCGTACATCATGAGGCGTAGCAGGGTGCCTGAAATGATGCTGCAGCTGCGCAACGAACGAGCATGTAATGTTGGTGGGTATACTCTGGCAGTCCTGTGGTTAACGTCATCTTCCTGTCTTACTGCTCCTCCTGACCCACTCTTGTTCATGATGTTTCCATGTAGGGGACACTGGCTATCCCAACATGCCAAGCTGATCACGCCTCTCCGCAACCCCCAGCACGGCTGCCGATCACCGCTACAACAACGCCCATGGGCGGACCAGGCGAGTGATAGAGAGGACGTTTGGCCTCCTGAAGAGCCGATTCCGTTGCCTCCACAAGACCGGTGGTGCACTCCCATATGCACCGGTGAAGGTCTGCAAGATCTTCCTCGTGTGCTGCATGCTGCACAACATGGCAGTGGAGAAAGCTGTGCCACTCATCCTGGATCCAGATGAGCAGGACCATCCACCCGTGGAGGATGAAGGGCTTGGGCATGAGGCAAGTGATGTGGAGGAGGAGGAGGCGGTAGAGGACATGCGGAGTCGGCTCATACACGACTTCTTTGCTTAGTGGTGAGTTCCAGTGTCTGAGTGTGCACGCATTTGGCTGTGTGTGGCATGTGTTGCAATGTGTGTGTCCATCTGCATGTCTTCCAAGTGAGTCAGAGGTGTGTTTGGATGTGTCACTCGAGTGATGGTGCAATAGAAGAATGTTTTTCCAGAGTCATCATTGTCACCTCGCATGTTGACAACCTAATACGTGTCGAGTACATGCACATGCATGCGGATGTGCTTCTTTTGTCTGACTTCTGGTGTGTTTCCCATCCACAGCTACTTGCACATGCTGTCTGCTGGTGGCATTGTTGTGCTCCTGCTATTCCTCATGAACACAGCAACATGTGCTGAATCAGCGTTACATGCACGGACAAGTTCGAAAAACTCCTTCGGGTAAGGGATGCAGCACGGTTTTTTGGGAGTGGTATTTGTTTTGAATGTGTGTGCACTGCTCCTGTTCATGTTTGGATACTTTACATACATGTAGAATCACCATGGGGCACATGACCTGGAGCAGAATTCACCTGAATTGATGGTCAGACTTGGTGACAGTCATCTGTAATGGGATTGTGATGGAGCCATCAATGTGTGTAACACTGGCCTCGGAAAAATACGGGTTGCACCGGGTTGACATGGTGTGTGAATTCCCCATTAGGGGCTCAATGGTGTATAGCAGGCTCTCCGTGAGCAGCAGGGGGTGTTTAGCTGTAACCCGTCACTTGTGTGCTAGTGCCATGGATTTCCAGCATCTGTGGTGGTAAGGGGGGGCCAGTGTTGGTCCCACATGTTCATCCACATGACCTGTGTATGTGTTGACAGAGTTGAATTAGCATTCCGACACACATGAGTAATAAAGGTGTCCCTCTGCCTCCAAGGTGCCTCATCTCTGTCAATGGTGGTCTGTTGCCACTGTGCATGCGGCATGTCTGGCAATGTTCTCAGAGATGGTGCATATGAGTCTATGTGTAGAGTAGGATTAGATTCTGTATTGTGCATGATGTCCATGGCTGTGTAGGTATTGTGGCATGTCAGTCTCCACGACGGCCACTGTGCTGCATGTGAATCCATTGTGTGTGTGTGTGCCATGTTGAACCAGACATTCTTTCCTTGACATACACCTTTTGCATGGTTCCTTCCTGAGATCCTTGTCTTTGTGTGCTACTTGTGGCATTGTTTCCTTGACATGGCGCATGCTGCTGCAGGCCCTGCTGCAAGGGCACCTAGTGTCCACGCAAACGAGCTGGTGTTCATCATGGATTGCTTGCTGACATGTGCTATGCTAATCAGCAGCATCTGTGCCTCATGCGGCAGCACACTCTGCATTATGCACATGATCCCCAGTTCCATCCACCTCAAGGCAAGAGGGAGACCATCCCCCAGGTCAACTACGACATCCGTATCTAATCCTACCCTGCACTCTACGGACATGTGCGTTAGAAATCCCATGATACTTGTCCACATCCAGGGTGCATCTGCAGAGCTCTGCTACTACATCCGGCGACCAGGCCACATCAACGTCCAACAGAGATGGGGGGAGTGGATCACTGCCAGCTGCAGGATGACCTTCTCAATCCACGCACACACTCAGGATGCAGCCCACAACCACAACACAACCTTGTGGCACTGTGATCCAACACCCAATTGTGCCATCTCCATGCATCCAACCTTGGCTGGCCCACCATTCTCCACATCCACCTGACTCAAGCATGCAGGACATGGTTCTGCCACGTGTCTACACAGACCTGGGACTCCCACCCCAGGACACTCCACATGACCTCTGCGCATGACTGTCTGAATAGGTCTGTAGGCACAGTTGTGCGGGCACCCCCTCAGCTGGTTGGGCCCATCACGGGTGAGTATGGTGCTCCATGTCTGTCTTGGATGGTACGTTGTGACCCATGTGTGTCCTGTGCCAGACTCAGACCCCAGGGTATGGATGTTTGGAGTTAATTCAGAAATCAGGCATGGTTTGACTTTACAACACACACATGTAGTGGAATAATGCAAAATGACGGCATCATCTTGTGATTGTGATGAATTTAATTAGTGCTGGGGTACGTGTTTGGGGGGGTGACAAGAGGTGCTTGGCGGGAGTGTAGAATCCAAAGTTCACAGGGGGAGTTGGTGTCCTTGCCATTGACAGTCATCAGAGTCTGTGCCACAGTCTTTGTCAACATTGGTCAGACAGTGACCAGCAAGGCCATGTGGCAGAGAATGTCCTTTGCTGCTGTGCTGCTGTTGGGCCAGAGGGCCAGGTGCCAGGCCAGGTGACCTGGGAGATGGTGATGTTCCGCTGACTCTCACGGTCTTTTTCGTGGATGACCCACCTTCCTGCGGGGACCCTCAGACGCCTGCCTTGACGATGCAAGGGTCGCTCCATTATATGAATCCTCCTCCTCCTCCCTCCCTGTGTCTGGTGCTGCTCTACGCCTGGTGGCACAGGGAGGGTTTGCCAGGCTTTGGGCGATCTGACCGAGGGATTGGCTCACGTCCCTGTGCACCGCCAAGAGCTCTGCCAGTCTTGCCTCCATCCTGGCATGATGCTCAACCTGCAGGGTCTTCATCTCATTGAGGGTCCCCACTACCTGGGCGATGCCTCTGGAGTCACGCCGGTATGCGTCCAGGATGGTTCTGACGTGTGCCATAGCCGGGTCCTGAGCCAACTGGTCAGGTTCGCGCCTCCGCCATCCTCCACTCCCACCACCCCTGCCCACTTGCGCCTGGCCTGCCGTTGTGGGCACATCGGGTCTCCGGGACCCCTGAGGGATGGCATTTGCGGTGTCGCCTGCCTCCTCCTGGGTGCCCGGAGAACCTTGTCCCTCCTGGACAGACTGGCTGTGTTGTTGTGTGCGGGCAGGGCTCCTGGGTGTCTCCTGGGATGTGGCAGGAATGGGGGTGGTGGTTGGCACAGTTGTACCTGACGCAGGTGCTGCAGGTGGTTGGACACCAGAGGGGCCAGGTTGGTCTGGGTCATCCACGGAGTGGTGAGAGTTGTCGCTGCTGGTGGGGTCCTCTTCACGCAGAGCCTGGTCCTGTGAGTCTTCCCCCCCAGTGTTGGGGGGAGATCGATAACGTTGACCTGTGTGTGAGAGAGACAGTGTTAATTGTGTTACATGCGACATCCATGTTTCATTCTTTTTTGATTTGGCACAGTTCCTCTGGGTGGTTGGATTTGGCTAGCATTCCTCACACAGTGCACTTGTGCATGGGTATGTCCCTTGGCCACAGCTTTCGACACTTTACCTATGTGTGACACAATCTTAGTTGATGCATATTTTGGGAACGCAGTCAGCAGTGTAGTGAGCGGGCGTAGCAAGCCATGCAGAGCCGCCTTACGTGTTGCACTGTACGTGGCCAAATGGTGTTTATTCCATGCTATTTGAGAATGCAGGTGGGTAACTTAACAATTTGTGACAGGGTTCTGACGCACACAGTGGGTAGGTATACTGGGTGTAAGGTTCTGTTTGTGCCTGCAGCACGGATGTACTCGTGCACAGATTGACACATGGCCTAGTGTTTATCAAAGGTTGAAGGGGGGGTTAAGGCACTGCCAAACCTTGTCTACATGCACACAGTCCACCTGCTGACGAGCGGACATGGCCACACCACCCAAGGGTGATTTGGTCTCCCTCTGTCTCCCTTTCTCCCTCCCTCTGTCAGCCTCCTCCCTCTGTCCGTCTCCCTTTGTCTCCCTTTCTCCCTCCCTCTATCAGCCTCCTCCCTCTGTCCGTCTCCCTTTCTCCCTCCCTCTATCAGCCTCCTCCCTCTGTCCGGCTCCCTTTCTCCCTCCCTCTGTCAGCCTCCTCCCTCTGTCCGTCTCCCCTTCTCCCTCCCTCTTTCAGCCTCCTCCCTCCCTCTGTCTGTCTCCCTGTGTCCACCTCTGTCTGTGTCCCTCTCTCTGCCCCTCTCCCTCCCTCTGTGTGTCACCCTCTGTCACCTCAGTCCAGCTTCCTGGGCACACACAGTTTGCAGGTCTTGCAAAGGCCATTGGCTTGTTCATGTGGGTTTGTTTCTTCTCTGCGGGCACCCATTGGGCGGAGTGTCTGAGTCTGCGCTGCTGCTGTGGCGGTGTGTGCTGACACTCTTTCAGTGTGCTGCATCTTCATTGGCTGCTGTTATGTGCAAATTGTGCCTTCATACCCATGTCATCCTGCAACGCGGCCACCATTAGCAGGCAACACAGTACTGTGTGGGGACACACTGTTTGTATGGCTGTGCCCTTAGCCATATGGGCTGAGGGCATTGTTGTGTGCTTCAGAGTTGCTCTATGTTGGTTTTGGGGCCCACCCTCCCGGCATCAGGGACATCCTGTCTTGTGTTGGTGTTTTGTGTGGCCTATGACTTGGCATGGCCTTGCTTGGGGCATGGGGCATGGAGGCGCTAGTGGCATGTGTGTGTTTTTGGAGTGTGGTTGTGTCCGGTGCTGGCTTTGTGGGGGGTTGCGTGCATGATTGGTATTTGGGTTGTATATGGCGTTCCCCCCATGTGAGTTGAGTTGTTTGTGTACTCACCAGGCTCTCGGACTCCTTCTACTCCGTCTACTCCCACCGGCGGCAGCGTGGCCATCACCTTCTCCTCCCAGGGATGGTAGTGTACCGGTCTGCGGGCCGGACCTCCTCCAGTGATGTTGGCCTGGTTGTGGTCGTCCGTCATTTTGCGGCGGACCGTCCTCCGCAGATCGTACCACCTGGCTTGGCACTCATGCCTGGTCCTTCTGGTGGCCCCAACAGCATTCACGGAATTGACTATCCTCTCCCACATGGCAGTTTTTTCTGATATGCTGGTCCGTCTGACCAATGTTCCGAAGAGCTGTGGCTCGACTCTGATGATTTCGTCGACAAGGGACTCCAGCTCGTCCTTTGTGAACTTTGGATTCTTGTTGGTGGGCATGGTGTGGGGTATGGGTGTGGATGGTTGTGGGGGTGGGGATGTGGATGGGTGTGGGTGTGGATGGTTGTGGGTGTGCAGGTGTGTGTGTGTGAATGTGATGAGGGTGTGTTTGTGATGGTGGTTGTGTGAAGGAGTGCAAGTGTAAGGTGTATTGATGGTTGAAGTATGGTGCAGTGCGTTGTCTCTGGGGTCTGGCAGCAGTGGATCTGTTGCAAAGGATCATGGTTGTTGTGTGTTGGGCCTTTTTATTGGTCCATTTGTGGGTGTGGCTGTGTTTGAACTTTGGGTGGGTGTGTTATAAGGAGTGGTAGTGGTTTGGGCCTCTGTTTATCTGTTTGTCAGTTGCAGGTCAGTGTATAGGATGTATTTGGCCTTGTTGGATATGTTTTGTGGTGTTGTGTGCCGCGGATTGACTCTCCCTGTCTTTTTTTGGTTTGTCCTGGTTCAGTAGGAGTGTTTTTAGTGTCTGTACGGTGCGTACATGGGCCATGTTGTTGTACAGTGCTGTCCTTTGCTATGGCTTAGTACGACTCGTACATGACCGATGTTGGGTGAGGGTGCTGGTGTGTGGGCCTGGGGTAGGGTGCATACGAACACGGGCAGGGTGTTGGTCCGCACCGTCCATCGGTGGTGGTGTTTCGCACCGTACATACAGGGGGGGCTGGGTGTAGGGTCCGTACATACATGGGTGGGGAGTTGGTACGCTGCATGCATACACGGGTGGGGGTATGGTCCGTACATACACTGGTGGGGTGGGGGTACGGTCCGTACATACACTGGTGGGGTGGGGGTACGGTCCGTACATACACGGGTGGGGGTACGGTCCGTACATACACTGGTGGGATGGGGGTACGGTCCGTACATACACAGGTGGGGGTACGGTCCGTACATACACTGGTGGGGTGGGGGTACGGTCCATACCTACACGGGTGGGGGTACGGTCCGTACATACACGGGTGGGGTGGGGGTACGGTCCGTACATACACGGGTGTGGGTATGGTCCGTACATACACAGGTGGGGAGTTGGTACACTGCATGCATACACGGGTGGGGGTACGGTCCGTACATACACTGGTGGGGTGGGGGTACGGTCCGTACATACACGGGTGTGGGTATGGTCCGTACATACACGGGTGGGGAGTTGGTATGCTGCATGTATACACGGGTGGGGGTACGGTCCGTACATACACTGGTGGGGTGGGGGTACTGTCCGTACATACACTGGTGGGGTGGGGGTACGGTCCGTACATACACGGGTGGGGTGGGGGTACGGTCCGTACATACACGGGTGTGGGTACGGTCCGTACATACACGGGTGGGGAGTTGGTACGCTCCATGCATACATGGGTGGGGGTACGCTCCATGCATTCACTGGTGGGGGTTCGGCGCGTACATCCGCGGCCGGGGGGCATTTTGCACGTCCATGCGGGGTCTGTGGTGGGGTGTTCGGCGCGTATGCGGGCACATGTCTCCATGGTTGCTATGGGAGTTCGGTCCGTACGGTGTTTTTTCCATACAGTTGTGTAATCGAAAGGACGGGAGTGATCGTACTTGCGCGGTCGGACTTCATTTTTCCGATTCGTACGGTAAATCGTCCGGGGATGTGTCGGACACAATTTCCGACCCGAGGAGGTGTGGGGAAATTTTCCCGATGTGATTCGTATGGAGTTTTTCCCATGCGAATCGTACTTGGCAGTTTGTACGCTACTTGTACGATTCGTACGGAAAAAAATCCGGATTCAATTCGGACGGGGGAAATTTTTCCAGGATCCGAATTGGCACCTAAATCAGGGAAGGTGCTGGATAGTAAATAAATATAATTTACTATTCCAACTCTAGTCAGTATTAATTTAGGGAAGGTGCTGGATAGTAAATAAATATAATTTACTATTCCAACTCCAATAAATATTAAATCTGGGAAGGTGCTGGATAGTAAATAAATATAATGTACTATTCCAACTCCAGTCAGTATTAATTTAGGGAAGGTGCTGGATAGTAAATAAATATAATTTACTATTCCAACTCCAATAAATATTAAATCTGGGAAGGTGCTGGATAGTAAATAAATATAATTTACTATTCCAACTCCAGTCAGTATTAATTTAGGGAAGGTGCTGGATAGTAAATAAATATAATTTACTATTCCAACTCCAATAAATATTAAGGTGCCAATTACGATCCTGTAAAAACCGGGTACGAACCGTCGGACGGAGCGTATTCTCCGTCCGACGCGTACCCGGTCGTAACAATATACAAACATGGAAGTACGATTCGCACGGAAATACAATTTCCGTACGAATCGTACAAAACCCCGACCGACGAAAATAAACATACAAACGTGATCCGGGAAAGCGCCGACGTGACGTCGGGACGCACGCAGCCTGCCATTCACTAACCAGGAAGTACGATTCGCACCGACGTCATCCCGCACGGAGAATATTTTCCGGCAGCCAAAAACTGCCGGGAAATCAGGACGACGCGAACAAGGAGTACCTGCACGCGACGGACAGACATGGACCCGAACCTACGTGTCATCCCGGCCCTCATAGCAGTCGACCTCCTCTACAGGTTACGACGCAGATGCCGCAGAAGGTCAGAACAACAAAGGGAGGGGGGAAAGGGCGGGCAGGAGCAGGGGCAGGCCACAAAACCCCCACCAAAGTCACACAGCACACATGCCCTGGACATACCTGACCCCCAGGCCCTGGTCACTACGAGGGGGTGGGGCGTGTCCAGCAAAGCCAGCGTCCGCCACAACGGAAGTGGTTGACGACGCGAACCGGCAACACAACAATACAGGTACGTCCCGTACCCACGCCTTAAGAGCGTGGGTATGAGTCGTACCACGCCCACACCTACGTCACCCCAACAATGGCGGGACGGCTGTACCCACGTGGCAAAGGCCTGGGTACGGCCCGCACAAGCATTCCACAGAGTGGGTACGGATATGTACGGACCGTACCCCCACCCCCGTATGCATGGAGCGTACCCCCCACCCCAACAGTGTAAGTACGACCCGTACCCTCACCCGTGTATGTATGGAGCGTACCCCCCACCCCAACAGTGTAAGTACGACTCGTACCCTCACCCACGTACGCATGGAGCATACCCCCATGCCAACAGTGTACGTACGGACCGTACCCCCACCCCCGTATGCATGGAGCGTACCCCCCACCCCAACAGTGTAAGTACGACCCGTACCCTCACCCGCGTATGCATGGAGCGTACCCCCCATGCCAACAGTGTACGTACGGACCGTACCCCCACCCCCGTATGCATGGAGCATACCCCCCACACCAACAGTGTAAGTACGACCCGTACCCTCACCCGCGTACGCATGGAGCGTACCCCCCATGCCAACAGTGTACGTACGGACCGTACCCCCACCCCCGTATGCATGGAGCGTACCCCCCACCCCAACAGTGTAAGTACGACCTGTACCCTCACCCGCGTACGCATGGAGCGTATCCCCATGCCAACAGTGTACGTACGGACCGTACCCCCACCCCCGTATGCATGGAGCATACCCCTCACCCCAACAGTGTAAGTACGACCCGTACCCTCACCCGCGCATGCATGGAGCGAACCCACACCCGTGTATGTTCTAAGCGTACATATCCTGAAATAGGAGAGTTGGGTGCAGAGTCCTCCCAGCAGTGCCCAGACACAGGAGGGGTGGGTGCAGAGTCCTCCCAGCAGCGCCCAGACACAGGAGGGGTGTGTGCAGAGTCCTCCCAGCAGTGCCCAGACACAGGAGGGGTGGGTGCCTAACACTCCCAGCAGTGCCCAGACACAGGAGGGGTGGGTGCCTATCACTCCCAGCAGTACCCAGACATAGGAGGGGTGGGTACCTAACACTCCCAGCAGTGCCCAGACACAGGAGGGGTGGGTGCAGAGTCCTCCCAGCAGTGCCCAGACACAGGAGGGGTGGGTGCCTACCACTCCCAGCAGTGCCCAGACACAGGAGGGGTGGGTGCCTAACACTCCCAGCAGTGCCCAGACGCAGGAGGGGTGGGTGCAGAGTCCTCCCAGCAGTGCCCAGACACAGGAGGTGTGTGTGCAGAGTCCTCCCAGCAGTGCCCAGACACAGGAGGGGTGGGTGCAGAGTCCTCCCAGCAGTGCCCAGACACAGGAGGGGTGGGTGCAGAGTCCTCCCAGCAGTGCCCAGACACAGGAGGGGTGTGTGCAGAGTCCTCCCAGCAGTGCCCAGACACAGGGGTGTGTGTGCAGAGTCCTCCCAGCAGTGCCCAGACACAGGAGGGGTGGGTGCCTAACACTCCCAGCAGGGCCCAGACACAGGAAGGGTGGGTGCAGAGTCCTCCCAGCAGTGCCCAGACACAGGAGGGGTGTGTGCAGAGTCCTCCCAGCAGTGCCCAGACACAGGAGGGGTGGGTGCAGAGTCCTCCCAGCAGTGCCCAGACACAGGAGGGGTGGGTGCCTAACACTCCCAGCAGTGCCCAGACGCAGGAGGGGTGGGTGCCTAACACTCCCAGCAGTGCCCAGACACAGGAGGGGTGGGTGCCTAACACTCCCAGCAGTGCCCAGACACAGGAGGGGTGGGTGCAGAGTCCTCCCAGCAGTGCCCAGACACAGGAGGGGTGGGTGCAGAGTCCTCCCAGCAGTGCCCAGACACAGGAGGTGTGTGTGCAGAGTCCTCCCAGCAGTGCCCAGACACAGGAGGGGTGGGTGCAGAGTCCTCCCAGCTGTGCCCAGACACAGGAGGGGTGGGTGCAGAGTCCTCCCAGCAGTGCCCAGACACAGGAGGGGTGTGTGCAGAGTCCTCCCAGCAGTACCCAGACACAGGAGGGGTGGGTGCCTAACACTCCCAGCAGTGCCCAGACACAGGAGGGGTGGGTGCAGAGTCCTCCCAGCAGTGCCCAGACACAGGAGGGGTGTGTGCAGAGTCCTCCCAGCAGTGCCCAGACACAGGCGGGGTGGGTGCCTAACACTCCCAGCAGTGCCCAGACACAGGAGGGGTGGGTGCAGAGTCCTTCCAGCAGTGCCCAGACACAGGAGGGGTGGGTGCAGAGTCCTCCCAGCAGTGCCCAGACACAGGAGGGGTGGGTGCAGAGTCCTCCCAGCAGTGCCCAGACACAGGAGGGGTGGGTGCAGAGTCCTCCCAGCAGTGCCCAGACACAGGAGGGGTGGGTGCAGAGTCCTCCCAGCAGTGCCCAGACATAGGAGGGGTGGGTGCCTATCACTCCCAGCAGTACCCAGACATAGGAGGGGTGGGTGCCTAACACTCCCAGCAGTGCCCAGACACAGGAGGGGTGGGTGCAGAGTCCTCCCAGCAGTGCCCAGACACAGGAGGGGTGTGCAGAGTCCTCCCAGCAGTGCCCAGTCATAAGAGGGGTGTGTGCAGAGTCCTCCCAGCAGTGCCCAGACACAGGAGGGGTGGGTGCCTAACACTCCCAGCAGGGCCCAGACACAGGAGGGGTGGGTGCAGAGTCCTCCCAGCAGTGCCCAGACACAGGAGGGGTGTGTGCAGAGTCCTCCCAGCAGTGCCCAGACACAGGAGGGGTGGGTGCAGAGTCCTCCCAGCAGTGCCCAGACACAGGAGGGGTGGGTGCCTAACACTCCCAGCAGTGCCCAGACGCAGGAGGGGTGGGTGCCTAACACTCCCAGCAGTGCCCAGACACAGGAGGGGTGGGTGCCTAACACTCCCAGCAGTGCCCAGACACAGGAGGGGTGGGTGCAGAGTCCTCCCAGCAGTGCCCAGACACAGGAGGGGTGGGTGCAGAGTCCTCCCAGCAGTGCCCAGACACAGGAGGTGTGTGTGCAGAGTCCTCCCAGCAGTGCCCAGACACAGGAGGGGTGGGTGCAGAGTCCTCCCAGCTGTGCCCAGACACAGGAGGGGTGGGTGCAGAGTCCTCCCAGCAGTGCCCAGACACAGGAGGGGTGTGTGCAGAGTCCTCCCAGCAGTACCCAGACACAGGAGGGGTGGGTGCCTAACACTCCCAGCAGTGCCCAGACACAGGAGGGGTGGGTGCAGAGTCCTCCCAGCAGTGCCCAGACACAGGAGGGGTGTGTGCAGAGTCCTCCCAGCAGTGCCCAGACACAGGCGGGGTGGGTGCCTAACACTCCCAGCAGTGCCCAGACACAGGAGGGGTGGGTGCAGAGTCCTTCCAGCAGTGCCCAGACACAGGAGGGGTGGGTGCAGAGTCCTCCCAGCAGTGCCCAGACACAGGAGGGGTGGGTGCAGAGTCCTCCCAGCAGTGCCCAGACACAGGAGGGGTGGGTGCAGAGTCCTCCCAGCAGTGCCCAGACATAGGAGGGGTGGGTGCCTATCACTCCCAGCAGTACCCAGACATAGGAGGGGTGGGTGCCTAACACTCCCAGCAGTGCCCAGACACAGGAGGGGTGGGTGCAGAGTCCTCCCAGCAGTGCCCAGACACAGGAGGGGTGTGTGCAGAGTCCTCCCAGCAGTGCCCAGTCATAAGAGGGGTGTGTGCAGAGTCCTCCCAGCAGTGCCCAGACACAGGAGGGGTGGGTGCCTAACACTCACAGCAGTGCCCCTGCAAAGAAAAGGGTGGAGTACCCACAGATCCAATGCCCACAAATGTCAGTCAGGTGCACAAAGATCCTGCAGTACATGTACCACATGTGTGCGAGGCTGGGAGTATACACATGCATAGCGCCGAAAATAAAACATGTCCACATGAAGTCATGACAACAGTCTACATACACAAGTACAGTGACCACCAAGGATGCCACGAATGATGTAGGTGGAGACATCGCTCAGCATGCATGGCCCAAGTCTAACGAGTCCGTCACACACCCAGCCAATGTAGACACAGCTCAGCACCACATATTGGAAAGACCCTGCAGGGAAGATGTCAGGTTACACAAAGGAAGGAACACACCTTGGGACGATGTCACCATGCAGTAACTGCTTACATGAACAAAGTTATGTAGCCAACAGCTTGTGATGGCACACAGATACCAGGATCCACCCTATGACCAGCACAAGACTACAATTCCTACACACCCAACACATAATCACCACCCAAAATAATGGGGCAGGGCCACCAACAGCAATACCAGACAGACAGTAGTGTACTAAGGAAAAAGAAATTGCTTTATTCAGCATCCAAAAATCTGTTTGTCCCTTGAAAGTTCAAAATGTACACTGCCCATAGGGCAATCCAAAGTTCAAATCCAGGTGGGGGACACAGTGGGACGCGTGTCCCCTAGCTTGCCTGCACAGTTAGACTCCTTCGTCTTCCACAGGGGGGAGGGCATCATGTGGGGGGGAAGGACCAGGCACTGCAGGGACATGAGGGCGAAGGGTAGGCGTCGTGGGTGCAGGGATGGAGGACTCCACCACAGGGGGTGGGGCAGGGCCAAAGGCGGAGGCCAGGATGGCGCTGCACACCTTAGCAAGGTCCTCCAGCGACTCCCCTGCACCCGAAGGAACCACAGGCCCCAAGGAGGGGGGGGGTCAGAGGGATGGGTCGCAGCGCCACTGGGGGAGGGTGTGGACAGGGGGGGGACTCAACCACCCTGACCGGGGAATCCCTTGACCGCTTGCGGGGTGGTGTCACTGTGGGGCTCAGGGACAGAGCGGCCATGAAGGAGTCTTTGCCGGATATGTGGCCAGGAGAGCTGAGGGGAGGGGATTTGGAGGGAGTGGATTTGGTGGAATGCGGACTCCCACTCTGGCTGCGTGTCTTACGTTTGCCCCCCGACCCAGTGGGTGTGCCTACTTCACCCTGTGTGTGCGTGCCAGGAGGTGTGTGTTTGACCTTCCCTGCTGGTGTGGTGCCTGTGTCTGTTGTGGTGGGTGCATGCTGACGTCTGGGTGTACGTGGGACAGGCATGGGAGTGGGAAGTGTGGATGGGTCAGGGGTAGGGGGTTGGATGAAGCGCTGCAGGAGACCCACTGCTGCAGTCAGTGTCGAGTCAATGGACCTCAGCAAGTTGCGTTGGTCAGCCTGCGATGAGAAAATGCCCTCCAAGTATGCCTCCATGTTGTTCAGCACTTGGCTGTGGCCATGGAGGACATTAAGCATCGCAGCCTGACCAACCTGCAACTGCCGCTGGATGTCCACAGACTCGGCATTGGCGGCAGCAGTGGAGACAGGGGCATGGGGTGCGGTGCCTGGCAGGAAGGAGACATGTGGTGACTGGGCACGCTGGGAAGGGACACGAGCAAGTGGGAGGCAGCTGATGGCAATGGAGGGGGCGGGGACAGATGTTGTGCCGCTGTCAGCTGCTGGTGCAGCCTCCACCCACTCGGAGAGATCATCCTCGGACCCGTCAGCTTCATATTCGGTGGTGCCAGTGGACAGGTCCTCGGCCTCACTCTCCTCCGCCTCAGTTTCACTCGATGTGCCAGCCACGATGTCACCGCTGGCACTGGTGCTCGGTCCCTCCACTCCGTCTGTGCTGATGTCTCCCTCCGTGTCCCCCGACGATGCTGTGGGCAAGGTGAAGAGACAGCAATTAATCATACACCTGTATACATATGTCACATGAGTCCAATCTACATAGGTTACAGTGCATAGCCTGAAAAGGAAGATGAGTAACATCCACAAAACAAGGTACAGATGTAGGGCATGCAACACACTGTTGGTTGACCCACCATGCCAATTAAAAACTATGGAGAGCATGACACAATAGCAAATGACATGAAATGGATTTTGACAGAGGAGCCAGGCCCTGGGGACACTCCAGCACTGCATCTGCACCACACAGCGTTGCCGAAAATAGGGATGAGCAGGGACCATATCCATGAACTTGAGGCACATGCTGCATAGGTAATACTGAAAACATTCCCACCATGACTGTCTCACTGCACCTTGAGTGTATGTCCAGACAAACATCACACACTTGTGGTAAATATTTCATTACCGGTACTATTTTTTATGCGGTAAAGTCTAGTAAGAATAACTCAGCAAATATAAGAGGCAGAATCCGTGGTATTAGAGGTTCTAAAAGGCTTTATTCCTCTACAAAGGAAAATACAATTCGAATTGCAGGCTTCACACTCCATCACCATGAGGGTTCAGGAAGGAAGGCAATACATTATTGACAAGTAATGGTATTTATATGGAAAGCATTACATTAAGACAGATGCAAGAGGCGTAACAGCTGATAATACAGATATAATACACATACGTAACGAAAAAAGGCGTAAACATGGGTGTAACTAAAATACGTCATTAAACATGATGTCACAAGTGGGTGGATCCATAAGAGAATCCTGCAATGTCAGCAGAAATACTTGGCAGAGATGCGCGCGCAGCCGCATGACGTGTGATTGACGTGCAACTAGAGGGTGAAGGGGACTTGACATTTAGCTCTACATGTGGAGACAGAAGTCTGGGGGGTCATGTCAACCTAATCCCAAATAATATCTAATATCTTATGTTTAAAGAACTGTATTATCCGAAAGGAAAGGTCTCTAGGACGGAATCTATTCTATACTGACTGTTAGTGCGTGTACAAGCGTCTAAGTGTCTACATGAGATGCGAGGGGGCAGGAATCTTCCATGGTAACAGGGGCTATGAATTACTTGCATGAGGACAGTGAGGCCTGGCCCTTTGCACGGTAGCTGGAAGGATGTTTACCTAGACTACTAGACAGGAATGCATCGGATGAGGAGCGGAGCAGATAATCTTGAAGGTGAAATACAGTTTTTGGCAGGCAACAGGCTGGATCAGGCACCGTTAGCCGCGCAGGGAGTAGGACAAAGTTCATGGATACAGATGCAGGCTCGGACTGGAGCTTTCAGAGGCAGAAGGCAGGGAAAGGCTTGATGACAGAATTCAGGGCCTACTCGCCTGAATCTGTAAAATGTGGAAAGTGAACCACATAAAGTCGGTGGCCTTTCATACTTAGGAATGGAATATCTGACCCATTCATGGCGGATCTGAAAGAGGACATGTTGACGGTGGACGCACATGTATTTGCGTCTTCATAATTAGAACTGGAGGGAACATACATGTACTTATAGCATGCACATGGAGCCGTTGGGGTCTACGATAGGGGACATAACTGATCATAAAATTCATATTTCCTCATTCCCTCCTTGTCCCCTACGGACCCTCAGGAGATATCGATCTTCATCAATCCATCGATCTGTTCATATAGCATCATTTGTTCTTCTTTCTTCTTCCGGGATCTTGAACGAATACTTGGATGCGGGATACACGATGTGGCACACAGACCACAAATCGCTGGCCCACATTGTAGACATAAGCAGCAACTGAATAGTATGAGAAAGCCAATACCTAGGAAGGATAGGATCCTCCATCCCCAGGCTGACAACACGCTCCAGAACCAACCGGACCAAGTCCAGGTGCCTGGACTCTGGTGTATCTGGCTTATAATCTTATGAAGGCGAGTTATGGCTTTATATACGGACGGCGAGTTTTCTGGTATGAAAACACAGCAACTTGATCCGATGACCCTACAAGCTCCGCCCCTATCAGCCAGAATGACGTCAAGGACAAGACGATTTTGAAGCACAACAATCCGCATAGCAGACTGCTCTTCTGTTAAATTGCCTAAGGCGGACGTAGTCTCGTTCACTACTGCTTCAAGGGTTCTAGTTAATCTACGTATCAGCTTACTATTAGTGACTGTACCTATATAGGGAAAGAAACCTTTATTGAAATTTGTATATTGTTCCCATGCCGTTTCAGTGTAATCGACAATCGGGAGATCTCTCTGCTGTCTATTGTGTACTAAATGGGTATTTCTGTGATAATCAGGAGGAGCTAGGAAAACAGGTGGCAGAAGGAATGCAATGTAACAGGTACCATCCCAGTCTAGAGGTAAACGTATATATGCGGTCTGGCCACATATGAAGTAGGAATGACGGGAAGCTCTAAACGTGGACTTGCCTTGATCACTGAATTTTATTACAGTGGTGCATTTACTATGGCCCATGTGTATGGAACCATTCTTTCTTACACATAATTCCCCTTTAACTGGGAATACTGACATAGCGGGCAAGATTGGTGTAGCTTCGGATTCAACATTCAGAATCAGGAGGTTAAGTGTAAAATTACCTAATCCATATACTTCATTTTCTAGATCAGTTCCTGTTCTTTTGGGAAGTCCCTCCTTGTTAGGGTAGCAGACTTTAAGCAAAACTAGGTTCAGGTTTCCCCATACCCAGTTGTCTTGATAAACCACGGCATTTGAATCTAGGGAATTAATCAAACTAAACCATGCTCCACAGGAGCCATTGTGTGTGAACGGATATGGAAAGAGGGGCAAAACTCCCTTATAGCTCTGATAGGGAGGTAGTCGGCCGCATATCCAACAATTTGTAGCATTGCTGGTCTGATGGGAGTGATGTAACATACTAATGAATGTGTTGTTGCGCAGCGCAAATCTATAGGACAACTCATGCGGAGGTAATTCGCTAAAAGAATGTTCAGCAGTAACATTGTAAGTACGTTTAGAAATAGGGTAATACATATGCAGCAATATACTAGAAATGATGATCAGAAGACTCAGAAAAAACAAAATTAATAATGTTACTGTGCAGTGACTACGAAGCGATTTACAGTACGCATGTTTTTTCAGCTTTATCTGTCTATTTCTCTCTCTATTTCGGTCTAGAGGATACATGTCAGAGACAAATTCAACCGATTCACCTTGGAGAGGACTTAAACAATCAAATTGTCTGACTTGCTAGACCTTAATTTTAGTTTATAAAGTTCAGTTTTCATGGGTTCAACCAAGGGGAGCTTTGAATCAGTCTGTGAGGGAATACAAGGCTGAGTGTTCACATCGGTCGGTAGTCCATAAAATTTCTTGATATGACTCGAGTGCAACCATCCTTTACGTCCCTCGATCTTTACGGCTGTCCTTGTTGCTAGTAGAACAAGTTTTGGCGATTTCCACCTAGGCTCCAGTTGGGTCTTCCGATCGAAATTCCGCACTAGGACCAGATCACCTGGAACCACGTCATGGGGCTTCACCTCAGTGTTATCGGGAAAAGCTGCAGCTACCTGTGAACGACAAGATTGTAGTGCAGACATCAAGGAAGCCAGGTAATCTGTCAGCATATTACAGTCAACATCAGTGATTTTGCGAGGTATAGGCGTCCCCCACATATTTGGTGGTCTACCGAAGATCACCTCGTACGGGGATAGCCCTGTTCGAGAATGTGCTACCATTCTCATGTAAAAGAGTGCAACTGGTAAGGCTACTATCCAATCGACACCTTTTTCTCTACATATTTTGGACAATCTAATTTTCAGAGTTTGATTATGGCGTTCCACGAGACCTGCTGCCTCAGGATGTCGGACACAGTGGAATTTCCATTGGTAGCCTAACAAAAGTGAAACGTGTTTCATTAGTTCGGATGAGAATGGCTGGCCGTTATCTGAGTAGACAACACGTGGCAAACCATACCGTGGGAAGAATTCTCGAACTAACTGTTTGGCAGTAGTCGGGGCAGTGTAATCTGAAACCGGGTAGGCTTCTGTCCAACGGGAAAGAGCACAGACAACTACGAGAACATATTTGAATCCTCGACATCGTTCCATCTGGATATAATCCATCTGGAGGACTTCAAAAGCATGATCGGGAGGTTGAAATCCACCCTGCTCTACGGGGATGCTTTTACCTGGATTAAACTGACAACATATCATACAGGTACGTACTTTCTGTTTGGCTGCTGCTCGCAAGTGTTTGTTGAACCAAATGTGTTGAATGCTGTCTAGCATAGCTTTTTCTCCTAAATGCGCTGGACTATGTATTGTGTTAATGATGACTTGAACCATGGAGTCGGGAAGAAACCATATAGATTTTTCCTTCGTCATCCATCCTTGATCCGTTTGGATCCCTCCTAATTCAGTCCATTTCTTTATTTCTTCTGGTGTAGCATGTGTCTGTATGTCAATTACATCAAGGGCGGGATCCTTAACTGTCATGCAATGTGTTGGTGTCAAAACTATTGTCTTTGTCGTGTCAGTTGTGTGAGTCTGATTCTGAGCAGTCTGTTTAGCTGTTCTGTCAGCTAAGTCGTTACCCTGAGAAATGATATCGGTAACTTTTGTATGGGCTTTGCATTTCATAATCGATATGGCAGTAGGTAAATGAATCGCATCTAATAGGGCTTGAATGAGGGGTCCGTGTTGGATGTGGGCACCATGAGAAGTTAGATAACCTCTCTCTCGCCACAGCACGCCGAAGTCATGGACGACTCCGAATGCATAACGTGAATCTGTGTATATGTTGACTTTCTTATTTTTGGCTTGAATACAGGCTTGTGTCAGAGCGATGAGCTCTGCTGCTTGAGCTGACAAAGTGTTAATACAATTTGTTTCAATGACTTCAGTGTCTGTTGTGACTGCGTAAGCGGCCACTAACTCTCCTGTACTTGTTCTCATACATGAACCATCTACATACAATGTCAAGTCTGGATCTGATAAAGGGATATCTGTCAAGTCTTGTCTGGGTTTCGTCGTGATAGTAATGACTTCAATACAATCATGTGCTAATGGATCTGTTCCATTTACTGGCAAAAGTGTGGCAGGATTTAACGTATTACAACGTCTGATTTCTATATGTGGCTGAAACAATGTCAATTCGTAACCGGTGAGTCTCGCTATAGTCAAGTGTTGTGTTTGTGTGCGGTTCAAGAGGACCTCTACTGCGTGTGGTACTTGTACTGTCAATTGATGTCCTAACACTATGGCATCGCTTTGTCTGATTGCTAAAGCTGTTGCTGCCACTGATTTCAGGCACGCAGGAAGAGCCTGAGCTACTGGATCTAATGTACTAGAGAAATAAGCACATGGTTTGTGTGATCCTGCTTGTTCCTGAGTGAGTACTGACAAGGCAGTACCTTCGCGTTCTGTAACAAAGAGTGTAAACTGTTTACTGTAACATGGTGTTGCTAAAACAGGTGCTTGACATAAAGCTTTCTTTAAGCTTTCAAAGGCATGTGTATGTTCTTGAGTCCAAGGGAGAACAGTCGATGTGGCTGCCTCCTGTGTTGTCAACTGGATGAGTGGTTTTGCTAGAAATGCATATTGAGGGATCCACTGCCTACAGTATGAAGTGAGGCCTATAAAAGCCCGCACCCCCTTTTGTGTCTTGGGCGGTGACATGTTAGCGATTAACTGGATGCGATCAGGTGTAAGCTGTCTTCCCTCCTTGGACAGCGAGTGCCCAAGGTAAACAACTCGCTGGACACAGAATTGCAGCTTAGAAGGGGACACCTTGTGCCCCTTGTCAGCCAGAAATTTTAAAACCGTCAGTGACGCTTTTTCACATTCAGGTTCGCTTCGGGCGGTGATCAGCAGATCATCGACATATTGAAGCAAGGCAGTGTTAATTGGCATGTGGATACTGTCAAGTTCTCGTTTCAGTGCTTGGCTATAGATGCTGGGGCTTTCTGTAAATCCTTGAGGTGCGCGTGTGAATTTAAAACTTCGTCCATTTAAACTGAATCCGAACAGATATTGACTTTCCGGATCTATTGGGACGCTAAAGAAAGCATTCTTGAGATCAATTACAGTGAAGAACGTTGCTTCTGAGTCAATAGCTGTTAGTAATGAAGAGATATCTGGGACCACAGGGTATTGTGGTACAATACATTTATTTAATTCGCGCAGGTCAATAACTAATCGATATACTGGTGGTGCTTTTGGATCCGTTCTTTTAAGAATCGGAATTATCGGGGAATTGCATACATTGGAGTCGGTTTCGACAACCACTCCTTGTGCAATGAATTCGTCAATGATTTGCAGTAAGGCCGCAACAGCATCTGGTGGTAACCTATATTGTCGCATTCGTGGTAGTACTATTCCTGTTTTCAGTGTAACTCGATATGGTGTAATATTCATACAACCAACATCAGTTGGGCCTTGTGCCCATAGATGTGTAGGTAAATTCTGCAGCCGGTGATCCATGTCTCTGGACACGTAGTGACCTTTAAAATCACGTAAAAATAGTCGTACTCCTTCCGGAGAACAACATATTATAGCTCCTAGAGCTTTCAATGTTTTTATACCTAACAAGTTTTCTGGACATGATTTAGTAAGCAATAAATCTGTAGTACGTGTCAATGGACCAACCGTAAGTGGAAGAGGCTGTGTTACGTCATTAATTATAGGTTTTCCTGAGAATCCAAGGGAAATATTTTGTGAGCCTGAGAGGGGTGCCCCTGGAACTTCACTGCGTCGTATAGTTGTTCTGCTTGCCCCTGTATCAAGTAAAAACCTTCTGTCTTCCCCTAATAGTTCACTATGTACATAAGGTCCCTCTTGATCTACAGGAACCTCAATAAGGGGTAAGCCAACTTCCCTCTCTAGGCTATTTCATGTGTATCGTTGATAATCGGGATAATCTGCTTGTGCATACTGGTACATCTGTTGCGTTGTTGCTTGTGTGGCAGCAATAGGCTGCACTTGTGGTGGTGCTACGGTCTGTTGTGGAGCTGCCTGTTGCGGAGCTAGTTGTTGCGGAGCTGACCTATGTTGTGCATGCTGAGGAATTTGTTGTTGATTCTGATCCTGTCTAGGTGGACGCGGTCTTTCCTGGGTTCTACCCGTGGCGATATTATGTTTCAGAACTGGACAATCGTGTATATAATGACCTTGTTGTTTACAATAGTTACATGTCCCTTTAACTGGACCTGTTGAATCACCCTTTTGGTGACCATCAGCTGGAACTGACTGAGCAACAAGCATTTTCATTTTTGTATCTTTCATACGTCTTTGTTCATGTTCTTGTTCTTCTCTAATTCTATTGTGGTGATATTGTAACATCTGTAACATCTGTGACGGGGTGTTACCCTGCCAGGTACTCTCAAATTTCAATACTCTATTCTTAACTTGCGGTAGGGAATTTTCAACTAATTTTGTAACAAACAGATGTGGATATGACTCGCTACTTGCTTTTATGCCACTATTTATACCAAAACATTTTTCAAATCGGGAATAGAAATCACTAGTGTCTTCATCTTGCTTTTGTTTACAGGCTGAGATTGCACCCCAGTCCTCCTTTTTCGTAGTTAATAAACGTGGCAGTACCTGCACTAGTAATCCTGGTAGTGCTGTAGTCTTTTCCCCAAGCCCTGCTCCTGCAGCTCGGGCCTTTTCTTCGTTTTCTAATGCTGTCCAATCTATCTTTTGGTCTCCCACCTCCCATTCCTTTTCTTTGAGTTTCTCGTAAACACCGGCAGGCATTAACACTTTCAGTATTTTCATAATGTCGGGGTAGGTATACTCTCCCATGAGTAGCATGTCTTTTATCTCACGGTGGAAACCTGCTGGATCCTTGTCATGGCTGGGTACTACTTTCTTCATTTCTAATAATTCGATTTTAGTTATAGGCGTGTACACAAACACGCGTGTAAAGTTATTACCTTCACCTCTGATTGGGTGTACTTCGCGTAACGGATTCAGTCTATCTATGTGATACATTTTTCTTCCCATAGCGGGAACTGGAACGTGTTCTGGGCACACGAAAGTTATATACTGGTTTCGAAATTCTAGAATTTCTTTAATCAAATCAGTACCTGAACCTCTCCATTTATTCGTGAGTAGTTCTATCAATATGTCAGGTAAGGGTCCTGGATCGGAGTGTTGGCTTTTATATAATATAAGGAGGTGTTGAATCATGTATATACTAGCTAAACGCTGTTCGTCTGGGGCAAGATTCAGAAACGTGTGTGCTAGTGCATCATCACTGTATTTGCTGGGACTGTCAGCCCATTGTACTGCTGACCTGGCTAATTCTTGATCATCCATGGAATCGAGCATATGGTACCCCCTTCGATCTCGGAGTAATTTATCAGTGGCTTGGAATAGGTGTTCAGGGGACCTTGTATTTAACATAGGGGTTTGAAAATGTCTATTACATTCTGGACGTATCGGACATATCGGATCATTGAAGCCTCTAGTATTATTATGAGGTCTTCCTCTACCTACGTAAGCTATCGTATCTAATTGTTCTGATTCTTGCTCCTCCTCTCCCTCTGATTCAATTCTGTCTGCTTCTCGTCTTTCTTTATGTATTCGTTCTACTTCTTTGCGGATCTTTCGGCACATAACTACTATGCATGACTGTTTATCATGTTTCTCGTCTGATATGTTCTGACCCCATTTGGCAAGTTTTTGCATGGTATCATGATCTGCCCCAGGCCTGTCTTGGTTCCTGATCACGCAGTTTATGAAAAAACGTAGTAGTTGTCTTTGTACATCCACTTTCTGGTATTCCATAGCTTTGTTAATACTTTCTGGGCCTCGCCCTGTTTGGACAAAGTGATATATATTGTCTAGATGTTCAACCATTCCTGGTATCGTCATTAAATACAATGTAGCTCGTCTTATACGTAGTGATGATAGTAGCAATCTGTCCTGTTTACCTGGCACTGGATCGTATCTACAATCCACAAGATGTTCTTTAAACATGTCGGATGTCGCTAGTTGGGGTGTACGTTGGAGTGCTAAATCTCTAAGGGTCTGTTTATTTCGCGGCGGTGTGGCAAACATGTCTGTCGTACCTCCTGTAGCACCATCTGAGGTGCTGGGCAAGAAAGGATTCGTTGGACGTAAGATAGAAATTGTAGATGCGGGAAAAACAGTAGAAACGGACGGACCTGTGGGAATGGGCGTAGGAGTTTGTTGTTGCGGGGATACAGACGGATGATCTTGGTGTTGAACACCATCAGCAAGCGGTGTGTGTGGTATGGTATTAGCATACTCGGGAGCTACGTCATCTAAATAGGAGGAAAGGAAAACGTCTTTTGCTGTTTTAGGATGTGCTTTTATCGGGAGCAATGGGGGTGTCAAGTTTTTTGGTATTTCCGGGGTGGCCTGAGGTAATCCTTCGGCCAGAAGAGGATACATACCATTCATAAGGGTATTTCTTTGTCTATCTACTTGTTCTGATTTTACTCGGGTACCTTCCTCTATTAATAAATTTTCTCGGGTTTTATTCGCATTCTCCTTACCTTTCTCTTCCTGTCTGAGCGCTTTTTCTGTACGTCTATATGATTCTTTACGCCACAATTCAATGGCATCTTTCTGTGACTGTCTGGCTTTCTTTTTCCATAATTCTTCTTCTACTCTCATGATGCAATCTGCATCCCAGGTCCCCGCTGCGGGCCACCTCTGACTTTCTGGCAACTCTTTGGTGTAGTCCACCCATAAATCAAGAAATAACACGGCATCTAGGCCATGCTTATGATACATAAAGTATCCTGGAGTGTCCCTAGGTGGGATGGGAACAGCTTCTTCGAGTACACCTTTTCTGGTTTTGATCTGTCTTAATTTCGAAAAGAGCGGCATTTTTAGACCTTATTACTTGAACACACTTAATACAACAAACACAATAATGAACAATCATTCACACCACAATATGTAGAACGTATTAAAACATTTAATATTTAACAGTTTAACGAACGATGATAACTAATAGAAAACTAGTTACTGACATAATACTAACACTAAATAATACTTAATTATATGCAAGACATACTAGATATACTGCTAAACAGTACAGATACACTGCTGAAACAGTGCAGACCGGATTTGTGTACCCAAACCCGTCTTGACCGGCACAGACTATGTGCACGTTTAAATGCCTCCCCGACAATGGTACTCACCGGGTAGCGCGGAACGGAAGGCCTCGGAACTGAACTGAAACTGGACCGGACTGGACTGGACTCGACTGGACTCGGAACTTCAGAACCTGGTGGGCCTCTGTATACCTCGGATCTTGCTCTCTCAGCTAGGCTCTGGTCGGGATACTTCGCACTTCTCACCGCCTCGTCTGGGTGTTGATCGCAGCCTCAGTCACCCCCGCTGGGCCGGAGGGAGATACAGGAAATCCTGCGGGTACGCGTTTTTGTCCGTTCAGCTGTGGCAGGAGACCGGGCCTGCAACGCACCTCCGGCGCGTGAGATGAGAAAGTGTCCCTGTTCGGGCGCCAATTTCTGTGGTAAATATTTCATTACCGGTACTATTTTTTATGCGGTAAAGTCTAGTAAGAATAACTCAGCAAATATAAGAGGCAGAATCAGTGGTATTAGAGGTTCTAAAAGGCTTTATTCCTCTACAAAGGAAAATACAATTCGAATTGCAGGCTTCACACTCCATCACCATGAGGGTTCAGGAAGGAAGGCAATACATTATTGACAAGTAATGGTATTTATATGGAAAGCATTACATTAAGACAGATGCAAGAGGCGTAACAGCTGATAATACAGATATAATACACATACGTAACGAAAAAAGGCGTAAACATGGGTGTAACTAAAATACGTCATTAAACATGATGTCACAAGTGGGTGGATCCATAAGAGAATCCTGCAATGTCAGCAGAAATACTTGGCAGAGATGCGCGCGCAGCCGCATGACGTGTGATTGACGTGCAACTAGAGGGTGAAGGGGACTTGACATTTAGCTCTACATGTGGAGACAGAAGTCTGGGGGGTCATGTCAACCTAATCCCAAATAATATCTAATATCTTATGTTTAAAGAACTGTATTATCCGAAAGGAAAGGTCTCTAGGACGGAATCTATTCTATACTGACTGTTAGTGCGTGTACAAGCGTCTAAGTGTCTACATGAGATGCGAGGGGGCAGGAATCTTCCATGGTAACAGGGGCTATGAATTACTTGCATGAGGACAGTGAGGCCTGGCCCTTTGCACGGTAGCTGGAAGGATGTTTACCTAGACTACTAGACAGGAATGCATCGGATGAGGAGCGGAGCAGATAATCTTGAAGGTGAAATACAGTTTTTGGCAGGCAACAGGCTGGATCAGGCACCGTTAGCCGCGCAGGGAGTAGGACAAAGTTCATGGATACAGATGCAGGCTCGGACTGGAGCTTTCAGAGGCAGAAGGCAGGGAAAGGCTTGATGACAGAATTCAGGGCCTACTCGCCTGAATCTGTAAAATGTGGAAAGTGAACCACATAAAGTCGGTGGCCTTTCATACTTAGGAATGGAATATCTGACCCATTCATGGCGGATCTGAAAGAGGACATGTTGACGGTGGACGCACATGTATTTGCGTCTTCATAATTAGAACTGGAGGGAACATACATGTACTTATAGCATGCACATGGAGCCGTTGGGGTCTACGATAGGGGACATAACTGATCATAAAATTCATATTTCCTCACACTGGCCAGACCTAGCAAGGAGATATCAGGTTTTGACATGTAGGCTTTGCCCGCACCAACCACCCCCTACATGAGACAATTTGTTGAGACACAGGAAGCACTTACATCTCTTAGTCTGGGTGAAATACACATGGGCTGGATAAATGCAAGATTGGACACAAAATACCCAAGGTGCGCCTGTCCAAATAATCATGAACAAATGTGCATCATCAGATGATTGTAACAAGACACACAGGCACTGGCCACCGTGAGTATGAACAAGGAAAATCAGGTCAGGCTGTACAGTGGACACTTGTACTACATTTTACGTCAATATACATGGTGCCAGGGGACAATGGCACAGAGCACAACCTATGCTGTAGACACTGAGAGTGTCCACATTTTGTAATGACACACATGACACCTAGGAAAATATGCCCCAGGGGACAGTAGTGGCCACACAACTCCATGGTCCTAAATGGGAATGACTGCAACCCACGCCACCATCCCTGCACTATGCGTATCGCACACTCATGCACATCATGTCACAGGCCACAACATAGGACATGCGTGCTGTAAGGCATGACACTTGAGAGACTAACTCCCATGTCTGGACTCAGCATCAGTGCCAACTGACATGGAACCCACAAGTACTGAACTGGACAGGGCACAGGCAAGGTCCCAAAACCTGTTACACACCACCCCCACACATGATGCTACAGGCATTGTTCACATGGATAAAGTGCCAGCCTACATAACCTTGTGAAGGAGTGACTACACACAGACCAGGGAACACATTGCAAGGAGGGGAAGGGAGGCAGGAGAGCACCGCTATACTGTGGGTAACCGGATCTGCACAGCACCTTTAAACCCTGGCAGTGTATCCATGCAACTGTGCACTTACAAATGCTGGTGACACACAACAAACACACATGTACCTACCCCCTTCCTGCTGCTACTTCTCCTGTAAGCGCCTCTCCAAGTCTGGAAACACCACCGCCAGCACACGCTTGTGGATGTGGGTCAGACGGCGGCGCCCGCGGTTCTTATGGGTCTCAGGTGAGTCCCCCAGCAGGACCCGTGCGATCCTCCGCGTCCAGCACCGGATATCCTGCCAGCGTTTTCTCACCTGGGCCATGCGCCGCTTGCGACCGTCCGTCCTCCTCACGGCACTGACGGCGTTCATCCAGATCTGCTTCTTGGCAGAGGCGCCTACCTGTGAGGATGAACAAGTGACACTACATCAATACACCTGGCACATGTCACAGAGACACATATTAGAACAAATTTGCTGGTTACAACAAGGCATAGTATGCATCCAACGCATTGCACCTTTGTCATAGGGACATGATCCTCTGGGGAAGGGCAAAAGCAGTACGTGCCATTGAAAGTACACAGGTGGAATGAAGGCAACGACACAATCAATGATCCAGGCTCACACTGTGCATCACAAGCTACACCAGGATTATGTGCAGCACCTCAAAGCAGTCACATGCCACAGGCCACTGACGCTACCTCAGCAGAGTACACAGACACACACAGGCACAGGATATTCACCTGCCATTGCCAAATGCAGCTACAAACCTCACTCTGCACATGTGCCACTAGAGGGGGGGGGCTCACAGGTGTGGGGCTGGCTCTGCGCGTCAGACACACAGCACTGCTCCCTGCTTACATCACATGGGCAGGGTATATCCATCCCTCATGCAGCTTGGGTGCTACACTCCACATATGCACCCACCCACATGACAGGGGACTTACACACACACCGATGTCCAGGGTACGAACACATCATGTGGACACTCTCAGCACAGGTACACAGAACTAACACACATCTGTGGGTACAGTCACCTGTCACATTGGGCTGACCACATTATCACATGAGGACTGTAGAGGCTACATTCCCAGGAGGATGAGACAGGCAGAATGTGGCATGCACCATGCAGTGATTGTCACAGTAAACACAATGCAAGTGAGGACGGCAGACATGCACCACAGCATGCTCTGGCTGGGAGACATCAGGCATTCCCCCCCGGGACCCCACCTACAGTACATTGCATGTGTGTCACACCTGGACACAATGGCAGAAGTCACAGTCACAAAAAAGGGACACAGTCTGTGCTAGTGGACTCTGCACTCACCTGATACCCTGGTCGCCCATACAGCAGGGGGTACTGTGGGAGGATCACATCCAGCAATGCCAGGTTCTCCTCCAGGGTGAAAGGCTGTGCCCTCTCCACAGACCTTGACATGGTTACAGGGAATCAGCAGCAGCAGCTGGGTCGTAGAATCCGAAGATGTGCAGGCAAGTGCTCTCTCATGGGACCTGGCTGCCTTATATCTGCCTTGCTGGCCTGTTTCATGCACAGCGCCTGTACGCTCACTATCACTATGGGTACGCATACGCGAGCACACCCATAGTGATAGTGAGCGTACAGGCGCGTGTACGGTCCGTATCACTATGGGTACGCATACGCCAGCACACCCATAGTGATACGGACCGTACACACGCGCGTACGCTCACTATCACTATGGGTGTGCTCGCGTATGCGTACCCATAGTGATGGTGAGCGTACAGGCGCGTGTACGGTCCGTATCACTATGGGCACGCATACGGCAGCACTCCCATAGTGATAGGGAACGTACACAGGCCCTCTGAGCGAATGTACGGTGCCTTTCACACATCACAGTGGTGACAGGCAGCACACAGGAAGGAATAGAGCTGACATACTTGTCCATGGATGGACATCAAGGCATTGTCTGGGCAGTACTACATGTGTGGGGCACAGGTGTGAAAGGCTGTGATGTGGCACATTACTCCTGAGTCGAAAAGGCAACAGATGTATGATGAGATGTGTACTGATGTTATGTGTGACGGTGCAATGTGTGCCAGGCATGCCCTTCACTCCTTTGACATGTGTGCATGTCGTACTGCACAGGCAGAATGTGGCATGCACCATGCAGTGATTGTCACAGTAAACACAATGCAAGTGAGGACGGCAGACATGCACCACAGCATGCTCTGGCTGGGAGACATCAGGCATTCCCCCCCGGGACCCCACCTACAGTACATTGCATGTGTGTCACACCTGGACACAATGGCAGAAGTCACAGTCACAAAAAAGGGACACAGTCTGTGCTAGTGGACTCTGCACTCACCTGATACCCTGGTCGCCCATACAGCAGGGGGTACTGTGGGAGGATCACATCCAGCAATGCCAGGTTCTCCTCCAGGGTGAAAGGCTGTGCCCTCTCCACAGACCTTGACATGGTTACAGGGAATCAGCAGCAGCAGCTGGGTCGTAGAATCCGAAGATGTGCAGGCAAGTGCTCTCTCATGGGACCTGGCTGCCTTATATCTGCCTTGCTGGCCTGTTTCATGCACAGCGCCTGTACGCTCACTATCACTATGGGTACGCATACGCGAGCACACCCATAGTGATAGTGAGCGTACAGGCGCGTGTACGGTCCGTATCACTATGGGTACGCATACGCCAGCACACCCATAGTGATACGGACCGTACACACGCGCGTACGCTCACTATCACTATGGGTGTGCTCGCGTATGCGTACCCATAGTGATGGTGAGCGTACAGGCGCGTGTACGGTCCGTATCACTATGGGCACGCATACGGCAGCACTCCCATAGTGATAGGGAACGTACACAGGCCCTCTGAGCGAATGTACGGTGCCTTTCACACATCACAGTGGTGACAGGCAGCACACAGGAAGGAATAGAGCTGACATACTTGTCCATGGATGGACATCAAGGCATTGTCTGGGCAGTACTACATTGTGGGGCACAGGTGTGAAAGGCTGTGATGTGGCACATTACTCCTGAGTCGAAAAGGCAACAGATGTATGATGAGATGTGTACTGATATTATGTGTGACGGTGCAATGTGTGCCAGGCATGCCCTTCACTCCTTTGACATGTGTGCATGTCGTACTGCACACTTGGGATGAGCGTCACTGGCATGGCACAGTCAACAACACACGCAAGTGTCCCCTGATGCCCGCTACAGGGGTTACCACACCAGACATGTGACTACCCACGGTGCACGATGTGTCTGTCTGTCATGTGTGTGTGGTGTGTTCCCATTAGCTTGATGTTGGTGCTCCCTCAAAAGCATCAGCTGTTGCAGCAACCAACATGTGTCTGTGTGTAGATGGACATGGCACACAGTTACGCACACCAGGCCACATGTAGTATCGGATGTGAGGTGCGTATGTATGCATGGGACACGGAGTAGCATAACAAGGACATGTCTGCATCCTCTCAATGTATGTGTGGTGAGTCATTACATGTACACCTTATTGGCAGGGTGTTTGGGCTGTCCTAGTGTAATGTCATGTGACCTGTGGCTCTAGTGTTCCGCTACCTGTCTCTGGAATCGACATCCTACTTCTGCTGATGTGTTGATGTATGTCACTCCTGTGTTGCGTCTGGCTGTTCCCTTACACTGGGACACAGCTAATCCCATGCCATGGCATGTGGAGGTTCACAATCTCCGTGTGTAGCTGGGTCTTGGTAGGAGTGTCACCTGGCAGCCATACGTGTCCAGGGCATGTGGCACATACCTGACTCTGTATGTAGCATATGTGTATTGACAGATTAACATGTGCTCAGTACAAATAAATTGTTGTTGTAGTGCACTCACTCTTCCTTGATACTTCCAAATTACTGCAGAGCGCCGCCTCTTCCCCGACCAATTCCGGACTTGGCTGACATGCGGGAGAATGACTGTATACGGTGCTACCGCTTCCCCCAACCGTTGATTGAGGAGTTGACGGCAAGGCTGGCACCACACCTGCAACCGCTGCACAGGTATCCTACGGCACTGACACCCAAGCTGAAGGTAATGGCAGCCCTACATTTTCTTGCCACGGGTACCTTTCAATATACCATAGCTCATGTTGGTGGCATGTCCCAGAGCATGTTCAGCCGTGTGCTGCATGATTTCTTAGAGGGCATGTTGCTTCACCTGGATGAGTTCATCCATTTCCCAACTCCTGAACTGTTGACTGGGGTCAAGCGTGGATTCTATGCCCTGGGAGGGATGCCCCATGTCATTGGGTCCATAGATGGGACACATGTGGCTTTGGTACCACCACAGGCACAGGAGGTAGCGTACAGGAATCGCAAACACTACCACTCCATCAATGCCCTTGTGGTGTGTCTGTCCAACATGGAGATTTCACATGTCTGTGCTCGTTTTCCAGGATCAGCACACGATGCCTACATCATGAGGCGTAGCAGGGTGCCTGAAATGATGACGCAGCTGCGCAACGAATGAGCATGTGTTGTTGGTGGGTACATTCTGTCTGTCCTGTATTTTGCGTAGACTTCCAGCACGACCGCTTCTCCTGTCCTACTTATGTCCATATGGTTTCCATGTAGGGGACGCTGGCTATCCCAACATGCCATGGCTGATCACACCTCTCCGCAACCCCATCACGCCGGCCCAGCTCCGCTACAACACCGCCCATGGCCGGACAAGGCGAGTGATAGAGAGGACATTTGGCCTCCTGAAGAGCCGATTCAGATGCCTCCACAAGACCGGCGGCGCCCTCCCATATGCCCCGGCGAAGGTCTGCAAAATCTTCATGGTCTGCTGCATGCTGCACAACATGGCAGTTGAGAAAGCTGTGCCACTCATCCTGGATCAAGATGATCAGGACCATCCACCCGTGGAGGACGAAGGGCTTGGCAATGGGGCTAGTGATGTGGAGGATGTGGTTCCTCAGGAGGACATCCGGAGTCCGCTCATACGCGACTTCTTTGCTTAGTGGTGAGTACCAGTGTCTGTGTGTGCACGCATTGGTCCCCGTGTGGCATGTGTTGCGATGTGTGTGTCCATCTGCATGTATGCCACGTGAGTCAGAGGTGTGTGTGAATGTGTCACTGGAGTGATGGTGCCAGTGATGAGTGTATTTCCCCAGTCATAATTGTGACCTAGCATGTTGTCATCCTTACATGTGTCGAGTACATGCACATGCAAGTGGCTGTGCTTTTTGTGGCTGACTTCTTGTGTGTCTCTCATCCCCAGGTACTTGCGCATGCCATCTGCTGGTTGCATTGTTGTGGCACTGCTATTCCTCATGGACACGTCATCGTGTGCTGACTCAGCGTTACACGAACGGACAAGTTTGGAAGTCTCCTTAGGGTAAGGGATGCATCAGGGGTGTATTGGGTGTGGCTGTTGTTTCAGATGTGTGCACACTGCCCCTGTCGATGTTTGGTTCCTCTGCAGACATGTCGCATCATGACACATGACATGGAGCTGGGTACACCTGAATAGATGGTCAGACTTGTTGACAGTCATCTGTGATGGGATAGTGGATTGTGATGATGGCATCAATGTGTGTAACACTGCCCTCGGACACATACGGTTTGCATTGGCTTGACATGGTGTGGGACTTCCACATCAGAGGATCAATGGTGTATGGCAGCCCCTCCGTGAGCAGCAGGGGGTGTTTAGCTGTTAGCCAACACTTGTGTGCCAGTTCCATGGCTATCACACATTTGTGCTGCAGAAGGGGGGTTCCAGTGTTGGACCCACATGTTACTCCACATGACCTGTTTATGTGTACTCCGAGTTGCCTCTGCCTTCCCGAATACATAAATAATAAAGGTGTCCCTATGCCTCCAAGGTGCCTCTTCTCAGTCAATGCTGGTGTGTTGCCACGGTGCATACGGCATGTCTGGCATGGTTTTCCATGATAGTGGCTATGTGTCTATGTGTCGAGTAGCAAGATGCAAGCTGTTTGTGTGGGATTAGACTGTGTATTGTGCATGATGTCCATGAGTGTGTGGGTATTGTGACATGTGCCATCCCCATGCATCCAACGTTGGCCAGGCCACCATTCTCTGCATCCACCTGACTCAAGCTTGCAGGACATGGTTCTGCCACCTGTCCACACATACCTGGGTGCCCCCCAGGACACTCCACATGATCCCTGACCTCTGCGCATGGCTGTCGCTGTACTCAATATGTCTGTCGGCACGGTTGTGCGGCCACCCCCTCAGCTGGTTGGGCCCATCACGGGTGTGTATGGTGCTCCATGTCTGTGTTGCCTAATACATTGTGACCCATGTGTGTCCTGTGCCAGACTCAGGCCCCAGGGTGTGGATGGTTGAAGTCATATGAGAACTCAGGCATGGTTAGACTTAACAAGACACATGTAAGGTAATAATACAAAATGTAGGCATCATCTCTTTATCGTGTAACTTTTTATTTTTGTTGGGGTACGTGGGGGGGGTATGACATGAGGGGCTTTCTGGGTGTGTGGAATCCAAAGTTCACTAGGGGATTTGGTGTCCTTGCCATTGTAAATCCTCAGAGTCCATGCCACAGTCTTTGTCAACATTGGTCAGACAGTGACCAGCAAGTCCATGTGGCAGAGAATGTCTTTTGCTGATGTGCTGCTGTTGGTCCAGTGGGCCAGGTGCCAGGCCAGGTGTCCTGGGAGATGGTGCTGTTGCGCCGACCCTCACGGTCTTTTCCGTGGACGACCCGCCCTCCTGCGGGAACCCTCAGAAGCAGGCCGTGACGATGTTTGGGATGCTCTGTCGGATGTATCCTCCTCCTCCTGATCCCTCCCTGTGGGTGGTGATGTTCTACGCCTTGTGGCACAGGGAGGGTTGCCCATGTTGTCGGCTATCCGACGGAGTGTACTGTGAATTCCCGTGAACACCGTCACGAGCTCAGCCTGTCTGTCCTCCATCCGCCCTTGGTGTCGCAGTAGACAGGCATGTTGCTCCGCATGTTGCTGGGCCTGCTGGGTCTTGATCTCCTCGAGGATGGACACAACCTGGGCCATGCCCGTGGTGTCCTGCCGGTATGTGTCCAGGATGTTTCTGACATGGGAATATACCGGTTCCGCAGCCAACTGGTCAGGCTCGCGCCTCCGCCGTCCTCCACTCCCACCACCCCTGCCCACTTGCACCTGGCCTGCCCTTGTGGGCACATCGGGTCTCCGGGACCCCTGAGGGGTGGCATTAGCGTTGTCACCTGCCTCCTCCTGGGTGCCCGGTACACCGTGTCCCTCCTGGTGAGCCTGGCTGCTTTGTGGTGGTGGGGCAGGGATCCTGGGTGTCTCCTGGGATGTGGCAGGAGTGGGGGTGGTGGTTGGCCCAGTTGTACCTGAAGCAGGTGCTGCAGGTGGTTGGACACCGGAGGGGCCAGGTTGGTCGGGGTCGTCCACAGAGTGGTGAGAGTCGTCGCTGCCGGTGGGATCGGCATTCCGCAGAGCCGGGTCCTGTGAGTCTTCCCCCCAGTGTTGGGGGGTGATCCACGACGTTGACCTGTGTGTGAGAGAGACAATGTTATTTATGTTCCATGCAACATCCATGTTTCATTCGTTTCAAAGTTGGCACATTTCCTCTGGGAATTTGGATATGTCTTGCATTCCACTCACAGTGCACTTGTGCATGGGTATGTCCCTTGGCCACAGCTTTGGAGACTTTACCTATGTGTGGCACAGTCTTGCTGCGTCAATTGTGACTGCAGTCAGCAGTGGAGTGAGCAGGTGTGGCGAGCCATGCATTGGCGCCTTCCGTGTTGCACTGTACATGGGCACATGGAGTTGTTCCACACACTTATATGATGCAGGTAGCTGGCGTTGTGCTCGTGCACAGGTTGAGACATGGCCCTGTGTTTTGCCATGGAGAAGAGAGGGGGATTCAGGCACTGGCCACCCTTGTCTACATGCACGCAGTCCACCTGCTGACGTGCAGACATTCCCACACCCCACAAGGCTGAATTGGTCTTCCTGTGTGTCCCTTTCTCACTCCCTCTCTGTCCCCCTCTCCCTCCCTCCCTGTGTCAGCCTCCTCCCTCTGTCCGTCTCCCTGTGTATCCCTCCCTCTCTCTCCCCCTCTCCCTCCCTCTGTGTGTCGCCCTCTGTCACCTCAGGCCAGCTTCCTAGGCACACACTTTTAGCAGATCTTTGAATGGCCCTTGGCTTGTTGATGTGAGTTTGTTTCTGATCTCCAGGCACCCATTGGGTGTAGTGTCTGTGTCTGCGCTGCTGCTGTGGTGGTGTGTGCTGCCACTCTTTCACAGTGTTGGTTGTTCATTAGCTGCTGTCATGTGCAAAAACGTGCCTTCACCCCCATGTCTTCATGCAAGGCGTCCGCCATTTGCTGGCAAGTCTTTCCTGTGTGGGGATACACTGTTTGTCTGGCTGTGACCTAGGCCATATGGGCAGAGGGCATTGTTGTCTGCTTCTGAGTTGCACTATGTGATTTTTGGGGCACACACTCCCGCCATCCGGCTTACCGTGTCTGGTGTTGGTGTTTTCTGTGGCCTGTGACTTGGCATTGTCCAGCTGGGTGCATGGGGCATGGTGGCGCTAGTGGCATGTGCGTGTTCATGGAGTGTGGTGGAGTCATGCGATAGCTTGGGGTGGTTGCGTGACTGATTGTGAGTTTGGTTGTGGATGACGTTCCCTCCATGTGAGGTGAGTTGTTTGTGTACTCACCCGGGTCTCGGAGTCCTTCTAATCCGTCCACTGCCACCACCGGCAGTATGGCCATCACCCTCTGCTCCCAGGGATGGTATTGTACGGGTCTGCGGGGCGGCCCTCCTCCAGTGATGTTGGCCTGGTTGTGGTCGTCGGTCATTTTGGCTCGGACCCTCCTCCGCAGATCGTACCACCTGGCTTGGCATTCATGCCTGGTCCTTCTGGTGGACGCAACAGCATTGACAGCATCGACGATCCTCTGCCACATGGCTGTTTTGTCGGAAATGCTGGTCTCTCTGACCAATGTTCCAAAGAGGTGTGGCTCGACTCTGAGGATTTCGTCGACAAGGACCTCCAACTCTTGGCTAGTGAACTTTGGATTCTTGTTAGTGGGCATGGTGAGGGGTGTGGGTGTGGATGGTTGTGGGGGTGTGGGTGTGGATGGTTGTGGGTGTGTGGGTGTGGTTGTGCAGGTGTGTGTGTGAATGTGATGAGGGGGTGTTTGTGAAGGTGTGTGTGTGAAGGTGTGCAAGTGTAAGGTGTAGTAAAGGTTCAAGTATGGTGCTGTAGGTTGTCTGTGGGGTCTGGCAGCAGTGAGTCTGTTGCAAAGGCTCATGGTTTGTGTCTGTGGGCCCTTTTTATTGGTCCATTGGTGGGTGTGGCTGTGTTTGAACTTTGGGTGGGTGTGTTATAAGGAGTGGTTGTGTTTTGGGCCTCTGTTTGGGATTTTGGCAGTTGCAGGTCAGTGAATGTGTTGTATTTGTGCTTGTTGGACATGTATTGTGGCTTTGTGCCATTCGAATAGTGTATTCTTGTGTTGTTGTGCTTTGTCTGGTTGTGTACGTGCGTTTTTAGCGTGTGTACGGTGTGTACTTCGGCAATTTTGTTGTACAGTGCTGTCCTTGTGTCTGGCTTGGTACGACTCGTACATGCGCGATGTTGGGTGAAGGTGCTGGTGTTGGGGCCTGGGGTGCGCTCCGTACTTAGAATGTTGAGGTGGGGGTACACTCCATACGTACGCGGGTGAGGGTACGGGTCATACATACACGGTTGGGGTGGGGGTACGCTCCATGCATACGCGGGTGAGGGTACGGGTCGTACATACACGGTTGGAGTGGGGGTACGCTCCATGCATACGCGGGTGAGGGTACGGGTCGTACATACACGGTTGGGGTGGGGGTACGCTCCATGCATACGCGGGTGAGGGTACGGGTCGTACATACACGGTTGGGGTGGGGGTACGCTCCATGCATATGCGGGTGAGGGTACGGGTCGTACATACACGGTTGGGGTGGGGGTACGCTCCATAAATACGCGGGTGAGTGTACGGGTCGTACATACACGGTTGGGGTGGGGGTACGGGTCGTACATACACAGCTGGGGGTGGGGGTACGCTCCATGCATACGCGGGTGAGGGTACGGGTCGTACATACACGGTTGGGGTGGGGGTACGCTCCATGCATACGCGGGTGAGGGTACGGGTCGTACATACACGGTTGGGGTGGGGGTACGCTCCATGCATACGCGGGTGAGTGTACGGGTCATGCATACACGGTTGGGGTGGGGGTACGGGTCGTACATAAACGGTTGGGGTGGGGGTACGCTCCATGCATACGCGGGTGAGGGTACGGGTCGTACATACACGGTTGGGGTGGGGGTACGCTCCATGCATACACGGGTGAGGGTACGGGTCGTACATACACGGTTGGGGTGGGGGTACGCTCCATGCATACGCGGGTGAGGGTATGGGTCGTACATACATGGTTGGGGTGGGGGTACGCTCCATGCATACGCGGGTGAGTGTACGGGTCGTACATATATGGTTGGGGTAGGGGTACGGGTCGTACATACACGGTTGGGGTGGGGGTACGCTCCATGCATACGCGGGTGAGGGTACGGGTCATACATACACGGTTGGGGTGGGGGTACGCTCCATGCATACGTGGGTGAGGGTATGGGTCGTACATACACGGTTGGGGTGGGGGTATGCTCCATGCATACGCGGGTGAGTGTACGGGTCGTACATACACGGTTGGGGTGGGGGTACGGGTCGTACATACACGGTTGGGGTGGGGGTACGCTCCATACATACACGGGTGGGGGTACGGGCCGTACGTACGGGGGTGTACATACACGGGTGGGGGTACGTCTCGTACATACACGGGTGTACATACACGGGTGGGGATTCGACTCGTACATAGGAGGGCTGGGGGGAGTGTTGGGCACGTATGCGGGCACATGTCTCCATGGTTGCTATGGGAGTTCGGTGCGGACGGTGTTTTTTCCATCCGGTTGTAACATCGGACGCACGGGATGGATCGTACTAGCGCGGTCGGACTTCACTTTTCACATTTGTACGGTAAATCGTCCGAGGATGTGTCGGACACATTTTCCGACCCGAGGACGTGTGGGGAATAATTCCCGATGCGATTCGTATGGACTTTTTCCCATGCGAATCGTACTTGGCAGTTTGTACGGCACTTGTACGATTCGTACGGTAAAAAGACCGGATACGAGTCGTACGGGGAAATTTTTTACAGGATCGTAATCGGCACCTAGATCTGGGAAGGTGCTGGATAGTAAATAAATATAATTTACTATTCCAACTCCAGTCAGTATTAATTTAGGGAACGTGCTGGATAGTAAATAAATAGGATTTACTATTCCAACTCCAATAAATATTAAATCAGGGAAGGTGCTGGATAGTAAATAAATATAATTTACTAATCCAACTCCTGTCAGTATTAAATAAGGTAAGGTGCTGGATAGTAAATAAATATAATTTACTATTCCAACTCCAGTCACTTTTAAATTACAAAATATTCTGTATATTTAAAAAACACATGTCTGTATTATTTTTAATTAAAATATTAGTCAATATTTTATATATCTATTCCCACTACATTTTAATATAACAATTTACTATCAAATATTCTAACATATCAAAAATCTAATTCTTTTATTTACATATAGAAACTGAAAAGTTATAAATTTCCATTATTAATTATTTTATCTAAATTAACATTTATTATATTTCTAAAACTTTTAATTTTTTCACCAGTCATTTATTTAATGTTAAAATATATCTTTTAATCTCAAAATATTTAATTATTATTAAGTAATTAACTAATTTTTCAATAATTTAACCATGCCCAGCTTTATACCTTTACAACACAACAAACCACTACAAAATTAGACATAACAATATTAATCATAGAACATTTATGTAAAACACCATAACACAAACAACCAAGAAATATTAAACTAAAATACAAAATTTACAAATTGTCTATAAATTGTGAAATTTTTTAATATTCTAAACTATAAAGATAGTAAAAATATTTATTAACATTAAATTATCTTTTATAAACTCTCAACAAATATTACTTATTACTAACATATTAGAAATTTCAAAATTTGGAGAACAGTACACACCCTTACCCACTAATAACACAACATCCCACTCCTAAAATTTCCATAACTCATAATATATTTATATATTAAAAATATAATTATCTCATAAATATATATTTACTCTCCACAATAAATATTTTATATTAACATAGTATAAAATAGTATATTTAAAAAAAACTCCCCACCCTTATCCCCTAATAACCCAACATACCGCTCCTAAAATTGTTAAAAAATATCATTTATATATTAATTTGACTAATTATTAATATCTCATACAAAATGTACTCTCATAATTTGATTAAAATGAACATATTATAACAAATTTTATTTTAAAATACTCCCCACCCTTATCCCCTAATACCCCAACATCCCACTCCTATTATTTATATTCGAAATAACATTTCTAAAAAATTAATATATTATTATTATCTCATAAAAATATATTTACTCTCAACAATTGCAAATTATAATTTACATATTATTTATATATATATTTTTAAAACACTCCCCACCCTTATCCCCTAATAACCCAACATCCCACTCCTATTATTTATATTAGAAATAACCTTTCTAAAAAATTAATATATTATTATTATCTCATAAATATATATTTACTCTCAACAATTACAAATTATAATTTACATAATATTTATATATATATTTTTAAAACACTCCCCACCCTTATCCCCTAATAACCCAACATCCCGCTCCTAAAATTTATAATACTAAGACTTTTTTCACATATTTTTAATCTATTATTATATATACTATTTTGAATTTATTATTATTACATTCGTAAAATGTTAATATTTTCTAATTCAGATTTTTGTTATAATTCGACATTATCATATTCGATATTACTTACCTTAACAAAATAACTATATTTTGTCCTTTCGATATTTTAGACTCGATATTTTAACATTCGATATTTAAAAAAAAAAAAAAAACGATATTAAGGCATTCGATATACTGACAAACGATATTTTGGTACATTCGATATTACAAACTCGATATTATGTCATCTCGATATTTAAAACTCGATATTATGTCCATTTACCCACCAATACCAGTATCACCACCACCAATACCAAGAAATATAAAATATAAATATATTTATATATATAAATATTTATATATTTATATATACCGCACAAAGTCCCCGTATCGATGGATGAACGTACTCTCAAGGCACAAACAGATAGAATGATCAGGAAAGGTTTATTTTTGCTTCTCCGCTACGCATTTCGGCTGTAAACAGCCTTGCTAACACATGTGAGAAGCTGCATACACACAGTGTAGAAATACCACGAATAAAACAGTGAAAACGTACAAAACAGCCATATCGTAGTACTCATCCTTGGCAGCCAGATTGCAGTATTGCAATCGTATTGAACAAAGTGTAAAAACAAATATCAGCTGATGCTTAAGGGTTACAATACAAATATCAGAATGCAGCTTGGCCTACAAAGCGAAAGTAGCAACAGAAAATGAGTAGCCACAAAACGAAATGCATATTAAATCGTCGCAGTACAATTGCAAAGTTCACATAGCAACACCTGTCTGAATGTAACACATGGCATACATCTCAAAGTGACAATAATGAGTAATCATGTATTGAAACACAGTATGTCAACATGACGTAAGACAAATAGTGCCTGTCTCTGATGCGGAAAACCAAGATGTCTAAAAAGAGTGTCAGCCATCTTGGTGTGGCGTGGCCACCGGCACATGTCAAAGACAATCAAGCCCTGAGAAAATGCATAGTTAATGAACGGAGGTCTGCAGGGTAGGCATGGTCAGTGCCATGAGTGTGAAGGAACCGACAGATTGTGGGTCCCCCCAGTGGCCGGTTTGCAGTTGAGAGTCTGACTCAATCTTAGAAACAAGGTTGCCTGTTCTAAATGAACAATACATGGTGCATCTACCAAAATGCTCATCCTTCCATAATGAGTGATACCCCAGGGTACCCGGTCTGGGGGAATTGACCCAAAAGGATATAACCCAGGAATGAAAATGAAGGGCCAGTGCCCTGAGATGGCTGAATGCCTACAAGAGCTATAGAACGGCCTGGGGTCAGGCAGAAAATTATCTCAAAGAGAGCAATGAAATGCATGTGTATCAGTGTGCTTGCTGAGATTGTAGGATAAGGGCGAGTGCCCGTGTGTGTACACTCAAGCTAGAACACTGCTTATGCCTGGTTAAAAGGACACTGAAGGTCACAGTAGAATAACGGGCAAGTGCCCACGTCCTACAACCAGGTAGAAGTGAGTCAGGAGGAGAGTCTAAACAATAGAAAACAATAAGAAAACAAACTACTGGTGTACAGTCTTGACTGGAGTGACTAATGACCACCACGTGCCTCTGAAGAAAAAGGTAGGGTGCCCGTGAGGGTGAACTACCGAGGTAGAGTGGGCCCCTTCCTTTACTCCTGTAGTGAAAAACAAGGGAAACAAAAGAATATGTTAAAAGCACAAATTCAACTGTGTATACATGTGATTAAAAACAAAGTACAAAAGTACTACATTCCCTAGAAGCAAAAAGAGGTTACATTAGGGAACATACAAATACAATTCAAGTTTCATACAGATGTATTTCTAATTCCTCATCAAGATTGAGGCCACCAGGAATCTTTGTCTGGACCTCAATGATATATTTAGATTCACATTGCCTCAATTTTAGTGTTCTATCCCCTCCCCTGTGAGGTCTGGGAATGTGTTCAGTTCAAAAGAAGCTGGGGAGTAGTGGAATACTTGAAAATGACGTGCAACTGGATATTGTTTGTTATTGTTCTTGAAAGCTCTCATGTGTTCTAATATACGTTTCTTGCCTGGTTGTATAGTGCTCTCAATGTATTTGAGTTTACACGGACACTCCAGCATGTATACTTAGTCCTTGGTTGGGTGTGGAGCGCATTTCATTTTGGATTTACTTCCTGACCATCGGCGGACCATACGATGCATAGAAGATGCCACAGGAGCCACCACGGTGCTCAATTGCATCACCGCGCCCCATAGGTAAGCGGGCTGTGACGAGCTGTTTTGGAGAGAGGAGTGTACGCGAGCGGGCCCACCGCGTGCCCTCTCTAATTTTCAATTTTGCACTTGGCATGGGTCGCTTTAACTCTCTGGGTGCGGGGGCTGTCTTCCATAACTCCATTGCCAATCACAAGGGGCATATTGCTGCTACACAGCGGCAAGACGAACTTGACATTCAATTCAAGTGGGCACAAACTTTAAAAGTATCGCACACTCAGAAATCAGTACTACTGTGAGTGACAACCGCACACACATGGAGGAGGATATAGAGATGAGAGCATCATCTTTTGATTGGATGACTCTCGTATCCATCAACTGCCTCTGTCACACCTTGCACTGCAGCGTGTCAGAAAGTCATCCTTTTACCTTGATCACAACTTATTTTTTGACTGATGCTGGTGGTTCCTGACTCTGAACGTGCTCAGGGCTCTGCTAACCAGTCCCAGGGCCAGTGCTCTGTCCTCTAAAGGCATATGATGATTGGTGTAATTCTAATTGGAAATTACAACCTACTTTTAAGTCCCTAGGGCCTTACTTATGAAAAACGTTGCATCGCTGAGTGAAAACAGCGATGCAACTGTTTTCACTGCGCCCTCCTTGCGACACGATGGTTGCGCCGTATTTAATGTACAACACTACATTTTGCAAGGAGTTACAGATATGTCAGTATTTCTGATGTATCTCTAGGCGCAAAAGTGAGACATTGCTGGGGTGTGTCTGAAAACAGATGCATCTCCAGCAATGTGTCCTTTCACATGGGGTAAGCCCCATGTGAAAGGGCCTGCGTCAATCTTACACCTGCTCAACTCTAGAGAATGCCCATGTACTAACTTGTACAAACAAACTATGTTACATTTTCTCTACTTTTGTGAATACTATAAAATGTATACCAAATAATTCCTATGGCTTTGTATGCAAGCATGGAAAAAGAAAAATTGATGGACAGAATGCAGAACAATGTCATTTATACACCCTAGTACAGAGATTTAGGCCTAAATCCATCGTTTATTTGCTCACCATGCAATTCCAGTTTGAACCCAGCCATATGCAAATCAGTCTTGACCCTATGCCCAATGGGAACAGTCCAGCCCGAACTGCCAGTAAGGTCCTCCCTGGACTGGAAACAAGCAACCAGTGGCATGAAGAGCATTTGTATGCAAGCATACCAATTATTATTGGCATCACCAGATGACGAAACGTGTGGAAATGTGATTCTGTTTCTTAAAGCTGCAGTCAGCTCCAGGAGGTCAATGTTTTAGGATCAATTTTAGTAGCATGGTGAATTTGTACTCGTCTCTGTTTTAAATTTGGTTTTGTTTATCCCTGCCTATTTTTTTTATAGATGTTTGGTCATTAATATTACCAAACTGGATGATTTTGTGCATTCTCTTTGTGTGCTTTTAATAATTTGAATGGATTTCATTGCTATTTTACACATATCTTGCATGCTGTTATGGCTGTTTACAGCCAAATAAAGAGAATTCTGATTCTGACTTAGATGTACAAATTGGGGGTGACATACAGCAGACCAATAAAGCAATATTCTGGGAAAATCTAACTTTGTCTTATGACTTCCTTTTAGCAGAGATCGATTGTCCCCCACTGTTTGTACAAACATCCCCCCAAGGTGAGGATGTAGTCATACCTTCATTTTCTGCTCTTGTCCCTGATGAAGTAAAACAAGGTTTTGCAGCAGAATGGGCTCTCGCACAAGCCCTGGCTTTACAGTGCAATCATGTTGGCTGGGATAAGGACTCTCCTTATCATGTTATACCCATAAGGCACAGCCCGCAAGTGCAACCACAATACCCCATTAAACGGGAGGCTTAAGCACCTGTTGGAGAAATACTCTCCCAATTGGAGTATCAGGGAGTATTTGAGCCCCATGCTTCTCCCAATGAATAATCCCCTTTTTCCTGTCTTAAAACCAGATCATTCATATCGCTTAGGTGCCGATCACGATCCGGTAAAAAAATTCCCCGTCCGACTCGTATCCGGTCTTTTTACCGTACGAATCGTAAAAGTGCCGTACAAACTGCCAATCACGATTCGCATGGTAAAAAGTCCATACGAACCGCATTGGGAATTATTCCCCACACGTCCTCGTGTCGGAAAATGTGTCCGACACGTCCTCGGACGATTTACCGTACAAATGTGAAAAGTGAAGTCCGACCGCGCAAGTACGATCCATCCCGTGCGTCCGATCTTACAACCGGATGGAAAAAACACCGTCCGCACCGAACTCCCATAGCAACCATGGAGACATGTGCCCGCATACGCGCCCAACACCCCCCCAGCCCTCCTATGTACGAGTCGAATCCCCACCCGTGTATGTACACCCGTGTATTTACGAGACGTACCCCCACCCGTGAATGCATGGAGCGTACCCCCACCCCAACCGTGTATGTACGACCGGCCCCCCCACCCCAACCGTGTATGTACGATCCGTACCCTCACCCGCGTACGTATGGAGCGTACCCCCACCCCAATCGTGTATGTACGATCCGTACCCTCACCCGCGTACGCATGGAGCGTACCCCCACCCCAACCGTGTATGTATGACCCGTACCCTCACCCGTGTACGTATGGAGCGTACCCCCCACCCCAACTGTGTATGTACAACCCGTACCCTCACCCGCGTACAAATGGAGCGTACCCCCACCCCAACCGTGTATGTACAACCGGTCCCCCCACCCCAACCGTGTATGTACGATCCGTACCCTCACCCACGTACGTATGGAGCGTACCCCCACCCCAACTGTGTATGTACGATCCGTACCCTCACCCGCGTACGTATGGAGCGTACCCCCCACCCCAACAGTGTAAGTACGACCCGTACCCTCACCCGCGTACATATGGAGCGTACCCCCACCCCAACAGTGTAAGTATGACCCGTACCCTCACCCGCGTACGTATGGAGCGTACCCCCCACCCCAACAGTGTAAGTACGACCCGTACCCTCACCCGCGTACGTATGGAGCGTACCCCCACCCCAATCGTGTATGTACGATCCGTACCCTCACCCACGTACGCATGGAGCGTACCCCCACCCCAACCGTGTATGTATGACCCGTACCCTCACCTGTGTACGTATGGAGCATACCCCCCACCCCAACTGTGTATGTACGACCCGTACCCTCACCCGCGTACAAATGGAGCGTACCCCCACCCCAACCATGTATGTACAACCGGTCCCCCCACCCCAACCGTGTATGTACGATCCGTACCCTCACCCGCGTACGTATGGAGCGTACCCCCACCCCAACTGTGTATGTACGATCCGTACCCTCACCCGCGTACGTATGGAGCGTACCCCCCACCCCAACAGTGTAAGTACGACCCGTACCCTCACCCGCGTGCATATGGAGTGTACCCCCCACCCCAACAGTGTAAGTATGACCCGTACCCTCACCCGCGTACGTATGGAGCGTACCCCCCACCCCAACAGTGTAAGTACGACCCGTACCCTCACCCGCGTACGTATGGAGCGTACCCCCACCCCAACCGTGTATGTACGACCGGTCCCCCCACCCCAACCGTGTATGTACGACCCGTACCCTCACCCGCGTACGTATGGAGCGTACCCCCACCCCAACCGTGTATGTACGATCCATACCCTCACCCGCGTACGCATGGAGCTTACCCCCACCCCAACCGTGTATGTACGTCCAGTCCCCCCACCCCAACCGTGTATGTACGACGCGTACCCTCACCCGCGTATGCATGGAGCGCACCCCAGGCCCCAACACCAGCACCTTCACACAACATCGCGCATGTACGAGTCGTACCAAGCCAGACACAAGGACAGCACTGTACAACAAAATGCCCGAAGTACACACCGTACACACGTTAAAAACGCACGTACACAACCAGGACAAAGCAAAAGAACACAAGAATACACCATTCGAATGGCACAAAGCCACAAAACATGTCCAACAAGCACAAAAACAACACATTCACTGACCTGCAACTGCCAAAATCCCAAACAGAGGCCCAAAACACAACCACTCCTTATAACACACCCACCCAAACTTCAAACACAGCCACACCCACCAATGGACCAATAAAAAGGGCCCACACACACAAACCATGAGCCTTTGCAACAGACTCACTGCTGCCAGACCCCACAGACAACCTACAGCACCATACTAGAACCTTTACTACACCTTACACTTGCACACCTTCACACACACACCTTCACAAACACCCCCTCATCACATTCACACACACACCTGCACAACCACACCCACACACCCACAACCATCCACACACACCCCCCCCCACCATCCACACCCACACCCCTCACCATGCCCACTAACAAGAATCCAAAGTTCACTAGCCGAGAGTTGGAGGTCCTTGTCGATGAAATCCTCAGAGTCGAGCCACACCTCTTTGGAACATTGGTCAGACAGACCAGCATTTCTGAAAAAACAGCCATGTGGCAGACGATTGTCGATGCTGCGAATGCTGTTGCGTCCACCAGAAGGACCAGGCATGAATGCCAAGCCAGGTGGTACGATCTGCGGAGGAGGGTCCGAGCCAAAATGACCGACGACCACAACCAGGCCAACATCACTGGAGGAGGGCCACCCCGCAGATGCGTACAATACCATCCCTGGGAGGAGAAGGTGATGGCCATACTGCCGGTGGTGGCAGTGGACGGAGTAGAAGGACTCCGAGAGCCGGGTGAGTACACAAACAACTCACCTCACATGGGGGGAACGTCATCCACAACCAAACTCATTAACAGGCACGCAACCACCCCAAGCTATCGCATGACTCAACCACACTCCATGAACACGCACATGCCACTGGTGCCACCATGCCCCATGCACCCAGCTGGACAATGCCAAGTCACAGGCCACAGAAAACACCAACACAAGACACGGTAAGCCGGATGGCGGGAGTGTGGGCCCCAAAAATCACATAGTGCAACTCAGAAGCAGACAACAATGCCCCCTGCCCATATGGCCTAGGTCACAGCCAGACAAACAGTGTGTCCCCACACAGGAAAGACTTGCCAGCAAATGGCGGACGCCTTGCATTAACACATGGGAGTGACGGCACGTTCTTGCACATGACAGCAGCTAATGAACAGCCAACACTGTGAAAGAGTGGCAGCACACACCACCACAGCAGCAGCGCAGACACAGACACTACACCCAATGGGTGCCTGGAGATCACAAACAAACTCACATCAACAATCCAAGGGCCATTCAAAGATCTGCTAACAGTGTGTGCCCAGGAAGATGGGCTGAGGTGACAGAGGGTGACACACAGAGGGAGGGAGAGGGGGACAGAGAGGGAGGGAGACACAGGGAGACGGACAGAGGGAGGAGGCTGACACACAGAGGGAGGGAGAGGGGGACAGAGAGGGAGCGAGAAAGGGACACACAGGGAGAGCAAATCAGCCTTGTGCTCATCAGCAGGTGGACTGCGTGCATGTAGACAAGGGTGGCCAGGGCCAGAACCCCCCCTCTTCTCCATGGCAAAACACAGGGCCATGTCACAACCTGTGCACGAGCACAACGACAGCTACCTGCATTATCTAAGTGTGTGGAACCACTCCATGTGCCCACGTACAGTGCAACACGGAAGGCGCCAATGCATGGCTCGCTACACCTGCCCACTCCACTGCTGACTGCAGTCACAATTGACGCAGCAAGTAAGACTGTGCCACACATAGGAAAAGTCACAAAAGCTGTGGCCAAGGGACATACCCATGCACAAGTGCACTGTGAGTGGAATGCAAGACATATCCAAATTCCCAGAGGAAATGTGCCAACTTAGAAACCAATGAAACATGGATGTTGCATGGAACAAAATTAACATTGTCTCTCTCACACACAGGTCAACGGCGTGGATCACCCCCCAACACTGGGGGGAAGACTCACAGGACCCGGCTCGGCGGGATGACGGAGCCACCGGCAGCGACGATTCTCACCACTCTGTGGACGAACCCGACCCCGACCAACCTGGCCCCTCTGGTGTCCAACCACCTGCAGCACCTGCGTCAGGTACAACTGGGCCAACCACCACCCCCACTCCTGCCACATCCCAGGAGACACCCAGGATCCCTGCCCCACCACCACAATGCAGCCAGGCTGGCCAGGAGGGACACGGTGTACCGGGCACCCAGGAGGAGGCAGGCGACAACGCCAATGACACCCCTCAGCGGTCCCGGAGACCCGATGTGCCCACATGGGCAGGCCAGGTGCAAGTGGGCAGGGGTGGTGGGAGTGGAGGACGGCGGAGGCGCGAGCCTGACCAGTTGGCTGGGGAACCGGTATATTCCTGTTAGAAAGGGTAGACGGACCGGGAGGGTCGGCCGGGGTCAGGAGGAGAGGTCTCCGGGGAGAGCCGTCTCCAGCGATCGTACAGACAAGTAACTTCCCCCCCACAGACAGATACCACACACGGATAAGGTTCAGTGTTCTTTATAAGCACTTCTTAAGGTACGGTTGAATGGTACCAGGAGGTCTGGACTCAGGGGTCCCCTCGATTCAAGTCTCTCAATGCAGGGAAAGGGGGAGCGGGACAGTCTGGTTACCAGTCAGGTAGTTCGGATGAGATGATGACTAGCTCACAATCCTCGAGCTTGGTGGTTTAGTTGGTACGGGCCGCGGCAGCGCCAGCAGGTCCCGGTCGAGATGGTCGGCACACGGTCCGCGGCAGCGCCAGCAGGTCCCGGAAAGATGGTCGATGTACGGTCCGCGGCAGCGCCAGCAGGTCCCGGTGAGGATGGTCGTTACAACGGGCCGCGGCAGCGCCAGCAGGTCCCGCCGAGGATGGATGTTGCAGAAGGCCGCGGCAGCGCCAGCAGGCAGGACGATGGTTCACAAGAGCGGGCTACGGCAGCGCCAGTAGTCCGTCAAGGCTGAGTTCTCTCGGTGTCTCTCGACTCCAGGATACAACTGCTTTCCTGCTCCGGAGTTGCCCCAGTTATAGGGCAGGCGCTCTTTGATGTCCGGACCCTCGCACTTGGAGGTCGGAGGGCCCGGGATGAAGGTGTCCAGACACCCAGCAGGGGGTGGAGCCAGCGCCTGGGGGAGCTGGAGGCGATCGGCACCTGGCGGGGGAAGAGCTCTTGACACTTCGTCCTCCCATTGACCTGCCAAGTGGTCCGCTCACCTCCCGGGTGGATGGTGGTGCCGGGATGTCGGGGCCGGTCAGGCCCGGGGTTAGGGTCGGGGCGAGGCCACGCGGCCTCGTGGTGCAGGGCCCAAGATGGCGGCTTGAACCGGCCGGGGGAGCCGGTGGGGCTGGGCCCCGTGATGAGTAGAGGTCCGAGGGCAGAAGATCCGTCGGGAGACGGGGTACAGGTGCTTTTCGTGGGTTATGCCTGGTGGGCCGGAGCTCGGGCCCTGTCGTGCGGGGAGGGAGCAAGCCCTTCGTGTGGCCTGTTCAACAATTCCCATGTCAGAAACATCCTGGACACATACCGGCAGGACACCACGGGCATGGCCCAGGTTGTGTCCACCCTCAACGAGATGAAGGGGACCCTCGATGAGATCAAGACCCAGCAGGCCCAGCAACATGCGGAGCAACATGCCTGTCTACTGCGACACCAAGGGCGGATGGAGGACAGACAGGCTGAGCCCGTGACGGTGTTCACGGGAATTCACAGTACACTCCGTCGGATAGCCGACAACTTGGGCAACCCTCCCTGTGCCATCAGGCGTAGAACATCACCACCCACAGGGAGGGATCAGGAGGAGGAGGAAGAAACATCCGACGGAGCATCCCAAACTTCGTCACGGCCTGCTTCTGAGGCTCCCCGCAGGAGGGCGGGTTGTCCACGGAAAAGACCGTGAGGGTCGGCGCAACAGCACCATCTCCCAGGACACCTGGCCTGGCACCTGGCCCACTGGAGCAACAGCAGCACAGCAGCAAAAGACATTCTCTGCCCCATGGACTTGCTGGTCACTGTCTGACCAATGTTGACAAAGACTGTGGCATGGACTCTGAGGATTTACAATGGCAAGGACACCAACTCCCCTAGTGAACTTTGGATTCCACACACCCGGAAAGCCCCTCATGTCATACCCCCCCCCCCCCGGTACCACAACCAAAATAAAAAGTCACACCATAAAGAGAAGATGCTTACCTTTTGCATTATTACCTTACATGTGTCTTGTAAAGTCTAACCATGCCTGAGTTCTCATTGGACTTCAACCATCCACACCCTGGGGCCTGAGTCTGGCATAGGACACACATGGGTCACATTGTATTAGGCAAGACAGACATGGAGCACCATACACACCCGTGATGGGCCCAACCAGCTGAGGGGGTGGCTGCACAACCGTGCCGACAGACATTTTGAGTACAGCGACAGCCATGCGCAGAGGTCAGGGATCATGTGGAGTGTCCTGGGGGGCACCCAGGTATGTGTAGACAGGTGGCAGAACCATGTCCTGCAAGCTTGAGTCAGGTGGATGCAGAGAATGGTGGCCTGGCCAAGGTTGGATGCATGGGGATGGCACATGTCATAATACCCACACAGTCATGGACATCATGCACAATACACAGTCTAATCCCACACAAACAGCTTGCATCTTGCCACTCTACACATAGACACATAGCCACTATCACGGAAAATCATGCCAGACATGCCGGATGCACCGTGGCAACACACCAGCATTGACTGAGAAGAGGCACCTTGGAGGCATAGGGACACCTTTATTAGTCATGTATTCGGGATTGCAGAGGCAACTCGGAGTACACATGAACGGGTCATGTGGAGTAACATGTGGGTCCAACACTGGAACCCCCCTTCTGCAGCACAAATGCGTGATAGCCATGCAACTGGCACACAAGTGTCGGCTAACAGCTAAACACCCCCTGCTGCTCACGGAGAGACTGCCATACACCATTGATCCGCTGATGTGGAAGTCCCACACCATGTCAAGCCAATGCAAACCGTATGTGTCCGAGGGCAGTGTAACACACATTGATGCCATCATCACATTCCACAATCCCATCACTGATGACTGTCAACAAGTCTGACCATCTATTCAGGTGTACCCAGCTGCATGTCATGTGTACCATGGTGATGCGACATGTCTGCCGAGGAACCAAACATCGACAGGGGCAGTGTGCATACATCGTAAACAACTGCCACACCCAATACACCCCTGATGCATCCCTTACCCTAAGGAGACTTCCAAACTTGTCCGTGCATGTAACGGTGAGTCAGCACACGATGACGTGTCCATGAGGAATAGCAGTGCCACAACAATGCAACCAGAAGACGGCATGCGCAAGTACCTGGGGAAGAGAGACACACAAGAAGTCAGCCACAAAATGCACAGCCACTTGCATGTGCATGTGCTCGACACATGTAAGGATGACAACATGCTAGGTCACAATTATGACTGGGGAAATACACATCACTGGCACCATCACTCCAGTGACACATCCACACACACCTCTGACTCACGTGGCATACATGCAGATGGACACACACATCGCAACACATGCCACACGGAGACCAATGCGTGCACACACAGACACTGGTACTCTTCACTAAGCAAAGAAGTCGCGTATGAGCCGAGTCCAGATGTCCTCTTGCGGAACCACATCCTCCACATCACTAGCCCCATTGCCAAGACCTTGGTCCTCCACGGGTGGATGGTCCTGATCATCTTGATCCAGGATGAGTGGCACAGCTTTCTCAACTACCATGTTGTGCAGCATGCAGCAGACCATGAAGATTTTGCAGACCTTTGCCGGGGCATATGGGAGGGCGCCGCCGGTCTTGTGGAGGCATCGGAATCGGCTCTTCGGGAGGCCAAATGTCCTCTCTATCACTCGCCTTGTCCGGCCATGGGCGGTGTTGTAGCGGAGCTGGGCCGGCGTGATGGGGTTGCGGAGAGGTGTGATCAGCCATGGCATGTTGGGATAGCCAGCGTCCCCTACATGGAAAGCACATGGACATAAGTAGGACAGGAGAAGCGGTCGTGCTGGAAGTCTACCCAAAATACAGGACAGACAGAGTGTACCCACCAACAACACATGCTCGTTCGTTGCGCAGCTGCGTCATCATTTCAGGCACCCTGCTACGCCTCATGATGTAGGCATCGTGTGCTGATCCTGGAAAACGAGCACAGACATGTGAAATCACCATGTTGGACAGACACACCACAAGGGCATTGATGGAGTGGTAGTGCTTGCGATTCCTGTATGCTACCTCCTGTGCCTGTGGTGGGACCAAAGCCACATGTGTCCCATCTATGGACCCAATGACATGGGGCATCCCTCCCAGGGCATAGAATCCACGCTTGACACCAGTCAACATTTCAGGGGTTGGGAAATGGATGAACTCATCCAGGTGAAGCAACATGGCCTCTAAGAAATCATGCAGCACACGGCAGAACATGCTCTGGGACATGCCACCAACATGAGCTATGGTATTTTTAAAGGTACCCGTGGCAAGAAAATGTAGGGCTGCCATTACCTTCAGCTTGGGTGTCAGTGCCGTAGGATACCTGTGCAGCGGTTGCAGGTGTGGTGCCAGCCTCGCCGTCAACTCCACAATCAACGGTTGGGGGAAGCGGTAGCACCGGATACAGTCATTCTCCCGCATGTCAGCCAAGTCCGGAATTGCTCGGGGAAGAGGCGGCGCTCTGCAGTAATTTGGAAGTGACAAGGAAGAGTGAGTGCACTACAACAACAATTTTTTGGTGCTGAGCACATGTTAATCTGTCAATACACATATGCGACATACGGAGTCAGGTATGTGCCACATGCCCTGGACACGTATGGCTGCCAGGTGACACTCCTACCAAGACCCAGCTACACACGGAGATTGGGAACCTCCACATGCCATGGCATGGGATTAGCTGTGTCCCAGTGTAAGTGAACAGCCAGACGCAACACAGGAGTGACATACATCCACACATCAGCAGAAGTAGGATGTCGATTGCAGAGACTGGTAGCGGAACACTAGAGCCACAGGTCACATGACATTACACTAGGACAGCCCACACACCTTGCCATGAAGGTGTACATGTCATGACTCACCACACATTCATAGAGAGGATGCAGACATGTCCTTGTTACGCTACTCCGTGTCCCATGCATACATACGCACCTCACATCCGATACCACATGTGGCCTGGTGTGCGGAACAGTGTGCCATGTCCATCTACACACAGACACATGTTGGTTGCTGCAACAGCTGATGCTTTTGAGGGAGCTCCAACATCAAGCTAATGGGAACCCCCCACACATACATGACATAGTCACATCGTGCACCGTGGGTAGTGACATGTCTGGTGTGGTAACCCCTGTAGCGGGCATCAGGGGACACTTGCTTGTGTTGTTGACCGTGCCATGCCAGTGACGCTCATCCCAAGTGTGCAGTACGACATGCACACATGTCAAAGGAGTTAAGGGCATGCCTGGCACACATTGCACCGTCACACATAACATCTGTACACATCTCATCATACATCTGGTGCCTTCTCGACTCAGGAGTAATGTGCCACATCACAGCCTTTCACACCTGTGCCCCACACATGTAGTACTGCCCAGACAATGCCTTGATGTCCATCCATGGACAAGTATGTCAGCCCTATTCCTTCCTGTGTGCTGCCTGTCACCACTGTGATGTGTGAAAGGCACCGTACTTTCGCTCAGAGGGCCTGTGTACGTTCCCTATCACTATGGGAGTGCTGCCGTATGTGTACCCATAGTGATAGTGAGCGTACAGGCGTGTGTACGGTCCGTACCACTATGAGTACGCATACGCGAGAACACCCATAGTGATAGTGAGCGTACAGGCGTGTGTACGGTCCATACCACTATGAGTACGCATACACGAGAACACCCATAGTGGTACGGAGCGTACACACGCCTGTACGCTCACTATCACTATGGGTGTTCTCGCGTATGTGTACCCATAGTGATACGGACCGTACACGCGTGCGTACGCTCACTTTCACTATGGGTGTTCTCGCGTATGCGTACTCATAGTGGTACGGACCGTACACACGCCTGTACGCTCACTATCACTATGGGTGTTCTCGCATATGTGTACCCATAGTGATACGGACCGTACACGCGTGCGTACGCTCACTTTCACTATGGGTACGCATACGCAAGCACACCCATAGTGATACGGACCGTACACACGCCTGTGCGGGCCGTTGCTATGCATTTGTGGTGCCCTAGGGCCCCGGGACGCACCGTACCTGTGTGTGAAACTCCAAATTACATAGGGGACACATGAGGGACAAGTAGAAAGGCCTACATGCATGCTGGTTGTCATGGAGACCAAGTTTAAAGTTTGAATTTTTTTCTGCAGGTGCCCAGCAAAAGTCAGTTTGAATGAATCTACTTTGTTGCAATGTGGTTCTGGAGTTGACATCATGCTCAAGAAAAAAAAGAATGCAAACCCACTGACTGTGCTAGGTTTGAAGGGATTGGAGGAAACATAGGATGCAAATGTGAGTGACCAATCACTCTGTACTCCTGTGCATGAAACAGGCCAGCAAGGCAGATATAAGGCAGCCAGGTCCCATGAGGGAGCACTTGCCTGCACATCTTTGTATTCGACGACCCAGCTGCTGCTACTGATTCCCTGGAACCATGTCAAGGGCTGTGGAGAGGTCACAGCCTTTCACCCTGGAGGAGAACCTGGCCTTGTTGGATGTGATCCTCCCACAGTACCCCATGCTGTATGGGCGACCAGGGTATCAGGTGAGTGCAGAGTCTACTAGCACAGACTGTGTCCCTTGTTTGTGACTGTGACTTCTGGCATTGTGTCCAGGTGTGGCACACATGCTATGTACTGTAGTGGGGGGGTCGAAGGGGGGGGAAAGCCTGATGCCTCCCAGCCAGTGCATGCTGTGGTGCATGTCTGCCGTCCTCACTTGCATTGTGTTTACTGTGACAATCACTGCATGGTGCATGCCACATTCTGCCTGTCTTGTCCTCCTGGGAATGTGGCCTCTACAGTCCTCATGTGATTATGTGGTCAGCCCAGTGTGACAGGTGACTGTACCCACAGATGTGTGTTAGTTCTGTGTACCTGTGCTGAGAGTGTCCACATGATGTGTTCGTACCCTGGACATCGGTGTGTGTGTAAGTCCCCTGTCATGTGGGTGGGTGCATATGTGGAGTGTGGCACCCGGGCTGCATGAGGGATGGATATACCCTGCCCGTCTGATGTGAGCAGGGAGCAGTGCTGTGTGTCTGATGTGCAGGGCCAGCCCCACACCTGTGAGCCCCCCCCCATCTAGTGGCACATGTGCAGAGTGAGGTTTGTCGCTGCATTTGGCAATGGCAGGTGAATGTCCTGTGCCTGTGTGTGTCTGTGTACTCTGCTGCGGTAGCGTCAGTGGCCTGTGGCATGTGACTGCTTAGAGGTGCTGCACATTATCCTGGTGTAGCTTCTGATGCACAGTGTGAGCCTGGATCATTGCTTGTGTAGTTGCCCTCATTCCACCTGTGTACTTTCAATGGCACGTACTGCTTTTGCCCTTCCCCAGAGGATCATGTCCCTATGACAATGGTGCAATGCGTTGGATGCATACAATGCCTTGTTGTAAACAGCAAATTTGTTCTAATATGTCTCTCTGTGACATGTGCCTGGTGTATTGATGGAGTGCCACTTGTTCATCCTCACAGGTAGGCGCCTCTGCCAAGAAGCAGATATGGCTGACCACCGTCAGTGCCGTGAGGAGTGTGGATGGTCGCAAGCGGCGCCTGTCCCAGGTGAGGAAATGCTGGCAGGATATCCGGTGCTGGACGCGGAGGATCGCACAGGTCCTGCTGGGGGACTCACCTGAGACCCATAAGAACCGCGGGCGCCGCCGTCTGACCCACATCCACAAGCGTGTGCTGGCGGTGGTATTTCCAGACTTGGAGAGGCGCTTACAGGAGAAGCAGCAGCAGGAAGGGGGTAGGTACATGTGTGTTTGTTGTGTGTCACCAGCATTTGTAAGTGCACAGTTGCATGGATACACTGCCAGGGTTTAAAGGTGCTGTGCAGATCCTGTTATCCACAGTATAGCGGTGCTCTCCTGCCTCCCTTCCCCTCCTTGCAATGTGTTCCCTGGTCTGTGTGTAGTCACTCCTTCACAAGGTTATGTAGGCTGGCACTTTATCCACGTGAACAATGCCTGTGGCATCATGTGTGGGGGTGGTGTGTAACAGGTTTTGGGACCTTGCCTGTGCCCTGTCCAGTTCAGTACTTGTGGGTTCCATGTCAGTTGGCACTGATGCTGAGTCCAGCATAGGTTGTGCTCTGTGCCATTGTCCCCTGGCACCATGTATATTGACGTAAAATGTAGTACAAGTGTCCACTGTACAGCCTGACCTGATTTTCCTTGTTCATACTCACGGTGGCCAGTGCCTGTGTGTCTTGTTACAATCATCTGATGATGGCCATTTGTACATGATTATTTGGACAGGCGCACCTTGGGTATTTGGCGTCCAATCTTGCATTTATGCAGCCCCTGTGTATTTCACCCAGACTAAGAGATGTAAGTGCCACCTGTGTCTCAACAAATTGTCTCATGTAGGGGGTGGTTGGTGCGGGCCAAGCCTACATGTCAGAACCAGAATTCTCCTTGCTAGGTCTGGCCAGTGTGTGATGTTTGTCTGGACATACACTCAAGGTGCAGTGAGCCAGTCATGGTGGGCATGTTTTCAGTATTACCTATGCAGCATGTGCCTCAAGTTCATGGATATGGTCCCTGCTCATCCCTATTTTCGGCAACGCTGTGTGGTGCAGATGCAGTGCTGGATTGTCCCCAGGGCCTGGCTCCTATGTCAAACTCCATTTCATGTCATTTGCTATTGTGTCATGCTCTCAATGGATTTTCAGTGGCATGGTGGGTCAACCAACTGTGTGTTGCATGGCCTACATCTGTACCTTGTTTTGTAGATGTTACTGATCTTTCTTTTCAGGCTATGCACTGTAACCTATGTAGATTGGACTCATGTGACATATGTATACAGGTGTGTGATTAATTGCTGTCTCTTCACCTTGCCCACAGCATCGTCGGGGGACACGGAGGGAGACATGAGCACAGACGGAGCAGAGGGACCGAGCACCAGTGCCAGCGTTGACATCGTGGCTGGCACATTGAGTGGTACTGAGGCGGAGGAGAGTGAGGCCGAGGACCTGTCCACTGACACAACAGAATATGAGGCTGACGGGTCCGAGGATGATCTCTCCGAGTGGGCGGAGGCTGCACCAGCAGCTGACAGCGGCACAACATCTCACCCGCCCCCTCCATTGCCATCAGCCGCCTCCCACTTGCTCGTGTCCCTTCCCAGCGTGCCCGGTCACCACATGTCTCCTTCCTGCCAGGCACCGCACCCCCTGCCCCTGTCTCCACTGCTGCCGCCAATGCCGAGTCTGTGGACATCCAGCGGCAGTTGCAGCTTGGTCAGGCTACGATCCTTAATGTCCTCCATGGCCACAGCCAAGTGCTGACCAACATGGAGGCATACTTGGAGGGCATTTTTTCATCGCAGGCTGACCAACGCCAGTTGCTGAGGTCCATTGACTCGACACTGACTGCAGCAGTGGGTCTCCTGCAGCGCTACGTCCAACCCCCTACCCCTGACCCATCCACACTTCCCACTCCCATGCCTGTCCCACGTACACCCAGATGTCAGCATGCACCCACCACAACAGACACAGGCACCACACCAGCAGGGAAGGTCAGACGCACACCTCCTGGCACGCACACACAGGGTGAAGTAGGCACACCCACTGGGTCGGGGGGCAAACGTAAGTCACGCAGCCAGAGTGGGAGTCCGCATTCCACCAAATCCACTCCGTCCAAATCCCCTCCCCTCAGCTCTCCTGGCCACATATCCGGCAAGGACTCCTTCATGGCCGCTCTGTCCCTGAGCCCCACTGTGACACCACCCCGCAAGCGGTCACGGGAGTCCCCAGTCAGGGTGGTTGAGTCCCCCCCCCTGTCCACACCCTCCCCCAGTGGTGCTGCGACCCATCCCTCCGCCCCCCCCCCCTCCTTGGGGCCTGTGGTTCCTTCGGGTGCAGGGGAGTCTCTGGAGGACCTTGCTAAGGTGTGCAGCGACATCCTGGCCTCCGCCTTTGGCCCTGCCCCACCCCCTGTGGTGGAGTCATCCATCCCTGCACCCACGACGCCTACCCTTCGCCCTCATGTCCCTGCGGTGCCTGGTCCTTCCCCCCCACATGATGCCCTCCCCGCTGTGGAAGACAAAGGAGTCTGACTGTGCAGGCAAGCTAGGGGACATGCGTCCCACTGTGTCCCCCATCCAGCTGTGACTCATGGACTGCCCTATGGGCTTTGTAAATATTGTACTTTCTCCAAACGGACATTTTTTGATCATGCTGATTAAAGCCATTTTATGTTTCCTTAGAACACTACTGCTTTTCTGATATTGCTGTTGGTGGGGCTGCTACATGATTTTGGGTGGTGATCATGTGTTGGGTGTGTGGGAAATGTAGTAGTGTGCTGGTCATAGGGGGTACCCTGGTATCTGTGTGCCATCACAAGGTGTTAGCTAGGTTTCTCTGTTCATGTAAGCAGTTACTGCATGGTGAAATTGTCCCAAGGTGTGTTCCTTCCTCTGTGTACCCTGACATCTTCCCTGCAGGGTGTTCCCAATACTTAGCGCTGAGCTGTGTCTACATTAGCTGGGTGTGTGACGGACCCCTTCAACTTTGGCCATGCATGCAGAGCGATGTCTCCACCTGCATCATTCGTGGCATCCTTGGTGATAACTGTACTTGTGTATGTAGTCTGTTGACATGACTTCATGTGGACATGTTCCCTTTTAGGCTGTATGCATGTGTGTACTCCCAGCCTCGCACACATGTGTTACATGTACTGCAGGGTCTTTGTGCACCTGACTGACAATTGTGGCAATTGGATCAGTGGGTACTCCACCCTTTTTCTTTCCATGGGCACTGCTGGGAGGACTCTGCACACACCCCTCCTGTGACTTGGCACTGCTGGGAGTGATAGGCACCCACCCCTCCTGCGTCTGGGCACTGCTGGTAGTGATAGGCACACACCCCTCCTGTGTCTGGGCACTGCTGGGAGGACTCTGCACACCCCTCCTGCATCTGGGCACTGCTGGGAGTGTTAGGCACCCACCCCTCCTGTGTCTGGGCACTGCTGGGAGGACTCTGCACCCACCCCTTCTGTGTCTGGGCACTGCTGGGAGGACTCTGCACACACCCCTCCTGTGTCTGGGCACTGCTGGGAGGACTCTGCACCCACCCCTCCTGCATCTGGGCACTGCTGGGAGGACTCTGCACACACCCCTCCTGTCTCTGGGCACTGCTGGGAGTGTTAGGCACCCACCCCTCCTGTGTCTGGGCACTGCTGGGAGGACTCTGCACACACCCCTCCTATGTCTGGGCACTGCTGGGAGGACTCTGCACACACCCCTCCTGTGTCTGGGCACTGCTGGGAGGACTCTGCACACACCCCTCCTATCTCTGGGCACTGCTGGGAGTGTTAGGCACCCACCCCTCCTGTGTCTGGGCACTGCTGGGAGGACTCTTCACCCACCCCTCCTATGTCTGGGCACTGCTGGGAGGACTTTGCACTCACTCCTCCTGTGTCTGGGCACTGCTGGGAGGACTCTGCACCCACCCCTCCTGTGTCTCGGCACTGCTGGGAGGACTCTGCACCCACCCCTCCTGCATCTGGGCACTGCTGGGAGGACTCTGCACACACCCCTCCTGTGTCTGGGCACTGCTGGGAGGACTCTGCACACACCCCTCCTGCATCTGGGCACTGCTGGGAGGACTCTGCACACACCCCTCCTGTCTCTGGATGTGTACGCTTAGAACATACACGGGTGTGGGTTCGCTCCATGCATACGAGGTGGGGGTACGGTCCGTACATACACTGTTGGGGTGGGGGTACGCTCCATACGTACGCGGGTGAGGGTACGGGTCGTACTTACACTGTTGGGGTGGGGGGTATGCTCCATACGTACGTGGGTGAGGGTATGGGTCGTACTTACACTGTTGGGGTGGGGGGTACGCTCCATACGTACGCGGGTGAGGGTACGAGTCGTACTTACACTGTTGGCATGGGGGGTACGCTCCATGCGTACGCGGGTGAGGGTACGGGTCGTACTTACACTGTTGGGGTGGGGGGTACGCTCCATGCATACGGGGGTGGGGGTACGGTCCATACGTACACTGTTGGCATGGGGGGTACGCTTCATGCGTACGCGGGTGAGGGTACGGGTCGTACTTACACTGTTGGGGTGGGGGGTACGCTCCATACGTACGCGGGTGAGGGTACGGGTCGTACTTACACTGTTGGGGTGGGGGGTATGCTCCATACATACGCGGGTGAGGGTACGGGTCGTACTTACACTGTTGGGGAGGGGGGTACGCTCCATGCATACGGGGGTGGGGGTACGGTCCATATGTACACTGTTGGCATGGGGGTACTCTCCATGTGTATGCGGGTGAGGGTACGGGTCGTACTTACACTGTTGGGGTGGGGGGTACGCTCCATACGTACGCGAGTGAGGGTACAGGTCATACTTACACTGTTGGGGTGGGGGGTATGCTCCATGCATACGGGGGTGGGGGTACGGTCCGTACGTACACTGTTGGCATGGGGGTACGCTCCATGCGTACGCGGGTGAGGGTACGGGTCGTACTTACACTGTTGGGGTGGGGGGTACGCTCCATACGTACGCGGGTGAGGGTACGGGTCGTACTTACACTGTTGGGGTGGGGGGTACGCTCCATATGTACGCGGGTGAGGGTACGGGTCGTACTTACACTGTTGGCATGGGGGTACACTCCATGCGTACGCGGGTGAGGGTACGGGTCGTACTTACACTGTTGGGGTGGGGGGTACGCAAAATACGTACGCGGGTGAGGGTATGGGTCGTACTTACACTGTTGGGGTGGGGGTACGCTCCATATGTATGCGGGTGAGGGTACGGGTCGTACTTACACTGTTGGGGTGGCAGTAAGTAAGACTGTGCCACACATAGTTAAAGGCGCCAAAGTGGTGTCCAAGGGACACACCCATGCACAAGTGCACTGTGAGTGGAATGCAAGACAGATCCTAATTCCAAGAGGAAATGTGCCAACTTTGAAACTGATGAAACATGGATGTTGCATGGACCAAAATTAACATTGTCTCTCTCACACACAGGTCAACCTCGTGGTTCACCCCCCAACACTGGGGGGGGAGACTCACAGGACCCGGCTCTGCGGGAGGCCGATCCCACCGGCAGCGACGACTCTCACCACTCTGTGGACGACCCCGACCAACCTGGCCCCTCTGGTGTCCAACGACCTGCAGCACCTGCGTCAGGTACAACGGGGCCAACCACCACCCCCACTCCTGCCACATCCCAGGAGACACCCAGGATCCCTGCCCCACCACCACAAAGCAGCCAGGCTGGCCAGGAGGGACACTGTATCCCGGGCACCCAGGAGGAGGCAGGTGACAACGCCAATGCCACCCCTCAGGGGTCCCGGAGACCCGATGTGCCCACAAGGGCAGGCCAGGTGCAAGTGGGCAGGGGTGGTGGGAGTGGAGGACGGCGGAGGCGCCAGCCTGACCAGTTGGCTGGGGAACCGGTATATTCCCATGTCCGTAACATCCTGGACACATACCGGCAGGACACCACGGGCATGGCCCAGGTTGTGTCCACCCTCAATGAGATGAAGGGGACCCTCGATGAGATAAAGACCCAGCAGGCCCAGCAACATGCCTGTCTACTGCAACACCAACGGAGGATGGAGGACAGACAGGCTGAGCTCGTGACGGTGTTCCAGGGGATTCACAATACACTCCGTCGGATGGCCAACAACATGGGCAACCCTCCCTGTGCCAGAAGGCCTAGAACATCACCACCCACAGGGAGGGATCAGGAGGAGGAGGAAACATCCGATGGAGCATCCCAAACATCGTCACGGCCTGCTTCTGAGGGTCCCCGCAGGAGGCCGGGTCGTCCACGGAAAGGACCGTGAGGGTCGGCGCTACATCACCATCTCCCAGGACACCTGGCCTGGCACCTGGCCCACTGGAGCAACAGCATCACAGCATCAAGAGACATTCTCTGCCACATGGCCTTGCTGGTCACTGTCTGACCAATGTTGACAAAGGCTGTGGCATGGACTCTGAGGATTGCCAATGGCAAGGACACCAACTCCCCTACTGAACTTTGGATTCCAAACTCCCGGAAAGCCCCTCACGTCATACCCCCCCGACCCCCCACAAAAATAAAAATTCACACCATGAAGAGAAGATGCCTGCTGGTTGCATTATTACCTTACATGTGTCTTGTAAAGTCTAAACATGCCTGACTTCTCTTTTAACTTCAACCATCCACACCCTGGGGCCTGAGTCTGGCACAGGACACACGGGTCACAGTGTATTAGGCAAGACAGACATGGAGCACCATACACACCGGTGATGGATCCAACCAGCTGAGGGGGTGGCCGCACAACCGTGCTGACAGACACATTGAGTACAGCAACAGTCATGCGCAGAGGTCAGGGATCCAGTCCAGTGTCCTGGGGGGCACCCAGGTATGTGTAGACAGGTGGCAGAACCATGTCCTGCAAGCTTGAGTCCGGTGGATGCAGAGAATGGGGGCCTGGCCAACGTTGGATGCATGGGGATGGCACATGTCACAATACCCACACAGTCATGGACATCATGCACAATACACAGTCTCATCCCACACACACAGCTTGCATCTTGCTACTCGACACATAGACACATAGCCACTATCAGGGAAAACCATGCCAGACATGCTGAATGCACCGTGGCAACACACCAGCATTGACTGAGAAGAGGCACCTTGGAGGCATAGGGACACCTTTATTAGTCATGTTTTCGGGATTGCAGAGGCAACTTGAAGTACACATGAACAGTTCATGTGGAGTAACATGTGGGTCCAACACTGGCACCCCCCTTCTGCAGCACAAATGCGTGATAGCCATGGAACTGGCACACAATTGTCGGCTAACAGCTAAACACCCACAGCTGCTCACGGAGAGACTGCCATACACCATTGATCCGCTGATGTAGAAGTCCCACACCATGTCAAGCCAATGCAAACCGTATGTGTCCGAGGGCAGTGTTACACACATTGATGCCATCATCACAATCCACTATCCCATCACTGATGACTGTCAACAAGTCAGACCATCTATTCAGGTGTACACAGCTGCATGTCGTGTCCCATGGTGATGCTACATGTCTGCAGAGGAACCAAACATCGACAGGGGCAGTGTGCATACATCGTGAACAACTGCCACACCCAATACACCCCTGATGCATCCCTTACCCTAAGGAGACTTCCAAACTTGTCCGTGCGTGTAACGCTGAGTCAGCACACGATGACGTGTCCATGAGGAATAGCAGTGCCACAACAATGCAACCAGCAGACGGCATGCGCAAGTACCTGGGGAAGAGAGACACACAAGAAGTCAGCCACAAAAAGCACAGCCACTTGCATGTGCATGTACTCGACACATGTATGGATGACAACATGCTAGGTCACAATTATGACTGGGGAAATACAACCATCACTGCCACCATCACTCCAGTGACACACCCACACACACCTCTGACTCACGTGCCATACATGCAGGTGGAGACACACATCACAACACATGCCACACGGGGAGCAATGCGTGCACACTCAGACACTGGTACTCACCACTAAGCAAAGAAGTCACGTATGAGCCGAGTCCGGATGTCCTCTTGCGGCTTCACATCCTCCACATCACTAGCCCCATTGCCTAACCCTTCGTCCTCCACGGGTGGATGGTCCTGGTCAGCTTGATCCAGGATGAGTGGCACAGCTTGCTCAACTGCCATGTTGTGCAGCATGCAGCAGACCATGAAGATTTTGCAGACCTTCGCAGGGGCATATGGGAGCGCAACGCCGGTCTTGTGTAGGCACCTGAATCGGCTCTTCAGCAGGCCAAACGTCCTCTCTATCACTCGCCTTGTCCGGCCATGGGCGGTGTTGTAGCGGAGCTGGGCCGGCGTGATGGGGTTGCGGAGAGGTGTGATCAGCCATGGCATGTTGGGATAGCCAGCGTCCCCTACATGGGAAGCACATGGACATCGTTAGAACTGGAGAAGCGGTCGTGCCGGTAGTCTACGCAAAATACAGGACAGACAGACTGTACCCACCAACAACACATGCTCGTTCGTTGCGCAGCTGCGTCATCATTTCAGGCACCCTGCTACGCCTCATGATGTAGGCATTGTGTGCTGATCCTGGAAAACGAGCACAGACATGTGAAATCACCATGTTGGACTGACACACCACAAGGGCATTGATGGAGTGGTAGTGCTTCCGATTGTGGTACGCTACCTCCTGTGCGTGTGGTGGTACCAAAGCAACATGTGTCCCATCTATGGACCCAATGACATGGGGCATCCCTCCCAGGGCATAGAATCCACGCTTGACCCCAGTCAACATTTCAGGGGTTGGGAACTTGATGAAGTTATCCAAGTGAATCAACATGGCCTCTAAGAAATCATGCAGCACACGGCAGAACATGCTCTGGGACATGCCACCAACATGAGCTATGGTATTTTGAAAGGTACCCGTGGCTAGAAAATGTAGGGCTACCATTACCTTCAGCTTTGGTGTCAGTGCCGTAGGATACCTGTGCAGCGGTTGCAGGTGTGGTGCCAGTCTCACCATCAACTCCAGAATCACCCGTTGGGGGAAGCGGTAGCACCGGATACGATCATTCTCCCGCATGGCAGCCAAGTCCGGAATTGCTCGGGGAAGAGGCGGCGCTCTGCAGTAATTTGGAAGTGACAAGGAAGAGTGAGTGCACCACAACAACAAATAATTTGTACTGAGCACATGTTAATCTGTCAATACACATATGCTACATACGGAGTCAGGTATGTGCCACATGCCCTGGACACGTATGGCTGCCAGGTGACACTCCTACCAAGACCCAGCTACACACGGAGATTGAGAACCTCCACATGCCATGCCATGGGATTAGCTGTGTCCCAGTGCAAGTGAACAGCCAGACGCAAGACAGGAGTGACATATACCCACACATCAGCAGAAGTAGGATGCCGATTGCAGAGACTGGTAGCGGAACACTAGAGCCACAGGTCACATGACATTACACTAGGACAGCCCACACACCTTGCCATGAAGGTGCACATGTCATGACTCACCACACATTCATTGAGAGGATGCAGACATGTCCCTTTTACGCTACTCCGTGTCACATGCATACATACGCACCTCACATCCAATACCACATGTGGCATGGTGTGCGGAACAGTGTGCAATGTCAATCTACACACAGACACATGTTGGTTGCTGCAACAGCTGCAGCTTTTGAGGGTGCTCCAACATCAACCTAATGGGAACCCCCCACACATACATGACATAGTCACATCGTGCACCGTGGGTAGTGACAAGTCAGGTGTGGTAACCCCTGTACCGGGCATCAGGGGACACTTCCGTGTGTTGGTGTCCGTGCCATGCCAGTGTCGGTCATCTCAAGTGTGCAGTACGACATGCACACATGTCCAAGGAGTCAAGGGCATGCCTGGCACACTTTGCACCGGCACACATTACATCTGTACACATCTCATCATACATCTGGTGCCTTCTCGACTCAGGAGTAATGTGCCACATCACAGCCTGTCACATCTGTGCCCCACACATGTAGTACTGCACAGACAATGCCTTGATGTCCATCCATGGACAAGTATGTCCGCCCTATTCCTTCCTGTGTGCTGCCTGTCACCACTGTGATGTGTGAAAACCGCCGTACTGCTGCTAAGAGGGCCTGTGTACGGTCCCATATCACTATGGGAGTGCTGCCGTATGTGTACCCATCGTGATGGTGAGCGTACAGGCATGTGTACGGTCCGTACCACTACGAGTACGCATACACAAGAACACCCATAGTGGTACGGGGCGTACACGCGCCTGTACGCTCCCTATCACTATGGGTGTCCTCGCGTATGCGTACACGTAGTGGTACGGGCCGTACACGCGCCTGTACGCTCCCTATCACTATGGGTGTCCTCGCGTATGCGTACACGTAGTGGTACGGGCCGTACACGCGCCTGTACGCTCCCTATCACTATGGGTGTCCTCGCGTATGCATACACGTAGTGGTACGGGCCGTACACGCGCCTGTACACTCCCTATCACTACGTGTACGCATACGCATACAGTTAGTGACCAATCACTCTGTACTCCTGTGCATGAGATGGGCCAGCAAGGCAGATATAAGGCAGCCAGGTCCCATGAGGGAGCACTTGCCTGCACATCTCTGTATTCCACGACCCAGCTGCTGCTACTGATTCCCTGGATCCATGTCAAGGGCTGTGGAGAGGTCACAGCCATTCACCCTGGAGGAGAACATGGCTTTGGTGGATGTGATCCTCCCACGGTACCCCATGCTGTATGGGCGACCAGGTTATCAGGTGAGTGCAGTGTCCACTGGCACAGACTGTGTCCCTTTTTTGTGACTGTGACTTCTGCCATTGTGTCCAGGTGTGACACACATGCTATGTACTGTAGGGGGGGTCCCAGGGGGGGGAATGCCTGATGTCTCCCAGCAGTGCCCTGAGACAGGAGGGGTGGGTGCCTATCACTCCCAGCAGTGGCCAGAGACAGGAGGGGTGGGTGCAGAGTCCTCCCAGCAGTGCCCAGAGACAGGAGGGGTGGGTGCAGAGTCCCCCGGCAGTGCCCAGAGACAGGAGGGGTGTGTGCAGAGTCCTCCCAGCAGTGCCCAGAGACAGGAGGGGTGGGTGCCTATCACTCCCAGCAGTGCCCAGAGACAGGAGGGGTGGGTGCCTATCACTCCCAGCAGTGGCCAGAGACAGGAGGGGTGGGTGCCTATCACTCCCAGCAGTGCCCAGAGACAGGACTGGTGGGTGCAGAGTCCTCCCAGCAGTGCCCAGAGACAGGAGGGGTGTGTGCAGAGTCCTCCCAGCAGTGCCCTGAGACAGGAGGGGTGTGTGCAGAGTCCTCCCAGCAGTGCCCAGAGACAGGAGGGTGGGTGCAGAGTCCCCCAGCAGTGCCCAGAGACAGGAGGGGTGTGTGCAGAGTCCTCCCAGCAGTGCCCAGAGACAGGAGGGGTGTGTGCAGAGTCCTCCCAGCAGTGCCCAGAGACAGGAGGGGTGTGTGCAGAGTCCCCCAGCAGTGCCCAGAGACAGGAGGGGTGTGTGCAGTGTCCTCCCAGCAGTGCCCAGAGACAGGAGGGGTGGGTGCCTATCACTCCCAGCAGTGCCCAGAGACAGGAGGGGTGGGTGCCTATCACTCCCAGCAGTGGCCAGAGACAGGAGGGGTGGGTGCCTATCACTCCCAGCAGTGGCCAGAGACAGGAGGGGTGGGTGCCTATCACTCCCAGCAGTGGCCAGAGACAGGAGGGGTGGGTGCAGAGTCCTCCCAGCAGTGCCCAGAGACAGGAGGGGTGTGTGCAGAGTCCTCCCAGCAGTGCCCTGACACAGGAGGGGTGTGTGCAGAGTCCTCCCAGCAGTGCCCAGAGACAGGAGGGGTGTGTGCAGAGTCCTCCGAGCAGTGCCCAGAGACAGGAGGGGTGTGTGCAGAGTCCTCCCAGCAGTGCCCTGAGACAGGAGGGGTGTGTGCAGAGTCCTCCCAGCAGTGCCTAGAGACAGGAGGGGTGGGTGCAGAGTCCCCCAGCAGTGCCCAGAGACAGGAGGGGTGGGTGCCTATCACTCCCAGCAGTGCCCAGAGACAGGAGGGGTGGGTGTGATGCACAGTGTGAGCCTGGATCATTGATTGTGTCGTTGCCCTCATTCCACCTGTGTCCTTTATGTTTAAAACGTTTTATTGAGACAAAACAAACCATGGGGGAGGGGGATAGGAGGCAGGATACATGGAATACAGTCAAAGAAGAGGGGATGCATCTCCAGAGGGTTGGCAATAGGTGGCGCGGTGGCTCAGAGGGAAGAACACAGTAACTGAACGCTAGAATTGCAAGCTGTGGAATCCCACGCGCGTATCCGAGACCCCAAAGCTGAGCAAGAGCATCCCCCCCCATCAACACCTCAACAGAACACAATCCCCCCCCTCCCATCCCCCATCCTCCCAGTAACAAAACAACAACCCTCCCCCCTCCCCCCCGTCCTATGGTCCCGCATCAAAGCAGCCCTAACCAGGAAGCCCCGCACCCCCCCCCCCTCCCCGGGGGTCCCCATCTCACATGTAAGCTAGTCCGCCGGGGTCACCGGCGGCCTCAGCCTGAGAAGCCTAAGGTACCTCGGGCAGGTGAGCTCCCGGAATTCAGTGGACAGCAGCGCTAGAAAGGGTTGCCATAGCTCTTCAAATTGGTCTATCTCCCCCGCAACCGTAAGCGACAGCTTCTCCATCCCCAGCACGTGCCAGAGCCTATGCAACCAACCGGTGATGGAGGGGACGGTGGATGTGCGCCAGTGGATTAGAATGTTCTGAACCGCAGACCCCAGCGCTATTGCAATCTGCCTACCCCTGCGGGACTTCAGTGGGTACATTAGGGCATTGGGGAGGCCCAGCAGGACATACGCCGGGAGACGCGGCAGCTCTATCCCAAAGTGCTCATCCACCTCGTCCAAGACTTCTTTCCAGTAGGCGGTCAGCACTGGGCAATCCCATAGAATGTGTGTAAGGGTACCTTCCTGCCCGCAGCTCCGCCAGCACCCCTTGTCAGTGTGTTTATGCATTTCATACAGTCTCTCCGGGGTGTAGTACCAGTATGTGGACACCTTAGTGAATGTCTCCGTAAGGCCCGTGTGATATGCAGAGTGCCGAGCCCGATACGCAATTTGGTCCCATTCCTTGTGGCTGAGTGTCCTACCCAATTCCCTGTGCCAGCGCTCCCTCCCCGGGTTGTAGTAGTGAAACGGCGGGGGTTGTAGGTGTTTATACAGATCAGTGATCAGTTTAGCGTCGGAGGTCCGAGTAGCCAACCACCGCTCGTACGGTGTAATTGGACGGGCAGCGGTGGCACGCACCTGAGGCTGGAGGGCCCAATGCCGAACTTGCATGTAGCGCAATCTGTCCAGCTCCGTCAGGCCGAACTCCTGGCGGAGTTGCTGAAAAGGAACCACGCCTTCCGGACCATAGATCTGGAAGAGTGCCCTGCAGCCCGCCCGTACCCAGTGGGAGAAAACCCCCGGCTCCATCCCTGGGGAGAAGTCCGGGTTGCCCGCAATGGGCGAGAGCGGCGAGGGGAAGGTGGTGAGGCCCCGGGTTTCGCAGACCGCGTCCCACACACGCAGGGGGACCCGCGTAACAAAGGAAGCGTAAAGATTAGGGGGGCGGTGCGTGCGGCGCAAGAATGGGACCTCTTGTAAGGTGCGGCCCGCCACTGCCTGGTCTTGAAAAAGCCAATGTTTGTCGGACTCCCACCTGCTCCACTCCACCAGATAGCGAAGCTGTGCCGCCTGAAAGTACTTACGGAGGTCCGGAATGCCGAGACCCCCCGCTTCCGGAGCAAGCGTGGAGAGGACTCTCTTCATGCGTGGCCTGCGGCCCTGCCAGACAAAGCGGGAGATGTCAGCCTGCATTTGTCGGATCCAGCCCACCGGGGGCTGGAGCGGAAGGGCTCGGAAAAGATATAGTATCTGGGGCAGCACCGTCATTTTGACCGCCGCGATTCGCCCCAGCCAGGACAGCAGGCCTTTGTTCCATCGGCCAAGCTCGTCCTTGATCTTCCTGCTGAGGGAGGCATAATTGGCCGTAACCATCTCCGATAATGTAGGCGCCAGCAAAATCCCCAGATACGGCACCGTGGACGAGGACCACTGCATGGGGAAGAGCCGTTGAAGATCCCTCCTGGTGTCCGCAGCCAGGGACACGTCTAATGCCATCGACTTGCTCATATTCATTTTGAAGCCGGCCACCCCCGCAAAGGCGTCCAACTCTCGGAGGCAAGCAGGCAGCGACCTCCTAGGGTCATCCAAAGTCAGCAGGACATCATCCGCGTAGAGACTGACGGTGTGGACGTACCGGCCCATCCGGACCCCGACAGCATCCGGATTATTACGGATCCTCTGAGCAAACGGCTCCATGTAGAGGGCAAACAGGAGCGGCGAGAGAGGGCAGCCCTGCCGCGTGCCGCGCTCGATGGCGAAGCCACCAGAGCTACACCCGTTTACCCGCACCGACGCTGAAGGATGCTTATAGCAATTAAATACCATGGTGCGGAACTTATCGCCGATTCCCAGTTTTGTGAGGACCCGCTCAAGATACGGCCAGTGAACTCTGTCGAAGGCCTTCTCCGCATCAACGGACAACAACATCCGCTCCCCCGAGATCCTTGAGGCCTTCTCCAGAACATGCGTCACTCTCTTGGTGTTGTCAACCGTCTGTCTACCGGGCACAAAACCAGCCTGGTCCGCCTCCACCAAGTCGGGGAGGTGTGGACCCAGCCTGGATGCGAGAATCCCCGTGTACAACTTGAGGTCGACATTTAGGAGCGAGATGGGCCGGTACGAGCCGCAGAGGGCCCGGTCCTTCCCAGGCTTCGGGATTACCGCGACCGTCGCCCTCAGGAGATCCGGAGGGATGGCTCCCGGTTCGGAGAAGGAGTTAAACAGCCGCGTAAGGACAGGGGCCACGGTCGTGCAAAAAGTCTTGTAGAATAGCGACGTGTACCCGTCCGGGCCCGGGGCCTTGCCATGTTTCAGCCGCGCGATAGCCGAAATCACCTCCTCCACATGGATGTCCCGCTCCAGGTGGTCAGCCTGAGCCAGGTCCAGTACCGGGAGGGTCACCGACTCCAAATAGCTATCGGCATCCCGTGGCGAGGAGGGCTCCTCAGCATACAGCGCCTCGTAGAAGCCGCGGAAAGTCTCCGCTACCTCCGCGTCCCCGGAGACAACCCCCCCGTCCGCACCCACCAGTTCTTTCACCACGCTGCGCTGTTGCGCGACCCGGAGCCGGTGTGCTAGGAGCTTGCCACATCTGTCCCCCCCAGTGTAGTAGGCATGTTTCAAGCGTAAGGCGGCGTACTCCGCCCTATCAAGATCCAGAGCCGAGAGGAGCTTCCTCGCTGCCTTCAACTGCCTCCATACCCTCGGCGCTCCCGTACGGCGGTGGACCTGCTCAAGCTCCCGGACTTGAGCTGTCAACTCATCCCTCTTCAGTTGCCGCTCCTTATTCTCGGCTGCAGAGATAGAGATGAATTCCCCCCGTAAGACGGCCTTCAGTGCCGCCCACTGTGTCGCCTGCGAAGTGTCAGTGTTGCTGTTGTGAGTGAGATAGTCCCGTATGACCTCCCCGACGCGTTGTACCACCGATTTTTTGTGTAGAAGTGTGTCCCGGAGGCGCCACGCCCCCCGAGAGGGGGAGGCCGCCGGCCACCGGAAAACGCCGGTGACTGGAGAGTGGTCAGACAGGGACAGGACCCCGATGTCCGCCGCCGTGGCAGCGGCACGCATCGGTCCACTCACCAGGAGGTAGTCCAGCCGTGAGTAGGTGCGGTGTGCGTGCGAGAAGAAAGAGTAGTCCCTATCCGTGGGGTGCAGGGAGCGCCAGAGATCATGCAAGTCCATTTCCGCAATCCGGGCCTTCCCATCCTGGGACAGCTCCCCCGTCTGCGGAAAGCGCTGCGCCGATCTGTCCATCCCAGAGTCAAAGACAATGTTGAGGTCTCCGCCCAAGATAATGTGTCGGTCTGGGGAAGCAGTGACATCCACCAGCGCGGAATCTAGGAAGCGCTCTTGATGCTCGTTTGGGCTATAAACGGAGCCAACCGTAAATGCTATGCCTCCCAGGCGCATGCGATACGCAAGGAGCCTCCCCTTCTGTTCAGCACACTTATGCAACACCTCCCCCCGAAAGGAGCTCGCTAGGAGAATGGCCACCCCCGCTGTCTTGTTCGCTGCCGAGGAAAAGAACTGGGTGGGGAACTTAGCTGAGCGCATCCTATGGCAGTCTCGGGGCAATAAGTGTGTCTCCTGCAAAAGGCAAATGTCCGCCTGCGTCCCCTCCAGCAACGACAGGATCGCTCTGCGCTTCACCGGGTTATTCAGACCCTGAACATTAAGGGTCACTACCTTTAGGCCCGGCATTCCTCACAGGGATCGGGAGCGCCATGCAATGGGTAGGGAATCAGCGGGCGGGGCGCGCGGGGCCGCAGCGCGGGACAAGCCAAAACAAAGCGGGCATAGACAACATCGGACGGGACCTTCCCAACCCCAAAACAACCCCCTCCCCCACCCAAAACCCAACCTCGGCAACTAGCCATCCCCAAACTCAAACACCCCATAGTCTCAGTCAAGCCCCAAAGGGCAAGTCCGTAGAAAAGAGCAAAGTGGACGTCCAGCCACTCACCTCCCCCCGCTCCCCCCAACCCCCCCGCCCCGTGCCAAGCATGTTAAGAAGCTAAAGACATCTCCCCCCGGAGTGCGTGTTAGGCCGTCAAGGCCACGCTAGAGGAGCCGGTTGAGTCCCCGGCCGCCGCCCTCAGGGCGTCAGCCCTGTCCGCCCTAATGGTAGGGGAGTCCGGGCGCCCTGCACTGGTCGCTGAGCGCCGCCTCGTTGACCTCCGCCGATTCCGTCCCTCCGAGGACCTCCACGACGGCGTAGCTCCCTCCTCCTCCGCTGCCGTGAGCCCCAGGACACCACAAATGTCTTGCAAGGAGCGTAGCTGGTGTAATACTCCGTTCCACCGAAAAATCAGGCGGAAGGGGTGACCCCAAGAGTACGGCGTCTCATGCTCGCGCAAAAAGTCAGTGGCAATCCTAAAGGACCTGCGTTTCTGCAGAGTGATGGCGGAGAGGTCCTGGTAAAGCGCCACCGGCCGATCCCGAAAGGTCAGGGGCTGTTTCCTGCGGGCTTCAGCCATGATACGCTCCTTTAGTGGAAAGTCGGGCAGGAAGGCCAGAATGTCCGGCGGGGGTGCCGATGGCTGGCGCTGACGACCAACCCTATGCGCCCTGTCGATGCTGATGGGAAAGTCCGTGGCCTCCCCCAGGATCTCTCGGAACAGGGCCCGCAGGTAGCCCCCCAGATCGGACCCCTCATCCGCAGTCGGCACGCCCCGCACTCGGATGTTGTTCCTCCGAGATCTGTTCTCAAGGTCCTCAGAGTGGGCCTGGAGCTCCACACACTGTTCCCGGAGGCGAAGAACGTCCCGCTGGAGATGGACTATCTCCTCCGCTCGCTGTTGGCCCTCCGTCTCCGCCGCTTCCACACGCTCACCTAGGCCCTCCACCTCTCTGCGCACTTCTCGGACCTCGCTGGCCACCTCCCGCTTCAGTGTCTGGAAGTCCTCCCTGAGGGAGCTAAACAGTTCCTCCATAAAGGCCCTCGTGACGGGTGGCTCCCCTCCAGTCACATCTGCCGGAGCCCGGGAGGGCCCCGGTGAGGGCTGTGTCCTGTCCCGCAAGTGCTGGGCCCTGCCAAGCATGTCCGGCAGAGTACGGTCCCCTTTCTTCGGGCCTCCTTTTCCAGACATCGCCAGCTCCGCAGTCGGGCACTGGTCCAGGTGCCCCAGGGATGCTCAGCCGCCGGCTAGCACTCGGCCCGGGTATCCCCCACAAGTGAGGTCGCTGCGTCACAGGTGACAAAATGGCGGCCTAGTCCGGTCACCGGCAGCCGCAAGAGCTAGCGTGAGACAACCAAGGGGGCCGCAGCGGAGGGGTCCCAACAGCTCATCCCTCCGGTAGTCAGTCCAGCAATAGCGGGAGGTCGCCCGCCGCCAGCAGCCAGGACTCCAGCGGAAACCGCCACCACTGCTCCTTCGGGGACAAAATGGCGGCCGGTCGGAGCAAGCCAAAACGACTAGGCCCGGCGACACCTCCGGGGCCTCCGAGGCACCCCGCAGTAAAATAAGTTCCACCCCCGGCCCCCGATTGTCACGCACAGGGGGCCAGATGGTCCGACCCCATCAGAGAGTCCGCCGTACCTCGGCTAGGGGTCAGGGCTTCCGCAGTGCAAGGTGTCGCCATCACCAGCCCGAGTGCCGGGGCACCCGTCCCAAGCCGTCCACACCGCCGGGCCCCTTCCTGCCAGGCTCCTTCAGTCACCGTCAAGCGGCGGGCCAGATCCCCTCCAGACCGCAACTTTCAGCACCAGGCCCAACCGAGGCGCCCGGACAGCTCTTCAATACGCTCCGCCCCTCGGGCTCGCCGCCGTCGTCCCTTGATCTCGGGCGAACTTTTGGGGGGGTTCCCCCGGGGCGATCCGGACAAAAACAGCACCAGTGTATGCCCCTGATGTTCCGCCACGCTCCTCTCCCGCGCTGAGCCTCAGCGGGGGGAGAGAAGCATAAGAAAAGGGCTTTAGCTTGGCCGGGCCGGAGGAGCTACGGGAGGAAGCGTCCGCTCACCCCGCCATCTTGGCCACGCCCCCCACCTGTGTCCTTTAAATGGCACGTACTGCTTTTGGCCTTCCCCCAGAGGATCATGTCCCTATGACAAAGGTGCAATACGTTGGATGCATACTATGCCTTGTTGTAAACAGCAAATGTGTTCTAATCTGTGTCTCTGTGACATGTGCCAGGTGTATTGATGTAGTGTCACTTGTTCATCCTCACAGGTAGACGCCTCTGCCAAGGAGCAGATATGGCTGGACGCCGTCAGCGCCGTGAGGAGTGCGGATGGTCGGAGGCGGGGCCTGTCCCAGGTGAGGAAACGCTGGCAGGATATCCGGTGCTGGACACGGAGGATCGCACGGGTCCTGCTGGGGGACTCACCTGAGAGCCATAAGAACCGCGGGCGCCGCCGTCTCTCCCACATCCAGAAACGTGTGCTGGCGGTGGTCTTTCCAGACTTGGACAGGCGCCTACAGGAGATGCAGCAGCTGGAAGGGGGTAGGTACATGTGTGTTTGTTGTGTTTCACCAGCATTTGTAAGTGCACTGTTCCATGGATACACTTCCAGGGTTTATGGTGGTGTGCAGATCCTGTTACCCACAGTATTGCAGTGCTCTCCTGCCTCCCTTCCCCTTCTTGCAATGTGTTCCCTGGTCTGTGTGTAGTCACTCCATCACAAGGTTATGTAGCCTGACACCTTCTCCAAGTGTACTATGCCTGCAGCATCATGTGTGGGGGTGGTGTGTAACAGGTTTTGTGACCTTGCCTGTGCCCTGTCCAGTTCTGGACTTGTGGGTTCCATGTCAGTTGGCACTAATGCTGAGTCCAGACATGGGAGTTAATCTCTCAAGTGCGAGGCCTTCCAGCAGGCATGTCCCATGTGGTGGCCTGTGACATGATGTGCATGAGTGTGCGTTACACATAGTGCAGGGATGTTAGCGTGTGTTGCAGTCATTCCCATTCAGGAGCATGGAGTTGTGTGGCCACTACTGTCCCCAGGGGCATCTTTTCCTAGGTGTCATGTGTGTAATCCGAGAATGTCGACAATCTCTGTGTCTACAGCATAGGTTGTGCTCTGTGCCATTGTCCCCTGGCACCATGTATATTGACGTGAGATGTATTACAAGTGTCCACTGTCCGGCCTGACCTGATTTTCCAAGTACATACTCACGGTGGCCATTGCCTGTGTGTCTTGTTGCAATAATCCGATGATGCCCATTTGTACATGATTGTTTGGACAGGCGCACATTGTGTATTTTGTGTGCAATATTGAATTTTTGCATCCCATGTGTATTTCACCCAGACTAAGAGCTGTAAGTGCTTCCTGTGTCTCCACAGATTTGTCTCATGTAGGGGGTGGGTGGTGCGGGCATGGCCTACATGTCAAGACCTGTAATCTCCTTGCTAGGACTGGCCAGTGTGTGATGTTTGTCTGGACATACACTCAAGGTGCAGTGTGCCAGTCAGGGTGGGCATGTTATCAGTATTACCTATTGTTGGACAGGCCACACAGAGGGCTTGCTTCCCCCCCGCACGACAGGGCCCGAGCTCCGGCCCACCAGGCATACCCCCGTGACAAGCCCCTGTACTCCGTCTCCCGACGGACCCTCTGCCCTCGGACCCCTACTCATCACGGGGCCCAGCCCCACCGGCTTCCCCGGCCGGGTCAAGCCGCCATCTTGGGCCCTGCACCACGCGGCCGCGTGGCCTCACCTCGACCCTAACCCCGGGCCTGGCCGGCCCGACATCCCGGCACCACCATCCACCCAGGAGGTGAGCGGACCACTTGGCAGGTCAATGGGAGAACGAAGCGTCAAGAGCTCTTCCCCCGCCAGGTGCCGATCGCCTCCAGCAGCCCCCAGGCGCTGGCTCCACCCCCTGCTGGGTGTCTGGACACCTTCATCCCGGACCCTCCGACCTCCAAGTGCGAGGGTCCGGACATCAAAGGGCACCAGCCCTATAACTAAGGCAGCTCCGGAGCAGGAAGGCAGTTGTATCCTGGAGTCGAGAGACACCGAGTGAACTCAACCCTGACGGTCTACTGGCGCTGCCGTAGCCCGCTCTTGTGAACCATCGTCCTGCCTGCTGGCGCTGCCGCGGCCTTCTGCAACCTTCATCTTCCTGGGACCTGCTGGCGCTGCCGCGGCCCGTTGTAACGACCATCTTCCTGGGACCTGCTGGCGCTGCCGCGGCCCGTTGTAACGACCATCTTCCTGGGACCTGCTGGCGCTGCCGCGGCCCGTTGTAACGACCATCCTCACCGGGACCTGCTGGCGCTGCCGCGGACCGTACATCTTCCGGGGACCTACTGGCGCTGCCGCGGCCCGTTGTATCAACCATCCTTACCGGGACCTGCTGGCGCTGCCGCGGACCGTACTGCCTAAACACCAAGCTCGAGGATTGTGAGCTCGTCATCATCTCATCTGAACTACCTGATTGGTAAATAGACTGACCCGCTACCCCCTTCCCTACCTTACGAGACTCTAATCGAGGGGACCCCTGCGTCCAGACCTCCTTGTACCATTCTACCGTATCATAACTAAGTACCTATAAAGAACACTGAACCTTATCCGTGTGTGATCTCTGTCTGTGGGGGGGAAAGTTACTTGTCTGTACGATCGCTGGAGACGGCTCTCCCCGGAGACCTCTCCCCCTGACCCCGGCCGGCCCTCCCGGTCCGTCTACCTTTTCTAACATTGGTGGCCAGCAGCGCGATCCGAATCAACGCGTAATCGTACAGAGAGTAGCTCACCCCACGACAAAAACACGATGTCGACCAAAGAGAGCAGCTCTGTTAGAAAAGGTAGACGGACCGGGAGGGCCGGCCGGGGTCAGGGGGAGAGGTCTCCGGGGAGAGCCGTCTCCAGCGATCGTACAGACAAGTAACTTCCCCCCCCACAGACAGAGATCACACACGGATAAGGTTCAGTGTTCTTTATAGGTACTTAGTTATGATACGGTAGAATGGTACAAGGAGGTCTGGACGCAGGGGTCCCCTCGATTAGAGTCTCGTAAGGTAGGGAAGGGGGTAGCGGGTCAGTCTATTTACCAATCAGGTAGTTCAGATGAGATGATGACGAGCTCACAATCCTCGAGCTTGGTGTTTAGGCAGTACGGTCCGCGGCAGCGCCAGCAGGTCCCGGTAAGGATGGTTGATACAACGGGCCGCGGCAGCGCCAGCAGGTCCCCGGAAGATGTACGGTCCGCGGCAGCGCCAGCAGGTCCCGGTGAGGATGGTCGTTACAACGGGCCGCGGCAGCGCCAGCAGGTCCCAGGACGATGGTTGTTACAACGGGCCGCGGCAGCGCCAGCAGGTCCCAGGAAGATGGTCGTTACAACGGGCCGCGGCAGCGCCAGCAGGTCCCAGGAAGATGAAGGTTGCAGAAGGCCGCGGCAGCGCCAGCAGGCAGGACGATGGTTCACAAGAGCGGGCTACGGCAGCGCCAGTAGACCGTCAGGGTTGAGTTCACTCGGTGTCTCTCGACTCCAGGATACAACTGCCTTCCTGCTCCGGAGCTGCCTTAGTTATAGGGCTGGTGCCCTTTGATGTCCGGACCCTCGCACTTGGAGGTCGGAGGGTCCGGGATGAAGGTGTCCAGACACCCAGCAGGGGGTGGAGCCAGCGCCTGGGGGCTGCTGGAGGCGATCGGCACCTGGCGGGGGAAGAGCTCTTGACGCTTCGTTCTCCCATTGACCTGCCAAGTGGTCCGCTCACCTCCTGGGTGGATGGTGGTGCCGGGATGTCGGGCCGGCCAGGCCCGGGGTTAGGGTCGAGGTGAGGCCACGCGGCCGCGTGGTGCAGGGCCCAAGATGGCGGCTTGACCCGGCCGGGGAAGCCGGTGGGGCTGGGCCCCGTGATGAGTAGGGGTCCGAGGGCAGAGGGTCCGTCGGGAGACGGAGTACAGGGGCTTGTCACGGGGGTATGCCTGGTGGGCCGGAGCTCGGGCCCTGTCGTGCGGGGGGGAAGCAAGCCCTCTGTGTGGCCTGTCCAACATGCGTCCCCCCCAGCTGAAGGCGGGGAGAGTCACCCATCTCCTTGGGGACTCTCTTCGTCGAGGCGGAAAAAGCGGGACAGGCCATCCGCGTTGGCGTGGTCTTGGCCTGGCCGGTGCTCCACAGTGAAGTCCATTCCCTGCAGGGAAATGGACCAGCGCAAGAGTTTTGGGTTCTCCCCCCGCATCTGCATCAGCCATTGCAGGGGTCGATGGTCGGTTTGTACCCGGAAGTGGGTACCGAAGAGATAGGGTCGGAGCTTTTTGAGGGCCCACACTACTGCAAATGCCTCCCTCTCGATTGTGCTCCAACGCTGTTCTCGGGCCAGGAGACGTCGACTGATGAAGGCCACCGGCTGGTCATGACCTTCGGAGTTCAGCTGAGAGAGGACGGCCCCGATGCCGTGGTCGGAGGCGTCGGTCTGCACCACAAATTCCCGACTGTAATCGGGGGCCTGGAGCACCGGGGCGGTGCACAGGGCGGCCTTCAGCTCCTCGAAGGCCGCTTGACAATCAGGAGTCCAGTGGACCCGCTTCGGTTGATTCTTGGATGTGAGTCCCGTGAGGGGCCCCACGATGCTGCCGTAGTCCTTTACGAACCGCCGGTAGTATCCGGTGAGCCCCAAGAAGGCTCGGACCTCGGTCTGGGTGACGGGGGGCTGCCAGGACTGGATGGCAGCAATTTTAAGTTGTAGTGGGGCCACCAGCCCGCTTCCCACTTGGTGCCCAAGGTAGGTCACCGACCCTTGGCCAATTTGGCACTTGCCGGCTTTAATGGTGAGGCCGGCCCGCTGGAGGGCTTGGAGGACCTCTTGGAGGTGACGGAGGTGGTCGGACCAGTGGCGGCTGTATACAGCGATATCGTCCAGGTAGGCAGCGCTGAATTCTTCGAGCCCTGCCAAGACCTGGTTCACAAGACGTTGGAATGTGGCGGGGGCATTCTTCATGCCAAAGGGCATGACCTTAAATTGATAGTGGCCATCGGGGGTGGAGAAGGCTGACCGTTCCTGAGCCCTGGGTGTGAGGCCGATCTGCCAGTAGCCCGCCGTTAGGTCGAAGATACTAAGGTAGCGGGCGGCCCCCAGCCGGTCGATCAGCTCGTCTGCTCGGGGGATGGGATGAGCGTCGGTCCGGGTGACAGCGTTCAAGCCCCGGTAGTCGACGCAGAATCTCAGTTCAGGGGCGGTGCCGGGGGCAGCGGCCTTGGGAACTAATACAACCGGACTGGCCCAGGGACTGTCCGAGGGCTCGATGACCCCGATCGTGAGCATCTTGGCCACTTCCTCCTGTATGCAGGCCCGTACCCGATCTGGTACGCGGTAGGCCTGGTGCCGGACCGGGGGACTGTCCCCGGTGTCTACGTCGTGCAAACACCAAGGAGTGACCCCGGGGGTGAGGGAGAACAGGGCAGCGAACTGCAGCAGGAGGTCCCGGCAGTCCTGGCGTTGCTCCGAAGTGAGGGCGTCGGAGAGCCGGACCCCATCCACGGAGCCGTCCTTCTCCTGAGTCTTCAAGAGATCCGGGAGGGGCTCGGAGTCTTCTTCTGTACCACTGTCGGTCGCCATCAGGAGGCTTAGTTCGGAGCGCACAAAGTGTGGTTTGAGCCGGTTGGTGTGGAGGACCCGCAGGGGGTTCCGGGTGGTCCCCATGTCGATGAGGTAAGTGACGGGGCTTTTACGCTCGACCACTTTGAAGGGCCCCGTCCACTTGTCTTGCAGGGCACATGGTTCGGTGGGGGACATCACCCAAACTTGCTGCCCAGGCTCGAATTCAACGGAGGAGGCATTGTGATCATACCACCTCTTCATGTCCTCCTGACTGGCCTCGAGGTTCGCCTTGGCCATCTCCCTGAAGCGCCGGGTCTGGTTTCGTTGGGCCAGGATGTATTTGAAGACGTCGGGAGGGGTCGTTAAGGGGGCCATCTCCCAACCTTCCTTGACTAGGCTGAGGGGCCCTCGCACAGGGTGCCCGTACAGGAGTTCGAAAGGGCTAAAGCCGAGGGACTTCTGGGGGACTTCTCGGTAGGCGAAGAGGAGGCACGGGAGCAGCACATCCCACTGGCGACGGAGAGGCTCTTCCAATCCCCCAATCATCCCCTTGAGAGTGCGGTTAAAACGCTCCACTAGTCCGTTCCCTTGGGGGTGATAGGGGGTCGTGAATCTGTAGGTGACCCCGCATTGTTGCCAGAGGGACTTCATGTATTTAGATATGAAATTCGTACCTCGGTCGCTGACGACTTCTCGGGGGAAGCCTACCCTGGAGAAGATCCCCATCAGGGCCCGGCCAACCACCGGAGCTGTCACTGTCCGTAGGGGCACCGCCTCGGGGTAGCGGGTGGCATGGTCCACTAGTACCAAGATGAACCTGTGTCCTTGTGCCGTGCGGGGGTCCAGAGGCCCCACAATGTCTATCCCCACCCTCTCGAACGGGGTGGTGACCACAGGGAAGGGTTGCAGAGGGGCCTTCAGCTTCCGACCACTCTTCCCGCTGGCTTGGCACGTGGGGCAAGATCGGCAGTGGTTCAGGACGTCATTCCTCATTTTCGGCCAGAAAAAGTGGGTCACCAGGCGACTGTATGTTTTGTCCTGGCCCAGGTGTCCAGCCAGGGGGACATCGTGGGCCAGGTTGAGCAGAAAGTCTCGGAAGCGGAGCGGTACCACCAGAACTCGACCGGCCCCCAGCTCGGCGATTCTTTGCTCGCTGTAGAGCAGGTCGTTGTCCCAGTAGACCCAGTGGGTTCCGGGGGTGTCCCCTGCGTTTTGGGTATCGGCTTGTTGGCGGAGTCCCTCGAGGGAGGGACAGGTCTTTTGTTCCTGGCGGAACTGTTCTTGGGTGGGCCCCCCCTCTTGACGCCACTGAGCCAGATCCGGAAGGTCCTGGTGTTGTGCGTCTGCTTCGATAGTCGGGTCCGGGAGATCGGACTCGCCGTTGCCCTCGACGGGGGCAACCGGGGGCGGAGGTGCTGGCCATTCGGTTTCTTCTGATCGGGGGGTGGCCCGGGCGGCCATGGATCGGGTGGTTATGCAGGCCCAGTCCGGGAGGCCCAGCATCCCCAAGTGCTCTCTTCTCTCGACGGTGGCCCACGGGGAACTCTCGAGGTCATTCCCCAGGAGGCAGTCCACGGGGGCATCGTCCCGGACCGTCACCTTCAGTAGGCCGGAGACCCCTCCCCATTCAAACGGGACGCAGGCCATCTTACACATACTCTCAGAGTTATCTGCCGAGCGGACGGGGCAGAGAATGTTCGGCAGGATCTGCTCGGGCTTCACCAGATGACAGCGGACGGCCGTCACGCTGGCGCCGGTGTCACGCAAGGCCTCGGCTCTCTGTCCATTAATGGTCACCCACTGACCGTATTTTCGGGTGTTGGCGGGTAGGGGAGCCCGCGGAACCATGTCTCTTCCCCCTAGGCATGCCAGGACCATGGCGGCCGGTTCCCACCCTTGCTGGGCCGGCTCGTACTCTTCGGGTCCCTCCGATGATTGCTCTTCCCCTAGGGCAGCGGCCGCTACCTGGCGGGGCTTGGGTGTTTGATTTAGCGGGCAGTTCGGGTCATTGGCGTAGTGGCCTAGTCGCTGGCACCGGTGGCACGTGACGTTGGCTCGGTACCCAGGCCGCAACGGGGGGTTGCCCCGGCCGGCCGGAGGCGGGGTGCTGGCCACGGGTGTTGTTGGTAAGGCGTCTCTCCCTCGCCCCTGGCCCCCTCCTCCTCCCCGAGGACGGTGCTGGCCTTGGTTGCCTCTGTTTTGATCGTGGGGCCCTCTCCGGCCCACTCGGGTGCTTTCCCACCGGTCAGCTTCGGCGGCGAGCTGCCGGGGGTCGGTCAGCTTACTGTCGAGTAGGTGCTGCCGGAGCTCGACGAAACAGTTGTTTGACAGGTGCTCCCACACCATAAGGTTGAAGAGTTGTTCGTAAGTGGCGACCTGACTTCCCTTGATCCACCCTTCGAATGCCCGGCTGAAATAGTTCACGTATTCTACCCAAGTTGTACCTGGGATCCTGGTGCAATCTCTGAACCTCTGGCGGTACATCTCGGGCGTGAGGCCGTAGCGGGTGAGGAGGGCAGCCTTCATGTGGTCGTAGGACGACATCTGGTGATCGGGGAGCTGCAGCAGGGCATCGCGACCCTCGTTGATAAACCTCCCCCAAAGTCCGGCTCCCCAATCACTCCGGTCGATTCGGTGGGAGGTCATTGCGATCTCATAGGCTTTAAACCACTGTTGTATGTCGTCTTCTCGGACATATTCGCGGACAACATCCTTGGGGATGTGAACTTTTTTCTCACTTGGCCCCGGGGTGTGTGGTCGCTCAGGCACCCCCAGTTCCTTATTCTGTTTGCGCAGTTCTATTTCCGCTAGTCGGCGCTCGTGCTCGAGCGTTATTTTTTTCTCTTCCAGCTCTCTTTGTCTCTGCTTTTCTTCTCGTTCCTCTCGAAGCCGCATATGCTCGAGGTTAAGTTTCTGTTCAGCCAACTTGAGTTCCCCATCCATCTTGAGTCGTGCCATCTCCAACTCGTGTAATCTGACTCTGTCTCTTTCTCGGATCTCCTCTTGCGGGAGGCCCGTTCCCCGCTCCTCGGGAGCTGTGGCGTTATCTCTGGTGTGATGCTGGTTTGGTCTGGTGTGACGCTGCTTTGGTCGGAGGGTCCTGTGACCCCCGTTTCTGTCCATGACTCCAGAGCGCGCTTTAGATCATCCTTGGTACTCAGGCCGGTGGTAGCAATGCCAAGTTCCATGCAAAATTGTCTCAGTTCGCGGTGGTTGTATTCTTCTAATTTCTCCATTTGGAATTTCTCGGTGGAGCTGCTCTCTTTGGTCGACATCGTGTTTTTGTCGTGGGGTGAGCTACTCTCTGTACGATTACGCGTTGATTCGGATCGCGCCGCTGGCCACCAATGTTAGAAAAGGTAGACGGACCGGGAGGGCCCGCCGGGGTCAGGGGGAGAGGTCTCCGGGGAGAGCCGTCTCCAGCGATCGTACAGACAAGTAACTTCCCCCCCCACAGACAGAGATCACACACGGATAAGGTTCAGTGTTCTTTATAGGTACTTAGTTATGATACGGTAGAATGGTACAAGGAGGTCTGGACGCAGGGGTCCCCTCGATTAGAGTCTCGTAAGGTAGGGAAGGGGGTAGCGGGTCAGTCTATTTACCAATCAGGTAGTTCAGATGAGATGATGACGAGCTCACAATCCTCGAGCTTGGTGTTTAGGCAGTACGGTCCGCGGCAGCGCCAGCAGGTCCCGGTAAGGATGGTTGATACAACGGGCCGCGGCAGCGCCAGCAGGTCCCCGGAAGATGTACGGTCCGCGGCAGCGCCAGCAGGTCCCGGTGAGGATGGTCGTTACAACGGGCCGCGGCAGCGCCAGCAGGTCCCAGGACGATGGTCGTTACAACGGGCCGCGGCAGCGCCAGCAGGTCCCAGGAAGATGGTCGTTACAACGGGCCGCGGCAGCGCCAGCAGGTCCCAGGAAGATGAAGGTTGCAGAAGGCCGCGGCAGCGCCAGCAGGCAGGACGATGGTTCACAAGAGCGGGCTACGGCAGCGCCAGTAGACCGTCAGGGTTGAGTTCACTCGGTGTCTCTCGACTCCAGGATACAACTGCCTTCCTGCTCCGGAGCTGCCTTAGTTATAGGGCTGGTGCCATTTGATGTCCGGACCCTCGCACTTGGAGGTCGGAGGGTCCGGGATGAAGGTGTCCAGACACCCAGCAGGGGGTGGAGCCAGCGCCTGGGGGCTGCTGGAGGCGATCGGCACCTGGCGGGGGAAGAGCTCTTGACGCTTCGTTCTCCCATTGACCTGCCAAGTGGTCCGCTCACCTCCTGGGTGGATGGTGGTGCCGGGATGTCGGGCCGGCCAGGCCCGGGGTTAGGGTCGAGGTGAGGCCACGCGGCCGCGTGGTGCAGGGCCCAAGATGGCGGCTTGACCCGGCCGGGGAAGCCGGTGGGGCTGGGCCCCGTGATGAGTAGGGGTCCGAGGGCAGAGGGTCCGTCGGGAGACGGAGTACAGGGGCTTGTCACGGGGGTATGCCTGGTGGGCCGGAGCTCGGGCCCTGTCGTGCGGGGGGGAAGCAAGCCCTCTGTGTGGCCTGTCCAACAAGCTCCACCGAGAAATTCCAAATGGAGAAATTAGAAGAATACAACCACCGCGAACTGAGACAATTTTGCATGGAACTTGGCATTGCTACCACCGGCCTGAGTACCAAGGATGATCTAAAGCGCGCTCTGGAGTCATGGACAGAAACGGGGGTCACAGGACCCTCTGACCAAAGCAGCGTCACACCAGACCAAACCAGCATCACACCAGAGGGGAACGCCACGGCTCCCGAGGAGCGGGGAATGGGCCTCCCGCAAGAGGAGATCCGAGAAAGAGACAGAGTCAGATTACACGAGTTGGAGATGGCACGACTCAAGATGGATGGGGAACTCAAGTTGGCTGAACAGAAACTTAACCTCGAGCATATGCGGCTTCGAGAGGAACGAGAAGAAAAGCAGAGACAAAGAGAGCTGGAAGAGAAAAAAATAACGCTCGAGCACGAGCGCCGACTAGCGGAAATAGAACTGCGCAAACAGAATAAGGAACTGGGGGTGCCTGAGCGACCACACACCCCGGGGCCAAGTGAGAAAAAAGTTCACATCCCCAAGGATGTTGTCCGCGAATATGTCCGAGAAGACGACATACAACAGTGGTTTAAAGCCTATGAGATCGCAATGACCTCCCACCGAATCGACCGGAGTGATTGGGGAGCCGGACTTTGGGGGAGGTTTATCAACGAGGGTCGCGATGCCCTGCTGCAGCTCCCCGATCACCAGATGTCGTCCTACGACCACATGAAGGCTGCCCTCCTCACCCGCTACGGCCTCACGCCCGAGATGTACCGCCAGAGGTTCAGAGATTGCACCAGGATCCCAGGTACAACTTGGGTAGAATACGTGAACTATTTCAGCCGGGCATTCGAAGGGTGGATCAAGGGAAGTCAGGTCGCCACTTACGAACAACTCTTCAACCTTATGGTGTGGGAGCACCTGTCAAACAACTGTTTCGTCGAGCTCCGGCAGCACCTACTCGACAGTAAGCTGACCGACCCCCGGCAGCTCGCCGCCGAAGCTGACCGGTGGGAAAGCACCCGAGTGGGCCGGAGAGGGCCCCACGATCAGAACAGAGGCAACCAAGGCCAGCACCGTCCTCGGGGAGGAGGAGGGGGCCAGGGGCGAGGGAGAGACGCCTTACCAACAACACCCGTGGCCAGCACCCCGCCTCCGGCCGGCCGGGGCAACCCCCCGTTGCGGCCTGGGTACCGAGCCAACGTCACGTGCCACCGGTGCCAGCGACTAGGCCACTACGCCAATGACCCGAACTGCCCGCTAAATCAAACACCCAAGCCCCGCCAGGTAGCGGCCGCTGCCCTAGGGGAAGAGCAATCATCGGAGGGACCCGAAGAGTACGAGCCGGCCCAGCAAGGGTGGGAACCGGCCGCCATGGTCCTGGCATGCCTAGGGGGAAGAGACATGGTTCCGCGGGCTCCCCTACCCACCAACACCCGAAAATACGGTCAGTGGGTGACCATTAATGGACAGAGAGCCGAGGCCTTGCGTGACACCGGCGCCAGCGTGACGGCCGTCCGCTGTCATCTGGTGAAGCCCGAGCAGATCCTGCCGAACATTCTCTGCCCCGTCCGCTCGGCAGATAACTCTGAGAGTATGTGTAAGATGGCCTGCGTCCCGTTTGAATGGGGAGGGGTCTCCGGCCTACTGAAGGTGACGGTCCGGGACGATGCCCCCGTGGACTGCCTCCTGGGGAATGACCTCGAGAGTTCCCCGTGGGCCACCGTCGAGAGAAGAGAGCACTTGGGGATGCTGGGCCTCCCGGACTGGGCCTGCATAACCACCCGATCCATGGCCGCCCGGGCCACCCCCCGATCAGAAGAAATTGAATGGCCAGCACCTCCGCCCCCGGTTGCCCCCGTCGAGGGCAACGGCGAGTCCGATCTCCCGGACCCGACTATCGAAGCAGACGCACAACACCAGGACCTTCCGGATCTGGCTCAGTGGCGTCAAGAGGGGGGGCCCACCCAAGAACAGTTCCGCCAGGAACAAAAGACCTGTCCCTCCCTCGAGGGACTCCGCCAACAAGCCGATACCCAAAACGCAGGGGACACCCCCGGAACCCACTGGGTCTACTGGGACAACGACCTGCTCTACAGCGAGCAAAGAATCGCCGAGCTGGGGGCCGGTCGAGTTCTGGTGGTACCGCTCCGCTTCCGAGACTTTCTGCTCAACCTGGCCCACGATGTCCCCCTGGCTGGACACCTGGGCCAGGACAAAACATACAGTCGCCTGGTGACCCACTTTTTCTGGCCGAAAATGAGGAATGACGTCCTGAACCACTGCCGATCTTGCCCCACGTGCCAAGCCAGCGGGAAGAGTGGTCGGAAGCTGAAGGCCCCTCTGCAACCCTTCCCTGTGGTCACCACCCCGTTCGAGAGGGTGGGGATAGACATTGTGGGGCCTCTGGACCCCCGCACGGCACAAGGACACAGGTTCATCTTGGTACTAGTGGACCATGCCACCCGCTACCCCGAGGCGGTGCCCCTACGGACAGTGACAGCTCCGGTGGTTGGCCGGGCCCTGATGGGGATCTTCTCCAGGGTAGGCTTCCCCCGAGAAGTCGTCAGCGACCGAGGTACGAATTTCATATCTAAATACATGAAGTCCCTCTGGCAACAATGCGGGGTCACCTACAGATTCACGACCCCCTATCACCCCCAAGGGAACGGACTAGTGGAGCGTTTTAACCGCACTCTCAAGGGGATGATTGGGGGATTGGAAGAGCCTCTCCGTCGCCAGTGGGATGTGCTGCTCCCGTGCCTCCTCTTCGCCTACCGAGAAGTCCCCCAGAAGTCCCTCGGCTTTAGCCCTTTCGAACTCCTGTACGGGCACCCTGTGCGAGGGCCCCTCAGCCTAGTCAAGGAAGGTTGGGAGATGGCCCCCTTAACGACCCCTCCCGACGTCTTCAAATACATCCTGGCCCTACGAAACCAGACCCGGCGCTTCAGGGAGATGGCCAAGGCGAACCTCGAGGCCAGTCAGGAGGACATGAAGAGGTGGTATGATCACAATGCCTCCTCCGTTGAATTCGAGCCTGGGCAGCAAGTATGGGTGATGTCCCCCACCGAACCATGTGCCCTGCAAGACAAGTGGACGGGGCCCTTCAAAGTGGTCGAGCGTAAAAGCCCCGTCACTTACCTCATCGACATGGGGACCACCCGGAACCCCCTGCGGGTCCTCCACACCAACCGGCTCAAACCACACTTTGTGCGCTCCGAACTAAGCCTCCTGATGGCGACCGACAGTGGTACAGAAGAAGACTCCGAGCCCCTCCCGGATCTCTTGAAGACTCAGGAGAAGGACGGCTCCGTGGATGGGGTCCGGCTCTCCGACGCCCTCACTTCGGAGCAACGCCAGGACTGCCGGGACCTCCTGCTGCAGTTCGCTGCCCTGTTCTCCCTCACCCCCGGGGTCACTCCTTGGTGTTTGCACGACGTAGACACCGGGGACAGTCCCCCGGTCCGGCACCGGGCCTACCGCGTACCAGATCGGGTACGGGCCTGCATACAGGAGGAAGTGGCCAAGATGCTCACGATCGGGGTCATCGAGCCCTCGGACAGTCCCTGGGCCAGTCCGGTTGTATTAGTTCCCAAGGCCGCTGCCCCCGGCACCGCCCCTGAACTGAGATTCTGCGTCGACTACCGGGGCTTGAACGCTGTCACCCGGACCGACGCTCATCCCATCCCCCGAGCAGACGAGCTGATCGACCGGCTGGGGGCCGCCCGCTACCTTAGTATCTTCGACCTAACGGCGGGCTACTGGCAGATCGGCCTCACACCCAGGGCTCAGGAACGGTCAGCCTTCTCCACCCCCGATGGCCACTATCAATTTAAGGTCATGCCCTTTGGCATGAAGAATGCCCCCGCCACATTCCAACGTCTTGTGAACCAGGTCTTGGCAGGGCTCGAAGAATTCAGCGCTGCCTACCTGGACGATATCGCTGTATACAGCCGCCACTGGTCCGACCACCTCCGTCACCTCCAAGAGGTCCTCCAAGCCCTCCAGCGGGCCGGCCTCACCATTAAAGCCGGCAAGTGCCAAATTGGCCAAGGGTCGGTGACCTACCTTGGGCACCAAGTGGGAAGCGGGCTGGTGGCCCCACTACAACTTAAGATTGCTGCCATCCAGTCCTGGCAGCCCCCCGTCACCCAGACCGAGGTCCGAGCCTTCTTGGGGCTCACCGGATACTACCGGCGGTTCGTAAAGGACTACGGCAGCATCGTGGGGCCCCTCACGGGACTCACATCCAAGAATCAACCGAAGCGGGTCCACTGGACTCCTGATTGTCAAGCGGCCTTCGAGGAGCTGAAGGCCGCCCTGTGCACCGCCCCGGTGCTCCAGGCCCCCGATTACAGTCGGGAATTTGTGGTGCAGACCGACGCCTCCGACCACGGCATCGGGGCCGTCCTCTCTCAGCTGAACTCCGAAGGTCATGACCAGCCGGTGGCCTTCATCAGTCGACGTCTCCTGGCCCGAGAACAGCGTTGGAGCACAATCGAGAGGGAGGCATTTGCAGTAGTGTGGGCCCTCAAAAAGCTCCGACCCTATCTCTTCGGTACCCACTTCCGGGTACAAACCGACCATCGACCCCTGCAATGGCTGATGCAGATGCGGGGGGAGAACCCAAAACTCTTGCGCTGGTCCATTTCCCTGCAGGGAATGGACTTCACTGTGGAGCACCGGCCAGGCCAAGACCACGCCAACGCGGATGGCCTGTCCCGCTTTTTCCGCCTCGACGAAGAGAGTCCCCAAGGAGATGGGTGACTCTCCCCGCCTTCAGCTGGGGGGGACGCATGTTGGACAGGCCACACAGAGGGCTTGCTTCCCCCCCGCACGACAGGGCCCGAGCTCCGGCCCACCAGGCATACCCCCGTGACAAGCCCCTGTACTCCGTCTCCCGACGGACCCTCTGCCCTCGGACCCCTACTCATCACGGGGCCCAGCCCCACCGGCTTCCCCGGCCGGGTCAAGCCGCCATCTTGGGCCCTGCACCACGCGGCCGCGTGGCCTCACCTCGACCCTAACCCCGGGCCTGGCCGGCCCGACATCCCGGCACCACCATCCACCCAGGAGGTGAGCGGACCACTTGGCAGGTCAATGGGAGAACGAAGCGTCAAGAGCTCTTCCCCCGCCAGGTGCCGATCGCCTCCAGCAGCCCCCAGGCGCTGGCTCCACCCCCTGCTGGGTGTCTGGACACCTTCATCCCGGACCCTCCGACCTCCAAGTGCGAGGGTCCGGACATCAAAGGGCACCAGCCCTATAACTAAGGCAGCTCCGGAGCAGGAAGGCAGTTGTATCCTGGAGTCGAGAGACACCGAGTGAACTCAACCCTGACGGTCTACTGGCGCTGCCGTAGCCCGCTCTTGTGAACCATCGTCCTGCCTGCTGGCGCTGCCGCGGCCTTCTGCAACCTTCATCTTCCTGGGACCTGCTGGCGCTGCCGCGGCCCGTTGTAACGACCATCTTCCTGGGACCTGCTGGCGCTGCCGCGGCCCGTTGTAACGACCATCTTCCTGGGACCTGCTGGCGCTGCCGCGGCCCGTTGTAACGACCATCCTCACCGGGACCTGCTGGCGCTGCCGCGGACCGTACATCTTCCGGGGACCTGCTGGCGCTGCCGCGGCCCGTTGTATCAACCATCCTTACCGGGACCTGCTGGCGCTGCCGCGGACCGTACTGCCTAAACACCAAGCTCGAGGATTGTGAGCTCGTCATCATCTCATCTGAACTACCTGATTGGTAAATAGACTGACCCGCTACCCCCTTCCCTACCTTACGAGACTCTAATCGAGGGGACCCCTGCGTCCAGACCTCCTTGTACCATTCTACCGTATCATAACTAAGTACCTATAAAGAACACTGAACCTTATCCGTGTGTGATCTCTGTCTGTGGGGGGGGAAGTTACTTGTCTGTACGATCGCTGGAGACGGCTCTCCCTGGAGACCTCTCCCCCTGACCCCGGCCGGCCCTCCCGGTCCGTCTACCTTTTCTAACACCTATGCTGCATGTGCCTCTAGTTCCTGGATGCGGTCCCTGCTCATCCCTATTGGCTGCCACGCTGTGTGGTGCAGATGCAGTGCTGGATTGTCCCCAGGGCCTTGCTCCTCAGTCCAAATTCCATGTCATCTCATTTGCTATTGTGTCATGCTCTCCATAGTTTTTCCATGGCATGGTGGATGACACAACTGTGTCTTGCAGGGCCTACATATGTACCTTGTTTTGTAGTTGTAACTCTTCCTTTGTTTCAGGCTATGCACTGTAACCTAAGTAGATTGGACTCATGTGACATATGTATACAGGTGTATGATTAATTTCTGTCTCTTCACCCTGCCCACAGCATCGTCGGGGACACGGAGGGAGACATGGACACAGACGGCGCGGAGGGACCGAGCACCAGTGCCAGCGGTGACATCGTGCCTGGCACATCGAGTGGGACTGAGGCGGAGGAGAGTGAACCCGGGGACCTGTCGACTGGCACAACAGAGTATGAAGCTGACGGGTCCGAGGATGATCTCTCCGAGTGGGCGGTGGCTGCACCACCATCTGACAGCAGCCCTACATCTCGCACCGCCCCCTCCATTGGCATCAGCCGCCTCCCACGTGCTCGTGTCCCTTCCCAACGTGCCCGGTCACCACATGTCTCCTTCCTGCCAGGCACCGCACCCCCTGCCCCTGTCTCCACTGCTGCCGCCAATGCTGAGTCTGTGGACATCCAGCGGCAGTTGCATATTGGTCAGACTGCGATCCTTAATGTCCTCCATGCCCACAGCCAGGTCCTCAACAACATGGAGGCATACTTGGAGGGCATTCATTCATCGCAGGCTGACCAACGCAACTTGCTGAGGTCCATAGACTCCACACTGACTGCAGCAGTGGGTCTCCTGCAGCGCTACGTCCCACCCCCTACCCCTGCCCTATCCACACTTCCCACTCCCATCCCTGTCCCACGTACACCCAGACGTCAGCATGCACCCACCACAACACACACAGGCACCACACCAGCAGGGAAGGTCCACCGCACACCTCCTGACACGCACACACAGGGTGAGGTAGGCACACCCACTGGGTCGGGGGCAAACATGTGACACGCAGCCAGAGTGGGAGTCCGCATTCCACCCAATCCACTCCCTCCAAATCCCCTCTCCTCAGCTCTCCTGGCCACATCTCCCCCAAAGACTCCTTCATGGCCACTCTGTCCCTGAGCCCCACAGTGACACCACCACGCAAGCGGTCAAGGAAGTCCTCGGTCAGGGTGGTTGATTCCCCCCCCCTGTCTACACCCTCCCCCTGTGGCGCTGCGACCCATCCCTCTGACCCCCCCCTCCTTGGGGCCTGTGGTTCCTTTGGGTGCAGGGGATTCCCTGGCGGACCTTGCTAAGGTGTGCAGCGAGATCCTGGCCTCCACCTTTGGCCCTGCCCCACCCCCTGTGGTGGAGCCCTCCATCCCTGCACCCACCAAGCCTACCCTTCACCCTCCTGTCCCTGCGGTGCCTGTTACTTCCCGCCCACATGATGCCCTCACCCCTGTGGAAGACGATGGAATGTAACTGTGCAGGCAAGCTAGGCTCCCACTGTGTCCCCCGTTCCAGCTGTGACTTCTGGACTGCCCAATGGGCTTTGTAAATATTGAACTTTCTACGGACATACAATTTTTGATATTGCTGATTAAAGCCATTTTTGTTTCCTTTGAACACTACTGCTATTCTTATATTGCTGTTGGTGGAGCTGCTACATGATTTTGGGTGGTGATCATGTGTTGGTTGTGTGGGAAATGTAGTTGTGTGCTGGTCATAGGGGGGACCCTGGGATCTGTGTGCCATCACACGGTGTTAGCTAGGTTTCTGTGTTCATGTAAGCAGTTGCTGCATGGTGAAATTGTCCCAAGGTGGATTCCTTCCTCTGTGTACCCTGCCATCTTCCCTGCAGGGTGTTCCCAATATTTAGCGCTGAGCTGTGTGTACATTAGCTGGGTGTGTGACGGACTCCTTCTACTTTGCACATGCATGCTGAGCGATGTCTCCACCTGCATCATTCGTGGCATTCTTGGTAGTCATTGTACTTGTGTATGTGGACTATTGACATGACTTCATGTGTACATGTTTTCTTTTCTGCACTATGCATGCGTATACTCCCAGCCTCGCACACATGTGGTACATGTACTGCAGGGTCTTTGTGCACCTGACTGAAATTTGTGGGCATGGTATCTGTGGCTACTCCACCCTTTGCATTCCATGGGCACTGCTGTGCGTGATAGGCACCCACCCCTCCTGTGTCTGGGCACTGCTGGGAGGACTCTGCACACACCCCTCCTGTGTCTGGGCACTGCTGGGAGGACTCTGCACACACCCCTCCTGTCTCTGGGCACTGCTGGGAGGACTCTGCACACACCCCTCCTGTGTCTGGGCACTGCTGGGAGGACTCTGCACACACCCCTCCTGTATCTGGGCACTGCTGGGAGGACTCTGCACACACCCCTCCTGTCTCTGGGCACTGCTGGGAGTGATAGGCACCCACCCCTCCTGTCTCTGGGCACTGCTGGGAGGACTCTGCACACACCCCTCCTGTCTCTGGGCACTGCTGGGAGTGATAGGCACCCACCCCTCCTGTCTCCGGGCACTGCTGGGAGGACTCTGCACACACCCCTCCTGACTCTGGGCACTGCTGGGAGGAGTCTGCACACACCCCTCCTGTCTCTGGGCACTGCTGGGAGGACTCTGCACACACCCCCCCTGTCTCTGGGCACTGCTGGGAGGACTCTGCACACACCCCTCCTGTGTCTGGGCACTGCTGGGAGGACTCTGCACACACCCCTCCTGTCTCTGGGCACTGCTGGGAGTGATAGGCACCCACCCCTCCTGTCTCTGGGCACTGCTGGGAGGACTCTGCACACACATCTCCTGTCTCTGGGCACTGCTGGGAGGACTCTGCACACACCCCTCCTGTGTCTGGGCACTGCTGGGAGTGATAGGCACCCACCCCTCCTGTCTCTGGGCACTGCTGGGAGGACTCTGCACACACCCCTCCTGTGTCTGGGCACTGCTGGGAGGACTCTGCACACACCCCTCCTGTCTCTGGGCACTGCTGGGAGGACTCTGCACACACCCCTCCTGTCTCTGGGCACTGCTGGGAGTGATAGGCACCCACCCCTCCTGTCTCTGGGCACTGCTGGAAGGACTCTGCACACACCCCTCCTGTCTCTGTGCACTGCTGGGAGGACTCTGCACACACCCCTCCTGTCTCTGGGCACTGCTGGGAGTGATAGGCACCCACCCCTCCTGTCTCTGGGCACTGCTGGGAGGACTCTGCACACACCCCTCCTGTGTCTGGGCACTGCTGGGAGTGATAGGCACCCACCCCTCCTGTCTCTGGGCACTGCTGGGAGGACTCTGCACACACCCCTCCTGTCTCTGGGCACTGCTGGGAGGACTCTGCACACACCCCTCCTGTGTCTGGGCACTGCTGGGAGGACTCTGCACACACCCCTCCTGTCTCTGGGCACTGCTGGGAGTGATAGGCACCCACCCCTCCTGTCTCTGGGCACTGCTGGGAGGACTCTGCACACACCCCTCCTGTCTCTGGGCACTGCTGGGAGGACTCTGCACACACCCCTCCTGTGTCTGGGCACTGCTGGGAGTGATAGGCACCCACCCCTCCTGTCTCTGGGCACTGCTGGGAGGACTCTGCACACACCCCTCCTGTGTCTGGGCACTGCTGGGAGTGATAGGCACCCACCCCTCCTTTCTCTGGGCACTGCTGCTGGGAGGACTCTGCACACACCCCTCCTGTCTCTGGGCACTGCTGGGAGGAGTCTGCACACACCCCTCCTGTCTCTGGGCACTGCTGGGAGTGTTAGGCACACACCCCTCCTGTCTCTGGGCACTGCTGGGAGTGTTAGGCACCCACCCCTCCTGTCTCTGGGCACTGCTGGGAGTGTTAGGCACACACCCCTCCTGTCTCTGGGCACTGCTGGGAGGACTCTGCACACACCCCTCCTGTCTCTGGGCACTGCTGGGAGTGATAGGCACCCACCCCTCCTGTCTCTGGGCACTGCTGGGAGGACTCTGCACACACCCTCCTATTTAACAATATGTACGCTTTGTCCATACACGTGTGTGGGTTCGCTCCATGGGGGTACGGGTCGTACTTACACTGTTGGCATGGGGGTACGCTCCTTGCATACGCGGGTGGGGGTACGTGTCGTACTTACACTGTTGGGGTGGGGGGTACGCTCCTTGCATACGCGGGTGGGGGTACGTGTCGTACTTACACTGTTGGGGTGGGGGGTACGCTCCTTGCATATGCGGGTGGGGGTACGTGTCGTACTTACACTGTTGGGGTGGGGGGTACGCTCCTTGCATACGCGGGTGGGGGTACGCGTCGTACTTACACTGTTGGCATGGGGGTACGCTCCTTGCATACGCGGGTGGGGGTACGTGTCGTACTTACACTGTTGGGGTGGGGGGTACGCTCCTTGCATACGCGGGTGGGGGTACGTGTCGTACTTACACTGTTGGCATGGGGGTACGCTCCTTGCATACGCGGGTGGGGGTACGTGTCATACTTACACTGTTGGGGTGGGGGGTACGCTCGTTGCATACGTGGGTGGGGGTATGCGTCGTACTGACACTGTTGGCATGGGGGTACGCTCCTTGCATACGCGGGTGGGGGTACGTGTCGTACTTACACTGTTGGGGTGGGGGGTACGCTCCTTGCATACGCGGGTGGGGGTACGTGTCATACTTACACTGTTGGCATGGGGGGTACGCTCCTTGCATACGCGGGTGGGGGTACGTGTCATACTTACACTGTTGGGGTGGGGGGTACGCTTGTTGCATACGCGGGTGGGGGTACGCGTCGTACTTACACTGTTGGCATGGGGGGTACGCTCCTTGCATACGCGGGTGGGGGTAAGTGTCGTACTTCCACTGTTGGGGTGGGGGGTACGCTCCTTGCATACGCGGGTGGGGGTACACGTCGTACTTACACTGTTGGCATGGGGGTACGCTCCTTGCATATGCGGGTGGGGGTACGTGTCGTAATTACACTGTTGTCATGGGGGGTACGCTCCTTGCATACGCGGGTGGGGGTACGTGTCATACTTACACTGTTGGGGTGGGGGGTACGCTCCTTGCATACGCGGGTGGGGGTACGTGTCGTACTTACACTGTTGGCATGGGAGCTATGCTCCTTGCATACGCGGGTGGGGGTACGTGTCGTACTTACACTGTTGGCATGGGGGGTACGCTCCATGCATACGCGGGTGAGGGTACGGGTCGTACATACACAGTTGGCATGGGGGTACGCTCCTTGCATACGCGGGTGGGGGTACGCTCCTTGCATACGCGGGTGGGGGTACGTGTCGTACTTACACTGTTGGGGTGGGGGGTACGCTCCTTGCATACGCGGGTGGGGGTACGCGTTGTACTTACACTGTTGGCATGGGGGGTACGCTTCTTGCATACGCGGGTGGGGGTACGTGTCGTACTTACACTGTTGGGGTGGGGGGTACGCTCCATGCATACGGGGTGGGGGTACGGTCCGTACATATCCGTCCCCACGCTATGTGATGCTTGTGCGGGCCGTACCCAGGCCTTTGCCACGTGGGTACGAGCCGTCCCGCCATTGTTGGGGTGACGTAGGTGTGGGCGTGGTACGACTCGTACCCACGCTCTTAAGGTGTGGGTACGGGACGTACCTGTCTGGTTGTGTTGCCGGTTCGCGTCGTCAAGAACTTCCGTTGTGGCGGTCGCTGGCTTAGCTGGACACGCCCCCACCCCCTCGTAGTGACCAGGGCCTGAGGGTCAGGTATGTCCAGGGCATGTGTGCTGTGTGACTGTGGTGGTGGTTTTGTGGCCTGCCCTGGACCTGCCACCCCCCCCCTTTCCCCCCTCCCTTTGTTGTTCTGACCTTCTGCGGCGTCTGCGTCGTAACCTGTAGAGGAGGTCGACTGCTATGAGGGCCGGGATGACACGTAGGTTCGGGTCCATGTCTGTCCGTCGCGTACGGGTACTCCTTGTTCGCGTCGTCCTGTCTGTCCGTCGCGTACTGGTACTCCTTGTTCGCGTCGTCCTGATTTCCCGGCAGTTTTTGGCAGCCGGAAAATATTCACCGTGCGGGATGACGTCGGTGCGAATCGTGATTCCTGGTTCGTGAATGGCAGGCTGCGTGCGTCCCGACGTCAGGTCGGCGCTTTCCCGGATCGCATTTGTATGTTTATTTTAGTCGGTCGGTGTTTTGTACGATTCGTACGGAAATGGTGTTTCCGTGCGAATCGTAATTCCATGTTGGTATATTTTGACGACCGGGTACGCGTCGGACGGAGAATATGCTCCGTCCGACGGTTCGTACCCGGTTTTTACCGGATCGTGATCGGCACCCCAGTCTCTTGGAGACTGTATGGCATAGCTGGCGTATCTAAAAGCGCTGAAACTGGCACTACAAAATACGGATTATAAATTCCCCACACTCAAAGTATGTGATTCATTTTACTGTGTCCAGTCCTATAGCGAATATTTACATTATTGTGCCAGAATGGTTTTAGAGATTCCAAAGGTTGCACAGTAAAGCACAAGATGCTTTGGGAACAGGTGGCAAAGCTGAAAGAAGACCTGCCACGGGCTCATGTTATTCATACATTGAGTCATCATTGTGTTGGCGTTCACACTGAAGGGAATTCGATGGCGGATGAAGCTGCAAAGGCACCAGTGCTCACTGTTGCCACTGCTGCAATAATTTGCTCCAGTACGAGGATAGACGGAACAACTATGATAGCTTTCAATGCCACGATCAACAGCTCAGCCCTGCTGAAAGGCTTTCTACTCAAGTACTCCTACAAGTTAGATGCACAAAACTTTCCATATGCTCAGATTACAAACACAGATCGCAGATTGGGATTGATACTAGCTGCACACGAGGGTCTGGGCTCAGTACATACAAGGATCACTAATAGTTTCACTACTAAAGCAGCGCAATTGGTGGCAAGGTCTTCCTAGGCAGACCGAAGCACGTCCACCACAAACACCTTTATTGATCTCAGACAAACCTCTCACATGTGTATATTTGGATCACTGCGGCCCCTTACACTCTGTAGGGGTTAACAAGTACATCTTGGTGTCAGTAGATTCATGCTCCAGATTCCTGTGGGTTTGGTCCAAGTGCTCGGCTGGTGCTCGAACATTTATAAAGGGTTTGCAAATCTTTATCAGCACGTATGCAATCGGCGTGCTACATTCCGACCAGGGTCTGGCATTTCACTCTCGTGCTTACTAAAAAGCCATGGAAAGTTTGGGTGTGGCCTTGTGGTACTCCTCCCCACATCGTCCTTAGGGAAATCTGGCAGTCGAGAGGAAAAACCGTGACTTAAAACAACCCTTAACAGCAAGGTTACTAGGCTCAGGTGGCAGTTGGGTCAATCTCCTATGTGGGGTTCAGAGAGCACTTAACAACATGCCATGAAAATCCCTGGGGGGTCATACACCTAATGAACTCCTGTTTGGAGTGAGTATGTGAGTACCTGACCTCGATAGTGTCAACATGGTGGCAGCTAAAAACCTATTTAACATCAATGATGGTTTGACCCCAAGGATCCTCACTCAGCTCCAGGCTCTTCCATCCTCTTTGCCTCCTTCATCAGAAAACACAGACCCAGCATAGTATCCTACACCAACGACACCCAGCTTATCCTCTCTCTCACCAAGGAACCCAGCTCTACCAGACACAGTTTCCAGGAAGTAAGGAATGACGTTGCATCCTAGATGCGCAGCAGCTGCATGAAGCTCAACTTGGATGTTGGACCTGGCCCATCTGGCAGGTCCGCCCCTGAAGTTTTTATGCTATATGTAACCTGGGGATGGTGATTCCCCCTCTGAGTGAGAGTGAGGAGAGAGCGACCTCCCCTTCCATAGGAATACATGGGGAATGGATGAGTCCTCAGTAGTTCCCGGTGCGTAGGGTGTGCAGGGTCAAGTCTGGTATGGATGAACTCGGGAGGTTGAATGCTGCGCAACGGTATATGAGGTATGAGTGTGTCTAGTGCAGAAGTCCCTCTTTTGGAAGTTGGCATATTTGTGGAATATGTGCCTGGCGTATGATTGGCCGGGGCTGGCTGGTGAGCCTGGCTCCCAGGATCTGGGAGGGTCTGCCCGGTGGTGAATGGAGTGTTTAGCATACTGATGTGAGGGGAGGAGTGAGCCTGGGTCTGCTTGTGGAGTGACCGTCTGGTTTGAGTGTCATGAATGAGGCTGGGTTTTCCCCAGACACTGCTGGCTCCACCCCCTGGGGTGCGGCTGATGTTCCTAGCCTGGCCAGTGTAAAGAATCCCCCATAACCAGTTCCAGCTGGTTCTCCCCCTGCCTGCCCCTTCAGACCAAGAATGTGTGTATAAAAAGGGTGCTGGGACACCCTGGACTTGTTCTTGTTCTCCAACTTGAATCTACCCGGAGCTGCTGCTGCTGGGGCTCAGGGGTGGCGTGCCTCCCTGGGCCCTGCCCTACTCCTGGACTAAGGATGGCCCCTTCCCCTCTTTGGCGCTGTTGGGCCCCCCTGAGGTCCTGGACTACCGACGGACTTTGGTAGCCTGCATCTAGCGCTGGGGAGCGCTGTCCCTTCTGCCCAGCGCCTGGAAGCGCTGCTCCCTGCCCCTGCCGCTTTGGGGTCCTTCACTCCTGCACCAGCGCTGGTAGCGCTACATTCAACGAGCCGGTGCCCACCCGGCGTCTACCCCGTGCTCCCAGTGTTCGATACCCCCAGCGAGTGCCTACCTCGCTTTATTCCCTGCCCGTGTGCCTTACGAGGGAGCCCACTCCTCGTCGATTTCTCCCCGAGTTCACCGCCGCCGCCCGGGACCCTAGTGACGTCATCCCCGGGCCGCGCTGGTATTGGCTGCCGGCCCGGGATTCCCCACTGGCGTCATCCCCCAGGCCGCGCCGTGATTGGCTGCCGGCCCGGGAGAAGGAGGAGAGGCCGGCCGAAGGAAAACGACGTAGCAGGAGCGGCGGGAGCTCACTCCGCGCCCCTGCGATACCCCCGTGAAGCTGCTGACCTTCCCCGGGGCTCCAGAGAGAGAGAGAGCCCCGGAGCACAAGGAGAAGGCTGGCGCAGCGAAGGAGACCGGCGCACCAAAACCGGTGAGTGCTGCTGCGAGCCCCAGGGAGGAGGGGCGTCGGGACACGTTGTCGGTGTCCGCCCCCCCTCGAGTGAATCTCCGGTTGTGCCCGAGGCCCAGGAGGCCTCCCACGAAGCCCAGTCCCCCGAGAGGGACTCCGCGTGCCCCCCCCCAATGGTCTGAGCCCTGCGAGGCTCCACCTGTGGCATTGCCCCCAGAGCCCAAGAGGCTCCACCGTATCATTGCCCCCAGAGCCCGAGTGGCCCCACCCGTTGGCACCCTTTTCCCCAGGGCCGGTAAGGCTCCCACGGGGTCCCTCAGTGGCCCAGCACTTAGTGGGCCACTGCTACGTTTAGCTTTGCCCCGGGCTCCCTGCCATGAACATCGAGACACTTGGGCACCTTGCCCCAGAAAGGCCCGCTGGCCTGTGGATTGCCATGGACCAGGTCTAATGTGATCCCTACACGTATTCTGTGTTGCACCTCTACGGGTGCTCCTGTTGTTGTGTACCTTGTCCTATTTTCCCCCCTTGAATACCAGATGTCCCCTATGTGATTCCTGGCCGTGGTCCCTTGGCCCTGTGCTGTACCTTCTTCCCCGAAGCCCCTACCCGTGCCCCTGGCACCTGGTACGATGTGTGTTCCTATGTGTCCTGCTTAATACAGAATCTATTTTTCATATATATATACTTGGTGTGGAGTTCCTTTGTGGGAGGCCCGGGAGGTTGTTGTTGGTGGGTGCGTGCGCAAATGCTTCACATGTCCTCCGAGATAGGCCTGGCTGCCCGCGCCGCGTTGCCTAGAGGGCGAGCAGGGGTCGACCTTTCATAGGAGTGGTGGTCTCTGACTGGCTGTGGCGCAAGCCCTGGCCGGCCGGGGGTCCCATTTCCTACACTGGTGTCAGAAGTGGGATCCGGACTTGTGTTTGCGCAGTACCCCAACGATAACTGGCCTCCCTGCAAAACTCTGTATTGTACATGGTCGCAAAGAAAGGAGATTATTGTTTTAAGGGGTTACGTAAATGTCCGCTCTGTGAAAGATGTGTTCGAGTCAGGTGTCCCCCCCGTACCCCGCTGAATATGGTTTAGGCGTCAGGTGTCGCCCTGGCTGAATTGACGTTACCCCGCTGAATGTGTTGGAGGCATCATGTGTTCCGTGCACCGCTGAATGTGTCTGATGCGTCAGGTGTCCTTCCTTACCCCGCTGAATGTGTTGGAGGCATCATGTGTTCCGTGCACCGCTGAATGTGTCTGATGCGTCAGGTGTCCCCCCCGTACCCCGCTGAATATGGTTTAGGCGTCAGGTGTCGCCCTGGCTGAATTTACGTTACCGCGCTGAATGTGTTGGAGGCATCATGTGTTCCGTGCACCGCTGAATGTGTCTGATGCGTCAGGGTCCTTCCTTACCCCGCTGAATGTGTTGGAGGCATCATGTGTTCCGTGCACCGCTGAATGTGTCTGATGCGTCAGGTGTCCCCCCCGTACCCCGCTGAATATGGTTTAGGCGTCAGGTGTCGCCCTGGCTGAATTTACGTTAAGTTGTATCCTGGACAAGGAAGACCTGCTGGCTCGGCCGCGGCTTGCCTTGGGGAGAGCTGAACATTGAGACCTGCTGGCGCTGCCGCGGCTCGTTTTGTGAAAGTTATGGTAGTTGTATCCCGGACAAGGAAGCCCTGCTGGCTCGGCCGCGGCTTGCCTTGGGGAGAGCTGAACCTTGAGACCTGCTGGCGCTGCCGCGGCTCGTTTTGTGAAAGTTATGGTAGTTGTATCCCGGAAAAGGAAGACCTGCTGGCTCGGCCGCGGCTTGCCTTGGGGAGAGCTGAACCTTGAGACCGGCTAGTGCTGCCGCGGCTCGTTTTATTGAATTTATGTTAAGTTGTATCCTGGACAAGGGAGACCGCTGGCGCTGCTGCGGCTTGCCTTGGGGAGAGCTGAACGCTTAGTTCCCAGGTGGAAGACCAGTGGAGGGAGGAAGTTCCAAAACTGATAGGAAGGTGTGTTCTGAGGGTGTTCCCCCTGGGAGGACGCGGAACCTCAGAAGTAGCGGTAGGGTGGGGCATTCTTGCCCGTGACCTCTGGCAAGCCTGAGGGTGCGGACCCTAGGTGGAAGGAACAGTGGTAGGCGTGGCTACCCTGAGAAAGGGAGTGGAGAAGGGCTATTGTGGGCCCGGGGTTACCACCCCCCACTCCGGATTAGCAGGGACCAGTGGTATCTGGGGAGCCCAGGACCTGGTCCTAGTCACAGACAACTAAGGCGTACCAGTAGGATAGCCTGGTTGGGCCTATGTCTTTATTGTTTTTCATTTTTTTCACATTTTTAGCCTGTGTGTGTCTATCGGTCCAGGTAGGCGTTGAACTGGAGGGTGGCTCGGTAGCACGGGCCACGTCCATGTTCTATCGCCTTGCAAGCAGGGAAGTCCATCACGGTAGTGATTGGTCTACCCTGCCTTTGGGCTGGGAGGGACGTGTGTTGGACCTGGCCCATCTGGCAGGTCCGCCCCTGAAGTTTTTATGCTATATGTAACCTGGGGATGGTGATTCCCCCTCTGAGTGAGTGTGAGGAGAGAGCGACCTCCCCTTCCATAGGAATACATGGGGAATGGATGAGTCCTCAGTAGTTCCCGGTGCGTAGGGTGTGCAGGGTCAAGTCTGGTATGGATGAACTCGGGAGGTTGAATGCTGCGCAACGGTATATGAGGTATGAGTGTGTCTAGTGCAGAAGTCCCTCTTTTGGAAGTTGGCATATTTGTGGAATATGTGCCTGGCGTATGATTGGCCGGGGCTGGCTGGTGAGCCTGGCTCCCAGGATCTGGGAGGGTCTGCCCGGTGGTGAATGGAGTGTTTAGCATACTGATGTGAGGGGAGGAGTGAGCCTGGGTCTGCTTGTGGAGTGACCGTCTGGTTTGAGTGTCATGAATGAGGCTGGGTTTTCCCCAGACACTGCTGGCTCCACCCCCTGGGGTGCGGCTGATGTTCCTAGCCTGGCCAGTGTAAAGAATCCCCCATAACCAGTTCCAGCTGGTTCTCCCCCTGCCTGCCCCTTCAGACCAAGAATGTGTGTATAAAAAGGGTGCTGGGACACCCTGGACTTGTTCTTGTTCTCCAACTTGAATCTACCCGGAGCTGCTGCTGCTGGGGCTCAGGGGTGGCGTGCCTCCCTGGGCCCTGCCCTACTCCTGGACTAAGGATGGCCCCTTCCCCTCTTTGGCGCTGTTGGGCCCCCCTGAGGTCCTGGACTACCAACGGACTTTGGTAGCCTGCATCTAGCGCTGGGGAGCGCTGTCCCTTCTGCCCAGCGCCTGGAAGCGCTGCTCCCTGCCCCTGCCGCTTTGGGGTCCTTCACTCCTGCACCAGCGCTGGTAGCGCTACATTCAACGAGCCGGTGCCCACCCGGCGTCTACCCCGTGCTCCCAGTGTTCGATACCCCCAGCGAGTGCCTACCTCGCTTTATTCCCTGCCCGTGTGCCTTACGAGGGAGCCCACTCCTCGTCGATTTCTCCCCGAGTTCACCGCCGCCACCCGGGACCCTAGTGACGTCATCCCCGGGCCGCGCTGGTATTGGCTGCCGGCCCGGGATTCCCCACTGGCGTCATCCCCCAGGCCGCGCCGTGATTGGCTGCCGGCCCGGGAGAAGGAGGAGAGGCCGGCCGAAGGAAAACGACGTAGCAGGAGCGGCGGGAGCTCACTCCGCGCCCCTGCGATACCCCCGTGAAGCTGCTGACCTTCCCCGGGGCTCCCGAGAGAGAGAGCGCCCCGGAGCACAAGGAGAAGGCTGGCGCAGCGAAGGAGACCGGCGCACCAAAACCGGTGAGTGCTGCTGCGAGCCCCAGGGAGGAGGGGCGTCGGGACACGTTGTCGGTGTCCGCCCCCCCTCGAGTGAATCTCCGGTTGTGCCCGAGGCCCAGGAGGCCTCCCACGAAGCCCAGTCCCCCGAGAGGGACTCCGCGTGCCCCCCCCAATGGTCTGAGCCCTGCGAGGCTCCACCTGTGGCATTGCCCCCAGAGCCCAAGAGGCTCCACCGTATCATTGCCCCCAGAGCCCGAGTGGCCCCACCCGTTGGCACCCTTTTCCCCAGGGCCGGTAAGGCTCCCACGGGGTCCCTCAGTGGCCCAGCACTTAGTGGGCCACTGCTACGTTTAGCTTTGCCCCGGGCTCCCTGCCATGAACATCGAGACACTTGGGCACCTTGCCCCAGAAAGGCCCGCTGGCCTGTGGATTGCCATGGACCAGGTCTAATGTGATCCCTACACGTATTCTGTGTTGCACCTCTACGGGTGCTCCTGTTGTTGTGTACCTTGTCCTATTTTCCCCCCTTGAATACCAGATGTCCCCTATGTGATTCCTGGCCGTGGTCCCTTGGCCCTGTGCTGTACCTTCTTCCCCGAAGCCCCTACCCGTGCCCCTGGCACCTGGTACGATGTGTGTTCCTATGTGTCCTGCTTAATACAGAATCTATTTTTCATATATATATACTTGGTGTGGAGTTCCTTTGTGGGAGGCCCGGGAGGTTGTTGTTGGTGGGTGCGTGCGCAAATGCTTCACATGTCCTCCGAGATAGGCCTGGCTGCCCGCGCCGCGTTGCCTAGAGGGCGAGCAGGGGTCGACCTTTCATAGGAGTGGTGGTCTCTGACTGGCTGTGGCGCAAGCCCTGGCCGGCCGGGGGTCCCATTTCCTACATTGGAGAAAACTGAAGTCCTCATCCTCAGATCAAATTAACCCCTCTGTGGGGGACAACACCCAGTGGCTCCGCACCCTCGGCAACGCTTGTACACTTATGAACTATGCCAGCAACCTCAGCATCATACTCGACTCCTCCCTCACCATGAACCAACAGATCAACATTGTATCTTCCACGTGCTTCCACATCCTCTGCATACTCCGCAAAACCTTCAAATGGATCCCCCCGAATCCAGAAAGACCGTCACCCTCGCAATCATAAACTAGCAGACTGGAGTACGGGAACGTCCTCTATGCCAGAATCAACAAATCTCTGCTCAACATACTCCAGCCCATCCTGAACGGTGCAGCCAGGCTCGTCCTCAGCCTCCCACGACAAGACCACATCACCCAGCACCTATGAGACCTCCACTGGCTCACCGTTGAAAAGAAAGTGACTTTCAAGCTGCTCACTCACGCCTACAAATCCCTCCACAACACCGGGCCCCAATACCTCAACAAAAAAATCTCCTTCTACCGCCCTAAGAGAAACCTCCCCTCCGCCAACCTAGCCCTGGTTGAAATCCCTCGCATCCGCAGAGCCAGAACGGGAGGAAGAGCCTTCTCCTACATCGCGGTCATGACCTGAAACAAACTCCCCCTCAGCATCATATTAACCCCCACACTGCAGGCATTCAGGAAGAGCCTCAAGACCTGGCTTTTCGGATGAATCAGAGCTGCCCAAAATCCCCACTCCCCCCAGCACCTTGAGACCCTCACGGTGAGCAGAGCGCTTTACAAATCCCTAATTGATTGATTGATTGATTGGATGTTTTACAGGACCTTAAAGGATACCGAGCTTTAGAGAGCAATGTCCATGTAAAACGCACCATCACTGGGGAAGTAAAAAACAGTATCGACAAGACCTGCCTGGGTCCTGGAGATTGTGGACCTAGGCAGAGAGAAAATTGTGGACAAGAAAGAATTTGGACCATCTTACAGAGCACCTGTACCTGTCCTAGCTGTCGGAGGTACTAGAACTGTCCTTCTTCTGCTCTTTGCCAGCCACCAAGACAAAAGATTTGTGTCAATTGATCTGATCAAACCACACTGTGTGACCGATTTTAAACAGTAGGCCACGTGGGCTCCTGGGTAGCCTTTGCACTCCTCTCGCTACCGTACAGGAAGTTCAGATGGAAGCTTTAATAGCGACTGAAGACTCCACTTTCCAAAGAGAAGCTGTGAATGACAATGAAATGATGCTTCTCCCTATTGAAACAACTACAACTGTACAGTTAAGTAAAGAAATTTCAATTACAAAAATTGATGATGTCTATGTAAACATGCCATAGGTCGAACAATCTACCAGTTCTATAAAAACTGCTGAGCTGGCAAGAATAGACCAGATTGTGTCTGGTTCCTTCATGCTTTATGACGATTTCTCATTAGATCCAAGTGAACCTGAGCTGCCTACAATGCTTCTACCTTTCAAGCCTTGAGTTTATGCTTTCCATCTTTGCTTGAAAATGACTCACCTCATTGTTCCCTGGATATATCTCTGGATTACAATTGGATTACTTTTCCTATTACTTTAGATTGGTATAGTAACTGTCTTTTTCCTACTTCTGAATGGACATGTTCTCCCAGAACGCTCAGCAGTACAACTCTTGAACATGGTTCTTAAACCATAATGCATCATCACACAGTGAGCTAAGAGACTTGGTGAACATTACATCGGTTCCAGTTCCTGAAGGGATTGTATGGGACAGGTTATTGTAGGATGTATATGGTCCAACTGAACTTTTAAAAATTCCTTATTTGTTTAAAATATCTTTAAATTATACCATCACCTCTAGTACTTTCTCTGATGATTGGGACATTGAAACTGTGCATAATTTCCTTTCAGATTTACAGCAATCAGCAGCATTTTCGAATGATAAATTGTATGATGGTACACGTAATTTTGGAGACATGTTCATTTACCAGCATTATGGTCACCATTTTCTACGTAAAGCTGGTATAATTACACACAATGGGATCACTGCCCAACACCGCAGAAAGGTAGTTCAAAGTCTTTTGCACAGACGTTTGCTTATTTTTCAGGTTTTGAAACATCAGACCCAGCATCGTATGACTATAGGCTTGCACCTGCGAAGAAAAATATGCTAACAAACACCAAGCTGATATGCTCTGCTTCTTTTATTTCCCAACTGTCTATACAGGATTTTGACGGAATATACAATGAACTGTGGACGATTTCTCAACAGGACGCTGCTGAGAGATTGATTGAGATTGATAGGATTAATTTAAAAAAGGCTTTGGCTTGAAAAATGCAATAGGTCTCGCCCTTGTTTAAGTTAAAGCAATTCTGTTTGTAATTAGGTGGCTTTTTAGCTTTGCTTTTATTAGTGTTTTTCAAACTGTCATGTGCATAACATGCATATGTATGCATATATGTATATGTATGCATGCATTTATATTTGTATTTATATAGATATGCAGATGTATATATATGTTTATATATGTATGTATGTATATAAATATACACATACATATATATAAATGCATATGCAGGCATATTATCTACTGGCGGTCGCCAGTAGATAGTTATAGTTAGGACCGTGTTTCCATAGGAAATCCGCAACATTCTATTTGGAATAACTTTGGCGCCGGTTGACGAATCCTCGCGAAATTTTCAAAATAGGTGGGGCGCTTTGCTTCGCTCGTACCCTAAAAATCTCGGGGGGATTCGTCAAGTGGGGGCTGAGAAAAAAGGGGGGTCCCAAAACGCGTTTTTCACATGCAATTTTCCATAGGGACCTTTAGTCCAAGGTACAGCCCAAACGGCTGAACAGAACTATTTGAAATTTGGCAAAGAGAAAGTCCTCAGGTCAGGGATGTGCCTTTTGCATATCTGGAGTCAATATGTTCAGTAGTTCCTGAGAAAATTGCAGTTAAAAGTACATGCATATCTATAGCCGCCCACCGTGCGCGCACGGTACGCATACCGTACGTGCACGCTGCCGTGCGCGAGCGTAATTCTGATTGGTGGTTACATGACAGTAAACATTACAGTCGGTCGAAATCAGGAAGTGTCGGCCGCCATTTTGTGTGTCTCGCACTGAAAAACAAAGGTGAAGAACGTGAAAAGGGGCAAGGTAGAGAGTTGCAGACCCCCTAGCCTTTGTCAGGGGGTCCAAGAAGGACCCAGAAGTGTGAAAAATAAATGTTTATTTTTTTTAAAAAAATCGCGGGGTGCGCGTACTGTGCGCGTATGGTACACGTACGGCGGTAATAAAAAAATAGAATTAAAAATCAAAATTAAATGTTTAGATGTTAGGTGGCTCTAAAAAGAGCCGTTGTGTTTATGAAGTGTTTTTTTGGTACCTACAAGTAAGTACCGATGCAGAGTCTAAAGTTCAAGAGGAAGACTCTGTTCCCTTCATCATTGAAATGTACACCGTCTCCTCTATAAATGTCTTGCATGTTGTAACGCAAGTTGTTGTGGTATATAGAACCCATACCATAGTCTCTGAGGAAAGCAGAAACAGACTTATTGACGTGCTTTCTTGCTTTGTCAATCTGCGGACAAAATTGGTTGGACCAGTTCCACTTTTGCCTTTGCCATATATTAGAATATACAAAGGCAGTTTGTGGAAAAAGTGACATCAATTTCACACAGGTGTCCTCAATAAGCATTTCCAGACCTACCCCAGTTAAAGTGCCTAGGTCATTTCCACCACAGTGCACAATAATAAGGTTAGGCTGTGGGAGATGTAGAAAGGTTTTCACCAAAGGCATTAATTGGTGCCACTTTAACCCTCTCTGACCAATCCATTTAATGTCTACATTTGGCAAAGCAAGGTCTTTCACAATACCTCTTTTTTCTGCAAACTTTTCACTCCAGAAGACATAGCTATGACCTACAATCCACACTGTGAACATCTTTCAAGGAGATCTGGATGCACTCAGAAGGTGTCTTTCAGTAGAATGGCAATATGAAAAGAAAGATAGTTGTAAAATGGAGGCTAACATACTTAAAAAAAAAAAAAAGAACTCATTGGCTGATTCAAACCATTTTACAGTTAAAACTAGGCTGTATGTTTAGATTTTTACAAGCATGTTTTGTATTGGTTCAGAAAAATGTGTACCCACAGAACATTACTTTGGATTTGCTGTTAGGTTTGAAAAGTCAAGCACTCTTGCTCTAAGGATTAGAAACATTGTGTGCTGAACTTCTGACCTCTCTGCTCACACCAGTGTTCCATGACCTGTTGCTCTGGTAGCAGGCAGAAGTAAAGTTGGGGGTAGGGATCATTTGGAAAGGGTTGAAATTTCCAACCAATAGAAATGTGTGTTTCCATTTGAAAAAAATGTGGGAAGCACTGTGATTTGGAGTTAACATGTATATGTGTGAAAAAAGACAGGGAAACATTGCCATTAACTGGTTCTGGTCAGAGGAGAGAGGTGTACAGCTCAGAGATTGTTGCTCTGATAATCTGCTGTTTGAGTGCCACATTTCTTTCTCAACTAACTACTTTTAAAGGTGAGTTATGAATTTGAGAGGGGATGTATGTGGTGCATTTTGATATAAATAATAGAAATGTGATTCTTCTTTTAAAGTTGTGTTTCACATTTTGTGTTTTGGGAGATATTTAACTGTCTTGAACTTGTAAGATATTATGGAGTATGTCTTCACCAAAGTTTTTTTTTTTAAACTTTGTTTATTGAAATTTTACGTCATGTCATTACATACATACAAAAGCAAAAAGAAAACCATCAGCAGAGGCAAGTGGCAGTGCAGAACTCAGGTCGCATTAGCATCCGATCCAGTGTGATCGCAGGGGCCAAGTGAACAGTCGTGTACAGTAGAATATGAGTGTTGATCGCTTGTATACAGGGTAGGGACATCGGGCAAAAGGTCAAAACACATTATAATCACCTGGTAGAGGCGTGGGGGCCCCTCAGACAAAGTTCACCCACGCGCTGCACATCACCCATAGCGCAGTCCCAGCCCAAAAATCTCGTATAACGAGTACATACAAACAATCCTCGCGCCCCGGAATATCGTAGAGGAGGGACCCAAAGGGGCTGCCCAGAGAGGAAGGTGGAGGAAGAAGAAAAGAAAACACCGCATCCACCCCCATACGTCCATAGCAGCTCACCGTCCCCCCTCTGCAGGATGTACGTCATGGACGGCGGGATCTGGATCGGCAACGGTCAGGGGAGGGGCATCTACTGTCAGAGCCTCCGGATACTGCAGTAAGTAACTTTGTAATGGTCCCCAGATATCGGCAGGGCGGGACTGGGCAGGGAGCAATTCGGAGTATGTCAGTACCTGCTCCTGGCAGTAGACCAGGTCCTTGAGCCACTCCTTAAATTTCGGAGCCCGTCCCCGTCCCCACCGGCAAGCTATGCGCCGTTTCACCAATAGGAGCGCCGTCGTAACAAATTTGCGACTCGCACGCGGAATAGGTTTGGTGTATCCCAGTAACGCCTGTACAGGATCAGGTGCGAAGGGCAGCTCTATCATTTGCGAAATGGCAGAACACACATGTGTCCAATAGCTCTGGATAGTGGGGCATGTCCAGGACAAATGCAAGAAGCCCGCCTGGGGGGCATGGCATCTCTCGCAATCATCCGAGTCCTGCAGCTGAAATCTGTACTTGGTGACCGGAGTGCAGTAGAGACGGTTCAAGAATTTAAAATGTATGATACGGTGTCTACTACTTGCTGAAATCTGTTCCGTCTGCAAACAACAGTATGTCCACCTGTCATCACCTAGCTCTAGCCCCAACTCCCGCTCCCACTCCCCACGTGCCCGGGAAACGTCGAGTGTAGCGTCAGAGCGGACTGCATGATACAGTATCGAGACCAAATGTGAGGGTGAGGTGGCCTGGAGGATCCTATGTAATGGAGCCATGGTGTCAGGCTCAGTCGGGAAAGTCGGCAATATGGCCTTCATGCCATGCCTCAGTCTAAGGTAGGTAAAGAGCTCCAGGGGGGTAGGCGTGTACCCTTCAAAGAAGCGTTCCCGGTCGCGAAAGGTCCCGCCGGAGAACAGATCTCCCCATCTATGGAGTCCCAGCTTGCGAATCAAATCTTGAAACAGTCTCTCTTGGAGAAGAGGAAGCTGCGGATGATAAGCAATTGGGAGAAGAGGGGAGTACAGGAACGGACTTCCCACTCGGCTCGACAGCTCCAGCCAAGCCCTCACCGTGCCCTGCAAGGCGTTATAGCTGGTAGTGGTATGTGGGAGCACACTGTGCAGTAGGCCAGGCAGGGGCAGGGGCGCCGCCAGCCAGTCCTCCGCAGCGAGCTGGGGCATAAAAGCGATCGGGTGGAACCAGTAGTACGCATAGTGCGCTTGGGCGCAATGATAGTACAGTTCCAGATCCGGTATATCGAAGCCTCCGCGCGAATATGGAGAGGTCATCGTAGCCCACTTCAATCTAGGTCTCTTCCCCCCCCACACCAACCGTATCAATTCGGATCGCAAACGAGTGAAGAAGTGCCTGCTCGGGGGGAAGGGAATGTTCATAAACAAGTATAGAAGCCGGGGAAGCACCACCATCTTAATCAGGGCTGCGCGCCCAGCCATCGACAGAGGGAGCGCAATCCAGCAGTCGACACAAGAGGAGACATGCAGCAATGTCGTGCCATAGTTTAACCGCATGAGCTCCTCCCTATCTCGAGAGATCTTAATGCCTAGGTACTTGACTTCGGACTCACTCCATTCTATGGGATAGTCGAGCGAAAAGGTCTGTGAGCCATCAGTTAGATGGAAGATCTGGGACTTTGACCAGTTGATTCGTACGCCCGACATCTCCCCATATGTCAAGAATTCCCGGAGGAGTGGGTTCAGGTTATTTTGAGGGTCCCGCACATACAGAGTAATGTCATCTGCATACAGCGACAGCAATATCTGTCGCTGCTCACAGAACAGCGCTCGGTTTTGGTGGCGTTGTCGGAGCCGCGAGGCGAGAGGCTCAAGCGCCAGTGCAAATAAGAGTGGGGAAAGTGGGCACCCCTGCCTGGTCCCTCGGGCAATTCCGAAGGGTTCGGACGTCCTGCCATTGATTAAGACCCTGGCACACGGACTGCCATAAAGAATAGCTATCCATCTCAGGAACACCAGAGGAAAACCCATGTGAGTCAGCACAGCCACCAGATAATCCCACTCCAAGGAGTCGAACGCTTTCGTAGCATCCAAAAAAAACGCCACCATCTGTAGGCTGGGATCCACATTCTGCAAGATTGCAAATAGCGTGCGCAAGTTGTGCGACGTCGCCCTTCCGGGTATAAAACCCGATTGGTCCGGGAGTACCAGTCCCTCCATGAGGAGCGTCAAACGATTAGCCAGAGTTTTAGCAAGGATCTTTGCATCACAGTTAAGGAGGGACAAGGGCCGATATGAGTCCGGGGAAGTTGCCGGTTTACCTGGCTTCAAGAGGGAGGTAATCAGTGCCTCTCTCATGGAAGGGGGAAGCTTCCCCAGCGTGTGGGCCTCGTCGAATACCTCTTTTAAAATCGGGGCAAGGATATCAATGTAGGATTTATAGAATTCTATCGGGAGACCATCAAGGCCCGGGGCCTTCCCCGAGGCCATCTGCATTATGGCCTCCCGAATTTCGTCAATCCCCAGAGGAGCCATTAAGAACCAGCGCTGTCTGTCAGAAAGCCATCCCAATGTAATTTCCCCCAAATATCGGTCCAGCTCCGGTGCGTGTGCATGAGTAGAGGAGTACAGTTCAGTGTAGTGGGCAACAAATGTTTGCATTATAGACTGGGTATCCCTGTGGAGTGCCCCCGAAGATCCTTGGATCTCAAGGACATGGTTGTTGAAACGGGGCGGACGTATTGCCCATGCCAGGAATTTACCCGGCCGTTCTCCCTCCCCGTACCTGCGAGCTTGGAAGTGTTTCCCCCTAAACCGAACCTCTCTATCCGCGGTGGCTTTGTAGTCAGACAATAGGTCTCGGAACCTGGCCTGCGTCTCTGCATCAGTGGAAAACGTGGGGGCGGTCTCCAGGGCCTTAAGGTCGGCCTCCAGTTTACTAAGGCTGTTACGTAGGTCCCTGAGGACTCCCACCCCTTTCGAAATGCACAGCCCCCTGATGGTAGCCTTAAAGGCCTCCCAGACTACAGCAACACTGTCCACCGTTCCACCATTTTCGCTGAAAGAAGCCCTCGGTCTCCTGTGCAATTTCCGATCGAAAGACCTCATCCAACAGGGCAGAAGGCTGCAATCTCCAGGACATCGGAGAGCCAGCAAGGTCAACCAGTTCCACACCCATCAGGACCGGGGCATGATCGGAGTACGTGCGCGCAAGGTGTTCTACCCAGCATATCGTGGGAGCGAGTCCCGGGGAGACCAAGAAATAGTCCAATCTTGCCCACGTGGCGTGTGCAGCCGACCAATGCGTGTCCTCCAAGGTCGCCGGGTGCCTAGAGCGCCATGCGTCCAGCAGATGACGCTCAGTAAGAAGGTCGCGAACATATGCCTGCGAGCGAGAGTAGTGTTGAGGGCCGGGATTTGCCCTATCTTTCGTGGGATCAATAGCTACATTAAAATCACCTCCCCACACTAAGTAAGTGGAGCCTATGCTCAAAATCTCCCCCCAGAGCGCCTGAAGGCATTTCGGATCTTCAGAGTTGGGGCCATAGTAACACGCCAGAGTGAGCGTGTCCGCGCCCATGCGTCCCCAGACAATACAATACCTGCCCTCCCTATCTGTCCGTTCACCCATGTGCACAAAGGGGGTGTGTTTCTTAATGAGGATTGCAACTCCTCGTGAGTAAGTGGAGTAGGAGGAAAAGGAACGGTGTATGGCCCACCTGGATGCAAACAGCGATGGCCTGGATGGGTCCAGGTGCGTCTCTTGAAGGAAAGCCACGCTGATGTGATGTCTATCCAGATACGCCAGGATCTGTCTACGCTTTCTAGGGTCTCCCAAACCCCTCACATTCCAGGTCAGGAAATTAAGCTGCCCAGTAAAGTCCCTGCTTGCCCGCGGATCACCCATGGGGATCAACAATTCTCAGATATAGTAACGCAATGCCACCGCCGCCCCTAAAATGATGCGAAACAGACGATGCAATCACCACAACATACCAATTAACACTAACAGACAAAAAAGAAAATTCCCCACTCCCCCCCCCACCCCCCACCCACAGCAGCATCCCAATCATGCCATCTGGATAGTCTCCTTCCTCCCCACCCCAGAACCAAACCCTTCTATAGCCAGCGCCACAAGGGATTAACATTTAAACTGAAAGACAATGGGGTAATACCCTTTGGAGGTCAGTCTAGGTGGAGACACCGTGTCCCCTCGACCCATGGGAGTGTGCCCGGCCATGGACCGAGCCCCCTCCAGGGACAAAGAGCGCCCAGCGAAGTGAGATGTCCTGAGAGTCAGGTGCGCGTTAAATGGAGGTAGGGCTCTGGTTACATCCCCCCACCCACAGCGCAGCCAGGCCTTCAAGTCCCCATAACATGGTCCGTGGCAGCATACATCTGCATCCGCTTACCAACTGTCGAACATCTGCCCCGGAAGCGCCAGGTCGACGACCCAGCGCCGTCATACCGAGGCCGGCGAGGATGGGCTGTCCAGTTCGCGCCTCTTGACCTGTTTCAGAAATTCCTCTGCTTGTTGGGGTTTAGTGCAGAAGATTTGTTTCCCCTGGTGGGTGATGCGTAAGCGAGCTGGGTAGAGTAGCGCATAGTCAATTTGAGCAGCCCGCAACTTTTGTTTGACCTGTACGAATTTCTTCCGCTCCTCCTGGACCACTGGAGTGAAGTCAGGAAATATGGTAAAGGCAATGCCGTCGTATGATAGGGTCTTCTTCTCCCTCGCCACTCGAAGTGCCGCATCCCGGTCCCGGAAGTTCAGCAAACGGGCGATGATAGGGCGGGGGGGGGGCCCCCGGCAGCGGCCTCGGAGCCAGTGATCTGTGTGCCCTCTCAACGATGAACTGCGGGGATAGGGAGTCAGCCCCCACCACCGCGCGCAGTAGACCCTCTACATAGTCCTCCATCTTGCCTACGTGGGTCGACTCTGGTATGCCAAGTAGGCGAACATTATTCCTCCTACTACGCGCCTCCAATTCCTCATTCTTGGCCGCTATCACGTGAAGGACTTTGTCCATGCGCGCCACAGTGTCTGACAATTGTGATGTGCGATCCTCGGAATCAGAGATACGCCGCTCTGCCTCTGAGATGCGTTCTCCATGACTGTCCACCTTGTGCACAATCGAGTCCATACGTGACTGCATGGAGTCCATTTTATCCACTATGGTCGCCAGACTTTGCCGCATATCCAGCAGTATGGATTTGACGTCATCGCCCGCCTGGGCGTCCACCGGTGCCGGTCCCCCCGCACCGGCCTCCGGCTGGGACCTGGTGGTCTTTTTTGTCTCGAAGGTGAGGCGAGGCTGACGGCTGTCCGGCTTCCCCATGACGACCCCGTCAGGCAGACCACAGCAGGAGCAAGGATATGGCCGGAAAGACCGGATCGTAAGGTAGTCCACAAGGTGTAAGAGGGACCAAGGGGGAACGCAGCTCTGCAGGGGCAGAGGCGATCTACCAATCTGGGCGCAGGCACACCTCAACCCCTACGAGAGCGCCAGCCAATCCCCTCCACCAGCGGCAGATAAGCACGCCAGGGACAGGTCCCAGCGCCAGGAGCCGCTCTCGATCACCCGGGGCCGCCACACTCCTCCACAACAGGCCGCCCGCTACCAGGGCAGCAGGAGCGCCCTCTCTCCGGGCCACCAATCGCTACGAACCAGCCAGGGGGGGGCAGAGGGGCCCAAACTGGGTCCCCCAAGTACTCACAGCAGCCGTAGCCCTCCAGCAAGGATCCAGTCTGAGGAAAGAGGCAGGCCCCGTCCTCCAGCGCCTCCAGGCCCACAGCGACCACCGCAGCTCCGCCGCAGCCTCAGTGCGATCCCAGGCGCAGGCCTCACAAAGCAGAAAGCGATGCAGGACAGGCCATAGGCCTCCGCCTCCAGCAAGCAAGTCCCCCGGGTCTCAAAAGCCTGCTGAATCCGCCGATCGTCGCACCACACCCAGCGGGTAAGGAGACAGGCCACAGCGGGGGTGGATGGGTCCCCACAGCGCGAGGCAGGTGAGGCAGCGTCGCGCCGCTGCAGTGTCCGGGAGAAGGCCGGGGAGGTGACAGCCGCGGTCGTCGCGGCCGCCGGCAGCTCACCTCGTCAATATGCGTGCCCCCAGCAAGCTCTCGATGCAGCCGCCGCCGCGGCAGTAGGATCAGCACAGGGCGAGGGCACCAGTCGGGGCACACGAGGCCCACCGCGGCTGTAATGCAGGGCAGCTGCCCGTAGCTCAGGCGCCGGAGGCGAGGCCCTCCGTCCACGTGTGCAGCGCCGCTCCCGCGTAGCGGTAGTACCCCGGTCACGGCTCCAGACGAGTTCTCACGCCAGCCGGCGCGGTCAGCAGCAGCCTCTCGGTCCGGCCCCGCCGAGTCCCCCAGGGCAATGCAGAGCCTGGGCAGCAGCAGCAGTGTACGGGAATTCACCAGGGTCCATTTTTGCAGTGAATCGCGACGCTCAGGGAGGATTTATGTAGGATTTTGTCGCTGGGCTGCGGGAGCTTCACCCACAGGCAGCCATTCCGCTGTGCGCCACCTAGCGCCTCCGTCTTCACCATAAGTTAAGGTGTACTGGTATCACTGAGGAATACTGTTTTGTGCCTAGAATCAAACCATGAGTCTGTGTGCACACAGGAATTGTTGTCAGAGATTTAATTGGTCTGGTTCTGTAAGAATGGCATTCGTAGGAAAGGGGCAGCTTGTTTTTTAGGTCTCGCGAGCCAAAGGCTCGAAGAGACATTTTATAACTGGGCTTTTCAAAGTGCTGCCGTGGCCTAAAGCTACAGTGCACGTGAACGTGCACGCGCGCAGCGCCATGTGTCTTTCCTCTGTAGCGATCGTAATCACGATCACTTTCACTTTCGCGGGCTCCTCTGTTGCTGGCATTCCCCCCTCCCTTCTCGCCCAGCCCTTCTTGTTTTAATTATACACCGTCCCATCCTTTTGCTTTTATCACATGCCGCTGTTATTTACTTTCTGTCTCTTGCGCAATACATGTTTTCTGTGCCCATCAGACCTCGTTTTCTTTTATTATATATTGCACTTTTCATCATTATTTGCTCATACCCCGTAATCGCACATCGCCTACTGGTTTTATAATATTGCCGCCTCTTCTCTCACCTGCAAACGCCACAGCAACAACCAGTGTTGGACGATCGTTGCTGCTGCCGAGGACGCAGAGCGAGGGCGGGATGTTCATAATGGAAAGAGGACTAAGGAAGCCTCCTTTACATGGCGGCCATATTTGAGAGGGACTTCGTCCAACTAACAAGCACAGAGCTTCCACGTTTTTCCACATTCTGAACTCAATGGTTAGCCAGTCTACTAGAGTCTGGTTAACTTTAACACAGTACAGACATTTACTTAAGTATGCCATTTCCAAGAATATACTACATGCAAGGTAAAACGTTCAGTATTGCCGCATTCTCGTACATAAAATTACCACGTCTATTTTTCTGCTGTTTTACATGACTCATGGTCACATTCCTGTTTAGGCACGGGGTGGGGAGGTAAAGCGATTTTTTTCAGAACCACTGGATTTGGAGCCAATCCTAGTACTCCACTTCCAAATTCAAATTCGCACCTTCTGCTTTCTTCTTCCCTCCCTCCTTCTCTCTAAAGCCCACTCAATTTTCAATCCCTACCTTCTCCTTGCTCCCAGTCCCTGGCACAGCCATTATCAAGCTGTCTCATGCCGCAAACTTTGGATTTCGACTTATTTTTTTTAGTTCTTAGTTTTGATTCTCTGTTTCATGGTTGCGTTTTTTCACTTAGTAAGCATGTTTATCTACAAAGATGCACGAGTATATTTTTCACGTTTTAAGCACGTGTTACTTTTAAGGGGTACTAGATTGACACCCCGATTTCGTATCATGGTTGATTGGCTTCTTTGTTTTGTGTAAAATAAGGTGGTTGTCACCTTTCAATAAAGTTGCATAGGCTTGTATGATCACTTTCCTTCCTTATAAAAGAAAATTCCCACACGTCTTGACGTGCACACGCCTTCCAGCGGTCACGTGGTTTTCTCGCGCACGCAACGTTTGAAGGCAAGAGCGGGGAGTTGTTTAGGAATTAAGCACTGCATTTCAGTTCCTCCGTTACGGCCTAGAGTTACACAGATTATTTACATAGACTTTCTCTTTCATAGAATCGGGACGTTAAATGACGATCTTCTGGTAAGCAGACGCTCGTTTAATTCCTGGTGTTCGGGGCCACGTATACATGCGCTCTCATGATACTCATTCCCATCTTTTGCCTTCCGTAGATCGTGCTCTTTACTGATATAGTGGCAAGACTTCGGCATTAGAGAGATGCTGTTTTTGTTGTTTACGTTACTAATCACTTGGTAATCCGAGTTAGACTGCAAATTTACGCAGAGTGTTTTACTTGCAGAATTACAGTGCTTTAACCGCATTGGAGGTACTTCCTGGTCTAACCTTACCAAGGTTTTACACACACGGGTTGATATACCATTAGTTCGTCATTCAGTCTAACACCACACTTTCACCGGGTTTTAGCTATAGGGTGATCAAGTGGTAACACTTAAACAAGCATTTGCAAAGCAATAGATCTCGCTTTTATTCGAGTTTGTGCTATTGGCATTGTAAATGACAGTGCCTTTTATTTATGTTGCCAAACTTAAATAAAAAGCATTGTCATTTACAATGCCAATAACTCAAACTCGTATAAATGCGAGACCTATTGCATTGCAAATGCTTGTTAGAACTGTGATGGTTTGCATTCAGCATAAAACAGTATCTCACACATTTGAAATCAACATGGTAGATTTTCCATCCACTCTTGCAATGGGTAAGGTTGTTCCTACATGTACAAAACTCCAATTAACCCTTATCACACATGTACTTTTATATACATCACTCCAATATTTATGCCGTTGTGGAAGCGTCCATGCACATGTCTATTGTAACTGAAATTACACAGTCTGCAGAAGCAGACTCTTAGCACACACCCAGCTGCTTATCCTGTACTATCATGCTTAGTATTCACAACTGTGTGGTGTTTCAGATAGCAGTGAGTAACGCTAATACATTCAATATCACCAAGGCTCATTTCCTTTGCTGGAGTGTAGTCAGTCACCCAGGTTACACACGTTCATGGTCTCAAAAAGCTGTTTGGGCATGTGCTCTTTTCTGCTTTTGAAAACTATAATGAAAATGTGTCAGACTGTTAGAGTAATTATCACTTGCTCTACCACAGTAGTAAGTGTGCTTTCAAATTGCAAAGCAAATTTCGTTTTCTGCCTAGAATCACACCATGAATCTGTATGCACACAGGAATTGTTGTCAGAGATTTAATTTGTGTTACTCTGGTTCTTTTAGAATTGCATTCGTAGGAAAGGGGAAGCTTGTTTTCATGAACTGTGTTGGTTAGCATTCAGCCCAAATTAATATGTCACAAATGAGAGGGCAATGCTAACACATTTGAAATCAACATGGTAGATTTTACTTCCACTCGTGCAATGGGTCATGTAGTTCCTACATGTTCAAAACTCCTATTAACCCTTACCACACATGTAGTCTTACATACATGTCTCCAGTGTTTATGCAGTTGTGCAAGCGTCCATGCAGATCTCTCTTCACCTGACAGTAGACAGTCTCCAGAAGCACACTCTTAGCAGAGAGCAAGCTGTTTCTCCTGTACAGTCATGCTTACTAATCAGCACTGTGTGGTGTTTCAGATAGCAGTGAGTAACGCCAATTCATTCAACATCACCATGGCTCATTTCCTTTGCTGGAGTGTAGTCAGTCACCCAGGTTACACATGTTCATGGTCTCAAAAAGCTGTTTGGACATGTGCTCTTTTCTGTTTCTGAAAACTATAATGAAAATGTGTCAGACTGTTAGAGTAATTATCACTTGCTCTACCACAGTAGTAAGTGTACTTTCAAGTTGCAAATGAAATTTCGTTTTCTTCCTAGAATCACACCATGAGTCTGTGCGCACACAGGAATTGTTGTCAGAGATTTAATTCGTGTTACTCTGGTTCTTTTAGAATTGCATTCGTAGGAAAGGGGAAGCTTGTTTTCATGAACTGTGTTGGTTAGCATTCAGCCCAAATTAATATGTCACAAATGAGAGGGCAATGCTAACACATTTGAAATCAACATGGTAGATTTTACTTCCACTTGTGCAATGGGTCATGTAGTTCCTACATGTTCAAAACTCCTATTAACCCTTACCTCACATGTAGTGTTACATACATGTCTCCAGTGTTTATGCTTTTGTGCAAGCGTCTATGCAGATCTCTCTTGCACCTGACAGTAGACAGTCTCCAGAAGCACACTCTTAGCTGAGAGCAAGCTGTTTCTCATGTACAGTCATGCTTACTATTCAGCACTGTGTGGTGTTTCAGATAGCAGAGAGTAACGCTAATATATTGAACATCCCCAAGGCTCATTTCCTTTGCTAGAGTGTAGTACGTCATCCAGGTTACACAGGTTCATGGTCTCAAAAAGCTGTTTGGACATGTGCTCTTTTCTGTTTCTGAAAACTATAATGAAAATGTGTCAGACTGTTAGAGTAATTATCACTTGCTCTACCACAGTAGTAAGTGTGCTTTCAAATTGCAAATCAAATTTTGTTTTCTGCCTAGAATCACACCATGAGTCTGTGCGCACACAGGAATTGTTGTCAGAGATATAATTCGTGTTACTCTGGTTCTTTTAGAATTGCATTCGTAGGAAAGGGGAAGCTTGTTTTCATGAACTGTGTTGGTTAGCATTCAGCCCAAATTAATATGTCACAAATGAGAGGGCAATGCTAACACATTTGAAATCAACATGGTAGATTTTACTTCCACTCATGCAATGGGTCATGTAGTTCCTTCATGTTCAAAACTCCTATTAACCCTTACCACACATGTAGTGTTACATACATGTCTCCAGTGTTTATGCAGTTGTGCAAGCGTCCATGCAGATCTCTCTTGCACCTGACAGTAGACAGTCTCCAGAAGCACACTCTTAGCAGAGAGCAAGCTGTTTCTCCTGTACAGTCATGCTTACTATTCAGCACTGTGTGGTGTTTCAGATAGCAGTGAGTAACGCTAATACATTGAACATCACCAAGGCTCATTTCCTTCGCTAGAGTGTAGTACGTCATCCAGGTTACACATTTTCATGGTCTCAAAAAGCTGTTTGGACATGTGCTCTTTTCTGTTTCTGAAAACTATAATGAAAATGTGTCCGACTGTTAGAGTAATTATCACTTGCTCTACCACAGTAGTAAGTGTGCTTTCAAATTGCAAATCAAATTTCGTTTTCTGCCTAGAATCACACCATGAGTCTGTGTGCACACAGGAATTGTTGTCAGAGATTTAATTTGTGTTACTCTGGTTCTTTTAGAATTGCATTCGTAGGAAAGGGGAAGCTTGTTTTCATGAACTGTGTTGGTTAGCATTCAGCCCAAATTAATATGTCACAAATGAGAGGGCAATGCTAACACATTTGAAATCAACATGGTCGATTTTACTTCCACTCGTGCAATAGGTCATGTAGTTCCTACATGTTCAAAACACCTATTAACCCTTACCACGCATGTAGTCTTACACACATGTCTCCAGTGTTTATGCAGTTGTGCAAGCGTCCATGCAGATCTCTCTTGTACCTGACAGTAGACAGTCTCCAGAAGCACACTCTTAGCAGAGAGCAAGCTGTTTCTCCTGTACAGTCATGCTTACTATTCAGCACTGTGTGGTGTTTCAGATAGGAGTGAGTAACGCTAATACATTCAACATCACCAAAGCTCATTTCCTTTGCTGTAGTGTAGTCACTCACCCAGGTTACACATGGTCATAGTCTCAACTAGCTGTTAGGACATGTGCTCTTTTCTGCTTCTGAAAACTATAAGGAAAATGTGTCAGACTGTTACAGTAATTATCACTTGCAAAAAAACAGTAGTAAATGTGCTTTCAAATTGCAAATCAAATTTTGTTTTCTGTCTAGAATCACACCATGAGTCTCTGTGCACACAGGAATTGTTCTCAGAGATTTAATTCATGTTGGTTTTATTGTGTTTTTCACTCGTAGGAAAGGGGTAGATAGTATTATAAGATTTGAAAAGCTCAAAAAAAATATAGTAATATATTTAAATTACATAAAGGTATTTTTTTTTAGTTTCTTTCAGGTATTTCTGAACAACAGTGAAATAAATTAAAGATGCCTATAAAATCAAGAAAGAGAAAAGAACAGAAAAAACATTTATATTTGAAGACAACTGGAGGACCCAAATTAGTTGAAGATCCTCATGTTGGAAAAAAGTAAAAGTCTTCTGGTAAGCAGACTAAGGATTTTTTTTTAAATATCTTCAAAAAAAGAAAACATTTGAAAAATGTCCCCACTGCAAATAGTGTTTCAAGTAGAAAACAACAGGACAAAAGTGAGAAATTACTAAATGCTAATGTACAATCAGAAGCAATAAAGATTGACTTAAAAAGAAAAACAGCATTTAAAGACATTCATAGAAAAATGTTTCAGAGAAGAGTGATGTCCAATTTGCTAAAGGATGTGAAAAAATATAAGAAGAAAGCGAAATTTTATAAGAGAAAGAAAGATATTGAATCAATTGTAGCTAAGGCTTTAGAATTAAAAAGAAAACTATTCATTTTAATTTTGAACAGGATCCGTACATTAGATAAAATGGTCAATGTAATGAAGTCACAAAGCAAAACGAAAAGAGTAGTGAAAAGAAATAACTTTTGTAAAGTGTTTTTAGGAGAATGGATGCATAGTTCAAGTACTGAACCATTTTTTAATGAAGAGAGTTATCTTCAAAGTAATAGTTTGCTGCATGCAGTTGACACCAGAGGTCGTGCTTATGAAGCGAAAGATGGTTGTGTAATGGAAAAGGAGAAAATGGTTCCAAGAAATGAGGAAGAAGTGATAGCTGATGAGGTTATGGGGAGACGTCCTAAAGCCCCAGTGTACACTTGGAATTGTAGTAGTATTTGTACTGTACGACAAGAATCTATTGAAAAATTACGTGTGTTTCTAAGAGAATATAGTAAAAAAAAGTGTTAAACAGAAGATTAAGGTGCTTCAAAGACTAGATCCATGTAGATTGACAGAGAATACTGGTTTGCAAGGAAATTCTCAGGCTTGTCTTTCTAGGAAAGTTTGCCAAAGTGTTTTTCACCATTTTAGGATGCTGGCAGTTCATCATACTGAAATGAGAAAGTTTGTGAGAAGATTGTATTTTGCTAAAAGTCCAGCACTAAAGTTAAATGAGTTGAATAGGGCTCTGTTCCGTGGATCTGTATCAGATGTAGAGAAGGTTACTGATGAAATTCAGTTTTGTTACTTTGGTCCGGAACAAGAAAGTGCAGGTAATGACACAGTTATTGAATGAAGAAAATGTGAAAGAGAATGTAGAACCCACTGTTAGTAAAAATTTTGAAGATCAAATGACAAAATTTACTATCATCTCTAATGAAAGACCAAATATTACTTGTATTTGTTGCCGGAGAAGCCATTATAAAATTCAAACAAGAAATGTTGATCTGTATAAAAAAATGTGAAAATGAAGATAATTATAAGTGGAAGGATTTTGCAACATATATATTTCTGGAAAATAGTTTTGATTTGGGTGAATATCAGCGTATTTGTAAATACTGTTATAACAAGTTAGAAGAAAATAGAATTCCAGCCAGAGCTGTACATAATAATTTAGAATTGGTTGATATTCCTGCAGAACTTTCTGATTTAAATACGTATGAGTCTATACTCATTCAATGTGTCCATCCGTTTCAGACCATAGTGCGTATGGAGCCCAAAACAGGTAAATTACCTCCTTCGGATTTACAAAGAGGTTTAAAAGGAAGAGTTGTCTATTTGCCATTGGATTTGAAAAAAAATATGGAAACAATTGATGCAGATAGATTGGAAACTGAACCATTAGTTATTCTGGTTAATGGAGTACCAACAAAGAATAAGAAAATTTGGCAGGAGCTGGTAGATGTACGAAAAGTGCAAAGAGCAAATTTATATTTGAAAAGAAATAATAAATGGTATGAAACAATTTATATGGATGAAGATGAAGAAGTTTTACTACCAGACTCAGGAATACCAGCTGGGCAAATTGAAAAAGTGGATAAGTCAAAAGAAGAAGAAATTTATGAACATTTCAGCATACATCCTCTTCATTCAAAAGAAGTTATGGCAAACACTATTGATCTGTTTCAGATGAAAAAAGCAAAAGGAACTCCCGTGAGTGTATGGGAGGAGAGCTTGGTAGCTCGATGTTTTCCCCAGCTGTTTCCTACAGGAAAAGGTGGACGATATGATGAACGCCCAGTACAGATTCCTGCTTCTGAGTATCGTACTACAAGATTATATGCAGAAGATCCAAGATTTCGTCAAAGTATTCCTTATTTGTTCCATCTTTTATTTGAAAGTGACTTGTCTGCACTATCTTATGCAGTAAATCACATTTTAAAAAGTGGAGTACATCTACATAATGTGTCTGCAAAGGATTTTATGAACAAAGTGCAACAGTGAGATGATCATTTGGAATCACAATTGATGAATCTGATGGCTTGTCAGCGTGGAACTAATGAATATTGGTACCGACGCCATGGAGAAATGAAATGTATGTTACGGAATTTAGGAACTCCTACATGGTTTCTCACCCTAAGTTGTGCTGAGTACGCTTGGGATGATCTTCTGGATTTTCTTCGAGAGGCAAACTCAAATATTAATAACATCCAATACAAGACAGCAGGAGAATTGTGCTCATTGGATCCGGTTAATGTTTGCAGATATTTCAATCATAGATTTGAGGCTATGATGTCCTTCATCTGCAATAAAAAGAATCCACCTCTTGGAGAAGTTGTGGATTTCTTTTGGAGAAAAGAGTAACAAGCAAGAGGTGCTCCTCATATTCATATGCTGTTGTGGATCAAGGATGCCCCAAAATTTGGAACAGATTCTGATGATGCAGTTTTAAGTTTCATCGAAGAATATGCAACATGTGCTATACCTAAAAGCACAGAAGAGAAAAACTTAAAAGAGCAAGTTTTACGTTTCCAAAGTGATCGGTGTGGAAAATACTGTCGACGAAAGTACAGAAAAATTCTACACAAAATGTCGATTTGGATTTCCACGACCTGTTCTTTCAAAAGGAAGAGTCAACAGTTTTATGTCAGCTGTGCGACATACTATTACAAGAAAATCTCCCAAAAATACGTACAACCTAAGAAGAAAAGAAGAGTCAAAATATATAAATGACTACAACCCAGTCATTTTATCCATGTGGAATGCTAACATGGATATACAGTATGTTGCTGACAATTCTATTGCTGTTGCTCGGTATGTCACATCTTACATAACTAAATCTGAGAAAACGGAATTGAAGGAAATGTGGGAAGAGATTTCTCACGAGAAGACTGTCAGTAAGAAGCTATATAGTTTCAGTTTAAAGATGTTATCGCATCAAGAAATTGGATCCTACGAATGCTCAGATAGGTTATCATCTGCAAGTCTGTACTCCAAATCCAGAAGAATAATTTGGGTAAGTTTAGGCCTTGCAGGAATGCGAAATCGGGTACTGAAATCTGTTGGAAAAATTGAATATTTGGCAGACAACGACCCGGAAAGTACAGACATTTTGAAATCAAACATGTTGGACACATATTACCCAAAAAGAAGTCGTCATCTTGAGAACATGTGTCTCTATGAAGTGCTGCAGAACTACATTTTTACACGGAAAGCCACAGAAGACATCAACAGTGGAAAATATAAAGTCATTGGTGAGAAAGGATGTTTGGTGAAGCAAACAAAAGGAAGTTTGATTAATCACAGGAAGCTGAGTTGCGACACTCCTGACAAAAAGGAATGTTACTACTTAGCACTTTTACAGCTGTTTAAACCATGGCGTTCAGAGGATGAATTACTTGGAGATTTTCACAGCTATGAAGATTCCTTAAATGCATGTAAAGATACGATTGAATGCAGTACTTTCACAAATTATGTATTGATAAAACTAAAATAGAAAGTGCTTCTGATGTTAGAAAACTTTTAGATGTATGTTCAGGATGTACACAGTTTACTCAAAATGTCCAGCAAGATGCACAGGAATTCTTGATGTATATCCTTATGGTACTGGAAGAAGAAGGGGTAGAAATAGAAAATATGTTTGGTCTCTCTTATAAATGGGAACATAGTTGTGAAAACTGTTTCAACACATGCAGCTCTAATGTTGATTCAGAAAGGTTTATATATTTAACATTACCAGAGACTAAATCAGTGACTTTTAGTAAATTAGTTAAAGATGCCAATCACAACATGGAATGTTCTAAATGTAAATCAGACATGTTTTCAACGTTATTTTAAAAGAAATATGGACAGTATGTAATTTTAATGATGCAACGTTGTAGAGCTGATGGTTCAAAATTGGACACTTTAATAAAGAAGTTTACAGGACATCAATTATTAATATCTGGAAAAACTTTTGTTGCAGTTGCAATAATTTTCCATGATGGACCTTCTATAACTTCTGGTCATTACACAGTTTATCTTAAATGTGAAAAAGGCTGGACACTGTGTAATGATTCTCAATTGATTTTCAAGCAACGTTTGCCTGCAGAATTACCAAATTCCTATTTAATTTTTCTGAAACCAAAATTTTAGATACAAATTGCAACATCTGAACAAATCATTTTTGCGATTTTATTGGATTACCATTGGATATTTCATCAAAAAAGAATTTAAAAATTACCATTTGGCCTCATGGAAAGGTAAACATTTCTCTTGTGGACTTCTTTGACAGATATTATTTTGGTGTATGTGCTTAAGCAACAAGATTTACAGACGATATTTATTGCAAATAGTTATTGTTTTTAGATGATGTTTTTATTAAATATGTTACATTTCTATAAAGGTATGTTTTACTGAGAAGAGATTCAGGGCTTTTTTTAAACAATCTTTCAGATTGTTAATTTTTTTGCCCGCTGTTAAGTGATGAATGCAATTGGTTTCACGATTTACAGTGAAATTCAATATATTCTGAAAACAGCAAAAAAAGGGCAAAATATTGTTTTTTTACTTATGAAAATATGTGTACTGTATTCTAAAATGTATTGTTAAATATTAATACTTTTTTTCTTTTTTTACAGATTGAGAAAGAAAATTTAGGACAATTAATCCTTTTTTCTAGCAATTAAAAAAAAACATTTATTGATAATTAAGTTATTTTGTTGGTCAGGTAAGTTTGAAATATCTGTATTTATGACACATTAACTTTCATGCTCCCTTTTTTTCACTTCTCCTCACTCTGCTTTTCTCATTTCCCTTGTGGTCCCTCAAGTACCTTGAAGGGTGAAAAAACGATTGTATTTTTTTCAACAAAAAAAATGGGTGCGCGTACCGTGCGCGCACGGTGGGAATTTTTTTAAAAAAAAGTGATAAAAAAAAAAAAATTGTGAGGTAAGGTGGCTCTTAAAAGAGCCGTTGTGTTAATACAGGGACAGAGGAAGGAAAGAATGGCAATATTATAAGGTACCGCACTTGTGCTGCTCGATCTTATTGTCTATTAGGGGAATACTAGACTCCCCAAAAGCAATAAGAGCGTAGCAAGTATTGCACCTTGTATGTACACTCTGAAACCGAGGGTAAATGTCCAGAGGAGCAGAAGAGGGTGACGCTCCCACCGCAGAGGAAGTGCTCGGCTGAGCTGCCGAAGATGTACTCGGCTGAGCAGCTGTGGATGTGCTCGGCTGAGCTGCTGGAGGGGTTGGTGCAGTAGCTCGAGCAAAAGTCTTGGGATGTACATCCCTAATGTGTCTGAACATAGTGAAGATTCCAAAAGAGTACTTCTTCTTTGGATCTCCTCTAGACAAGACACGCCCCAAAGTTTGCAGGTGACTTTTGGAGCATTGACTTTCTTCTGCCCCTCTGGAAATGTAAAATATTGCCAGACAAAAGAATCCTTCTGTTTCCTCTTTCTCTGTCTGATAATGCTGTCCTGCTCACTCCCAGAAGAGGACTGCTGCTCTGCCATTGTATCACAAAGACACTTCAGCTCCTTCTCCTAGGGAATCACAAGCAATAATGAGGGGAATGGGTGTGGTGTTGGAAGTTTCTGGAAATGAAAGAAGTGTGGAAATGTGGATTCTCCTGACCAGTTATGTCCCCTATCTTGGACCCCAACGATTCTATGTGCATGTCACAAGTACATGTATGTTCCCTCCAGTTCCAGTTTCCAAGACGCAAACATATGTGTGTCTACCGTCGACATGTTCTCTGTCAGATCCGCCATCAATGGGCTGGATATTCAATTCCTAAGTATGAAAAGCCACCGACTTTATATGGCTAAGGTACTCCATTTTTACAGTTCAGGCAAGTAGGCCCGATTCTTTCCTCAAAGCCTTTCCCTGCTCTCTGTCTCTGACAGTTTCAGCTTGAGCTCGCATCTGTATCCATGAACTTTGTCCTACTCCCTGTGCAGCTAACGGTGCCTGCCTCGGCCAGTTTTCGCCTGCCTGCCAAGAAGCTGTATTTCACCTTCGAATTATCTAGTTTGCTCTTCAGCCGATGCATTCCTGTCCAGTGATTTAGGTAAACATTTCCTTTAGCTCACAGGCAAAGGACTCAGCCTTTCCGTCCTCCTGCAAGTGATTCATAGCCCTGTTGCCATGGAAAGTTTTCTGCCCCTCGCTTCTCATATAGACACTTAGACGCTTGTACACGCACATACAGTTAGTATAGAATAGATTCTGTCCGAGAGTCCTTCCTTGTGGATAACATAGTTCTCTAAACATAGGATGTTAGATGTGATTTGGGATTAGGTTGACATGACCCCCTAGACTTCTCGTCTCCACATGTAGAGCTAAATGTCAAGTCCCCTTCACCCCCTAGTTGCACGTCAATCACACGTCATGCTGCTGCGCACGCATCCATGTTAAGTATTATCGTATAGATCCACCTATGTAAGATAATGAGAGCCAATCATGTTTCTTTTTGCTCCTTATTACGCCTAGTTTCAATTACGTATCACTATGTTAATTTATCTTATCAATTGTTACGCCTTTCTGCACTTGTTTCATTGTAAATGTATGACCTATAAAAGTTACTTCTTGTCAATAAAGTATTGTACTTCACTTCCTGAACCCTCGTGGTGACGGAACCTGAAGGCCGCGACTCGAGTCGGCCATTTTGAATGGAATAAAGCCCATTTAGAAAACCTCTTATACCACGGATTCTGCCTCTTGTTATTCTGAGCTATTTTACTTTATTTTAAAGATTCCGCATGAAATTCAGTTTCGGTAAAAAGAATATTTACCACATAATGGCGCCCGAACAGGGACACTTTCTCATCTCACGCGCCGGCGGTGCGTTGCAGGCCCGGTCTCCTGCCACAGCTGGACGGACCATAAACGCGTACCAGCAGGATTTCCTGTAAGCTCCCTCCGGTCAAGCGGGGGCGACTGAGGCTGCGATCAACCCAGACGAGGCGGTGAGAAGTGCGAAGTATCCCGACCAGAGCCTAGCTGAGAGAGCAAGATCCGAGGTATACAGAAGCCCACCAGGTTTTTCGAAATCCCGATGTCCAGAGGGTCCGCTGTCCGCAGTCATCGAGTCCTGTCCATTCTCTGAGGCCTTCCGTTTCAAGGAGCTACTCGGTGAGTACCATCGCCGAGGAGGCGTGTTGACGCGCACATAGGTTGTGCCGGTCAAGACGGATTTGGGTACACAAATCCGGTCTGCACTGTTTAGCAGTGTATATGTACTGTTTAGCAGTATATCAAGTATTCCGAAGTATTCAGTTATTGTCAAGAATTCAGCGTGGTGATTAGTTAGGCAGACTGTCATCATTGTCGGTTATTGTCAAAATGATTAATGTTTAATGTTTAAAGTGTTCAAATGTCTTGCATATTGTGGTATGAATGATTGTTCTTTGTTCACTGTTCATTATTGTGTTTTTCGTATTAAGTGAATTCAAGAGTAAGTATCAGATCAGTTGTCAATATGCCGCTCTTCTCGAAGTTAAGACAGATTACTACCAGAAAAGGGGTGCTTGAAGAAGCAGTTCCTATTCCTCCTAGGGACACTCCAGGGCATTTTATGTACCACAAGCATGGCTTAGATGCCATATTGTTTCTTGATCTATGGGTAGATTATACCAAGGGATTGCCGGAAAGTCAAAGGTGGCCCGCAGCGGGAACCTGGGATGCAGAGTGCATCATGAAAGTGGAGGAAGAGTTATGGAAAAGAAAGGTCAGACAGTCACAGAAAGACGCTGTTGAGTTATGGCGTAAAGAATCTCATAGACGTACAGAAAAAGCACGTAGACAAGAAGAGAGGAGTAAAGAAAGTTCAAATAAAGTTCAAGAAAATCTATTAATTGAGGAAGGTATCAGAGTGAAGTCAGAACAAGTAAATAGACAAAGAAATGCTCTTATGAATGGTATGTATCCCCTTCTAGCCGAAGGACTACCAAAGGCTGTTCCAGGGATGCCAAAAGACTTGCCACCCCCGTTATTTCCAATTAAGGTACATCAAAAAGGGCATCCCAGAACCGCAGAAGATGTTTTTCTTTCCTCATATCTAGACGACACAGCTCCCGAGTATGCTAACGCCACACTACATAGACCGTCTGGCGGAGGGGTTCAACGTCAGGATCAGGTATCCGACCCCGTGCAACAGCAAGTCCCGATACAAGCTTCGGCAAGCACATCTGTCCCCGCAGTCGATTCTACAGTGGTATCGACACCCATAGTTGCTGTGTCACGTTCAACGAACCCATTCACACCCGACGCCCCAGATGGGGCCACGGGAGGTGCTAGCAATACCTTTACACCACCCAGAATAAATAAACTTGTCTTTCAAGAATCAGCGCATTCACGTACACCTAAATTCGTAAATGAACGTACGCTTAAGGAACTCCTTGTAAATTGTAGATATGACCCGGTGGTTGGTAAAGAGGACGAAATGGTCCTGGCATCATTACGCATCAGGCGAGCCGCAGAGTATTTAGCAAGGTTACCAGGAATGACTACGCATCTAGATAACATATACCATTTTGTTCAAACAGGACGAGATCCAGGATGTATTAACAGAGCTATGGAATTCCAGAAAGTAGAGATACAGGGGGAACTGTTACGTTTCCTCATAAACTGTGTGATCAGAAATCAAGACCGTCCGGGGGTAGACCCGAATGCAATGCTTATTCTTACAAGATGGAGCCAGAATATATCAGAAGGGAGACACGATAAGCAAAATTGTATAATAGCCATGTGCCGAAAAATCCGTAGAGAAATAGAGCGTATTCATGAAGAAAGATTGGGAACAGACGAGTTCGAGCAAGATGAAGTGTCCGAATCAGGGAATTCCGCAAGACAGTCAGAGACCATAGCCTATGTAGGCAGAGGAAGATCCTGTGATAATGCTAGATGTTTTTCTGATCCCATACACTCTGTATGCCCAAATAATAGCAGAACGTATCCGACGCCTGTAATAAATCTGAAGTCTCCTGAACATTTGTTTCAAGCCGCAGATAAAATACTACGAGAACGAAGGGGTTACCACCTCCTCGATTCCATGGATGAGCAAGAATTAGCCAGATCAGCTGTTCACTGGATTGACAGTCCTGAAAAATACGGTGATGAGACCGTAGCTCACACGTTTTTTAATCTCAGTGCAGATGAACAACGTTTAGCTGGAATCTATATGATTCAGCAACTCCTTATATTATATAAGAGCCAACATGCTGACCCTGGTCCTTTACCTGATATATTAACGGAACTACTCACGAACAGATGGAGAGGTTCTAGTAACAAGCTAATTAAAGAGATATTAGTGTCACGTAAACAGTATGTCCTTTTTGTAAATCCGGATTCTCTCTTGCTGCCCCACAGAGAAAGAACGCCGTACTATATGGATAGACAAAATCCTTTACGAGAAGTGCACCCAATAAAAGGCGAAGACAATGAGTTTCACCGCGTATTTGTTTACACACCCATATCAAAAATGGAATTATTAGAAATGAAGAAAGTAGTACCTAGTCATGACAAAGACCCAGCGGGTTTCCACCGAGAAATTAAAGACATGTTACTAATGGGAGAGTACACCTTTCCTGATATTATGACGATATTAAAGGTGCTTTTGCCTGCTGGCATCTATGAAAAACTGAAAGAAAAAGAGTGGGAAGTGGGAGACCAAAAGATAGACTGGACAGCATTAGCAGAGGAAGAAAGGGCCCGAACTGCAGGTTCAGGGCTCGGGGATAAAGTTAAACTGTTACCAGGTTTACTAGTACAGGTACTGCCACGTCTATTAACTACAAAAAAGGAAGATTGGGGTGCAATCACAGCCTGCAAACAAAAGCAAGATGAAGACACAAGCGATTATTATGCTCGATTTGAAAAATGTTTTGGTATAAACAGTGGTATAAAAGCAAGTAGTGACTCATATCCACATTTATTTGTGACAAAATTAGTGGAAAATGCATTGCCTCCAGTGAAGAATAGAATATTGAAATTCGAGAGTACCTGGCAAAGTAACACTCCGTCACAAATGCTACAAATGTTACAGTATCATCACAATAGAATTAGGGATGAACAAGAACACGAGCATAGACGCATGAAGGATACAAAAATGAAAATGCTAGTTTCTCAGACAGTACCAGCAGAGGGTCACAAAAAGGGTGTGACACATTCTGGTGATTCTGCAGCTCCTGTAAAAGGAACCTGCAATTACTGTAAGCAACTAGGCCATTATGTACACGATTGTCCAGTCCTGAAACGTAATATAGCTACAGGTATTGCAAAAGAGAGACCACGATTAGTTAGACAAGATCAGAATGAACAAGGAGCTATGCAGCATGGACAGTCCATGCCAGTTCAGCAACAGTCCATGCCAGTTCAGCAACAGTCCATGCCAGCCTCACAGCAGCCCATACAGTTTGTGCCAGCTGCACCACCGTTGCCTGCTACTGCCACACAAACCACAACACGACAAATGTATCAGACTGCACAATATGAATATCCTGAGTATCAGCGTTACGCATGAACAAGCCTAGAGAGGGAAGTTGACTTACCGCTCATCGAGATTCCTGTAGATCAAGAAGGACCGTATGTACATAGTGAATTGTTAGGTCAAGATAGAAAATTCTTACTCGATACAGGGGCAAGTCGAACAACTATAAAACGTAGTGAAGTTCCAGGGGCACCCCTCTCAGGCTCTCAAAATGTTTCCCTTGGTTTTTCAGGAAAACCTATTGTTAATGAAGTATCACAGCCTCTCCCACTTACGATAGGACCTTTGACACGAACTACAGATTTATTGCTTACTAAATCATGCCCAGAAAATCTGTTAGGAATTAAAACTCTGAAAGCACTAGGAGCCATAATATGTTGTTCTCCGGAAGGAGTAAGGTTGTTTCTACGTGATTTTAAAGGTCACTATGTGTCTAGGGACATGGATCCCCGACTACAGACTTTACCAGTACATCTATGGGCACAAGGCCCTACGGATGTTGGCTGCATGAACATTACACCATACCGAGTCACATTGAAAGCAGGAGTGGTACTACCACGAATGCGACAATACAAGTTACCACATGATGCTGTAGTGGCTTTGCTGAAAATCATTGATGAGCTAATTGCCCAGGGAGTAGTTGTAGAAACAGACTCCAATGTATGTAATTCACCGATAATTCCGATTCTTAAACGAACTGATCCTACTGCCCCACCAGTATACCGATTGGTTATTGATTTGCGTGAACTAAACAAGTGCATTGTACCACAATTTCCTGTGGTCCCTGATATATCATCATTATTGACAGCAATTGATTCCGAAGCAACATTCTTTACTGTAATTGATCTCAAGAATGCCTTTTTCAGCGTCCCAATAGATCCGGAAAGCCAATATTTGTTCGGATTCAGTTTAAATGGGCGCAGCTTTAAATTCTCACGCGCTCCCCAAGGATTCACAGAAAGCCCCAGCATCTACAGCCAAGCACTGAAACGAGAACTTGACAGTATCCACATGCCAGTCAATACTGCACTGCTTCAATATGTCGATGATCTGCTGATCACCGCGAGAAGCGAACCTGAATGTGAAAAGGCTTCTCTGACAGTTTTACATTTTCTAGCCGACAAGGGGCACAAGGTGTCTCCTTCTAAGCTGCAATTCTGTGTCCAGCGAGTTATTTATCTTGGTCACTCGCTGTCCAAGGAGGGAAGGCAGCTTACACCCGACCGCATTCAGTTAATTGCTAACATGTCAATACCCCAGACACAAAAGGAAGTGCGGGCTTTTATAGGCCTCACTTCATATTGTAGGCAGTGGATCCCTCAGTACGCATTTCTAGCAAAACCACTCATTCAGTTAACCACACAGGAGGCAGCCACATCGACTGTTCTCCCTTGGACTCAGGAACATACACAAGCTTTTGAAAGCCTAAAGGAAGCTTTATGTCAAGCACCTGTTTTAGCAACACCATGTTATAGCAAACATTTTACACTTTTTGTTACAGAACGTGAAGGTACTGCCTTGTCAGTACTCACTCAGGATCAAGCAGGATCACGCAAGCCATGTGCTTATTTTTCCAGTACATTAGATCCCGTAGCTCAGGCTTTGCCTGCATGCCTGAAATCAGTGGCGGCGACAGCTTTAGCAATCAGACAAAGCGATGCCATAGTATTAGGACATCCATTGACAGTACAAGTACCACATGCAGTAGAGGTTCTTGTGAACCGAACACAAACACAACACTTGACCATAGCAAGACTTACCGGTTATGAACTGACATTGTTTCAACCACACATAGAGATCCGACGGTGTAATACATTGAATCCTGCTACACTATTACCTGTAATTGGAACAGACCCACTAGCTCATGATTGTGTTGAAATCATTGAAATAAAGACGAAACCTAGACAAGACTTGACAGACGTTCCATTGTTAGATCCAGACCTGACGTTGTATGTAGACGGATCGTGCATGAGAACAAGTACAGGAGATTTAGTGGCCGCGTATGCAGTCACAACAGACACTGAAGTTATTGAGACAAATTGTATAGATACTTTGTCAGCCCAAGCAGCAGAACTTATTGCTCTAACACAAGCCTGTATTCAAGCCACAAATAAGAAAGTTAATGTATACACTGACTCACGTTATGCATTCGGAGTTGTACACGACTTCGGCGTACTGTGGCGAGAGAGAGGTTATTTAACCTCCCATGGTGCCCACATTCAGCACGGACCCCTCATTCATGCCTTGTTAGACGCAATACATTTACCCACTGCTATATCGATTATGAAATGTAAAGCACACACGAAGGTTACTGATATCATTTCTCAAGGCAATGATTTAGCTGACAGAACAGCTAAACAGACTGCTCAGAATCGCACATTAGACATGACAAAGCCAATAGTTCAGACACCAACACAGTGTATGACAATTAAGGATCCCGCACTTGACGTAATTGACATACAGACACATGCTACTGCAGAAGAATGAAAGAAATGGACTGAACTAGGAGGGATCCAGACAGATCAGGGATGGATGACGAAGGAGAAATCTGTATGGTTTCTTCCTGACTCTATGGTCCAAGCCATTATAGCTACAATTCACAGCCCGGCGCATTTAGGAGAAAAAGCTATGCTAGATAGCATTCAACACATTTGGTTCAATAAACATTTACGAGCAGCAGCTAAACAAAAGGTCCGTACCTGTATGATATGTTGTCAGTTCAACCCGGGAAAAAGTGTTCCCGTAGAACAGGGTGGATTCCAGACTCCTGATCATCCTTTTGAAGTGCTCCAAATGGATTATATCCAGATGGAACGATGTCGAGGATTCAAATATGTTCTTGTAGTTGTCTGCGCTCTCTCCCGATGGACTGAGGCGTACCCAGTATCAGATTACACGGCCCCGACTACTGCCAAACAGTTAGTTCGAGAATTCTTCCCACGGTACGGGCTACCACGTGTTGTATATTCAGATAACGGCCAGCCTTTCTCATCCGAATTAATGAAACATGTCTCACTTTTGTTGGGATATCAGTGGAAGTTCCACTGTGTCCGACACCCCGAGGCAGCAGGTCTCGTGGAACGACATAATCAAATTTTGAAAATCAGATTGTCTAAAATATGTAAGGAGAAAGGTGTTGACTGGATAGTAGCCTTACCAGTGGCACTATTTTACATAAGAATGGTAGCACACTCTCGAACAGGGCTATCCCCGTATGAGGTGATCTTCGGAAGGCCACCAAATATGTGGGGGACGCCTGTACCACGTAAAATAACTGATGTTAATTGTAATATGCTGACAGATTACCTGGCTTCCTTGATGTCTGCACTACAATCTTGTCGTTCACAGGTAGCTGCAGCTTCTCCTGACAACACTGAGGTGAAACCCCATGACGTTGCTCCGGGGGATCTGGTGTTTGTGAGGAATTTCGATCGGAAAACCCAATTGGAGCCCAGGTGGACAACACCGAAGCTAGTCCTGCTGACCACAAGAACAGCCGTGAAAGTGGAGGGCCGCAAAGGATGGATACATTCCAGTCACGTTAAGAAATTTCATGGACTATCCTCGGATATAGACACTGTGCCCTGCACTCCCTCACAGACTGATTCAAAACTTCCCTTTGTTGAAAGGAATGACTCTCAGAACTATAAATTAAAACTTAGGCCCAAACAGTCGAGCAATTTGATTGTTTAAGTCCTCTCCAAGGTGAAGCGGTTGAATTGTCTCTGACATGTATCCCTTGGACCTGAGTAGAGAAAATACCAGAGAAATGTTGAAACGACAGGCGTATTGTAAATCACTGCGTAGCTACTGTGTGAGGACATTATTAATTCTGTTTTTATTGAGTGTTTTAATAATCATTACGAGTGTGATTTTGCACATATATCATCCTATTTCTAGACATGTTTATAATATTACTGCTGAACATTCTTTTAGTGACCTACCGCCACATGAATTATCTTATAGACTTGCGCTGCGCAATAACACCTTCATTAGTATGTTACATCATTCCCATCAGACTAGTAATGCCACCAATTGTTGGGTGTGTGGCCGACTCCCTCCCTATCAGAATAACAAAGGAGTTCTGCCTTTCTTTCCACATCCGTTCACACACAATGGCTCCTGTGGAGCATGGTTTAGTTTACTAAATTCCATAGACCCAGACACAGCAGTTTATCAACAACATTGGATATGGGGAAATCTGAATCTAGTTTTATTCAAAGTCTGTCACCCTAATAAGGAGGGTCACCCCAGTAGAACAGGAACTGATTTAGAAAATGAAGTGTATACATTAGGTAATTTTACGCCTAACCTCATGATTTTGAACGTCAAATCCGAAGTTGAATTAATTCTGCCCACTATGTCAGTATTTCCAGTTAAGGGTGAATTATGTGTGAGAAAAGTTGGTTCCATACACATGGGCCATAGCAAATGCGTTACTACAGTAGAATATAGTGATCAAGGGAAATCTTCATTTAGAGCTTCTCGCCATTCTTACTTTATATGTGGTCAGACGGCATATATGCGTCTGCCTCTAGATTGGGATGGTACCTGTTACATAGCATTCCTTTTGCCACCTGTTTTCCTAGCTCCCCCTGATTATTATCGAAATGTTCATTTAGTACACAAAAGAGAGCGTAGAGATCTCCCAGTTGTCGATTATACTGAAACGGCATGGGACAAGTATGTAGATTTCAATAAAGGTATCTTTCCCTATATAGGTACAATATCAAATAGTAAGCTGATACGCAGACTCACCAAAACTCTTGAAGCTGTAGTAAACGAGACTATAGCCGCCCTAGGCAATCTGACAGAGGAACAATCAGTGATGAGAATTGTTGTTCTCCAGAATCGTCTTGTCCTTGACGTCATCCTGGCCGATAGGGGCGGAGCTTGCAGGGTCATCGGATCCAGCTGCTGCATATTCATACCAGAAAATTCGCCATCTGTATATAAAGCTATAACACGCCTTCATAAGATTGTAAGCCAGATACACCAGAATCCAGGCACCTGGACTTGGTCCGGTTGGTTTTGGAGTGTATTATCTACCTTTGGATGGAGGGTCCTATCCTTCCTAGGTATTGGCCTTCTCATACTATTCAGTTGCTGTCTATGTCTACAATGTGGACCAGCGATCTGTGGTCTGTGTGCCACATCGTGTATTCCACCACCAAGATTTCATTCAAGATCACGGAAGAAGAAAGAAGAACAAATGATGCTATATGAACAGATCAATGGATTGATGAAGATTGATATCTCTTGAAGGGCAAGTAGGGGACAAGGAGGGAATGTGGAAATGTGGATTCTCCTGACCAGTTATGTCCCCTATCTTGGACCCCAACGATTCTATGTGCATGTCACAAGTACATGTATGTTCCCTCCAGTTCCAGTTTCCAAGACGCAAACATATGTGTGTCTACCGTCGACATGTTCTCTGTCAGATCCGCCATCAATGGGCTGGATATTCAATTCCTAAGTATGAAAAGCCACCGACTTTATATGGCTAAGGTACTCCATTTTTACAGTTCAGGCAAGTAGGCCCGATTCTTTCCTCAAAGCCTTTCCCTGCTCTCTGTCTCTGACAGTTTCAGCTTGAGCTCGCATCTGTATCCATGAACTTTGTCCTACTCCCTGTGCAGCTAACGGTGCCTGCCTCGGCCAGTTTTCGCCTGCCTGCCAAGAAGCTGTATTTCACCTTCGAATTATCTAGTTTGCTCTTCAGCCGATGCATTCCTGTCCAGTGATTTAGGTAAACATTTCCTTTAGCTCACAGGCAAAGGACTCAGCCTTTCCGTCCTCCTGCAAGTGATTCATAGCCCTGTTGCCATGGAAAGTTTTCTGCCCCTCGCTTCTCATATAGACACTTAGACGCTTGTACACGCACATACAGTTAGTATAGAATAGATTCTGTCCGAGAGTCCTTCCTTGTGGATAACATAGTTCTCTAAACATAGGATGTTAGATATGATTTGGGATTAGGTTGACATGACCCCCTAGACTTCTCGTCTCCACATGTAGAGCTAAATGTCAAGTCCCCTTCACCCCCTAGTTGCACGTCAATCACACGTCATGCTGCTGCGCACGCATCCATGTTAAGTATTATCGTATAGATCCACCTATGTAAGATAATGAGAGCCAATCATGTTTCTTTTTGCTCCTTATTACGCCTAGTTTCAATTACGTATCACTATGTTAATTTATCTTATCAATTGTTACGCCTTTCTGCACTTGTTTCATTGTAAATGTATGACCTATAAAAGTTACTTCTTGTCAATAAAGTATTGTACTTCACTTCCTGAACCCTCGTGGTGACGGAACCTGAAGGCCGCGACTCGAGTCGGCCATTTTGAATGGAATAAAGCCCATTTAGAAAACCTCTTATACCACGGATTCTGCCTCTTGTTATTCTGAGCTATTTTACTTTATTTTAAAGATTCCGCATGAAATTCAGTTTCGGTAAAAAGAATATTTACCACAGAAGTTTAAACCAATGAAAAGTGTTGTTTCTGGATCACATGACCTAGCGTGCGCGCTCCGTACGCTTACCGTACGCGCACGGTAAAAGTACGCATGCGCGTACGTAAGACGCGCGCATGCGCGTAAGGAGCATGCACGTACGCCGCACGCGCACATGCGCATTAGAGGCACGCGCGCATGCGCATACGGCGGTTCCGCGTAAGGAGCACGCGCGCATGCGCAAACATAAAACGCGCGCATGCGCGTAGGAAGCCAGCGCATACGCGTCGCAGATGAACGTAAACGGAGCATAGATATTACGTACGCGCACCGTACTTATAGCGTACCGTGCGTGTACCGTAAGCTTACCGTACGCGCACGGTAAAAAATCCTAAAAAAACAAACAAAAAAAAGTATAAAGGTTTGTAGAAGATATTAACTATGTTGTTCAACTATCTCTAAACATTTATTTAAAAAAGGTGAACCATTCCATATTGCAGGATACAGTAAATCTATGATTATATACATAGGTAGCATATTGTTTAAAAAAAAATCTCAAAAGAAATAATAAATAAAAAAATTTGCATTTAAAAAACCTTGCAAATTCATTAAAAAAAACATAGGTTTCACACACGGTATAGTTAGGAATTAGCATTTAAAAAACCTTGCAAATTCACTGAAAAAACCATAGGTTTCACACACGTTATAGTTAGGAATTAGCATTTTAAAAACCATGCAAATTCACTGAAAAAACCATAGGTTTCACACATGTTATAGTTAGCTGGACATTTCGCTTGTAAAAAACCATTGAAATTGCCCCGTTATAGTTAGTACAGCTAACTATAACTCACGCGCCCGCAATCCACTGCTGATGACGTCACATATTACATCACTCATGACATGGTCAGTGACATCACTCATGGCATCACTCATGACATCTCAAATGACATCACTGATGACGTCATCCATGTGATAAATTACCACATCTTCTCACACCCTAATATAACCTTTGATACACCGACTCAAAATTTCAGAGTTCCATTGTCAAAACCATACATACTGCAATACCAATAACTACATACCCACTTATTAACTCTTAGGTCTACATACACCTCCACTCATTCACTTGTACAGTCACTCATACTTACAGTCACTCCATACAAGACTATCATATGCATTTATACACCTATATAGACACTCACACACCACCAATCATCCATAGAGGTACTCTCACACCTAGTCAGTCATGCAAATAATCACACTCCCATTTACTCACCTATGCGGTTATACACACTCAAGTTCACTTACTCAAAAATAGTACCACATTCTTACGCTCGTATAGAATCACTGATACAAGCACACACTCATCCATACAGTCACTCTCACAATCACACACTCTCACATCTACCCACTTATATACTCTTACACGCATATATACTGCCTTTCAAATATGTAGTTAGTCACAAATGTACCACTGAGGTATGCATTCAATCCCTGACACACCCATACATACACTCACTCAACCATACAGTCCATCACAGATGCACTCTTAAAACCATGCACACATAGAATCACCCACTCACACATCTAGTCACAGAGTAACACACACCCTACCCACACAAACACTCAGGAACCCATACAGATACTGAGACAAGCAATCAATAACTCATATCGACAGTCATATAGCTATTCACAAAACCATGCAGCCACTTATACACCAACATACAGACACATACAAACATTTACACAGTTTAGTCACTAGTCTGCAGTAAGATACATTTAATGACTCACATATACAGTCAGTTACGCACCACAGAAAATCATCCATTTACAAACTTGTACACCCACTTATTCTTCAACTGGCCTTTCCCTATATATATTAAACATATTAAAATTGTTCAGAAACACATACTCAATCGAGGATGTCATCAGTATTCACTAAGATACTGTTAATAAGTCAGTTATACAATTAATTTTACAAAAAAAACATCCATTTAGACACTTATTTACCCATTTATTCTTCCATTAACCTTTAGATATACATATATAAAAAATCTTTATTTTTCAGAAAGACACATATTCACTGGATGATGTCATCAGTGATGTCATTTGAGATGTCATCAGTGATGTCATGAGTGATGTCACTGACCATGTCATGAGTGATGTAATATGTGACGTCATCAGCAGGATTGCGGGCGCGCGAGTTATAGTTAGCTGAACTAACTATAACGGGGGAATTTCAATGGTTTTTTACGAGCGAAATGTCCAGCTAACTATAACATGTGTGAAACCTATGGTTTTTTCAGTGAATATATATATCCATATACATGTGCATATGTGTGCACGTAGAGAGGTAGCGAGAGGTAGAGAGTAGTAGAGAGAGGTAGAGAGAGGAAGAGAGTAGAGAGTGAGTAGTAGAGAGTAAGTAGTAGAGAGTAGAGAGTGAGTAGTAGAGAGTAGAGAGTGAGTAGTAGAGAGTGAGTAGTAGAGTGAGTAGTAGAGAGTATTAGAGTAGTAGAAAGTGAGTAGAGAGTAGTAGAGAGTGAGTAGAGAGTGAGTAGTAGAGTAGTAGAGGGTGAGTAGTAGAGAGTGAGTAGTAGATAGTAGTAGAGAGTGAGTAGTAGAGAGTAGTAGAGAGTGAGTAGAGAGTAGAAGAGAGTGAGTAGTAGAGAGTGAGTAGTAGAGAGTGAGTAGTAGAGAGTGAGTAGAAAGTGAGTAGTAGAGAGTGAGTAGTAGAGAGTTAGTAGTAGTGAGTAGTAGAGAGTGAGTAGTAGAGAGTAGTAGAGAGTGAGTAGTAGAGAGTAGAGAGTAGTAGAGAGTGTGTAGAAAGTGCGTAGTAGAGAGTATGTAGTATAGAGTGAGTAGTAGAGAGTGAGTAGTAGAGAGTGAGTAGTAGAGAGTAGAGAGTAGTAAAGAGTGAGTAGTAGAGAGTAGTAGAGAGTGGGTAGTAGAGAGTGAGTAGTAGAGAGTAGTAGAGAGTGAGTAGTAGAGAGTGAGTAGTAGAGAGTAGTAGAGAGCAGTAGAGAGTGAGTAGTAGAGAGTAAAGAGAGAGTAGTAGAGAGTGAGCAGTAGAGAGTAGTAGAGAGTAGAGTAGTAGAGAGTGAGTAGTAGAGTGAGTAGTGTAGAGTAATAGAGAGTGAGTAGTAGAGAGTAGTAGAGAGTGAGTAGTAGAGAGTGAGTATTAGAGAGTGAGTAGTAGAGAGTAGTAGCGAGCAGTAGAAAGTAGTAGAGAGTGAGTAGTAGAGAGTAGAGAGAGAGAGTAGTAGAGAGTGAGCAGTAGAGAGTAGTAGAGAGTAGAGTAGTAGAGAGTGAGTAGTAGAGTGAGTAGTAGAGAGTAGTAGAGTAGTAGAGAGTGAGTAGAAGAGAGTGAGTAGTAGAGTGTGAGTAGTAGAGTGTGAGTAGTAGAGAGTGAGTAGTAGAGAGTAGAGCATAGAGAGTAGTAGAGAGTAGTAGAGAGTGAGTAGGAGAGAGAGAATAGTAGAAAGAGAGTAGTAGAGAGAGGTAGAGAGGTAGATAGAGAGAGACAGGCTCTTAAGATGCAACCACACCTCTGTCTCCGAGGGACATCTGTGTCACTGCCCTAGGGTAGCAGCTCTAAAAGATAAGAGCAGAAGTGAAAGCACAGCGAGGCCAAAAAAGGAAGGGGCAGGGCTGCTTAATGGATCGGGGAGGAGATGGGGGTCTATTCTTTCACTGAGCACAACTGTGCCTTGGCTGTGGTTTAAATGACGCTACTAGGGAATAAATACAGAAAAAAAACGGGAGGAAGAGGGAGTAAAGACAACACAGACAACCGGAAGGGCGGGAGTAAAGGCAACACGGAAAACGCGAGGGGTAGAGGGGTACAGGAGTAAAGACAACACAAACAACAGGAGGGGCGGGAAGAAATTGAACAAGGACAATGAGAGGTGGGGGTCTGGAAAGGCAACACAAACTACCACGGGGAGAGGGCCGGAGCAAAGTGAACACGGACCACGGGAGGGAGCAAAGTAAACGGGTACAGATAGCGCAACAGGAAAGTTACAATGCAAGCTGAGGCATGACGCAATTTAGCAGTGACCCGGAAGCATGTTAAAGGTCCAGCCAGGTGGTGAAGTCAACAATCCAGTGACATCTCGCGAACGATTTTCTCTTAAAGCTCAGTGCGCCCCTCTGAAGCAAGGCGCCCTGTGCCGGGGCCCAGCTTGCACATGGCCAGGCACGGCTCTTGCGTCACACTTGGCATGGGACCCTTGCCAGCTGTTGAGGGGTGCATTCCTGCTCAGGCCAAGACCTAAAAATCCCCTTGAGGGTGAGGACAGAAATGGAGACCCCGACCCGCTTAAAGCCCTAGGTGTAGGTAGTAAAAAGTGCAAGCAGCAGCTCTAAAATAAAAGAGCGGAAGTGAAAGCACAGCGAGGCCAAAAAATGGAGGGGCAGGGCTGCTTAATAGATGGGGGGACTATTCTTTCACTGAGCATAACTGAAGAGCGAGAGTTATTTTCTGCAACCTTTGGGAAGTGGTGGTGCTGCCTGTACACAATATAATTGCACCTTTGCTGAGCGGCGCTCACAGAGCATTTAACATGCACGTGTGTTGGTAAAGTTTTGCAGCCCCTTACCTCTGTTGGCGTCCTGGCGACTTCGAGCTGGGCTGGAGGGGAAAGGAGCTCGTGAGGCAACGGAGCACCTCTAAACCCACCAGAAAGACGGTGCTTCGCGTACACCTGTTTCTGTAAGCCGCCTGCATCCTCCCACGGCACCGGGTGCTTCAGAGATTGAGTCCCTGCCACTGCCCCTTGTATGAGCACCAGTAGCCCCCCACCCGAGCCCCAGCACTAAATAAAACAACCATCGCGGCACCGACGCTTTACTTTTAATGTTAAAAGTAAAGCGCGGGTGCCGCGATTATACCCAAAGTAAAGAAAAACATGGGGCTTGTCCAAGACTAGGCTCGTGATTTAGCGGAAAGCTGGGAGGACACAAACAACAAAAGAATCACTCCAGTAGCAGTTTATAGGATGCTGATCTCCCGACAGTAAACACAAACACAGGATATCCTGGCCTGGGCAGCAGCTGGCTCCGGTCATGAGCTCGGGCGGGTGGGCGAGCGCCTTTCATTTGCCGTCGGAAGATGAGTAACAAACAGGAAGGGCCCAACGACAACAATGGGTTAACTAGTATATTCGCTCGTTAATGACTGTCCCACTTTCTGATTCACACGCCTCCTTTCCCTATCTAAACTGAAGCCTCTGGAGTCCGGTGTCCAGCACTGAGAACCCCATTCTCTGCCTCCGGAAGTGCACCATCACAGGGTGCACTTCCGCTGCAGGCGCATCTTCAGCCTGCCGTACTTGTAGTGCCTCAGTGTTAGCCACGACTTCTGTTCTAAATCTCTTCCTTTTCAGTCTTAACTAGTCCCCATTCGCCTACGCAGATAACCATCGCCCCCGTATTCTCACACACACAGTCATGCAGTGGTGGTGAGTAATACAACAAAAATGCGCCATGATTCATTGTTGCGCGTTCATTAGTCCGTACATCACATCTCTTCCGTGCGCTTAATTCTTGGCAGTAAAGGTGCGCCTACCTCGTCTTCAGCTGGAAAATTAGCAAGCCTTCAATAGAGTTTTTTTTCTTCTGAAATCTGCATTTCTTTTGTATTGCCAAATAATTGTCGTCTTACTTGAAAAGGAATCTTAAGGTCTCTTATTTTCACTATTTCACACGGCCCCCCCATACATGCAGCAATCAGAAGTACAGCATCGCACTTCTCTGGAGGTGGTTAAAAACAAGTCTGTAAGCGCTCGCAAGGCAGCCGCCGTTGACATAGACTTTTCTCTTTTTCTGCCATCCCACTTGGACGGCCTCGCCTCCTTTCCTCCTGAAGTAAAAGGTTTCTTATCTTTATGGGGCCATGTGTTTGGCCCCATAAAGATAAGAAACCTTTACTTCAGAAGGAAAGCAGGCGAGCCCGTCCAAGTGGGACAAACGAAAAAGCCAAAAGTAAATGTCACAACAAGCTCTTTTCCAATGGCTGTCCACCGATTAGCATAAACGGTGACGCCAGCCAAGGGAAAAGAGGGGCGGGGCTTAAAGCCCTTTACCAAAACTCCTCCAGAACATTAAATCTCACCAGCGAGACTGCGCATGACCGCAGCCCACGCCAGCCGAGACCTAAAAAAGGCTTTGGCTGTGGTTGACAGTAGTATGACCACTTTACCGTCCAGAATGTATTCACTGGGCAATAGAGTGTCTTCCACAATTGACAAAATATAGCAAGACATGTCTATATTACAACATGGACAGTCACAATTATGGGTAATAATAATATTGAGCTGGACGTTACAAACGTTATGTTCTGGCCATGTGCCATGTCGTTACATCAATAGTACAAATCTGTTTTCAGCATTTGATCTAATAGAAAGCCAGATAACAATGGCACGTAGAGATGCTAAATATACCATGTTGCACATTCCAAAATTAAACTAATTACCTTTCACCATGGCTGGGATACCATCCACTTACTGGATAATTAATTGTTACATTACCATAATGGTCACAACTTTCCAATTCCAATTTCGTCTCAAATGCCAACAGGTAGGCAGATATGAGGGCTCCTGCTTGTCCTGCTCCCTATGGCCGGAATACTGATTTTATTCTTTCTGCTCCACAATGGACGCCCCAGTTCAACTCACAATGGAGACAGCACTGATAGTGCTGCATTGCAGAGAGCGCTTGATACACTGCTTTGGCACCCCTTGGCTTCAAGAACTAAATGAGCACTGGTTCTCGTTGTTCAGACCGGTCTGGCTTGACTGCATCCAAACTGTCTTCCACTGTCTGTTTTGCAGCCACACATTAGTCCTGGATATATGTCTTGGATCAGAATTGGTGTGCCACCGGACATTTGAAGTACTGATGGACCCCTGAAAGGCCCAATGTGTATTGCTATCTCCAGCATATTTCATTGATGATGAATGCATTCTTAGAGCCACCCTGGGATGCTTCAGCTCCTAGTGATGTGAACAACGCCTCCATGGAAACTTGTGGGAAATGATGCCTTCCTCAGTTGCTGCTGTGGGAACTGGATGGAATCACCTTTGCTCCATAAACATGCTACGAGGTGCGCCAACATCTGCGGATGTGGGCAATAGCAGTGTTGCATCTACCACTTGGAACACATAAACAATTAGCCTTTCCCGTGTGGGAACAATTTGGGCTTTTCTTAAAACAAAATGTACCAAAACAGCTTTTTCTTTTTCTAGGCACCATGGCTTTCTGAGTGCTTGCGTTCTCAAGTGATATAATGACTTTAAGACTTTTTAGTACATATTTTTTTGGGAAGCTCGTTTTTTGATACTTTTAAGAGAAGTTTTTAACAGTTTTAAAAGTGTCTGTTGGCTTTTTAGATAGCTTTTTAGATATCAATCCTTAGTATGAGGAGTGGGTGTCATATTCCCGAGTTAGGCCCATGTAGCAAAGCAGCTTATTTCTTACATTGTTCTCACCAATCACATTTTCAGATGTGACCTTTTGCACATATTTGCATGCATGACAATGTTAGATTAGTCTCTCTGAAACTTAACTTGTTTTAACATCTAGCTTAGCACAACATTATCACAATGACCTGAACATCATGTACAAGGTCTCGTTTTGCACTATGTACAAATGTAATCACTATGTTCATCCACGGGGCGACAGAGCTATCTACATATCCATAACATCACTAATCTATGCGCACATCGCAAAGCTGCTTTCTATTATGAAAGATGAGCATGCTGATAGATTAGTAGAGAAGGCACTTCTGCTGACATCGAGTGTTCTTGCATACTGAGAAATCACCATGCAGCGGTCTGACATTTCGTGAGGGGTGTCCAGTTTGTGACTAAGACAGGGTCCTTCAGTCTATCCTATCAGGTAATGGGGTTGGATTGCCCCTTTTGGGGATTATAGGTTTTATACCTCAACACACTCTAGGTACACTTAGAGTAGGGTTCGCATAGTAGGAGAATGCTAGAATATTGCCTGCATATATACTTTGTTTATCACCATGGTAGGACTATATCTACTATTCACGCTTTTGGTGCTTGTAATCGCATGTATCTGCTTCTGTCTACTAATCATTGCAGCAAGCGCATTTTATGCAAGAATAACGTTGGTTCAATAAATATTATTGAAAAAATCCTGCTATGTATTTTATGTATATTTCTTTGAGAATAAGTGAGCAGAAGTGACTGATCGAAAGATTCTGTACTGTTTCTAAAATCCCTCAGAGGTCAGAGTTATCATGTTCAGTGGTTTCCAGAAACCATTTGCTCCCTGGTAATGTTAGGGGGGCTTACAGTGGCACTGTGAGCTAGCTGGTCTATAGGCAAACATATCCTGTGGGGGTGTCCAGAATCAGTCGATACCAAGCCCTTAGTTTCCGCTGTCCAAACAATGTGCAGGTCCTTCGGATAGGTAGGAACTACAAGACACCCTAAAAACGCAGATGCCAGTTACCCGGCTACTTGATCAGTATCGGTTGATACCAAGGATCATATCTTTTCTCTGGAGTTTGTGGACTGGGCTGTTGAACAATTATCGTCTGCGGAGACAGAATCTGTTCTGGATTCATTGGCTTTTGAACTTGCAAAAGACAGTATGGATACCTCTGACACACCTTAATTTGCCTAGTTTTTCAAAATTGACATGTTATGTTTTTTATTATGATTATAATTATTTTTATCCCGTGCTTTTTAGCAAAGTATTGATTTTGCTTAGCTTGTGCTTTAGGGTTTATATTATTAAGTTAGTTGTTATGTTACTGTCCTGACCAAGGAGGGGGTGTTGTAAATTTCCTATAGGGCCCACTGTAGTTCTCCCCTATGTTAGCCTTACTGCACACGTTGTAGGCCGCTTTGCACACATAACTTAATAACACAATTTTTTACACTGAACATGGTTTTGTTATTCAGTGCTTCTTCCTGGGACTCACTCTGGACATTTCATACAAGGTCAAACAACATTGTGACTTTTTTTTCTCTGTGGTCGTTCAATAACACATTCTAACATATAGACATAACAGAGAGACCCATCTGCTGTTTTCTAAAATGGCACTTCTTATCAATAAAGCAGAGACTTGCCAGTTTGAAAACAGGTAGGAGGATTTCTAGCAGAGGAAGGTCCCAGGATGAGTGTGCCAGCTCTGCGGAATTTGAGAGGCTGACCAGCTAATGGCAAATGGCAGGTATTGGGCCCTGTTCTAATCCCAGAGATCATTTATATATCATTGTGCTCATGTAGTGAGGCTAGGTTTAAGCAGATATATAATTCACCATGATAGGGATTTTCATTGTATACAGTTTATTGGTAATGCTAATCACACTGCTCAGTTGCATGTGTTTTCTAATTGCAGCACAGTTGCATCATGATATTGCACGATAGTTCAAACAAAATATTGTAAGCTGTTCTTGTGTGTCTTCTCTTTTTATTTTGGATATGCATGAGTGAGAGAATGAAAGGTGATGATCCGTTGCAGTGGTTCCCAGAGGGGACTAGAGTGTTGTGTTTCAGGGTGCCAACTCACCTATTTCTCCGGGTAGGTTAGGAGGGTAGGATAACTCTATGAGCTAGTCAGGATTTGGGCCCATAGGCACCGATGTGGATTGGTGAATCAGTCCCTACACACTGATGTTCTGTGATCTCCAGCATAGTTCTGTTTCCAAACAGATTTCCTGCATCAAGCAATAACAAGAAAACACTGCTGAGCAGTTTGTCCATAGGCCAGCTGCAATAATTAATCAATGCAGCCTTTCACAGCAGGACCCAAACTGGGGAAAGATAGTTAGAGAATAAATGCTCAGGGTATGCATGAACTGTGGAAGGAACCCGTTAAATGTCGATGATGCAGTACAGCAACACGCTGAGCGTGAGTGGGAGCCATACACCAAACAGAAAGTTGCCAGGTGCTAACTTGCTAGTTCACAGCGTTTGAACAGGAACCACAAACTACTGTGTTATCTCTACCAGCACTGGCCTGGAACTGCCTGCTCTTGATTGTCTTTTAATCAATCAGGGGAGAGAGAAGCTGAGATCCATTCAGTTTCCAAACGATAGACAGTTCATCAAAAGAGAATATATCACTTGTCCTGTTGTTACCAGGGTCTAGGGTTCTAACTATCTAAAAAACCCTCCTTCACATGATAATCGTAGGAGCGGCATATCTTGGTTGTTTGCTTCGATAGTGACATGAAAAGCATCATCATGTTTCAGTCTGGGCTGAAACATGTTGACCACTCACCTTTCTCAAACAGGTGCTATAGAATAGTAGCCGTTCTATTTAGGCACCACCTTTGTTTTAAACCTTGACCCATCCCCAACAGAATAAAATCTGACTAGAGGGATGGAGGTAATTTTAAACTGACTTCACTTTCACCCTAACCATTTCTGATCACTACTGTGAAAACCAGTTGGTCTCCCTCCAGGTGGAGGAAAACATGACTAAGACCCTATGATGATGGTTTTCACGTAACTATCTAAGCGGACAACCAAGATATACCGCTCCTAGGACAAACACGTGAATGAGGGTTTTTTAGATGGTTAGAACCCTAGACCCTGGAAAAAACAGGACAAGTGATCCATTCTACTTTGATGAACTGTCTATTGTTTGGTTAGGCCGAATGTATCTCAGCTTCTAGCTCCCCTGATTGATTGAAAGATTTGAAGAAGAGCGCAGCTGTGGGACTTTTTTCGATGCAATAATTGCAAAGCCTTCACTCCCAAGAGAAAATATCTCTATTGAAAGATAACCACACTCCGCTATCTCCAATCTGTCTAGTGAGGATAAAACACGCACATTGAGAAAATCTATATCTAACAATGGCAGAGAACACTGTATTTAGCTACACAGATTAAGAAATCAATGCAATCCTATCCGGACCCTCAATACAACAAGAAAGTGAGCTCAATCAAACTCTGGCCCAGACTAGTGACTGGGATGAACTCACAGAAACTAAAAAGGAACAAGTCAAAACAGCTATTCATGGCCTAATTATGACCAAATATCTGCGCGCCAATGCGGCTCCCAAAGGTCTGTGGGTCCACAACGCCCAAGGGTGTTTTTACAGGACATCCTCTTTCGAAAAGACTGGTCAGCCATTTCTTGGAAATGCACAAGAGACTATTTAGTCCTCAACATAAAAAACAGGTGCCAGACTTTCAGTAGCCCTGACCACCAAGATTCAGGTCAGTGAAGCTAAACTAAAACCAACTGTCCACATTTCTGTCTACAAGAAAAGTTTTGAAGAAATTAACTAATAAATGAATTAAACCAATGAATATATTACACAAAGCAAAATACAGAAACTAGGAAAGGGCTTGAAACGCTTCTCCCTAGAACAAATGCATTCATACACAAGAGATGACTTCTCTGCATTTGATCAACAAAACAACAATGAGTCATCTGGAGGAAATTCTTCGGACAATACAGACTGGAGTGGTGATGAGGCTCCATACCAACGATGTAACAGAGGACAACACAGACGCCCCGCACGCAGATGGCAAAATCAATGGAGAGCACCTCAGTTTGGGGAACATCTACAGCCACCGTACCAACTGTTCGCACCCAGATTCCCAGGATGGATGAACCCATACATGCAAGGCCCGCCTCCAATGGGACCACATCAATCAAACAGGCCGCCTTTTTTAGGGAGATGCCCCAACAATCGACAGGGAAGAAGAAAAGGGGTGACCTAGACAGAACAGGACCGTCAAGTCCTCACCCGCAGCATGTCCAAAGAGAGACCGGGCCCAGCACAACAACTTGCTAATTGTGAACATGACGGCCTGGACGTTAACAGAAGATCAACAAGAAGTCTTGAACAAAGCTTTATGGTTTTGTCCCCACACCACCTCTAGACCAGTTCAAATTGCAAAGCGAATTAGCAGAATTTCGTCAAAAAATCAAACTGAAACTTTTCTTTAAAGCTAAAGAAAACAATGCCATGAAGACTGGCACCAACTTACGCAACAAATCCACCTTTTGCCCGCTGACTCGTTTAGTTCCAGTGGAAATACAAGCCTTTGAACAGGCCCTGTTCAACGAAGTGGAAAACTTAAAACAATCGAAAAAGAAGCCCTTCACAAATATCACAAAGCGAGAATGCTTAGCACTTGAGGAACTGCAGAAACAAGAAGACTTAATGATAAAACCAGCAGATAAAGGAGGGTGGATTGTCCTCCTAACTAAGTACAACTGTGATAAATTTCCATAGGGCATATCTTACACCTAGCAAAATAGCTGAGTACTTTGGGGGACCGGATGCTTGCCCCCGATGTGGCCATGTTAGGGCGACTTTTCTTCACATGTTCTGGGACTGTTCACAGGTGTCAGGATTTTGGCAGGAAGTGGCGACGGTACTCCTGATGGTGACAGAGAGGGATTTGGAGGTGGGCCCGGGGGTCTGCTTACTGCATGGGTTTCCTCACACTTCAAAGACTAAGGTCACCAGTAGGTTTATTGACCTGGGGTTGGTCCTTGCCAAGCGGGGGATTACTTCCCATTGGAAGGCGAGGCAGGGACCTAGTTTCTTGCGTTGGACTAGGGAAATGGAGAAATGGGCGGGAAGTGAGGGGACTTATAGATTATGTCTGGCTAGACGTAGTGGAAATGAGAGATCGCAAGAATGGGCCCGGGCATGGTTGGCACTCCTGGAATTGTTCAAGCGCTCGGCTGTGGGGGACGGGGGGGATCCGGTGGAGGATGATGAGACCCCGGCCCCTTGAGAACCCTGTAACGGGCTTCCCCCTATGCTCGTGAGGCAATTTCTGCTGTGGTATGTGGGAGGCGGATCCGACAAGTGGCAGGGGAGGCTTTGATACGCATGTAATTATGATAGATACTGGCGACATGCTTGGGTGGGTGATTAGGGTGGGGTGGTATGTTGGGGGGGTTGCTGGGGGATGGGGCGGGGGGCATATTGGTTATATCGCACACTCGCTGTGGATTAATCCTGTGGATGGACTACCTCGTAACATAGCAGTTGATGGGGTGAATGCTGTACAGTTATGATCAGTTTGGTGGACTGGTCACTGCTCTACGCTCTGAATTGGCTGGAGGGCGGAGTAATGGGGAAGGGGATTGACTGTATTCTGTTTTGTGACCCAATAAAGTCTGTTTAAAAAAAAATAAAAAAAAGTACAACTGTGATAAACAATGCACAGATCTTCTGTCTGACACGAAATTCTACGAAATCCTGAATACTGACCCAACATCGAGACTACAACAAACCATCTAATGAATGGTGGATGAAACTGAAGTGAACCTTTGGATATCCAAAAACGAAGCAGGCTTTCTGAATACCAAATCTCCCAGAACGCCCTACTTCTACTCACTACCCAAAATACACAAGAACAGAACACCGCCACCAGGTCGATCGATAGTCTCCAGCATTGACTCAGTACTTGAGCAACTATCCCAATTTGCTGACCACTATTTAAGACCGTTGGTCCAAGAGACCCCAACATACCTGAAAGACACTCGAGATCCACTCAACCATCTGCAAGGTCTGACATTTCAAGAAGAATTGATGTGCCTAGTAGGACTTGACATGGAAAGTTTGTACACATGCTTGCCACAACAGAGGACCCTACAAACTATTGAAGACATCTTATTCTCACAACAGTGAGAGCATAACACCCCTTGAAACTTTGTTTGGAATGCTGCTGCCTGGCTCTCATTGAGAATTTCTTCGAATACAGCGGAGCACTGTTCCTACAAACTCATGGAACTTCGATGGGGAGCACCTTCGCCCCCAGCATAGCAGGACTGTATGTCAGCAATTTTGAGAACATACACATTCTCAATGATACGAACCCATACAGAGCCAAAATACTTTTCTGGAAACGTTATATTGATGATATCATCATGATCTGGAACAACACTCCAGACAGCCAACCGGAATTCCATAGCTGGATTGACACCAGAGATGATTTTCTCAAATTTACATACATAGCTGACTGAACTGAATTTCATTGATATCACAATATACATAGAAAATGACACCATAAATACAAAAACATTCTGTAAACCAACTGCAAAGAACAGCCTCCTCTCATTCAATAGCTTTCACCCACGCCCCCTAAGGGAAAATTTTCGTACAGCCGATTTTTACGAATTAGGCAAAACTGCAGCAAGATACAGGACTTCAAAATACAAGCGAAAGACCTGAGCCTGAAACTAAAAGCGAGGAATTACCCAGCGAGAGTAATACGGAAATGCCAAAAAAGAGCAAGATATCAGCACAGAGAAAATCTAGATACCACCATAAAAGAACAAATTGATGAGACACTCACCTGCGTAACAACATACAAAACAGCCTCCAACACAGTGAAAAAGATAGTAAACAGGAATTGGCGCATTCTAATGTCTGAAGCCCTAAAATGGCCAAAACCAAGATTCGCCCACAAAAGGACAAGGAATATCTGCAATCTACTTGTACACACAAGACCACCGCCTGCAAAAATAGGAACAGAATCTATAAGTGATACCTTGAACCTTGCACCCATAACAGGCCACTACCCCTGCAGGTCCTGTTCAGTCTGCAAATTACCCAGAGTGACAAAGATTTTACAACTCACACCTGACTTCAAATGTACCTTGCGACATCATACAGATTGTAACACTACCCTTGTAATCTACATGATTACCTATCCATGCAACCTCAAATATATAGGCATGACCTGTCGGAAAATCAAACAAAGAATCAGAGAACATGAGAGCAACATAAAATGCAAACAAACTACCACAAAAATGAGAACCCGTTTCAACAACGTGAAACATACAATCGAAGAAAATCAACCGGGTCGTCCTCGAGACACTGACCATGAAAAATAACAATGCAGAAGTGTTTCTTTTTGAAAAAGAACAATGGTGGGTGCACCGTCTGAAGACGCATGAAGTAGGGTTGAATGACAACATACCCTGGCACACCTTTGCACACTGAGAATGGACGCCATTCCAACCCTGAAAGAAATACAGATTGCAATGTGGATTAGTGGTCACTTCTGGGCAAAGCATTAACTACTGAGGTAATCTGATAACCATCAATAACTGTACCTAAACCTGTTTGGCAACACCCAGACCTCAACTTACCCCATTAACACATTTGACCACTATTTGTACGGGCTCCCGAGTGCGTGCAGACTTCCAGATATAAGATGGTGGGATACCAATTTTTTTTTTAATTAGTCCTTCTTTAATTGATGTTGTAACCAATATCAACGTTGATGCCTCCATATCATTGTCCTTACTGAATGAACTCTAGAACACTTATGCGATGCTGGGTTCCAACTACCTCAAAAAATGGCCGAGTGTGCTTTTTAGGTCTCGGCTAGCATGGGCTGTGCACATGCACAGTCTCGCTGGCGAGATTTAATGTTTTTAGGTATTTTCTGTAAAGGGCTTTAAGCCCCGCCCCTCTTTTCCATTGGCTGGCGTCACCGTTTATGCTAAACGGTGGCCAGCCATTGGAAAAGAGTTGTTCGTGACGTTTTCATTTGGCTTTTTGAGCCGTCTCATTTGGACAGGCTCGTCTGCCTTCCGTGCGTCACCAAAGGTTTCTTATCTTTATGGGGCCATGTGTTTCAAACACATGGCCCCATAAAGATAAGAAATTGTTTTGCGATGGACGAAAGTGAAAGCCAACCGTGCTTGGGGAGATTGCAGTTGGCTGCCCCTCTCCTCTCTACTTTAGAGTTTAGGTGCATTCACGGCACGAGGCACTTGAAAGAAGGGGCGTGGGCCAAACAACCCTGGCCGCCCCTCCACATCTTTCTCTTCCAGCGCGTGGGCAGCAGACGGATTTTCGTCGCCGCGGGTCATGTCCGAAGTCGCATCGGCGTTGTTGCGGTGAGACACCCCGTCCCCCCACCGCACCTCTAGGATCCCATCATCCCTGTGTACCCCCCTCCCCCTACTCCGGTGGCTGGAGTAGAGTTGCCCATGCCCAATGCCCCCCCCCCCGCCGTCACACATTGCCTGCCAGCAGCTTTTGATCGTGGTCTTCTGCGGGTAGTTCGCTGGGGTGCAGCGCAAGGCATGGGGAAGAGGTGTGGCCGTCTGGGGCAGTGGTTGTCTCTTTGTGAATTTGTGAACGATAGGGAACGGTAGGGTTGCGGGGCCACAGGCTTTCCTTGGCTCGTCTTGGTGGGGGCGGCGCATCTGGTGGCCGCTGCGGCTTCTGGGCCTCATGGCTTGCGCCTCTTCTGCCCTGCAGTGCCGTGCAGAGAAGAGCGGTTTGGACGAAAGGCGCACGATCGCAAGTTAGACTTGAAAGAAAGTGCACAGGCAGCATCTGAAAATAAGTGACGTGAGCATCCCTAAATTCGCTGCAGTTGAGAGCAGGGTACAATGATAAGGCAAGCCTAAGCAGCAGGCATATGTTTCCGAACGGGATAGTGTAAATGGTGGTAACAAACCGAGCCATGAAGTGTTCTCACAATGCAATGTCTGCTACATCGCAATAGTATGGGCGCCTGACTGTCCGGTACACAACCCTCCAAGCCTACGTGCGTTGTTGTGCTGATCGGGTCTTGGCTGGCGGCAGGTTCCTGTCTGGTGAGCAGGGGTCTGGGCTGCGTTTTGTGTCGCCTTACCCCCTTGTGGCTCTTTCCCCAGTCCTTCAGCATCCCGGGGGCTGCCTGAGTGCTGGTCTAGCTGTGGGCAGACCGCACTCCCCTGGCTGCGAAGGCTCCAGTTTGGGGCCGAGGGTGTTGAGTGGAACTTTGGGCTGCAGCGGTGCTGGGAAAGTTTGGAGATATGGGAGGCAGGATGGGCCTGGTCGCAGCCGCTGTGCCAGTGTGGGGTACTTTGGTGCTGCTGTGGGTCCGATATTTGAATGAATAAAGCCAAGACCTAAAAAATAATAATAATACCCGGCCCGGAAGAGAGGCAGAGGAATGCTCTTTCATTGAAGTTGCAGAAGCTGCAGGAGTCGGGCTGCTGTTTGTGCTATTGGAGTTGCCATGAAGCTGCACGGGGCTGCCCTGTCCTCTCTCTGCGTGCTGCAGACCCTCGCCCTGCTCCTCCTGCCCTGCCTGCAGCCGCTCCCTCCAGCAGAGAGTCACTCAGGAGGGGTAAGCAAGGCTTTTTACATGTTTTTTAACTGGTATACGGACAAAGTTTGGGTATATGTTGGCATTGCCACACACACACACTCTGCACTGCCACATCTCGTGCATGGATATATGAGCACTTGGAAGTGTGATAAATATTTTATACAGTACACTCAGGTGCATTTTTACAATAAATCCGTATTAAAAATCATGACGTGTTGACCAGCGTGCGTGAGAGAGAGCCCCTGCGAGTGAGCGTGAGAGAGAGAACGAGAGGGGCGGGGGACCTTCAAGAGAGAGGTGGCAGAGCCAAGGAGAGAGAGAAGTGGCATAGAAAAAGAGAGTTTGGTGTGATTTTTGTGTGTCCGTGTGTGTATTTGTGTAAATGGCTGTATGTGTGCGTGATGTGAACTTGGTTAAGGTACGCAGGGTTTTGTTTGTGAGCTACATGTGTTTGCCTGATGTGTGTGCATGCACGCGCATGTGTAGTGTGTTGTGTGTCTGCATGCGTGTATAAGACCTTGCTGTGCTTGCGCGTGTTTGCCACATGCACCTTCCTCACAATATATTGTGTTGAGTTTGAACCTAGGTAATCAATATATTTCCTATAAAAAGAAAAAGTGCAGTTCAGTTTAGACAATGCCTATTTTTTTTCTTAAATGGAAAGGCAGACTGGGCTACACCAATGAAGTAAGGCTCCGCCACGTTCACTGGGTTTCTCCACCTAAGAAGTTTGTGCTTCACCATAAGGAAATACTGTGATACATAGTTTCGGATCGCACAAATTCAACTAAATTTATGTTTCATGTAATAGTTGTTATGCATTGTCAAAATGTACTCTTTTTGCATGTGTAAGAGGTGGCAGAGGGGCTGTACATCTCGGATTCATAAAAATGCACCAAAAGATGGATTTTGCCCCTAGATTGACAGGCTGACTCTAATTCGTGCGTGAGGCCTCGCTGCAGAGTCCCTTGTAAAACCGTGGGTGTGGACAGGCCGGGGAGCTGGGGACTGATGACTGAAGGCTGTGACGGGCCAGCACGTGCGGGACTTAGGGGACACGTTTGTAAAACCGCCCGGCACCCAGACGGATTGTGAAAATTCATCAGATTATCCGACTAGTATCGAGCCAATAACGCGCATTTAATAATTTGCGTAATGTGATAGGATGGACATTTTTACAGGTAACAGCCTGAGCACGCAGAGTTGTTTATTATTATTACCTAGTAATATGCCCGACTTACTCGTGTGAATTAAAAGGCGCGTTTTCCTTTTCCTAAGATTAAACCGCACATGTGCAGTACTCTTCTCCCCTTGGATTAAGTGAGACTGTATATTTATATGCACTGCTCACATACACTGATTTCAGTAAACATAAATACTAAACGTGACCTCTACGTCAGAATCACGTGTAAGATCTGCCCATTACGTTTTCTTTTATATTCTTGAAAATGTTTAAATCAGAATGTGCCTGTTTGGCATTAAAAACTAGACAAACCGCATTTCATTGGAAATAGGGTTATCGCTGCCTCGTATTTCTCATCCTTTCTGCTTTATAAGATTACACTTTTTATTATGACACATAGGGGCAGATTTATGTTCCCTGGCGCATCCCTGCAAATCAGCATGGATGCGCCAGGGAAGATGGGTCAAGCAAGTTTGCCCTTGCGCCACCGCAGATGCGCCGCATTTACAATGCGGTGCATCGTGGCGCAAGGACAAGCAGATACGTGACGCATCTGCCGGCGTAAGGTTGGCGCAGTGCTGAAGTTGCGTCGCAAGCGCGACGCAACTCCAGCACTGTTCCAACCTACCCTATCCCTAACATGGTGCGTCAAGCCTTACGCCTGCTTCAAGCAGGCGCAGGGTTTTGACGCATCAGCGTTGGGAAAGTGACTCAGTGTGTTGCAGGGATTCTGCTTATACACAGAACTATGCGTAGAACCCCAGGACCTCAGTGAATTGTGGTGTACCAGAAACTCACCTCAGAACCCAGAACCCAGTATCCGGCTAGCATAAGTGTCCCATTCGTTATCTGAGATTTGGCTCGGCGATCCCAATGAAAAGACAACCCATAACAAGCGACTCAGTATACTCTCAGGAATGGTGGGAATCGGAAATACCTGTTCGTATATTATTCTCACATCAGTCCACAACAAGAATCAAATGAGACACGGTGAAAATAAAAAGAGTTTATTTTTATAGACCACGTGTCCTAAGATGCAGTACTTTGGCTAATACAAGCAGACAAATGATTATAATTAAAACCATCAGCATCGTTACAATACCATAGAATATAAAAGGAGTGATCATGTTCTAATGACAGTGGATACTACCACCTTCCCTTTACTAAGAAGCTAATATTATTATTATGCTAATAGAAGGTCTCTTAGGCTTGAAGGGTGGACCCCATACCTCAAAGATCAGCTTAGTGAAATCACATCACAGGAGCCTCAGGAGTCTTCTCGCAGGAAGGCTCGTCTTCGGTCTGAATACTAAACATGATGTCTGCAATATTAAAAGCACCAACTTTCAGGTATTCGCAGCTGCCTGTGTGTTATGGCTAAATAGTGGGTCGATCAACCTAGAGTGGAAAACATGCATTGTCTAACAACCCAGACTGTTTGTTACACCATGTACAGACCAAGGTCGCTGCGCAGAGCTCGGGATGGTAACAACAGATTGCTTTCATGTGAGGCAAAGCGCGTTTAAACAATAACATGTAGACGCAGTGTCGTGTGCAAAAGCAGCAAGATGGCTCTCTAACATCTAACGCGGTTATGCTAACTTAACAATGTATGTACGTATTAAGGGAGTCCTTACTACATGCCCCCTTGATCGAAGCACTAACCAGTAGGGAAGAAATGAGAGAACACAGAGTTCAAATTCGACAGAGCAGAACAAGGCGTATGTAAATTAAAATCAAATTTCGTTTTAGAGAAAGTTCGAAAGTCCAAAAAAAAAATGAAAAATGAAAAATGCTGCCTTAGCCAGCAATCCAAAGTTACAGGTAATGTTCAAGACATGGTAGAAAAAAGATAGTGGATGACAGTTCACTCAATCCATGAACGTGTATGCAGCATACGTAGCAACAGCTTCCAGCAGAAAATCGTTGGCACGGCCACTAAAGGTTTCAGCCATCCAGTTAATCAAAGAAAAGGAACATACATGTTCTTCAATCAGCGGAGCCTCTAGCACCATCAGGGGGCAACCAGCGTGTACTTCCAAATAACTCATATCCAAGAAGTCATATGCCGCCCTTGCGATGTCCCAATTACCCAGGATTCCATGCGCCGCACCACAGGCCATAATCCGAACACCAGAACAGGCGAACTCGTGAGACACTAAGGGCCTCATCAGTCGATCATAATCCGGGTCCGGAGACACCGTGTTGGATAAGCACAAATCCAGAGGCCATTCAAAGGGACAATCTAGGCAGTGAAAGACAGGTTGCACGCAGGTGAAGTAGGAATACCAGAAGGATAATCCATATGCCAGGCTCAAAGTCGCCAATGGCAGGACACCATAAAATTCAAGCATCCTGTCACGAAGAAGATGCAGACGGTGCAAGTTGTCGTGAGGCACAGAAAGTGCTGCCATTCCGTAGTATGAAAAGTAAAAGTAGCACACCTGCCACCAGCGCCAGAATCAGCGGAACACCTCCAAAGACGCTCGAGAAAATAGAATGAAAAAATGCCCGAATCACACCAAAAATAGTTTGGAAGGAGGTCACGAGGCCTGAGCCTACAAGTTTAAAAAAATGAGCCAGGCCGGTTGTGGACGAGGCATTGAAAATTGTTTGGATCAAAGCTCCAAAATGCAGGGGGAGGTCAGTATTCAAAAGCGCCTGTACCTCAGTGCGCTTATTTGCCACGTGAAGGACAAATGTTTCTCGGGAGGAAGTCAATGGCACCTCCTTTTGGGACAATAGAGCTCTTATTCTGCTCATCTTGTTGAACTCTGCTTTCAAGGTCGGAATCGAAGGCCAGATGGAAACATCCAGCCGCCCATGCGGGGGAGGAAATAGAACATTATTTCAGCAGTCTACTCTCTGCGATACAGTTACTATGTATGGGATTCCCACTAACATCCCGCAGCAAGCTTCATTATTCAAAATCAAATAACTACCGTTTGCAAGCAGCGTGAAAGATGGTGTAATCACGGGGACTGGGATACCTTTGAGGACGCAGGCCAAATTCAGGGCGTGTACATTGCAAGCACCGTGTAACTGAATGTGCCTACATACTACAGAATGATCAGGTGTCGTGGTACATTCCTCACCTTTCAGATAAACCTCAGTACCGTCTCTAGTACATCTATACGTAAAAGGGAGGGACCAAACCTCATGTATGAAAGCGGTACCCAGCTGTTCATATCTACCCAGGGCATAGTGTTTCATGCATGACGTAAACTTAAAAAGCGCGAAAGGCAGCGTGATCAACCCATGTACTAACCACACGGTTGAATTCAATTCCGCCACAGAGAAAGGTAACGGCTCCAACTTTTCAATGTGTAACAATGAATATGTAGCATCTTTCATGGACATGAACTGCTGCTTTACAGTAAGGTTAAAGGGAAGGAATAATGATGTCGTATTCAGATAGTCCCACGGGACCTTTCCTGCCTTTAACGTTTGCAAAGTCCATGCAAACTGCATAACAGAACGCAACTGGTTTTGACCATGGTACAATACAGACATATCATCATGTACAATATCAACAATTGAAGAAACAATATTATCCAATGTATAAATTCTTGAAGAAAGAGTGTTAATGCTATTATCAATAACTGCTAATACCTTTTCCATATTCGCTTGATCAATAGCTCTCAATCTGGAAGCCGCCTCAACTTGCGACAATTTCCATACTTCGTTGTAAATAGCATACGCCCACCTTTTGGATCTGCCACCCACAGGACCTTTAACAAAATCATTCAAATCTATTTTGTCATGTAATCTTGATAAATGAACTTTGACAGATGCCAAGGTGGAATGTCGCAGCCAGGACTGACATAATTTCCCTACAGAGTAGGTAGTTACTGTATGAGAGGACTCAAACCGAGGATCTACGCGTTGCTGCGTATACCCCGGTTTCAGACCTAGAAAACGACGTTGACAGGTATCGGAACTGCTTTGCCAAATTAACCATCCTTCACTACCAAATTTCGAAATATTGAAAGACGTATTAGACACCAATGACTGCAAAGCAGGAAGGGACAGATCTGTGTGGTTATCCCAATTTGGGTAAGCGCCCAGATCTGGAACAGAAGGGGAATTTAGTTTTTTAGAAGTGGCCAATCCGAAACAGGTGGTCTGGAAAATTGTTGAATTTAAAAACAACATATGATTTGGTACAAGACAGGCACGATGTAGAGCTTCAGTTCCCTGAACCTGCCACGGTTTGGAACCCCAAACCGATTTAAGATCAATAGTAGCCTTCCACAGATCATAACCCTTGAGTGACAACTCATCCATAAAGGACTTAGAATAGAGTAGTTTGGTGTGTGTCAGTCCAACCTTCGAGGCAGACTCAGGCAAACTTTAAAATAAAAGGATGCCGGGTCGGAAACACTAAAATCAGTAAAATAAGTATACTTATCAACTAATGTAGGCGAACTGCCGAAAGAGGGGGTGGGACAGTGTTCCCATTGGGTAAAATTTACAAAATTACGAAAAGTGTTCGCTTTATGCAGGAAGTGATTGCCATAATGCTGAAAACAATACTGTTCTGCATAGTTAGCCGCATTCTCATATAAATCCTCTGCATCAAAAGCGGCATAATATTTCAAATCAGAAAACAGTGCTTCAATGGCATGAACATCCCAATCATCAGAACGAATGTTCTGCTTAACCACATCACCCATAGAAACACGAAATACATTAGGTACATTGATGACCTCCGTAGGACCATGAATTTGGAATTTAACAGCATCCCACGCAATTCCATCCAAAACGGGCCAGGCAGTAATATTCACAAAAGTCTGGTCCCTTCGCATGATGTGGGACGATGAGTGGGGGGCCAAAGTTCCATTGATAAGTCTAATTGTAGATCTTTCTTTAAGATAGTGGCCATCCACCAGACGGAAAAACACTATCACAAATCCAATGGACATAAACAAAAAAATACTGAAAAGCAACAGCCAGATGTATGTCCAAGGGCTAACCAAAAAATGTCTTTTAAACCAACTAGCAAAAACAGCAATGTTCGAAGGGGGAGTGGAGGGCAATGAGTTAGTGTCAAAGGAGAAACGTGACTGGTCAACCGCCGTAGATTGTAAAACAGGCGAGTGACCATTTGTAGGATAAGCATACTCAGTCTCTTCGGGCAGACCACCAGCCGGCGGTATTAACAAGGGATCAGTAACTGACTGCATCTCGATGGCAACATCAGACAAGGTGTTAGAAGCAGGAACCAACACTGAATTTCTTTGTATTGTCTGGCAGGAAACTGCTGGAGTAAGACTAAGAAGTATCGGCCACTCGCTGAAGTTTGACATTGTCAATAGAGATGTACCTGTTTTCCTTGCGACCAGGAAGTGGAGGTAAAATGACTGTTCTTGTACCCTGCACTCCAAGCACTGGAACTGGTGCACGATAAGAGGGGCCGAACTCCTTCTTGTTCTCCACCTTCTCACGGACCAGGTCTCCAACTCGGGGTAGCCAGCCGACTACCGGAATCTGAACCTCAGCTTCAGACGTGGAGGGCAAGTGTTCCTTCGAAAGAGTGTCTCTGGCTTCTTGTAGAGTCTGCAAAACAGCACAGTGATCATCTACGTCAAAGGGTGCGGTCGACGCCAGCATGTCTAGACCATCAAGGTCTGGAACAAACATTCTGATTCCGAAGAGCATCATGTACGGGGTCCGCCCACCCAGAGACCTTCTAGGGAGATTATTAAGTGCACGTTGGACGTTATACAAATGGGCTAGCCAGTTCCGGCCTGTGCCTAAAACACGTGCTGTCAAAGATTGCTTTAAGTCACGGTTCATTCGCTCCACCACACTATTACCCTCAGGTAGGTAGGGGGACGAAAATTTGACTTGGACCCCCAAATTTCTGATAGCCTCCTTGTAAGCCTTAGAGGCGAACGCAGGGCCCTGATCAGAATGGAAGGTACCACACGCAAAAGTTCCCACAAAGACACGCAAATCCCTGATGACAGTCCGCGAGTCAGCACTCCTTTGTGGCCATACCCAGAGAAAACGTGTGCACGAATCCACTGCAACCAAGATATACTTGTACGCAGTATCAGAAGAAAAAGGACCGCAGTGATCTAAATAAACACAACCAAATGGCTTATTTGATATGTACAACTGTGTTTGTGGTGGGCGCGCAACAGTGGAAGGTTTAATCTGTTGGCAAATGTACAATCAAGAACATAAGCGCGCGCTTGTTTCTATAAACCAAACCACCAGTAACGTTGTTGTAACAGAGATATAGTAGCGGACACGCCGGCGTGGGCTGACGCCAACCCCTCGTGCGCCGCTAGTATCAGAGCTGGTCTGCAGTCCGCGTTGGGAATAATTCTGTCACCAACGTCGTTAATCCTCACTAACGGGACGTTATCAGGACTTAAGTGATAAAAATAACGAGAAGGAAAACCCTTCGGGTAATCACTTTCCTTCTCTGTAGCAGCAATAGCTGCCAAGATGTCATCATCAATCTTACATTTGGATCTTGTAACTGCTGCCACTAAGTATGTAGCCACTGCGGTTTTTGCTGCCTCGTCAGCCAAGCTGTTACCGACAGCATGGACACCAAGTCGTTGGTGACCAAGAGTGTGAATAACATTCACGAGAGGGAGACGATCTTTAAAGTCTGCCACTCGAACCCAAAGCAGTTTATGCTTAATTGTGCTACCTTTGGTATCTCGATAATCGTTTTGAGACCAGAAGTGTAAGTTGTCATTGTAGGACTGGACACAATAAAAGGAGTCACTTACTATAAGAGTCGTGACTCGGGGATCAGCAAACTCCAGTGCAAGCACCAGAGCCCGAAGCTCCGCCAATTGCGCGGTACAATCACCCAATGACTGCGTATGCACTGCATCAGATTGGAATTCACCATTTACGAATGTACCCACGACAATTGCGCAAGCCGCAGAATAAGAATGCTTTGATCCAATCGCGGGCTGCGCCGAGCCGTCAGTGTATATGACACAATGGTATTCTTCGAGCGGGCGCAAAGACAGAGGAGCAGGATGAACGAATTCATACTGCAAGTACTCCTGAGTCTGTAAAGAGGCGTCAAAGATATAAGTGACATCCGGTGATGTCAGAGTCGTGGCCCATTGTATCCACTGTGGATGCAAAGCTTTAGAATTTGGTACACTTGCTTTAGTCACTGCCTCTAGGGCAGGTACGGTGTTACAACCAGAATCTGTTTTCCATGCGACAGTGCGCGTTCCTTAAGGATCGCCATCTGTACTGCCGTCAGAACTTTCTCGACCGTGGAAAAACGTAATTCAGCAGAGGTGTACAAGTGTGATTTATACGCAATGGGGACTGTATCGCCCTCATTGAACGTCAAATACGTGAAACCCACGGCGCCTGGTATTATTCTTATTACCAGGTTAGTGCGGTTATCACGCGTCAGCAAGTATTGTGAAGCAAGAAGATCAGCCTGTGAAGACTGTAGAATAGCAGAGTGTTCTAGCTGCCAACTAGACTTCGAAAAAGAAGGTTGTACCAAGGCGTTTAGCGGCTTGATACGCTGGGCATAATCAGGAATATACGTACGTCCGAAATTCAGAAAACCCAGCAGAGACTGTAATTTTTTCAGCGTTGTAGGAGCGGGCAAGCATGCGCACTTCTCCAGAAAGTGGGGAGCTAATCCCTTACCTTCATTGTTGAGCTCGTAGCCCAAAAACAACACTGTATATTCCGCGATGTGAGACTTCGCAAAATTAAATTTGTAGCCATAGTCCGCAAAACTCACAATAATATTGTCGACTCGAGACAGATGTGGCATCAGCTCATCATCCGTGAGATAGATATCGTCAACATAGGAGTATGCGTCGGGGTCTATTCTCTCTAAGAGAGAGACCACGCGAGCGGAAAAGACGCCAGGGCTGTTTTTGTAGCCCATGGCTAATCTCGTAAACTGTTTTTGTTTGCCGCCCGAAGTAAACGCCGTCCACTGGCTACTCAGTGTGGACAGGTTATGGCTAAAAAAGCCATTGGAGATGTCAAGTGTCGTTTTAAATCTCTTACGCACGAGACTGTCGACTAGAGCCGAGCTGTGTGTATTTTGTACCGCGCAGGTCCGGCAATGCGAATTTAGGTGCCGGTAATCCAAAACTAAACGGTACGATCCGTCAGGCTTCGTTACAGTGAATAAAGGGTTATTCATGGGGGACACACAAGTTTCAATAACACCCTGATATTCCAATTGTTCAAGGATTGCCGCGACATGCGGTCTAGCTTCACGACGCACGGGATATTGGGGTTGAGGCTGGGGCATAGACCGCAATGGAATCTCATGGCAGGGGGACAACCGGTCCCATCCCACTTGAGTACAATACACCGCCGGCGCAAGCGCCAGCGCCCACTCCTCAGCGTACACTTCAGCCTGGTCCTTAGGCACTGTGTGCGCAAAGGACGGGAGGATTACCTCCTCCCCTCTAGGAGCGTCTAAAATGAAAGCTGGGGGCCAATCTGCCTCCGCTAGGAGGATGTCATAGGTGGTAGTCAGATTATCCCAAAAAATCCCTTTTATTGTACGTTGTATGTCACCCTCAATTAGTAAGACTATTTCATAAAGTCTGTCAGGGGGAGCCACTCTGGTGTCAGCTGTTTCAACAGTAACCAATATGTCAGTTGCTGTCGCCGCCAGAAATGGACGCAGAGCTTGACGGACTATGGTAATTTCCGCTGCGCTGTCCAGTAGCGTCAGCGCCCATGTCCGGTTCCGAAGCTGTGTCCGCACTATCTGAGGCATACCTTGCCGTCAGAGCAGCCACTTTCTTCTTCTGAAACGGGGGTCTTTGTCGTGCAAATTCGTCCTGCTTGCCTTTACCCTCAGTCTGTCGGGGCTGGTCACGTGTTTGTGGAGCACCCCGACCTTTGCCACCGCCTCCGCCACCGGACTGTGAAGCCGATGTTTCCTGTGAAGAACGAGGAGAACGTTGTTCAGAAACCTGAAATCTATCAGGAGACTTAATAGTAGCACGATCACGCAGATCATAAGTGCGTTCACTACCTGACTGAACGGGAGAGGCAGGCCGAGAGCCCTGTTTCTGCTGCTGCTTTCTCTGTTGTTTTGACCGCCAATTCTGTTTCTGAAAGTTTGGACGGTCATCCTTACCAGAGGCTTCCGCCTTATCTTGCTGCTTAATATCGGGAGTTTTGATCACAGGCTTAACTCCTAAAGAGCTACGACCCAAATCTCTGTACGCAGACGAGATTATTTTCGCAAATTCCCGCGGCTTATCCTCATCAGCAACTTTCTTCAGTTCATTACGAACTTGGAACTGCATAGCATCACCCTTAAGGTTACCCATTATCATGGTAGCCACCAGGTCAAACTGTCCGAGGAGCCGCATTCCTAATTCTATCGCAGACTCCGCACCGTGGTTATCTTGAACACGTTTAATAACGGAGGGCAGCATCAACATAGACGGAGTGCCAAAGCACTGCGAGTATGTCGCTGCAAAGACCTTGCCCCAGTTTACACAATCCTCAATGTCGGGGACCAAGTCTTTAGGCAAACTAATGGTAAGGATCCTGTGTTTCTCCACAGGAGACGTATTCGGGTATACCGCTTCTATTTGGTCAAACTTTTCAGCAAGCCAAAAAGGGAAATCATCCCTAGTTTGGGGGCGCTTGCCCATAACAGAATTAACCATAACAGGACTAATGACCACCGTGTGATGGTCAGTAGGCTGTCCCGCAACAGCAGGTGCCCCCGCCTGCACATTGCGAGACACGTACTGCACTAAAGCCCTATATACTGTAATAAGGGCAGTGTGCAGTACACGCAATTCAGCCACCGTCACCTTCAGGTAACGGGGATGAGGCGTAAATCCGGCTAGTACCGGCCAAGTGGCCCCTGCAATCGATAAAGGGCCCATTCTTGGCGGTATAACCACATGGGGAAGGGCGCCATTAAACCAAATAAGATGCTGCCAAGCAGATATTGGTATTTCCTGTGTCCTATACGGTGTATAGTTCGCTGGCACGCCAGTGGCAGTGTAAGAATGAAACGTATTATCGTCCTCACTCACTGCCGGAATCATCACCCAAGAGTAGAACAACTCATAGGGATGAGCCGCATCGGCTCCTACCACAAAGATGACGTTCATACCAGTGTCCGGCACCCCATACTGCGTCAAATGACGTTTCAGAGCTGCACGGCTATGCGCCGCAATATCTACCGCCATAAGGACAAGCTACACTCGAAGCAATCAGTAGCACAAGGGTTCAATAACCTTTTTAATGATCAAGCTTGAAGAAACCTATCTCAACAGAAATAGGTAGGTTTAAATCCGTCAGACTTGTTATCCGGAAACAAGAATGAGGGTGCCGTGGACTAATATAAGCACTACTAAGGCGTTTCAACTCATAGACCAAACGTTAGGTGCGCCATGTTGCAGGGATTCTGCTTATACACAGAACTATGCGTAGAACCCCAGGACCTCAGTGAATTGTGGTGTACCAGAAACTCACCTCAGAACCCAGAACCCAGTATCCGGCTAGCATAAGTGTCCCATTCGTTATCCGAGATTTGGCTCGGCGATCCCAATGAGAAGACAACCCAGAACAAGCGACTCAGTATACTCTCAGGAATGGTGGGAATCGGAAATACCTGTTCGTATATTATTCTCACATCAGTCCACAACAAGAATCAAATGAGACACGGTGAAAATAAAAAGAGTTTATTTTTATAGACCACGTGTCCTAAGATGCAGTACTTTGGCTAATACAAGCAGACAAATGATTATAATTAAAACCATCAGCATCGTTACAATACCATAGAATATAAAAGGAGTGATCATGTTCTAATGACAGTGGATACTACCACCTTCCCTTTACTAAGAAGCTAATATTATTATTATGCTAATAGAAGGTCTCTTAGGCTTGAAGGGTGGACCCCATACCTCAAAGATCAGCTTAGTGAAATCACATCACAGGAGCATCAGGAGTCTTCTCGCAGGAAGGCTCGTCTTCGGTCTGAATACTAAACATGATGTCTGCAATATTAAAACCACCAACTTTCAGGTATTCGCAGCTGCCTGTGTGTTATGGCTAAATAGTGGGTCGATCAACCTAGAGTGGAAAACATGCATTGTCTAACAACCCAGACTGTTTGTTACACCATGTACAGACCAAGGTCGCTGCGCAGAGCTCGGAATGGTAACAACAGATTGCTTTCGTGTGAGGCAAAGCGTGAGTCAGCAGTGTGTTTAAACAATAACATGTAGACGCAGTGTCGTGTGCAAAAGCAGCAAGATGGCTCTCTAACATCTAACGCGGTTATGCTAACTTAACAATGTATGTACGTATTAAGGGAGTCCTTACTACAAGTGAAATCTTATAGATTTCACTGAGTCACTTTTCAGGGGCGTTCCTGCGACGGAACGCCCCCCCCCCTGAGTAAAAACACCCACATGAAACCTGACGCAGGTTTCATGTGGCGCAGGGCTTTACACCGTGACGCATCTCCATAGATGCGTCACGATGTAAATGGGGCGCAACATGGCGCAGGGTTTACGCCGCCGCTGCGTCACAAAAGTGATGCAACGGCGGCGTAAAAGGGGGCAAGTCCCTCATAAATCTGCCCCATTTTCTATAATGGTTCACATCGGAGACTTGCTTTTCGAGAGTAACAGCCGCACGAAGGCCTGATTGGCTAAGATCTTCACGGTTCAAATGTCGAGGTTGCCCGGAGAATCTCTGGTTTGCAGCAGGAGTCAAGGTGAGATGGCCCGGTTCAAACCTTGGAAGCTGCGGGTACCTCCTGGCTTACTGCAGAGGTGAACCTTGTGAAAAAAACCATAGGCCCAGAGCCTCTGTGAAATATTATACAGAATCTCAGTTTGTACCTTGAAAGATAATGTATGACCAAGAATCTAATATGTACATAGATGGGGAATTCAGCGCCAGTGGGTCAAACCTAATAATGAACTAATGGGGCTAGGTGGTGTAAATTACAACTGACTCATATGAACCACCCTCTACTGATCACAGTATACTTGCTGTTAAGACTCTCTAGTCTTATCTAGATTTTTGAGACCCTGGCAACACATAGTTTAAGGCCCCATGATTTGAGCAACTTTTTTTTAAATGTAATTACTAATTTTCTGCTAGTTCAAACCTGCATGGTGTTAAGTAATAATTAATTATACATTACATTTTCAGAGTACCATTAATACCTTTCTTATTTTCTGGTCCTCGTCTCTACCACGGGCGCGTAGGGACCACACAGATACCATGTATGCGCTCTTCAAAAGCTTAATGCTTCAAACAGAGTAATGTAACATCTCTTCATAGAGGCTCCCTCAACATCTTTTCATCTCAGACACAGTGACGTAGCCAGTGAGTGTGTCATGGGCCCTAGTGCGAAGGAAGAAACTTGTCCTCCTGGCTAAGGTTAGAATTGCAAAATACATCAGTAATCAGGGTCCAGTGCACTTTCCTGGCCTCTAGGCAGCGGTGCCACTGCACATGCTGCACTACTGAAAGCCACGCCCCTGCTTAAATAGTATCCTCACTTCAATTAATCTACTAGTGGTTGTCTCATTCTTTTCTGGTGAGTTTTGCAGCCCTGTACATACATCCATCTTAGACCCCTTTAAGAAATATGTAAAGGACTGAGTTCACTTTCGAAAACACACTGGAGCTTCTTGTATCTGAATATGTGGTCGAATTGTCCAGCTCTAGAAAGCGTATGTCCTTACTATCGTCCACATAAAAGGTATATGATTTGTATTCAAAGGAGATATTACTGACTGGTTTTCATAAAATATCTCAGCAAATTGCATGTTTCTTGACACCACAATTCCTCGCGTCGCTTGCTTACGTCACAACAAGGTAGTGGGAGGTTTTTGATTTAACAATGGAAGTGCCGAGTGCCTTCTGAATCCATTACAGCATTGGAGATGTTCACGAGTGGGCTGTGTGCGGTGGGGCTATACATGGGAGTCTATGAAAAGAGCAAAAATGATGGCACAGCGCGTTAGTTCTTGAGATCAGGCAGGCCCCTTCTACCTTGACAAGACCAGGCTGTTTGCACTCGAAAAGCCACTAGCTGCGCAATAAAACACCCCTCTGTCAGAAACCTGCACAGTTATTATTTGGCTGACACTCCGACTTGTAACTCTGTCGATGAAATGGGAGATGCACGGAGTTCAGAACGGTCATGTATCAGTGAGTGTGACCCTAGTCAAGAAGACATGAGTGGGGCAGCATTTGACTTTTAAAAATGTGACAAATTGTGACCTGTTGATTACCTCCATCCCAGAGTGCTACTTGAAGCGAGGTAGCAGAGCTGGTCGGCTCTACAGGCGTTCTGAACTGTTTAGGAAAGAGGTTCCAGGTAACGGGAAGCGAGGATAAGTTTCTTCCGCGTCACCTGTGGCATCATTGGCTATCGAACGGCAGTTGGATCTGCTTGTGCCCTGGATGCTCCTGGTGTGTGTATGGGGGGGAGGGGTATGTGTGTGTGGCACACCCTATTGTGGCCGTGTGTTACATTCTTGAATCTCCACACCCACTCGCAGAGGTTTTAACCAGAATCCTTTGTTCACTGCCGCACCTCAGTAAATGTGTCGCCTCTAATTTCACACTGGTTTATTAGGTCTCGCCTGACCCAGCGTATGCGCTGGTCTGGCGAGACTTATTGAGAGGGCTCCAAAAAGTGCTACCAGGCCAGCCTAGAGCTACAGTACATGTGCGTGGGCGCGCGCGCCTCGCTTTACCGCGATTACTTTCACTTTCGTGGCCGCACAGCCGCTTTGATGTTTGATCGCGATCATTTTCACTTTCGCGGCCGCACGGCCGCCTGGCATGGCCAATAGGTCTCGCTTTTGGGACCTTATAAGTATTTAGTTATGCAACTGTTGCATGACTAAACACTTATAAGGTCCCAAAGGCGAGACCTATTGGCTATGCCAATGCTTGTATACTTTCTAGGGGGTGCATGTGTGTTACATCCTTTTGTGTCCGGGTGTTACATACTTGTTTCTCCACATCCACTCCTAGGGTTTACCTAGAAGCCATTCTTCACTGCAACACCATAGTAAAAGTGTCAACTCTATTTTCACAATGGTTATATATAGTGCTTGAAATAGACAAGCATTTGCAATGCAATAGGTCTCACATTTACGCGAGTTTGAGCATTAAAAATGCAATAGGTCTCGCCTTTCATTAAGTTAAAGCCATTTGCTTTGCTATACAATACCATTACCAAAGCAAATGGCTTTAACTTAATTACAGGCAAGACCTATTGCATTTTCAATGCTTGTTAAATCATGTAACTAGAATTTATTACTTTATTACAATGATGATTTCCAATTCGTAATTCTCGACGAAGAATCCACCCTTTGACAAAGACATAGTCTCTCTACTATGCCCATTTGCAATTCTTTCTATTTATAGCCTCCGCTACCGGCGTGTGTCACCGGGGCACGGGAGACGGAGCGAGCACAAGCTGCAGGGAAGACTTCTCAGAGGTATGACTTCCACAGCGAGAGGAACGCACACATCCCAGCACGCCTCTTTGCGGTAACCATCCCCCATTTTTGTTCCTCTCTTGCATACAGTACGAGTAAGTCATCTCGGTTCCCCCAACGCAGCCTACCAGGCCTTCAATTCAAGGTAAATCTGCCAAAGCCAGCTATGCGCCACGCACGCGTTTCACTTGCCGAGATCGCCCTTTACATTAGTCGGCCTAATTTAATTTAGCATTAGCACCATTTTTACTTTAAAGAAAAATATACACCTACACGGCCAAAGCTACACTCTTTGAAGATTATTTCAACGCGCTGCACGCGCTTTTTGCAGTCAAAGATTCACATGGGCCAGAATAAGCTTTAGTAAAGGCTACGTCTCATAAATCTCCACCACAGCAAGGTCTACTCTATCTTAAAGGACACACAAACGCACCAGGCAACGCACCGCGCTTATCTCAATTAACTGCTTCATAGCCGCTTTATACTTAACGGACCTAGAATTTACTGCGCTAATGCTCTAATCCATAAACTGCCTCATTTATGCGGCTATAGGTCTTTTGTTTCCCGTGACTGCGTGTGAGGTTTACTGCATTTGGAGATAGCAATGCAAGGTAACTACATATGGCTGCATGAATTACTGAATCTCCATCTAACAGTCTAACATGGCCCACTAAGTGATTACTTATATATTTTTAATGAATTTTTTAAATGAATACTTCAAGCAGTGTATCCATTGCCCTATGTTCTCTGCCACTTTAATTATGACTTCATTTGTGTTTTTCTCATTAATTTCCTCATGCTGTCCTGTAGTATAGCAGTAAGAATCATCCACGATTAGCATCACCACTGACAGAATGTGATCACAACAGATTAACACATGTAGCATTCAATATTGTGTTCTGTCTTTATGGTCTTTTTCTTTTTTTCTAGTTATAGGTACCATTGACCCATAACCAGAAAGTGTACTAATCGATGTACTGAGAAGAGGGGTGTGTGTACCACTTCCCGTCGCAGGTTACACAATAGGTACGTGCCAACTTTTTTTTTTTTAACAACAAATTTTATTGGGTTATTCGTCAAGAGGACGGGCAATGGCCCTACAATATCCTGTAGGAGAAAAAGAATTAACCACACGAAAACACCAGTATTTCCACCATTTACCAACACCTGCCAAACATGCGGGTGGTCCAACAGAAACATAATGCAGACAGTACTCAATCTCAAGACAAGAAAACATGGCAAATTGTGAGACCGGCCTCGTGGCGTGGGCCCACCCGACCAGCAAGTTACCCTACAACCACGCCGAACCTCGTGGACACGGCCTTCCGGCTCCCGTGGGCCAACATCCCGAGGGCCGACCAGATCCCCAACACGCATGCCCGGCCGAGGGAGAACGAAACCCCCACCCCAAACCAGACCAAGAGGCGCCGACCCTGTCACACCTCTGGTCTCTCCCCCGAGGGAGGTTTCGATCGACCACCAGGCCCCCGGTGAGCGGGCGCCTCGCCTGCTGGTTGTCTGGAGTCTCTCCCAGACCCACCTGAACAGATCAAAGGGCAGAGCGACAGGAAACCCCAACACACCGCCCCCCAGGCACCAGACCCCTCTCCGCGAGGACTCCGGACTTCAAAGAGGAGGGGGAGTATAACAAGGGGTGCGGAAAGGACGGGAGCAGAGAAGACCTGGACTGACGAGAGCCTGCTGACCTGGTCGCGGCTCGATCGCTCACCGAACAGAAGAACGCTACCCGAACTCTGAACCACCTGAGCCCTGCGGACGCTGTCGTGGCTCCCCGAACTCGGAACCATCTGAGCCCTGCTGACGCTGTCGCGGCTCCCCGAACTCTGAACCATCTGAGCCCTGCTGACGCCGTCGCGGCTCCCCGAACTCTGAACCATCTGAGCCCTGCTGACGCCGTCGCGGCTCCCCGAATTCTGAACCATCTGAGCCCTGCTGACGCCGTCGCGGCTCCCTGAACTACGACCCTCCGGTGCCTGCTGAGTGACTCGCGGCCCGCTCCTCCAAGAGAATCGGCAGAGATTGCCGAGAGAAGCAACATCCCCTCAGCTCGAGGATTGAGAGCTGTGCGCCGGATACCTCGCAGAGACACTAATTCAAAGACTGTCCCGCTACCCCTTTCCCTCCTCACGAGATCGCTGCCGCTTGTGGCATTAATTCTGCACCTGCCTGCCGGATCATAAAGATCCCTGACAACTACCGATAAAAGCATATTGTCTTATAACGACTTACTGTGTGGTGTCCCTCTATCCGAAGAGAGAGTAAGCGCAGCGTGTGCGATCCTAGGTGCGAGACCCTTCCAGGAAGGGCCTCCCTGCTCTTGCTCGGCCTAACTCTGGGTAAGGTGGGCCTCCGGGTGGTCGGGAACACATTCCGCAGCCTCCCCGGTGAACGCCTTCCAACATTTGGTGGCAGGCGACGGGATACGAGCCAACACCTAGAGATCGTGCAGTAGACGGCTTACGCACTACCAAGAAGAAATGGAAGGAGAAACTTCCCTAGGTGCTGCAGGCACCAACCCGAGCACGGCATTTCAAAAGGACCAGTTAGAATCTTATACGCACCGAGAACTGAAACAATTTTGCAAAGACTTTGGAATCGCTACCACCGGACTAAGCACAAAAGAGGACTTCCAGGGGGCATTAAAAACCTGGATCGAGGCGGGAACTCCCCGGACACAAACAGAAGGAGAGCCTCCCAACGAACCACGAAGCACCCCGGGGAGGAACGGCGCCCCCGAGGGGGGCCTATCCCCAGAGGAACTAGCGGACCGAGAAAGAGGTCGCAACCACGAACTGGAACTAGCAAAATTAAAAATCGAAGGAGAGATAAAACTGGCTGAAAAAAAACTGGCGGTGGAACAGTTACGCCTACAAGGAGAACTAGAGGAAAAGAAACGACAGAGAGACACGAAGAAAAGAAACTCCAACTAGAGCCCGAACGTAGCCTAAAAGAAATCGAGCTCAAGGCTAAGAAGGCGGAGGCCCGACCCTCGGAAACCCAACCCATCTCCTCCACCGTGGAACCAAAGGTCCACATCCCCAAAGATGTTGTGAAAGAATACTATAAGAACGATGACATTCAGCAATGGTTCAAGGCCTACGAAGTCGCCATGACCTCCCACGAGTCCCGCAGAAAGACTGGGGGGCTGGGCTGTGGGGCCGGTTCCTGAGCGAGGGGAGAGATACCCTGCTGGACCTGCCCTCCACGGTGATGAACTCCTACAGTCACATGAAAGAGGCCCTGGTAGCCAGATATGGGCTCACCCCTGAAATGTACCGGCAACGGTTTAGAGACTGCAAAAAGATACCCGGTACCACCTGGGTGGAGTACGTGAACTTTTACAGCCGGGCCTTGGACGGATGGATCAAGGGCAGCAAGGTCTCCACCTTTGAGGAGCTGTTCGACCTAATCGCATGGGAACACTTGTCCGCTAATTGCTTCGTGGAGCTGCGCCAGCACCTCCTGGACAGCAAACTCACAGACCCTCGAAAACTGGCCGTCGAGGCTGACCGGTGGGTGAACACCCGGGCCTCCCGGGGCCCCGTGGGAGACTACGGTCGCCACAGTCAGGGACCCCCCCGCCAGAGGGGCAGAGGGAATCAAGGCCGGAAAAGGGAGCTCCCGGGGGGATCCCCGCTCAGCTCTCCAAGAGGACGATCTCCGCCCTTTCCAGCTCCACCTCCGGCCAGCACCGGGCCACCAGGGAGGCCGGGGCCCCGAGTGAGGATCACCTGTTTCCGCTGCCAACAGACCGGACACTATGCCAGTGACCCTCAATGTCCCCTGTACCAGCGGACCGCCACAACAACCCCGCCGGCTCGACAGATGGCCTCCGTAGCCCTGGGGGAAGAGATGGAAGACTCCGAAGAATGGGAACTAGCCGCCATGGCCTTGGTCTCCCTAGGGGACCGGGAGATGGTCCCCGGAACGTCCCTGCCCGCCAACACGAAGAAGTACCGACAGCAGGTAATGGTCAACGGCCACCGCATCGAGGGCCTCCGGGACACGGGGGCGAGTGTCACGGCGGTTCATTGTCACCTGATTTCCGAAGATCAGATCCTGCCTGACGCCTTTTGCCCCGTCATATCATCAGACAATTCCGAGAGCCTCTGCCGGATGGCCCTAGTCCCCTTCGAATGGGGGGGAGTCACCGGCAAGTTAAAGGTAGCGGTCCGAACCTCCCAGCCCGTGGACTGCCTCCTGGGCAACGACCTTGAGAACTCCCCGTGGGGACAAGTGGAACGAAGGGCCCACCTCGAGATGATGGGCCTACCCGAGTGGGTATGCGCCACCACACGCTCGATGACTCTCAGGGCGCCTTCCTCCGAGGGGGGAGAGGCCATGCCGCTGAGCACCGCCACCATCCCCGAGATCCAGAATACACCACCAGAGGCCAACGGCCCCCTTCTGGACGAACCAACCGCTCCCGACGAAGGATCAGTGCCTTCCGACCCCGAAACCCTGACCAAACTCGGGGACTTGCCAGAACTGGCCCTGTGGCCCTGCGAAGGGGGCCCCTCCCATGAAGAGTTCTGCCAAGAACAATCCACCTGCCCGTCCCTCATTGGACCCCGACAACAGGCCGAGGCCCAAGCAGCAGGCGACCGGACTGGCACCCACTGGGTATACTGGGAGAACGGACTGCTGTACAGCGAACAGAAGTCGGCCGAGTTGGGATCGGCCCGAGTACTAGTGGTACCCCTACGCTTCCGAAGTCTTCTCCTGGGCCTGGCCCATGATGTACCCCTGGCCGGACACTTAGGCCAAGATAAGACCTACCAACGACTCGTCACCCATTTCTATTGGCCCAAGATGCGAGCAAATGTGGAGGCCCACTGCAAGTCCTGCCCCACGTGCCAGGCCAGCGGAAAGAGTGGGGGCAAGCGCAAGGCTCCGCTACAACCCTTCCCCGTCGTCAGTACCCCTTTTGAGCGGGTAGGAATCGACATTGTAGGACCGCTGGACCCCAAGACCGCCCAGGGCCACCGGTTCATCCTCGTCCTGGTGGATCATGTCACCCGTTACCCCAAAGCCATCCCTCTCCGCACCGTGACGGCCCCCGTGGTGGGCCGGGCCTTGATGGGGATCTTCTCCCGCATGGGGTTCCCCCGCGAAGTCGTGAGTGACCGGGGTACGAACTTTATCTCCCGATATATGAAGTCCCTCTGGCAGCAGTGCGGAGTATCGTACAAATTCACCACCCCGTACCACCCTCAAGGAAACAGCCTAGTCGAGCGCTTTAACAAAACACTGAAAGGGATGATCATGGGCCTCGAGGAACCCCTACGCCGGAGGTGGGACGTCCTCCTCCCCTGCCTCCTGTTCGCCTACCGGGAGGTTCCCCAAAAATCCCTGGGATTCAGCCCATTTGAACTACTATATGGACACCCCGTCCGGGGACCCCTGAGCCCGGTCAAGGAGGGGTGGGAAACAACCCCCCAGGGGACCCCTCCGGATGTGTTCCGATGCATCTTGGTGCTCCGCAACCAGACCTGGAAATTCAGAGAACTCGCAGAAGCGAACCTCGAGGCTAGTCAGGAAGAAATGAAGCGCTGGTATGACCAAAATGCTACGCTGGTCGAGTTTCAGCTGGGCCAACAAGTCTGGGTCATGGCCCCGGTGAGACCCTGCGCCCTCCAAGATAAATGGACTGGACCCTTCAAGGTGGTCGAGCGGAAGAGCCAAGTCACCTATCTCGTCGATGTACAGTCCCCGCGGAACCCCCTCCGGGTCCTCCACGTGAACCGCCTCAAACCTCACTTTGTACGGACAGAATTGAGTTTACTCCTGGCCACCGACGATGGGGCCGAAGAAGACACCGAGCCCCTTCCAGACCCCCTGGGGGCGAAAGAGAACGATGGGTCCGTGGAGGGAGTGAAACTGTCAACCGCCCTCACAGTCCAACAGTCCGACGACTGCCGCCAGCTACTAGGGCAGTTCGTGGACCTCTTCTCCCTGACCCCTGGGGTCACCAACTGGTGTGTCCACGATGTGAACACCGGCGACAGCCCGCCAGTGAGACATCGGGCCTACCGGGTCCCTGATCGGGTCCGAACCTGCATCCAGACCGAGGTGGCGAAGATGCTAGCCCTCGGGGTGATTGAACCCTCCGACAGCCCCTGGGCCAGCCCGGTAGTCCTGGTTCCGAAAGCAACTACCCCGGGTGTTGCCCCCGAGCTGAGGTTTTGCGTGGACTACCGAGGACTCAATGCGGTCACCCGAGCGGACGCTCACCCTATCCCCCGTGCCGACGAGCTCATTGACCGCCTTGGGGCCGCTCGCTACCTCAGCACCTTCGACCTGACTAGTGGATACTGGCAGATTGCCCTCACCGAGGGAGCCAAGGAGCGCTCCGCCTTCTCCACCCCGGATGGGCACTACCGCTTTAGGGTGATGCCGTTTGGAATGAAGAATGCCCCGGCCACCTTCCAGCGGCTGGTGAACAGGGTCCTGTCCGGACTAGAGGGGTTCAGCGCAGCATACCTCGACGACATAGCAGTCTTCAGCTCCCAATGGACCGAGCACCTCCAGCACCTCCGTCAAGTCCTGCTGGCTCTGCGCCGGGCCGGCCTCACCATCAAAGCCAGCAAATGTCAAATTGGGCACGGCTCCGTAACCTATCTGGGGCACCAGGTGGGAAGTGGGCAGGTCGCCCCCCTCCAGCCGAAGATCGACGCCATCCTGTCCTGGGAACCCCCCGCAACCCAAACGAAAGTCCGGGCCTTCCTGGGCCTCACAGGCTACTACCGAAGGTTTATCAAGAACTATGGCAGCATCGCAGGCCCCCTCACAGAACTAACCTCCAAAAAACACCCCAAGAAAGTACACTGGACTCCCTCCTGCCAGAAGGCGTTCGACACCCTCAAGGCCGCCATGTGCGCAGCCCCAGTGCTCAAAGCACCCGACTACGCCCAGGAGTTTGTGGTCCAGACGGACGCCTCGGAACACGGCATCGGGGCAGTCCTCTCCCAGTTCGACGACAAGGGCATAGTTCGGCCCATAGCCTTCATCAGCCGAAGGTTGCTGCCCCGGGAACAGCGGTGGAGCACCATTGAGAGAGAGACCTTCGCAGTAGTCTGGGCCCTCAAAAAGCTACGACCCTACCTGTTCGGAACCCACTTCCGAGTACAAATAGATCACCGCCCCTTGCGGTGGCTGATGCAGATGCGAGGGGAAAACCCCAAGTTGCTACGCTGGTCCATCTCCCTCCAAGGGATGGATTTCACGGTGGAACATCGCCCCGGGACGGACCACGCCAACGCGGACGGCCTGTCCCGATTCTTCCGCTTCAGCGAGGAGAACCCCCAAGTGGATGGGTAGTTCTCCCCGCCTTTCAGCTGGGGGGGGCACGTGTGAGACCGGCCTCGTGGCGTGGGCCCTCCCGACCAGCAAGTTACCCTACAACCACGCCGAACCTCGTGGACACGGCCTTCCGGCTCCCGTGGGCCAACATCCCGAGGGCCGACCAGATCCCCAACACGCATACCCGGCCGAGGGAGAACGAAACCCCCACCCCAAACCAGACCGAGAGGCGCCAACCCTGTCACACCTCTGGTCTCTCCCCCGAGGGAGGTTTCGATCGACCACCAGGCCCCCGGTGAGCGGGCGCCTCGCCTGCTGGTTGTCTGGAGTCTCTCCCAGACCCACCTGAACAGATCAAAGGGCCGTGCGACAGGAAACCCCGACACACCGCCCCCCAGGCACCAGACCCCTCTCCGCGAGGACTCCGGACTTCAAAGAGGAGGGGGAGTATAACAAGGGGTGCGGAAAGGACGGGAGCAGAGAAGACCTGGACTGACGAGAGCCTGCTGACCTGGTCGCGGCTCGATCGCTCACCGAACAGAAGAACGCTACCCGAACTCTGAACCACCTGAGCCCTGCGGACGCTGTCGCGGCTCCCCAAACTCGGAACCATCTGAGCCCTGCTGACGCTGTCGCGGCTCCCCGAACTCTGAACCATCTGAGCCCTGCTGACGCCGTCGCGGCTCCCCGAACTCTGAACCATCTGAGCCCTGCTGACGCCGTCGCGGCTCCCCAAATTCTGAACCATCTGAGCCCTGCTGACGCCGTCGCGGCTCCCTGAACTACGACCCTCCGGTGCCTGCTGAGTGACTCGCGGCCCGCTCCTCCAAGAGAATCGGCAGAGATTGCCGAGAGAAGCAACATCCCCTCAGCTCGAGGATTGAGAGTTGTGCGACGGATACCTCGCAGAGACACTAATTCAAAGACTGTCCCGCTACCCCTTTCCCTCCTCACGAGATCGCTGCCGCTTGTGGCATTAATTCTGCACCTGCCTGCCGGATCATAAAGATCCCTGACAACTACCGATAAAAGCATATTGTCTGATAACGACTTACTGTGTGGTGTCCCTCTATCCGAAGAGAGAGTAAGCGCAGCGTGTGCGATCCTAGGTGCGAGACCCTTCCAGGAAGGGCCTCCCTACTCTTGCTCGGCCTAACTCTGGGTAAGGTGGGCCTCCGGGTGGTTGGGAACACATTCCGCAGCCTCCCCGGGGAACGCCTTCCAACACAAATTGGCATAGGGACTCATAAACAGACGGTGCAGGAAATTCCAGTCAAGATGCATTTGAGAATATGAGGCGGCACTCAGGGGTCGGCAGGCGGCAGGGGGAAGCTCAATTTCTCTATATGTCGCCCATCGAGTCCAAATTTTCTGATGTTTTGCAGGGCATCCGTGAGCTAGAAATACAGCTATCTCGGCCCACATACATCTATCTGGTACGGTCTTCCATTTGCCTAGGGTCGGGGGATGTCGCTTTTCATAATTGGGCAATGTTCCGCTTGGCGATAGTGAGAGCCAGAAACAGTAAATGTTGCTTATAGCTATTCCCCCTAATGTCGTCAGTGCTATGTAAGAGGAAGAGTCGCGGGTCTAACGGGAGCACCCACGATAGCACCTCATTTAGGTAGGACCGAATTCTGTGCCAAAAGGGTTGCAATGCTGTGCAACTCTATACTGTGTGCAAGAATGTACCCTCCTACCAGTCACACCGCAAACATGTAGGGGACTGGATAACGCCCGTCCGCCAGAGTCTGAGTATAGTAAGACCGATGCAGGTATTTAAACTGTATCAGGCGGTATCGCGTGGAGACTGCCAAACCCCGCGGGCTAGCGATGGCTTCGGCCCAGTCGTCATCTGTCAAGTCTGGAATGTTGGCTTGCCAGGCAAGTCACGTCTTGTCGAGTGTCGTCGGTGTGTGGGTCGTTAGGGTCTGATATATTTGCCTGATCTTGTGAAGGCCAAGGTTGCCCATCAGTAGACGGCCTTCTAAGGGGTGGAACCTCTGGAAGGGTCTCTAACGTGTGAATCAGGGGAGTGAGAGCATGCCGAAATTGGAGGAATTTGTAAAATTGTGTTTTATGTAGGTCAAATTCCGCCTGTAGTTACAGGAAGGATTTCAGTGTAGTACCCCGTATTACATCACCGAGGGTCGAGATCCCCACGAGGTCCCTTCCCCGAAACCCTGTCTAGGCAGGCACCGGGCGAAGATATGTACCCTGCCTTAGCGGGGTTTTCTGGGTGAACTTCTCATGCCAGCCCATCTGTCGGACTTTGGCCCGCCACAGCTGTATCACAACTTTACCGGCAGGAGGCATAAAATCTAGGCGCGTGCGATATAAAGAAGGTGGAGGAGGGGAGCCCGTTCCATTGCCCCATGCCCGATCGCTTATGCCGGGTCTGTGGAGGAGTTATACCACAGTTCATTCACCACTATTATATGGGATGCCACATAGAATGAGTAGATGTCCGCTGCTGCGATCCCCCCACAGTATTTGGATTGCGCACATGTGCGGAGAGCGGCCCTAACTGCGCCACCGTTCCAAAGGAATTTGTTTTGTATGGCGTCAACCTGTGCGAACCACCAGGAATGCGGAATAGGGTAAGGGAAGTTTTGGAGGCGATACAAGATCCGGGGTAGTGACACCATCTTAAAGATGGCCAAACACCCATATAAGGACAAGGGAAGAGTGTACCATAGTGCCGTTTTGCCATTGAGACTGGTTAGCAATGGGGTTATATTATGTGCCCAGGAGACTTTGGGGCATGGGGACACAAAAATGCCGAGGTATTTAAAACCATCCGTCGCCCGGTATAGTTGCGAAGCCCAATTATCGCGACCTTGGTGTTTGCACACCGGCAACAGCACGGATTTGGCAGGGTTCATGTGTAAGCCTGTACTTTCCCCAAACGCCCTGAGGATTTCCAGTATACGGGGCCCAGAGTACCATGGGTCGGCTATAAAAAAGAGGACGTCGTCCGCGCGTAGCGCGACACGGTCTGATCTCAACTGAGACCAATCAAAAACCACGGAGCACCGGGTCGCTTCTGATCCACGCCGCCAAGGGCTCAATCGCAAGGGCGACCAATAGCAGGGACAAGGAGCAGCCCTGTCGAGTGCCCCTTTGGATACGGAAGGGGTGGGAGTGGTGTCCGGCGATGCACACTGACGCCGTTAGGTCGGTGTGGAGCAGGCACACATACGCAATGAAGCACGGACCGAAATTGACCGCTTCAAGCAATTGGAAGAGGTACACCCAGCTCAGTGAGTTGAAAGCTTTGTCAATATCGGCCAATAGCATGGCGGCTGGCCGACCGAGCGCTGGGGCCGCTGCCATGGCGTTATGTACCCTCCGGATATTGTGGCAGGTTGCTCTGTGGGGCATGACGCCCGACTGGTCTGGATGTATCAGATCTGAGACACATGCCCGTAGGCGATCGGCAAGGACTTTCCCCAGCAGTTTGGGTTCGAAGTTAATGAGGGAGATGGGACGGTAAGAGTAGGGATCTTCAGGAGGGCGGTCGGGCAGGCTTGAGAAATAACACTATTTCCACACGCCGCCAATCCCGGGTCAAAATGGTTAAGTCTTCGGCCTCCTGGATTGCCGCCAATAAATGGGGGCCTAAGAGGTGTATATGCGGTCGTAGGAATTCCATAGGGAATCCATTAGGACCAGGGGCGCGCCCGGGGTGTATTGCATTGTGGGCACCTGTCAGTTCGTCTATCGTAATTGGGGCCTCCAATTGCTCTTGTAGATGATCAGGGAGCTTCCGCTGCGGAATGTCCGTGAGAAATTCTGCAATTAGATCGGCTGAGATCTGTTCACGTTGTGCAGTGTTGCGCAAATTCCCTGGCAACGCTCTCGGGTGACATACATAAGGACCCATCTGCGCCGCGAATAGTGGGAACAATCGCCGGAGAGTCATCAGCCTGGCAGAGGCGGTGAAGCATTCTGCTTGACTTGTCGCCCCATTGATATATCCGATGTTGTGACGCCTCCCAAATCTCCTTGGCCTCACCCATGAGATATTGCTGCAGGTCTTGTTGTGCCTGTAGCAGGTTGCGCTGTATTATAGGGCTGGGGTCTAGGTTAAGCTGCAAAGCCAGGGCCGTCTGGCGTGACTCTAATGCCTCTAGCTGCTCCCGCCGTGCACGTTTTTCTTTGGTGCGATAGCTGATTTCAGTACCCCGAACAGTCGGCTTGAGGGCTTCCCATAGGGTACACCGGGATGGGGCGGAGGGGCCATTTTCGTCCAGGTATGTGGTGATCACCATGCAAAGCATATCCTGGCAATCTGGGCACCAGGAATGCTAGGGAGACATGCGCTAGCAAAAGGGGGGTTTGCGGTAGCATGTATGGAATTGTAGAGTGACCGGAGAATGATCAGAGAGCCCGCGGGGCAAATGTGTTACTTGTGAGAATCTATGAAGGAATAAGTGAGGGACGAAGAAATAATCCAAACGAGACTGTGACCCATGGACTGTGGACAAGTATGTGTAGCTATGTTCTGCGGGATGGTATTCTTGCCAAACGTCAGCCCAACCCAGTGAGGAAACGAATGTGCTCTATTTAGTGGGGCCCAGTAATGGTGGGGTGTCAGTACTGCGTTGCCGGTCCAATGGTCCCATAGTATCGTTCCAGTCGCCCCCCAGAAGAGTCAAGCCCTCAGCCAAATCCCCCCAGACTCCCGAGATCTTATCAATGAAGGCAGTCCCTAGTGGGGGAGGGGCGTAGATGCTGCCTATGGTAACCCGTTCCCCATACAGCGTGCCCGTGATGAAGAAGAATCTACCCCCGGGATCTGTCTTGTGTACTACGTGCTGAAACTGGACCCTGAGATGTATTAAGATGGCCACCCCCCCCGGGAACCTCTGGTGAACCCCGCATGATAAACATGATGAAAGTCAAAGCGGGCTAGACATGGGGCTTTGGTACCCAAGAGGTGTGTTTCCTCCAAAAGTAGAATATCAGCCCCTCTTAGCCTGGCATAAAACAGCACCTCGTTTCACTTTGTTTAGGAGGCCCCTGATGTTCCATGAGACCACAGTAAGGTTCCAGAGAGGGGTTGCGTCACCAAGCACCATTATCTCTCGACTCGAAGATAAGAGCAATGAGGAGATCGACACCAAAATGGTCTGTCTGCATATAACATAAACACACTAACAACCTAAAACTACATTTCCCTAGAACCCCGCCACCCCCCACCCAACACTGCCACACACTAGGAGTATTTGTCGCGGTGTGAGGCACACCAGGCTCTCAACTGGGGACACCCGCACCCCCACACCAAAAGGACCCTACCCACCCAAGAAACATGAGAACAAGAGGGGCCCAATAAGTCTGTGGCACGGCAGTCCCATGGCCTAGCATCCACGCATACCCAGAGGAAGATTCATACAGAGAGTCTTAATAAACAACAATCAATGTCAACTTGCGGTTGGCTGCCAGCGGTGGTTCAAAAAGTTCAGGGAGGCCGCTCCGGGCTCGTGGACAGCCTATCCTATCCGGAACCCCTTCGCCTCTTGGATTTGGTTCTCCATGGCCTATTACTTCGTGAGCTGCGTGAAGAATCAGAGTTCAATAATGGCCGTGAACCTGACCGGAGCTGGGGACGCTCGTCTGTCCAAGCAAAGACGGCCTCCGGAGTGTCAAGGCCCTGTGAGCACGTTCCACCACGAAGGACGAGGACAGGAGATCTCTTGGCATGCATGAGGTCTGTGAGCCACCGAGTGATGAAGCTGGTCATGTAAGCACCCTCACAGCCCTCCGGCAGGCCCACAAAGCGTAAGATGATGCGTCTTGCTCGGCCCTCCTCATCCTCCACCCTGGAGGCCAGCTCCTGCGACACCACAGTGAGTTTGGTAACCTTTTTCTGGAGGGTGGTAACCGTATCTTCAACTGTCGAGACCCTCGTCTCCGCCTCTGTGATGCGATCAACAGCTCTATGGAGATCTTGACGCAGGAATGAGACCTCCGACCCTGCTGATCCGATCTTGGCATCCAGCATATCTCTAGCGCTGTTTGTCGCTGCTAGGAGGGCCACATTGTCAGGTGCCAAACTCGTCCCCTCGCCGCCCATCTAGCCCCAGTGGGTGCAGTGAACTGGTCCAAGGTGCCCTGTTTAGGGCCAGCCGTATTGGACCTATCTTTGCCCATCGTGAAGGTAGTCAAAATTGAGTCTGCCACTCAAGGAATACGAACTGGTAATGCTGTGCCGCACACTTACCCCAGGAAGTGTTGCCACAGTTCTGAAGAAAGTCTTTGAGATCGGGAAATGTCTAGACCCGGGCCACAGGACAGATGCTTCAGAGGAGGGAGACCACCGGCCTGGCAAGTTACGATCCGCCAGAGCTATCCCCTGCACACTCACACCCTCAGCGACAGGTGCTGATACGTGCCAACTTCTGGTCATGAAGAAAGCCCCCGACCCGACTGGGCACCGAAGGAGCTGAAACATGTTGACCACTCACGTTTTCAAACAGGCGCTGTAGAATAGTAGCCCTTCATTTTATGCACCACCTTCGTTTTGTTTTTTTCTTCACAGAGCAACCCGCCACAATATGTGGAGGGTACATAACATCATGGCAGTGGCCCCAGCGCCCGGTCGGCTTGCCACCATGCTATTGGCTGATATTGACAAAGCTTCTGACTCGCTGAGTTGGGTGTACCTCTTCCAACGCTCCCCCAACGCAGCCTACTAGACCTTCAATTCAAGGTAAATCTGCCAAAGCCATCGTTGCGCCACACATGCATTTCAGTTGCCGCGATCGGGCTTCACAAAAGTTGGCCTCATTTAATTTAGCATTAGCACCACTTTTACTTTAAAGAAAAATATACACCTTCACGGCCAAAACGACACTCTTTGAAGATTTTTTCAACTCGATGCACACACTTTTTGCAGTCAATGATTCACAAGGGCCAGACTAAGCTTCAGTAAATGCTACATCTCAGAAACCGCCTCACCACAGCGAGGTCTACTCTATCTTAGCGGACACACGAACGTACCAGGCAACGTACCAAGCAACGCACCGCGCTTATCTCAATTAACTGCTTCATAGCCGCTTTATACTTTACGGACCTAGAATTTACTGCGCTAATGCTCTAATCCATAAGCTGCCTAATTTA